>NW_023503608.1:1266875-1900312 GCF_014529535.1 Bradysia coprophila | reverse complement strand
ACAACAATAATAATCATAGGCACTCCTACCACCAACCGTCATATGATGTAAGCGTAATTTCTTAAAATCTAAACTTTCCCATTTTGTACCATGCAAATGAAACTCATTGTACAACACGTATTTCGCGGCACTAAATTCCAATCCATATTGCATAGCATTGATCACTAAGAAATAATTCATTTAACAAATTACATCAATCATCTATCTAAATTGCACAGCGATCACCTGGATCCGATCATGATAGTCAGTTGGTGAACATAAAAGATAGGGCACCAATTGTACCAAGTATTTCGTCTCAATCGATGAAGGTATGTAAAGCTCTCTATTGCGTTCTGTGATTTTAGAATTTCTCAACCATTCTTTCCTGGATGTTCCTTCTTCTTATACATTCTGTTGCACGGTTTTTAATGTTAGCTTGATTTGATATTGTTAGTTGTAAGTTGATTTGTTTTCTGGTCTTTGACATGGTTTGTTACATTAGCATATGAGAGAGGACTACGCAAAACGAGAGACTAGCCGCCGTAGTCTTCTTTATTGCAAAACGAAGTGTTTTCATCCCATTTGTGAATAGTTAGTTGCCTCACGTCCAAAAAAAAACATTCGAAGAAATTCTACTGGAACTGAATGGAATATATTTACAAAACTGATGTGTCGATACTCGACATCATAGTTGATCTTTTTAACAGAGAAAATTTTCGCATGATTTGTTAACCAACCGATTTGCTCGGCATGACACTGTTACATCATTCATAAACGAAACAAAAACTGTTATTCGTCCTTCTCAATTTTAGGAATACTACCAATCCGATCGACCAACGCCAACCCACTATCGTCACAGTCAAACCGATCTAACCGAATGGGATGAAAGCCCACAGAACGAACATAATCGCCAAGTACCACATCACCGTCGCAGCGGCCCATCCGAACGAGAACCACACAATTTTCAATATCGTAATGGGTCTAGAGAGAAAGAAGACTGGGAAGAAGTGGAACGCGGTCGACGAGAGCCTAGGTATTTCAATTTAGCGTAAAATTTATGCGTTTCCCACAATGTTTCGATTTCGATTTTTGCGCAGGCGACCGGATAGATTCAATGATAATGCGAGTGTTGTGTCGAATGCTGTACTTAGCCACTACGCCAACTTCCATCGGCGACCAGTGAATCGGGTAATTTTTCGGATAAAACAATTCGCCGATCTCGTTCTGATTTTACCGATTTTCCATTCCGTAGAGTTCGAATTTACTATCGGCAACTTTGTGTTTGGTGAAGGAACTGGATTATCCAAGTTTGGAAGTAGTTGAGCACGCCGTACGATGTCGTATCGATGAGCTGGCTACCGACTGATGAAGAAATCACCATCGTCGTCGTCATTTTTGCTGAATAATCCTACCCTTCGTTTTTTGGTTTTTAGTTTTCATTCATTCGTTTATCGAACATTCGTTCGTTTGAAAAAATTATTTTTGCGCCGTATCACATTCCTTCCAAAATATTTATTTCAAATTAGACTGTTAGGCAGCTCTTCGTTGGTAATATGATCAAGATCATTGTATTTTGAAGATGTACGAGATGTACTCTGAATTTCAATTCAGCATAATCTATACTTAACTAACCTAAATATCGACTTTTGCTCTTAATTTTGGTTGGAGTTGTGAAGAGCCCGGATGTAGATTGTAAATTTACGGTGTCACTGATGTAGATAAACATAGACAGTGTCTACAACTACACTTCTCCTGCAAAAATTCGACTGGTCACTGTCTTATTCCAATAACAATTTACCGGCACGAAACTCCTTGATGCATCTCTGCCAATGCAGTTCTACTTGAATAGACAGGCTAATCAGAAGAAACGAATTGATTTGATAAATGATACCGGTGATATGTTTGCTGTCTGTGCAGAGTTAAAATGGCATCCCGATGGATCTTTGCTAATGTTGCTAAAACTGTTTCAGAACTGTAAGTTTTCAGATAAACATAAAAATCATGTCAATTTGTAGACCGAGAACCTTCATACAATCCTGGTAGAAAATCCAAATTGTTGTCGAAATGAAGCCAGGGCTGCAAGCCACTGGTGCCAAATGAAGAATTCAGATCATTTTTATTTAACAGTCTGTCATGCCATGCCCGATGAATCAAATTCGTCATTTTGGATCACTACATTCATTTCAACATTAATTTGGATTTTCTATACCGGCTGTTATATACATAAGTAGAGTGCAATATTAAAGTTTCAAATCATTAGCCTAGCGCAGATTTCGTAGCAATAACGAATGATAGAACGACTAAATCTGGCAAAACGTAAATGATGAAAATAGGACAAACCACACCAACGTTTACGTCTAAAGTAATACAGACAGTTTTCTCATTTGTTATCAATAACGACTTTATGAATAAATGAACAGTTCCGACTAATGCGGCAAAAGCAAGCATGCTCAAAACAAATGAAGTAACAGATTTTAAATCAATCTCTTTAGTGCCGGTCTGGCTTCTTTACCGTCGATCTCTAAGTCAACAGATTCAATTCCTGCTCGAGACTAATATAAAAGGCAAACGGCCAATCCATGCCTGAATCTCTTGAAAAGGCATCTATATCAAATGAAGTAATAGATCCGACAGTAACACTGTCGTTTGTGAAAGGTTAAGACAAAAACAAAAAAAATAATTGAAAATTCAAACGATCGATCGAATCTACATTAGTTCTTGTGCAGACCTTAACCAACCCAGAAAGACAATTTGCAAATTTTTCTTTAAAAAAAATCTTTTTGTTCTGCATGAATTACCTATTGCAAGTTTTATTTAAATAGTCGAATTGCAAACAAAAATCTTATATGAAATAAGGTTTGGTGTGGAGATGTTTGTAGGGCACAAGTGTTATCATCAATAATGCATAACACAGTCACCATCCCATATTACGAATAATCTTCATACAAAACTATTTGTACAAACTAACCAATTTAAAGACACCGAGTGAACCGTTTACTTTGAATAATATTTTAAGTCCTAATCTTTGCTATATATGGTTTCCACCAATTATATGCCAAGTCCTCTTTGAATAGAATACAAACAAAAAATATCTTTCAAATGTAATACTCACTAAATGAACAACAACCCATACTTGCCAATACAAAAACGTAAAAATGTTACTTTTATAAAATTTTGTAATATTTCATAGCCGTGTTACTACTGTAAAATGATTTTTTCTCTGCTAGCGGGACGGTATAAGTCACTTTCTGCTTTGCTAGTGGGTAGTATATGTTTACACCTTCTGCTAGCAGATGAAATAAAGTGTGTAAGTGCTGATTGTTTTGATCAGTGGGACTGCAATCGGATCAGTCCTTGTGTTCCCACATGTTAAAACAGTAATTTCGAAGTACCTACCTTTAAGAGAAATTGCGATTTACACTTTTAATTGTAAGGCGATTGATGGATTTATAAGTCGAATCCCCACCCCATACATCTTGTATTCGGCGAGTTATTCAAAATTTATAAGTTTTGTTTTCAACCAATAATTACCAGTGAAAATCGCAATCTTTCGATTACCAAGAAGAAACAAAAAACTTACACTCCGTAAGGATTGATAAAGAAAATATTTTTACGGTCGATCCGAAACCGATCGAATTATGCCTGCTTGAAAAGCTAAAGACAAAATGTTATTTACATTAAGAAAATGAAATGATTTAACTTTGAACTAATCGATGAATAAATTTGATAAAAATCTCGCGTTTTTAAGATTGTGTGGTCTCAACATTTGACATCATGTGAGACTGTTCCACTTTTAAGAGCGCAGATCTGTACGTAAACAAATTATTAATGAGAAATTAATTTTTATTAATTTTTAAGGGTTTTACTTAAAAGAAGTAGGTTGATTGACACACACAGGAAATTGATTGTTTTTAACGATTCTTTTTTTTAAATATGATTATTGCCGTAATCTTAAAAACTAATTTTAATTGTGAAAATGAAAATTTAATTTTTGTTAATTTTTTTACGATTTTATTGATTAAGTTGATGATGTAAATTAAATTCTTTTTTATTTATTTAAGCGAAAGCATTGTAAATTTAAGAGATTTTTTATTTAGAAAGAAAACAGAAACAGAAAATATTGTTGCGCTTGTTATATTTACTAAAAATGGAAGAAAATTATTAATTGATAAAACTAATATTTTGAATATTGTAAAACTCAATTAAAACAGAAAAAAAAAACAGAAAATAAAAATTATTAAAAATATTTTATATTAAATTGAAACGAGGTGTTGGTTTTCTTTCCGGATTATAAAAATAAAATCAAAAGCCAAATTGATCTTTAATGCTACACACAAACCAATATAAAGTTACAACTTTGTAGACATTAAGTAGATCGCGATCTTCACTTATTGAGTATTACAGTCAAAGGCAGTGAAATTTCAGCATGAATTTGCTTCAGCTATTTTTCAGCTGATCCACACAATCAATCAATCAAAAGTGTTCATACGTCTTTATAGGGTTTTACCACTACTACGCGCAGTTTGTAAACATCAAACATTTTATGTGCGGCTCAGCTGAAAAACAGTTAAAAGTTAAAGTTTCATAAATTCTCCATACAAAGTTCACAAGTTTTACGTCAACTTTATAAGTGAAAATCGCTCCATATTCTGTGGAAATTATTTATTGAAGTAGATCATATTCTAGCGAGAGAAAAAAAATCTGGTGAGCACGGTAGCCGAATTATCAATTAGTTAGACCATTACCCCGACAAGGTGAATCTTCTCGAGACCCAGAAAAAATAGCTTCAATCGAAGAAAAGTGAAAACCGACACCAATCCCTGTAATGTCATTCACTTGTGCATTGATTTAGTTTTACTGCTTTGCTCACGTAAAAACCCCACTTTCTTGCTGCTGTTCCTATCCGTATCTCTGATTTCTCTAATTTCTTTCGCATGCCATTTCAAATGACAATTGATAAAAATGATAGAAACCATGAAGAACAGCTTATATACGAAAGAGGGACTCTTCACTTGTGTAAAACAGTATAAAAATGGTATACTTTCCAGCCGTTCGAAATGCGGGTATACCTTGACGAAGAGATATCTGACAATAATTAATTGAGCCTAATCGAGTTGGATACATACTAACGACTAGTCCTAAATGGAAGTGGGTTAACATGTGATCAATAAATAATCCATGACCACACATATTATTCTGTTATAACCAGAGCCATGTAAGCAAAAAAATTACTATCATAAACGATAAATTAATATGAATGTTTTCGATTTCAGCAGTAAGAAATTATGTTAGTGGGAAGATGAAAATGAATAACACACATCGAGGCGTATTTTTTAAATTAACACACTTCTTATATTAGTGATTAAATCGTTCGTACTCGGCAACGGCCATACCATGATGAATACACCAGTTCTCGTCCGATCACTGAAGTTAAGCATCATTGGGCGCGGTTAGTACTTAGATGGGTGACCGCTTGGGAACACCGCGTGTCGTTGGCATTTTTTATTTTTTTTTTAAATTTTTTTTTTTTAATTATTTTTAGTATTTATTTGTTGTATACTGAAGGAGGTCTTTTCATAGCCAAGTATCATCAAATCTTGGGAAATGTGACGTTAGAAAACAGTTTCCAAACTGAGGGATAAGCACCCTGATGGTGATGGGGAGGTTTTTGAGGAAGTAGGTGAAGCGGATTTGAGGAGTTCTTTAACTCCGACTTCTGTTGAGGATGTCGTGAAGGCTATTAGAAGCTTTCCGTTGAGTTCTTCAGGGGGGATAGGTGGTTTACGACCACGACATTTAAAAGATTTAACTTCTTTTACTTGTGGTGATTCTGCGAACCGTTTGTTGAGGGCGACAGCTTCATTGATTGATGTTGTTAAGTATGGTAAGGTTCAGAGGGATATAACTAAGGTGTTTTTTGGAGCTTCGTTGACCGCGCTTATGAAAGGCGAGGACGATGTGAGACCTATAGCGGTTGGAATCGTTTGGAGGCGTTTGACAGGTAAAGTTGCGTGTTTTAATGTTAGAGATAGTTTAGTTGAAAAATTGAAGCCTTTTCAGTTTGGGTTTGGTGTAAAAGGGGGTGCTGAGGCTCTGGTTCATGCAGTACGTAGTTTCTGTACAGCTGAACATGAAGAACCTATGGCGTTGGTTAAGTTTGATTTTGGGAATGCTTTTAATATGTTGTTTAGGAAGTTTATGTTAGGTGAAGTTAGGGATGTGTGCCCAGAATTGCTTCCTTTGTTGCAGCAGGCTTATAGTCATTTCTCTAATCTCTATTATCTTGATGAGGTTTTGCTGTCAAGAAGAGGATACCAACAAGGTGATCCAATGGGTCCCCCTGGTTTTTGTATTGGTATTATGAGAATGACGCACTCTCTTTCTTCTAGGTTTAATGGTTGGTATTTAGATGACGGAACGATTGCTGATAAATTATCAGTGATACTTGCCGATATTAGGAGAGTTTTAGATTTTTGTGTTTTGTCTGGTTTACCGCTGAATACAAAGAAATGTGAGGTTTTTTTTGTTAATGCTTCGAGTGAAGACGAAGCTAGGATGTATGCTGATATATCAGCATTGTTGCCAGGTATCAGGAGAGTTGATGAGTCTTTTCTTGAGATATTAGGGTCTCCGATTTTTGAGTCAGGTTTAGAGAGGGTTTTTTCTTCCAAGGTTGAATCGTTGAGAATAATGTGCGACCGTTTGAAATTAATGGATGTTCATCCGGTTTGTGCATTTTTAGGAAGTCTTTAGGGAGCTGTAGGTTTAGTTATTTGTTGCGTACTTGCAGGACTTTTTCGCTGCGCGATCGTTTGAAAAGTGTTGACGAGATTTTCCGTTCTACGCTTGAGGCGATTACGAATGTTAGGTTGTCAGATTTTGCTTGGGATCAAGCTTCTCTTCCTTTAGTTTTTGGTGGATTGGGGATTCGGAAAGTTGAAGACTTGGCAATGCCTGCCTATCTGTCATCTGTGTATTCATCATCTGATTTGTCGAATGAAATTTTGAGTAAATTTAATTTGCGAATAATTGATGATGACATTTCAAGCATAGTAGATACCATTCCTAACGATTTTATTCCAGATAATGATGAAATGAGAAAGGTGCAACGAAACTGGGACCTACCGGTGATTAGGAGCAGTTTTAGCGAGATGTTAGATTCTAGTGAACCTGTTACTCGTGCTAGACTACTTGCGTCATCTACAAAAGAATCTTCAAAGTGGCTGCAGGTTGTCCCATCGAGTCAACTAGGTTTACTATTAGATAACAATGCAGCGAGAATTGCTGTTGGTCTTCGTTTAGGATCCCAGTTGTGTGAAGAGTACAAGTGTAATTGTGGTGCTGTGGTTAAGAAGGACGGTTTGCATGGTTTATCGTGCAAATTAAAGATAGGGATTATTGCTAAACACGATTCTGTCAATAATGTTTTTGGTCATGCATTTTCCTCTGCAGGATTTCCCAATATTTTGCAACCACCTGGTATTTCTAGAGACGACGGTAAAAGACCTGATGGTATGACAGTAGTTCCGTGGAGTCATGGAAAATCACTTTTATGGGATGTAACAATACGTGATACTTTGGCTCCTTCATACATCAGTGAATCCTCTAAGAAAGCAGGGTCTATTGCAGATAAAGCGGAGAGATTTAAGCATAATCATTATATACGTCTTAAAGAAAACTATTTATTTACCCCCCTTGCCTTTGAATCATTAGGTTGCATGGGTCCAGAAACAAGGAAATTTATTGACAAGTTGGGATCGTTGATGAAGAGAGCATCAGGGGAGCCACGTTCCAAAGATTATCTGTTGCAGAAAATTTCTATTGCTATACAAAGAGGCAATGCGGCATGTATTCTTGGAACTTTAGGAAGTAATAGAGCGGATGATTTTTATTTATTGTAATATTTGTTGATTGAAAAGATCGTTTTTTTATTGACTGCGCCGTATGCGAGCAGTCTTTTTTTCGCTTTGAATAAATAAATAGATTTTGCTTAGAAAAGTTGAATTCGTCACTGATTGTTTGAATAGTTTATGAATTCACATAGGAACTAAAGGAAAATGTTTGACACATTTTCTGTTATATCAAATTTAAATATAAAGAAAAAAATGAAAAGAAAAAAAATGCCAACGACACGCGGTGTTCCCAAGCGGTCACCCATCTAAGTACTTACCGCGCCCAATGATGCTTAACTTCAGTGATCGGACGAGAACTGGTGTATTCATCATGGTATGGCCGTTGCCGATGTATAACGATTTTGTTACCAACATATTGTATAGGGTTAGGGTAGTTACACGATTTATTCGTTGAAAAATATACCTGCTTGATGTGCACTCAAGGAATTTTGAAAACCAATACATTTTGTGTATCTGTGTTTTACTTGAGTTTTTGATTTGTCCACATAAAAGTGCATGCTAATTTCTATCTCCATTTTTATTGTGAATAATACTTGTGTTGAGCGCAAAATCAATTCAGAATGTCTATAATAACTAACAATTGTCTATTTCAGAGATCCTACTTATTTTATCTTTTTTCTAAATAATTTAAGTCAAGTAATATCTCATAAATTCGTACCGAACGCCTTTTGATGTACACCTAAAAAAATCCAATAACAAAAACTTTAATCGACTGCATAAGTTAAGGCGTTAAAAAAAGACTGTCAAACGATACTTACTTACGCACGATATATAAACAAAAAATTGGTGTAGATGGGTGACCGCTTGGGAACACCGCGTGTCGTTGGCATTTTTTTAAATAATATTTTTTCTTATATTTAAGTTTGAATTAAGAGAAAATGTGTCAAACATTTTCACAAAATTCGTCTTACGTGAACCCTCTTCAAGAAATTAGGAACAAGTTTAACTTTCGTTAAAATTTTCTAAAACTATAATTCCCCAAAACCTGATGTTGGCTATAAGAAGGTTGTCTTCACGCACAATAAAAAATATTCAAAGATTTAGGAAAAATAAAAAAAAAATAAAAAATGCCAACGACACGCGGTGTTCCCAAGCGGTCACCCATCTAAGTACTAACCGCGCCCAATGATGCTTAACTTCAGTGATCGGACGAGAACTGGTGTATTCATCATGGTATGGCCGTTGCCGAGTTATAACGATTTTTTCGCCGTTTACTTTTACATACTCATTATCGATTTATTCTTAGTGTTAGGTTCTGTGTGTTTCTATTAAAATATTGCCGAAATGTTTTATGATAAGAAAGCTGTGACATCACAACATGATGTGTGTTATACTTATTAATTATAAGTTATCTGACATAGAATGAAAACTTTGAAGCTCCATCGGTTCGTAAAATTTAAAAACATAGTGGAACAGTTGTAGTATTGTGTACAATCACATAATGGAAATTATTTAATTTTAAATTGAGTGAGCACCGTGATTCTATACGATATAGAACTGATCTATAATGTCCGACTCAAATTTATTTTTTCAGTTTGTAGAATGATGTTAGAAAAAGGATGAATTTAACAAAACATCCAATGAAGCGCTTAAATTTGGTTATTGTTTAACCGTGACATACGCAGCATGCATTCTTGGAACATTGGGAAGGAATAGATTGGACAATTTTTATTATTGTGATTTCTATTTTTGAAAAGATCAATTTTTTACTGGTTGTGCAATTTGAGCAGTCTTTTTTTCGCTTATTTTAAAAAAATTAAAAAATGCCAACGACACGCGGTGTTCCCAAGCGGTCACCCATCTAAGTACTAACCGCGCCCAATGATGCTTAACTTCAGTGATCGGACGAGAACTGGTGTATTCATCATGGTATGGCCGTTGCCGAAGTGAGATGGTTTCATTACCAACATAATTTATTTTAGGCATGTAATTAAAGTGATAGCTATTTAATAAGAAATGATCACAAGAAAATAGGAAATGATCACTAGAAAAAGAGAAATGATCACAATTTTTTTATGATAGCAATAAAAATAGAATTTGATCACCAAAAAATAAGAATTTGATCACTAAATATATGCAATTTTACCACTAACATATGATCGTCTCGAAATAAGAAATGATCTACAATTATACGAATTTGATTACAAAAAATAAAGAAATGATCGTGCAAAATAAAAAATTTGATTGCAAGAAATAAGGATATGCTATCTATTATTCTGTTTGATTATTAGACGATGCAAGAGAAAAAAAAATTAACACCTAAGTTACCAACACCGTTCCGGCGCCCGGCTCGCATTGCGGCCCTCCGCTTCGCTACGGGGCAATGGGCCGGATCGCTCGGCGTGTTAAAACGCTTTTTATGTGCAATGAATTACACAGACTAATTATTAGACGATGCGAGAGAAAAAAAATTAACTCCTAAGTTACCAACACCGTTCCGGCGCCCGGCTCGCATTGCGGCCCTCCGCTTCGCTCCGGGGCAATGGGCCGGATCGCTCGGCGTGTTAAAACGCTTTTTATGTGTATTCGTTCGGACTTTTAGTGATCAAACTCTTTACTTTTAGTGATCAAATTCTTTATTTTTAGTGATCAAATTCTTTATTTTTAGTGATCACATTTGATTTAGCGGGTGGTAGGTACTACTTGTGATCACTTCTTATTTTAGGTTGATAGAATCTTATTTCGTAGTGTTATATTTGAAAAACTGGTTGTGATCACATTCTTATTTTCCTGCAATCATTTTTATTTTCAAGTGATCAATTCTTATTTTAGATTTATCGCTTTTATTTCTTCCCTTTATTTTATATGGCTCTGTGTGATATGTCTAACATTATGCATCAGCTCGGAGAGGGAGTTTGGGTTTATATTTGCATCGACACATAAAAAATGATATGCACCTATGACCAAACGTTTATTTTGACGAGTTGGATTATGATCCGCGCCTTCGGCTTAGGATCACAATCACCAACTCGTCAAAATAAACATTTGGACACAGGTGCATAATATTTATTATCTGTCTAGAACGATAATCTCGAGCTCTAGGGAGTTTTTGTTTATCTCGATATATCTGTTCTCGACAGATAAAATATGATATGCACCTATTGCCAGACTGTTATTTTGACGTGTAGGCATTATGACCCACGCCTTCGGCTAGGGCAATAATGTCCTACACGTCAAAATACCAATCTTGGCAACAGGTGCATAATATATATTCTGTGCCTTAGAATCATAATTCGACGTATTTCGTCACTGCACCTACGATCGAAAAGTGATTGCTAAGAAAAGCTGAAATTGTTGTAATGTTTTTGCTTTGTTTTTCGTCTCATTATGACACGTCTTAAGCTTGTCCTACTCGGCTTCACCTCGTTGGAAAATGGTAGATTATGATACCAGAGAATATTTTCAGCGTTATACACTCGTGTGTTCTTAGCTTGTTTTTTTTTTGTTGCTTTAACTTAGTTTGTTTGTTCAAATTGCTAGTTTACAGTAACGAATCCCGATGCCTTGGATAAGGGTATCTCCACACAATACCAAGACCTAGTTGCACTAGTCATATCATACGCTAATTGTTTCCAGTGAAAAACATGTTTTTCGTTTTGTACAAAACCACGTAAACAGATAATTCACCTAAATTTCGAGAATCAATCACGCGGTGATCACTTTCCATCGTAGACCCGGAAAATTTTTGTATTGATATCCAACGGAATTTCTGTGTAATAACACATCACTCAAGTTTCCCCTTTTTTTATGAATCATTTTACAAAAATGGTATTTCTATGTGATGAGCATGAGGATTCGATCGTTTTCAGTTCCTTTCGAAGTTTCGTTGGTCATCTTAAATAACATTCTATATGCGAGTAGTATTGGATTTCAGAAGGAAGGATAGTAGTAGTCCGTAGTAGTAGTAGTAGTAGTAGTAGTAGTCCACGGGTAGTCCGTGGTAGTAGTAGGCGCTGTGAAAATGGCTGGACGTGAAAATTTTTGCTCGTCGAATTTTTCTAAATTTTTTAAGTTATTTCTTGGTTTTTGTGGTTTGTTTTATTTCAAAGTTGTTTATGGTTGTTTACGGTTGTGTCCGATTGTTTTCGCGAGCGATTGCTGTTTCCCGAATGAAATTTACGACGGACGGAGACGTAGGCTCATGGGCGGTGAAACGGGACGGTTACCAGCATTTTCTGCTCAACAAGCTGTTCAATGGAATTCATGAATTTGAGGGAAATGGCAAGAAATAGGGGCCGAATACCAATGCGGAAACTAACACGAGGGATATCGAAATGAACTGTATCCAGGTGAAACAGTAAAACTCAATGATGAACGCAGGCTCTGATTCTGGTATCAATATGTTGCAAATACGGTTTGTACCGAATATATGATACTGAACTGATACGATCGGGACCCAGTGCAGCACGGTTCGGAGAAAACTCTGACTCCAGTTGAAGCAGATACGGTTTGTATATGGTAACGGTTTCGGTACGTATGCGATGTAACTTGATGTGTGAGTTGTTGATGCTTTCCAAATGCCATTCTTTGAATGCATCGTTTCTCACAATTTTTCTTTGTCATTTCTTATAAGCATTTACGCTTTTAGTTTGGATGTGCTGTTTTGCCAGCTTTGTCAATCAGATCCTTCACGGATAATCCGGTACGATTAGGAGCCTTAGTCTTTTTTATGCTGTGCATTCGTGAGCAAGTGCAAACAGTTTGCAATTATTTGTGATTTGTCTAGAGTTTTTTCTTTCCGTAATGTTGCGCGCTTCGAGTTTCAGTCTGTTTTGTTTTAGTTGTTGTCGACGTCTGTCAAGTCAACGAAAGTTGAAAAAACTTGCTAACCGCTGACTCGTTGTGTGACCCTGATCAGTGGAATGTGCAGACTGATGCACTGAAAGTTACGCAAAAGAGTGGAAGTGTTACGTAAAAGGGTGAATCTTCTGTTGAGTCCACGTGTGCCTTGGAAGTGGCAAATAGCGAAGAATTTTGCTTCGAAATTTTTAATGATTGTTTTAGCGGGCCTTAGTCGACCACTTGGTTGAAATCCCTGTGTCGTTTCTTGTGTGAGATTTTTGCTTTGGGTTGCCTTTCCTGAGGTATCTAGTTCGCTAGGACTAAGTAGAAATTCTCTAGGGTCGGGCCTTTGCGTTATGTTTCTTAAAAGAAGGAAATCTCTAGAGCCGATTTCTCTAGGACCGAAAGCGTCTTTGCGTTACCTTTCGTAGAAGGAGAAATTCTCTGGGACCGAAAAGAACGCCGGTTGACAGTAACCGACTTTCGTCCGCTTTTCTATACAGGATTACGTTAGTTGTCTTAGTCTTCGCTTTCATCCTTCAACTCTTGACTCGTCAACCGCTTTCTAAACCTTCGTTCACTCAGTGGAAGATATGAAGGTATATGCATCTAATTTAATATTATCTCCATCGTATGTACCTTGACCTAATGACTTCCTGGTGGACTCTGTTTCGATGGGCGCGAAGAACAAAAGAGTGATTATGAAATGTGGAATTAGGCCACTTAATGAAACAATATTATCTAAAGACTGAACGGAACAAACGGAATGGACAATGGTGAGATTAGTGAGAGTCTCCATAAGACAGGTAATTGTAAAGTTATAACAGGTGAGATTCGAACAACTAATTCGTTATCAGGTAATTGATTTCTCCTTGTGGCATTATATTGTGTCACATTGTATTGTATTATACCTCAATATTTTTCGAGCAATGAAAGAGCTCAGGTAGTCGGTTCATCTCCCCACTGCCGTGTAGTTAGTCCGATCACTTTGTCGAGCGACGGTGATTGTTGTTAGATTAAGTTTCAACATACCTCGAGTAGCGATCCAGCGCTGTTCACGGTAAACGTGATTTGTTTAATATACAATGCACGCTTACTATGAACCGGAGAGTAAAAAGGGGGATCCAAGTGGATAAGTCCCACTATCAGCGGTTCAACGTTCAAACTCTACTGGTTATGTGCACAGGCACCAGCTCTTGATATGTCACGGTCACGGTCACGGTCACGGTGATGAGCATGAGGATTCGATCGTTTTCAGTTCCTTTCGAAGTTTCGTTGGCCATCTTAAATAACATTCTATATGCGAGTAGTATTGGATTTCAGAAGGAAGGATATTATACTGGAAATTGAAAGCAGCCATTTCTTTATGATTCATGTTTAGCTCAGAACGTTCTTCTTACACTTTATTTCATTCTCATTCTCAACAAAATGCCACAATTTTTACCACTTGTGTCAATATTATCTGCTCAGATAAATTTGTTATGAATCAATTTAAATGCGAGTTGGATAATTCCGCTAGAATTTTCTCATTCTTAGACGGTATATATACCCCGCTACAGATAGACAACTCCTCAGTAAAGAAAAATTGTGAAACTGAATAACACAACGCTATTATAAACGGAAGAAGAACCATGAAAATAATACTTTCAATTGCTTTGGCTACGATTGTCGTATCGCTACCGGTACACAGTTCAGTGATATCAGCTAAAAACGGTAAAGGGTTAAGGGTTTCGGCACAAAATTCATTTATTGACATTTATTTTAATGAAATCATAGGCTCACTAAACTGCGATGGATTAATTTGTCCTGAAGGAAGTACATCGTGTATTGTCTCGCAAAAGACGTTCGGCGACTTGACTCAATACAAGTACGTTCGAATATGCACTGACGAGTTCGGTAATTTTGTTTTTCACTTCGTTTCTGGTTAGGAGAAATTTGAGAAATTTCTAATAATAATAAAAACTTACAGGAGGCCCAACTGACTCTAAAACAGAAGAGTTAGATAATCCCAGTCCAGGCACAGTAATAAATACCATCTCACTGTACGGCGGGAATCGGGAATTGACCGAAGCAGAACGGAAAGAAATTCGAGACCAAATTGACAAAATGGTAGCAGAAACTGATCAGATAGTGAAAGATGCCGCAGATTACGTAAAAGAAACCACAAACTATTGGAATAACTGGACTTCAGACTTTACTGCTAATATGAAGAAAAAGTTTCCTCCTGGCTTTCCATTTATTAAATAATTTTGTATTTTAAACTTCGAATAAATTCATATTCTAGCTAACAAATAAATCTTGGTTTTCGTATCATTTGTTGAAAGTGGTAGTTTTGCAAAAATTTCAGTTCAATGCCATGAAAATCAGTCTTTAAGGATCTAGTGTCTGACCATACACCTTTCATATCCACATGGTAAAGTAAATAGGATTGAAAACAACGATTCTTTACAAGACAATATTGGTAAAATCTAATAGTACTAAAGTACTGTAGCAATTGCATAAAACGCGTTTGGCACCTGTCGCAAATTTGCCAACGTTCACGATTACCATACAGTAACTTTTCTGTTCAAACTACAACTGCCAATGTAGTGTACATTATGAAAAATGTATATTAATTTCAGCCGCTTCGTTACGTAGAGCATGCACGGCAACCACCGTTTGGGCCCGTTGTCCTGATGATACTATCATTATTAATAATGTCCTTATTCAAACAATGAATACAAAAATTTGAAAGAAGGACTGTTAGGTGAAAAAACCGGGCCGGTAGTTCCTGGTGGTGATTCTTAATCACATGGGAGGCTACGCTACATCTGTGTGGCATTATACATAATTTGGATAATAATAACTGTAGGAAGAAGTGTACAGTTTGTGTACACTTGTTTATACAATTTGATTAGGCTTCACGTGTCTTTTATGTATACTGAAGATGACGAGTAGAAATGATTCACTACCTACGGCTACATCTACATTTTTTGAGATTCACTTGAAAGTATTGAGTTCACGGTTGCTTCCTGTTCTCGCACTGAACAAACTGAACCACTGAACCACTGAACAACAAGTGTAGAACTGTTTTGCATTTTGGTTATTTGAATTGGCCTCAGAGTCTTTTAGCTGATGATGATTGTGATGTTTAGCAATCGTAATAAAGGCAGAAATTTGTGAATTCGAGTTTTTTTTTAAATTTCAATTCACATCACAAATGTATTTTATTTCATTAGAGATGGAAAAACTCGAAAAATGGGTCATATAAAATTGAAAATTTTCTTGGTTTTTACAATTTTTTTTGCATTTTTTTAGGGAAAATTTCATTCTTTCACGAAGAGCTTCACACTGTGTCTGTCCACTGTACCTCTGGTTTGTAAAGATATTTGTTTCATTGGAAGTTTCTTAAAATTCATTCGTTTTAAATTTAATTCTCCAGTCGGTCATACGCTCTACATCGGAGCTTTACCTTTTACTATAAAAAATCTCCATGATTGGAAAAAAACATACTAACAAACATTTGTAATACAGAGGAGGTTGAAGTTGTCATTATATTTGAGATAAATTAAATAATTATACAACTAAAGAAAACACACATGTATTGATTCCAAAGTTTTCTTATTTATAAGTAAAGCATTTTGATTTCAACTGATTCGACATCGAGAACGAGTATCTAAAAATAAACGGCAACAAAACTACTCACTTCGGCAACGGCCATACCATGATGAATACACCAGTTCTCGTCCGATCACTGAAGTTAAGCATCATTGGGCGCGGTTAGTACTTAGATGGGTGACCGCTTGGGAACACCGCGTGTCGTTGGCATCTTTTTTTTTCTTTTTTTCCTAAATCTTTGAATATTTTTTTATTGTGCGTGAAGACGACTTTTTTATATCCAAGCAACATCAAGTATTGGGGAATATAGCTTTAGAAAGCTTTAAGAAAAGTTGAATTTGTTTCCAATTTCTTGAAGACGGTTCACAAAGGATGAATTTCGCGAAAATGTTTAACATTTTCTCTTAATTTAACTTAAATATGAAGAAAAAAAATGCCAACGACACGCGGTGTTCCCAAGCGGTCACCCATCTAAGTACTAACCGCGCCCAATGATGCTTAACTTCAGTGATCGGACGAGAACTGGTGTATTCATCATGGTATGGCCGTTGCCGAGTTAGAACGATTTTATTATCATCATAATGTATGGGGTTGTCAAACGATTTAATAGTTGAAAAATATATCTGCTCGATGTACGCTCAAGGAATTTTGAAAACCGATACATTTTCTGTATGTGTGTTTTACTTGAGTTTTTGATTTCTCCACATGAGAGTACATGCAAAATTCATGAAAAATCAGCAAAGCACATAACACAAAATGTGTCGGTTTCCTAAATTCGGTGCAGGTATACTCTCCATTTTTAATGAGAATAATACTTGTGTTGAGCACAAAATCAATTTAGAAATGTCCAATAACTAAGAATTACCTACATTTCATACAAAACAAATGGAAAATTGAGCTCTTATTTATTTTATCGTTTTGTAAATAATTAATGTCGATGTCGAGCACTGTTTTCCTATATCATAAATTCGTACCGAATGCCTTTTGGTTTAGAACACCTAAAAAAATCCAACAAGAAAAACTTTAATGTACATACAACATAAGTTAAGGCGTTGAAAGAATACTGTCAAACGTTACTCATGCACAATATATCGACAAAAAATTGGTGTAACTTCGGCAACGGCCATACCATGATGAATACACCAGTTCTCGTCCGATCACTGAAGTTAAGCATCATTGGGCGCGGTTAGTACTTAGATGGGTGACCGCTTGGGAACACCGCGTGTCGTTGGCATTTTTTTTATTATTTTTTTTCTTTATATTTAAGTTTGAATTAAGAGAAAATGTGTCAAACATTTTCACAAAATTCGTCTTACGTGAACCCTCTTCAAAAAATTAGGAACACGTTTAACTTTCGTTAAAATTTTCTAAAACTATAATTCCCCAAAACCTGATGTTGGCCATAAGAAGGTTGTCTTCACGCACAATAAAAAATATTCAAAGATTTAGGAAAAATAAAAAAAAATAAAAAATGCCAACGACACGCGGTGTTCCCAAGCGGTCACCCATCTAAGTACTAACCGCGCCCAATGATGCTTAACTTCAGTGATCGGACGAGAACTGGTGTATTCATCATGGTATGGCCGTTGCCGAGTTAGAACGATTTTATTACCATCATAATGTATGGGGTTGTCAAACGATTTAATAGTTGAAAAATATATCTGCTCGATGTACGCTCAAGGAATTTTGAAAACCGATACATTTTCTGTATGTGTGTTTTACTTGAGTTTTTGATTTCTCCACATGAGAGTACATGCAAAATTCATGAAAAATCAGCAAAGCACATAACACAAAATGTGTCGGTTTCCTAAATTCGGTGCAGGTATACTCTCCATTTTTAATGAGAATAATACTTGTGTTGAGCACAAAATCAATTTAGAAATGTCCAATAACTAAGAATTACCTACATTTCATACAAAACAAATGGAAAATTGAGCTCTTATTTATTTTATCGTTTTGTAAATAATTAATGTCGATGTCGAGCACTGTTTTCCTATATCATAAATTCGTACCGAATGCCTTTTGGTTTAGAACACCTAAAAAAATCCAACAAGAAAAACTTTAATGTACATACAACATAAGTTAAGGCGTTGAAAGAATACTGTCAAACGTTACTCATGCACAATATATCGACAAAAAATTGGTGTAACTTCGGCAACGGCCATACCATGATGAATACACCAGTTCTCGTCCGATCACTGAAGTTAAGCATCATTGGGCGCGGTTAGTACTTAGATGGGTGACCGCTTGGGAACACCGCGTGTCGTTGGCATTTTTTTTATTATTTTTTTTTTAATTATTTATGAAATTTATTTGGTGATAGAGGTCTTTTTATAGCCAAGTATCATCAAATCTTGCGATATATGGCGTTCGAAAACTTTAAGAAAAGTTGAATTCGTCACTGATTGCTTGAATGAATCTTTATTCATCAGCATTAGAATTGTTTGAATAGTTTATGAATTCACATAGGAACTAAAGGAAAATGTTTGACAGATTTTTTCTTAATTTAAATAAAAGAATAAAAATTTTTTTAAAAAAACAACGACACGCGGTGTTCCCAAGCGGTCACCCATCTAAGTCACCCAATGATGCCTAACTTCAGTGATCGGACGAGAACTGGTGTATTCATCATGGTATGGCCGTTGCCGAACTAAGGTGATTTTTTATGAACAGATTACTTATTTTCATTTTGTTGAGTTTTATTTTTAGTCTTAAAATGTTGGTGTTTAAAGAATAAGTTGCCAAAAACAAATGAAATGAAATCCAAACTTTTTTCACGAATTTATTTCAAGTTGAAAATGTAAAATTATTTAACAAATGGAAAGCCGGGAGGAAACATTTTCTTCATACTAGAAACAAAGTCTGAAGTCCAGTTCTTCCAACATCTAATGGTGTCTTTCACATAGTTCTTCGCGCCTTTTACATACTCCGTAACTATGTTACCAGTTTCTTGAACAACCTCATCAGTTTCTTGCACAATTGTATCAGTTACTTGCAAAATCGTATCGGTTTCTTGGAAAATCGTATTGGTTTCTTGGACAGTATCACCAATTTCCTCTTGAGTTTCTTCTGATTCTGCTTCGGTTAATTCTTGATTCTCACTGTATAGTGAGACTGTACTCATTTCTGTGCCTGGACTGGGATTCTCTAATTCATCTATTTTAGAGTCAGTTGGGACTCCGTACGCTGAGATGGTATTCATTTCTGTGCCTGGACTGGGATTCTCCAACTCATCTGTTTTAGAGTCAGTTGGGACTCCTGTAAGTGTATTATTTTTTGAAATTTTTCTTAAACGAAATGAAAAACAAAATTACCGAACTCATCAGTGCATATTCGAACATATTTGTATTTGGACAAATCGCCGAAAGTCTTTTTCGAAATAATACACGAGGAACTGTTGTCAGGACATATTAATCCGTCGCAGTTTAGAGGGCCTATGATTTTGTTAAAATAATATTTAAAAAAATTAATGAATATTGTGCCGAAGCCCTTAAGTATTTACCATTTTTAGATGTTATCATTGAACTGTCTACCGGTAGAGATGCAAGAATCGTAGCCAAAGCAATTGAAAGTAATATCTTCATGATTTTTCTTGAATTTAATGGCGTTAAGTTATTCAGTTTCACAATTTTCCTTTTCTAAGAAGTTGTCTATCTGTTTCGGGGCTTATACACCAACTGCTGAAATGGCGATAAAAACTAAAAATAACAAAATTCTACTCACTTTTTAAGTGAGTCATAACAAAGACTGAGCAACTAGATAATATTGACACAGTTTGGTAAAACAATTAGATATACTGTTGAAAATTAAGTAAGAAATACGTTCTTCGACTAAACATGAATTTTTACAAAAATTAATTACGGTTTTAGGTCTTTCCACCTAAATGCCAGTAGAATAATTATCAAACACGTTCGAGTAACAACCAAAAGGAGTTGAAAACGTATTACGAACAAGGTTTCATGTTCGGATGCGAATTTCGTGAAACTGTTTGCAGAGAAATCTTTTTTACTTACTAAATTTAAGAAATCTGAATATCGATTTAAATTAACTCGAGGCATGCAAAAAAACATCGCCAATCACACGGTGCCAAAAAACGCACTTTTAAACTACGTAAAAGGTGAACTCCATCACTCAAGTTTATTGCTGCAAATGCTTTTTAGCCATGTCATCGACTTAATGACTCCTTTTACAAAAGGAGTTGAAAAATGTGTTGTATTAGCACCGTGTGCCAAATTACCCCACTAGCATGTTAGGTTCACATTAAGCGTCATCAGTACCAGCCCAGACCTGTCTAAAGTTCACACAGATTTTGAAAATTTTTATTGCAAATTTTTGGAAACATGTATCAATGAATCTAATCAAACAAGGCATGACCCGAAAGTACTTAAGCTCAGCTTTCCAACGAGCCCACTCTCAACCGAAACGATCATTTATAACGGCCAAAAAAATTCGGATAAAAATCATTATTTTTCCAACTTCGGAGATCTTCCACCAGCAACCAGGTGTGGCTCGAGACTGTGTGAGGCCTGTTTTGAGGTCTACTGCGGCAAAGACATATCAAACAATGTATATATCCATCCCAAACGAAATGGGTCCGATTTTGTATAGGTGGATTTTCAAAAGAATCCCTCACATCATTAGCATCGTCAAGACCTTTTATTTTCTGTATTGTTACCTGTTTTGAATGGCCGTTTGAATGAATAAAACGATAAGCGCCTATGAGCAACTTGTACTTTTAATTACCTTTCAGATGCATTTTTCAGAATTGCTTACATGTTACTCAAGTTAAGGGACAATACTTCCTACTGCAAATTGTAAATGTGCCAACGGCTCATTAAACCTAATAACCCACAGCCATTCGCTAAAAATATGTCCTTAATAAGAATTTCGAATCACGCACGAAGAAACAAAAATTCTTCCTTCAAAGACGGTCTACGATGGGAAATGATCACCGTGTGATTCATTCCCCATATGTAGGTGAGCGTGAGTTACTAAATAATCAAATTTTGGTTTATTTGCTTTTGTACAAAAAAGAAAATATGTTTTCCGCTAAATACAATAAATACAAATAGTATGACTAGTGCATGGTATTGTGTGGTGAAACGAAAAACCCTATTCTATGATATTGGGTGGGGAAGCCATGAATAACATCGACGCAAATATTGATTATTAACAACAAAATCATAGAGGTAGACTATATATAGGAATTATGACCCGAAACTCAGACAACAATAACATTTTAAATGGAAAATCGAAAAACCTTATGAAACATTTTTATTCGTCATGTTCGTAATGAAATCATATTGACTCGGCAACGGCCATACCATGATGAATACACCAGTTCTCGTCCGATCACTGAAGTTAAGCATCATTGGGCGCGGTTAGTACTTAGATGGGTGACCGCTTGGGAACACCGCGTGTCGTTGGCATTTTTTTTCTTTTCATTTTTTTCTTTATAGTTATTTAAATTTGATATAACAGAAAATGTGTCAAACATTTTCCTTTAGTTCCTATGTGAATTCATAAACTATTCAAACAATCAGTGACGAATTCAACTTTTCTTAAAGTTTTTTAACGCCATATTTCCCAAGATTTGATGATACTTGGCTATAAAAAGACCTCCTTCAGTATACAACAAATAAATACTAAAAATATTTAAAAAAAAAAAAATAAAAAAAAAATGCCAACGACACGCGGTGTTCCCAAGCGGTCACCCATCTAAGTACTAACCGCGCCCAATGATGCTTAACTTCAGTGATCGGACGAGAACTGGTGTATTCATCATGGTATGGCCGTTGCCGAGTTAGAACGATTTTATTACGAACATAATGTATGCGGTTGTCAAACGATTTAATAGTTGAAAAATATACCTGCTCGATGTACGCTCAAGGAATTTTAAAAACCGATACATTTTCTGTATCTGTGTTTTACTTGAGTTTTTGATTTCTCCACATGAAAGTCCATGCAAAATTCATAAAAAAATCAGCAAACCTCATAACACAAAATGTGTCGGTTTTCAAAATTCGGTGCAGGTGCAGGTGCAGGTATACTCTCCATTTTTAATGTGAATACTACTTGATGGGTTGAGGGCAAAATCAATTCTCAAAAAATGTAGATGTAGCCGTAGGGAGTGAATCATTTCTACTCGTAATCTTGACGTAAAAGACACGTGAAGTTTATCCAAATTTTACAAATAAGTGTATACAAATTGTCCACTCCTTCCTACAGTTATTGTTATCCGAATTATGAATAATGACACAGATGTAGCTTCGTATATGACTAAGTAACACCTCTTGGAACTACTACTATCATCAGCACAATGAATGGGCCCAAATGGTGGTACATGTGTGCTCTACTTGACAAAGCGGCTGAATTTATTAACAAGTAACAAAAAGCAATCATAACTTTGATTTTAAAATTTCTTGCTTCATATTAGATGTATGTACAGAAAAGTTACTGTAAGGGAATCGTGAACCGTTGGTATATTTGTGGTAGGCGAAAACACAACTGAGTTTATGCAATTGCTACTGTACTGTACTGTACTGTACTATTAGATCATACCAATACCGTTTTCTGAAGAATCGTGGTTTCTCGTTTTCATTCAACTGAGTAAACTTATTTACTTTGCTATGTTGATACGAGAGGTGTGTGGTTGGTCATGGAGGTATTCCGCATTGACGAGATCTTCAAAGACTAATTTTCATAGCATTGAGCTGAAATTTTTGCACAACTATCATTGGAGTTTTTGGAATAAATCCTCGGTTTTGCTCAAAAATATTTTATTAACTAAATATTTCGGTCACGTTTAGTCACCACTATCAATGATGTTCTGAAACAATTTCAAATCGTAACTAACAATTCAAACAAATGGTAGAACAAATTTACAGTGACATTACATACCCTAATGAGTTTACTGCATTAATCGAGGGGTGACGCACTTCCATTTAATCCATTAAATCCATTTAATCCATTTAATCCATTTAATCAAAAAAAAAATTTAGTTTTACCGAAATAATTAGGCTACCCACCTGAAAAATTTGTTAAGTAATTGCGAAAAATATATTTGCACGATCCTCAGCTCGTTTAAGTACTCGTGAGGTATAGGAAAATTTTTTTGTTAAAAATGGTATTAAATTTATTTAATCCATTTAATCCACTTTACATCAAAAACTACTAAAAGTGGATTTTTTCGCTTTTTAACATTGTAGTATGAGTTGTAGTAAGTGGTTCGATCAAAATCAACAATTTTTGAGACTTTTACAGTATTTGGTAAAATGAAGTTTTTTCCTATTTAATCCATTTAATCCAATTTTTATTCCATTTAACCATTAAATCCATTTAATCCATTTAATCTAGAAGTGAGTTACCCCTCGGCATTAATGCCATTTGTTTGAATTGTTAGTTACGATTTGAAATTGTTTCAGAACACCATTGATAATGGTCACTAAAAACGTGACCGAAATATTTGGTTAATAAAATATTTTTGAGCAAAACCGATTGGATTGGAAAATCCAATAAAATGGCCTATGCTCAGACGAAAGTCAACAAACCACCACTTTTTAAACTACCACTTTAAACAAATGATACGAAAACCAAAATTTATTTGTTAGCTGGAATATGAATTTATTCGAAGTTTAAAATACAAAATTATTTAATAAATGGAAAGCCAGGAGGAAACTTTTTCTTCATATTAGCAGTAAAGTCTGAAGTCCAGTTATTCCAATAGTTCGTGGTTTCTTTTACGTAATCTGCGGCATCTTTCACTATCTGATCAGTTTCTGCTACCATTTTGTCAATTTGGTCTCGAATTTCTTTCCGTTCTGCTTCGGTCAATTCCCGATTCCCGCCATACAGTGAGATGGTATTAATTACTGTGCCTGGACTGGGATTATCTAACTCTTCTGTTTTAGAGTCAGTTGGGACTCCTGTAAGTTTTTATTATTATTAGAAATTTCTCCTAAACAGAAACGAAATGAAAAACAAAATTACCGAACTCGTCAGTGCATATTCGAACGTACTTGTATTGAGTCAAGTCGCCGAACGTCTTTTGCGAGACAATACACGATGTACTTCCTTCAGGACAAATTAATCCATCGCAGTTTAGTGAGCCTATGATTTCATTAAAATAAATGTGAATAAATAAATTTTGTGCCGAAACCCTTAACCCTTTACCGTTTTTAGCTGATATCACTGAACTGTGTACCGGTAGCGATACGACAATCGTAGCCAAAGCAATTGAAAGTATTATTTTCATGGTTCTTCTTGCGTTTATAATAGCGTTGTGTTATTCAGTTTCACAATTTTTCTTTACTAAGGAGTTGTCTATCTGTAGCGGGGTATATATACCGTCTAAGAATGAGAAAATTCTGGTGGAATTATCCAACTCGCATTTAAATTGATTCATAACAAATTTATCTGAGTAGATAATATTGACACAAGTGGTAAAAATTGTGGCATTTTGTCGAGAATGAGAATGAAATAAAGTGTAAGAAGAACGTTCTGAGCTAAACATGAATCATAAAGAAATTGCTGCTTTCAATTTCCAGTACAATATCCTTCCTTCTGAAATCCAATACTACTCGCATATAGAATGTTATTTAAGATGACCAACGAAACTTCGAAAGGAACTGAAAACGATCGAATCCTCATGCTCATCACATAGAAATACCATTTTTGTAAAATGATTCATAGAGAAAAAAGTAAAACTTGAGTGATGTGTTATTACACAGAAATTCCGTTGGATATTAATACAAAAATTTTCCGGGTCTACGATGGAAAGTGATCACCGCGTGATTGATTCTCGAAATTTAGGTGAATTATCTGTTTACGTAGGTTTGTACAAAACGAAAAACATGTTTTGCACTGGAAACAATTGGCGTATGATATGACTAGTGCAACTAGGTCTTGGTATTGTGTGGAGAAACCCTTATCCAAGACATCGGGATTCGTTACTAGCAATTTGATCAATTAAACTGAGTTAAAGCAAAAACCAAAATACGAAGTTTCAGAAATATGCTCGCTGGATAAATATCGCCTTTTCTATTAATATACGAACTTGGATAATAATGAAGTTGTGTAGATGTTTGTTGAGAACATCTAAGAAAATAGAAACGCCATTTGTATCTAGGGGCTTTGTCCAAGCTTATCATCCCTTAAAAATATGCTACAAACATTCGTTATTATAAAAACTAACTATTCTAACAAGTATTCCGCAACGAAGGCACAGCATTTTGTGTATCAAGTAAAACTGCGAAAAAAATCATGAACAGAAAAGTATCTCTTATGAAGAAAATCAATCAATAATATTCGACCTCGTAAATAAAGAACAAGAATAGTACCGGCTAACGCCTAGTGAGTCTTTTTTCTTTTTCTTTTTGAACCTCACCATCGTTTTTGAATCTAACCATCATTCCCAACCACCTATCCCTAATCGAAACTTTCCTAAAGACTAAATGTCACTACTTTCGAGCAATAAATTATGAAAATAGGTCGGGTCTCGCATTAAGTATAGATTAAGAGCATTAAGTATGATTTCTGTTTATTGCCAGCTTGGTATTTATTCAAGTACCACTTCGGTATTCAACTAGCAAATTTTCGATTTATAAATAAGCAAGCGAGCCGATTAATATCATCAGTCGGTGTGCAGCTTTCAAACATTAAACATCTCTACAACCTCCGTATGAGTTTGGTAGTCAACTACCACTTTGGTAGTCAACTACCACTTTGGTAGTCAACTACCACTTTGGTAGTCAACTACACTACCACTTTGGTAGTCAACTACCACTTTGGTAGTCAACTACCACTTTGGTAGTCAACTACCACTTTGGTAGTCAACTACCACTTTGGTAGTCAACTACCACTTTGGTAGTCAACTACCACTTTGGTAGTCAACTACCACTTTGGTAGTCAACTACCACTTTGGTAGTCAACTACCACTTTGGTAGTCAACTACCACTTTGGTAGTCAACTACCACTTTGGTAGTCAACTACCACTTTGGTAGTCAACTACCACTTTGGTAGTCAACTACCACTTTGGTAGTCAACTACCACTTTGGTAGTCAACTACCACTTTGGTAGTCAACTACCACTTTGGTAGTCAACTACCACTTTGGTAGTCAACTACCACTTTGGTAGTCAACTACCACTTTGGTAGTCAACTACCACTTTGGTAGTCAACTACCACTTTGGTAGTCAACTACCAAATACTCGATTTACAAATAGACCAGCAGGCAGAATAATTTCATCAGTCGGTGTGCATCTTTCGAGGAAGAAACATCTTTGCTACTAAATATTTTGGGGGTCCAACTACCAACAACTACCAAACTTTCAAATTGCGATGTCTGCTATGAGCGATCGGTTACCAGATAACAAATAATAATTGATTTGCCTGGTGTTGGTTTGCTCATAGTAGCATTGCAATTTACCAACGTGGTAGTCAACTACCAAATATTTGAGTTATAAAAAGGCAAGCAGGCAGAATAATTTCGTCATTCGGTGCGTAGCTCTCAAACGGTAAACATCTTTGCTGCAAAATATTTTGGGGGTCCAACTACCAACAACTACCAAACTTTCAAATTGCTATATCTGCTATGAGCGATTGGTTACCAGATAACAAATAATAATTGATTTGCCTGGTGTTGGTTTGTTCATAGTAGCATTGCAATTTTAACTTTTATCAATCACATTTTATTTGTGACACAGACGGACGGACGGACGGACGGACAGACGGACGGACGGACGGACGGACGGACGGACGGACGGACGGACAGACGGACGGACAGACGGACGGACGGACGGACGGACGGACGGACGGACGGACGGACGGACAGATGAAGTGCCCACAATAGGTCTTTTTTTCCTATGGAAAAAAGACCTAAAAATTGTCAGGGAGACATAAAAATGAATTGACATCGACGAGTATTTTGAATACTAAATGTTGGTAACGAAATCACTTTTCCTCGGCAACGGCCATACCATGATGAATACACCAGTTCTCGTCCGATCACTGAAGTTAAGCATCATTGGGCGCGGTTAGTACTTAGATGGGTGACCGCTTGGGAACACCGCGTGTCGTTGGCTTTTTTTTCTTTTCTTTTTGAATTTTTTCTTAGTATTTATTTGTTGTATACTGAAGGAGGTCTTTTCATAGCCAAGTATCATCAAATCTTGGGAAATGTGACGTTAGAAAACTTTAAGAAAAGTTGAATTCGTCACTGATTGTTTGAATAGTTTATGAATTCACATAGGAACTAAACAAAAATGTTTGACACATTTTCTGTTATATCAAATTTAAATATAAAGAAAAAAAAATGAAAAGAAAAAAAAGCCAACGACACGCGGTGTTCCCAAGCGGTCACCCATCTAAGTACTAACCGCGCCCAATGATGGTTAACTTCAGTGATCGGACGAGAACTGGTGTATTCATCATGGTATGGCCGTTGCCGAGTTAGAACGATTTTGTTACCACCATACTATGTAAGCTAGTTGAACTTTAATATTTGAAAAATATACCTCCTCGATGTACACTCACGGAATTTTGAAAACCGACAAATTTTCAGTGTGTCATACTTGATCGTTTGCAAAATTCACAAAAAGTCAGTAAACCACAAAACATGCGAATAATACTTGTGTTGAGCGCAAAATCAATTCAGAATGTCTAATGTCTATTTCAGTGGTTCTATTTGTTGTATCGTTTTGTAAATAATAATTTATGTCGAGTACTGTTTTCATATCTCATAAATTCGTACCGAACGCCTTTTGGTGATGAACACCTAAAAATATCCAACAAGAAAAATTTTAATCGACAACATAAGTTAAGGCGCTAAAAGAAGATTGTCAAACAATACTGATGCACAATATACCTACAAAAAATTGGTGTTGTTTCGGCAACGGCCATACCATGATGAATACACCAGTTCTCGTCCGATCACTGAAGTTAAGCATCATTGGGCGCGGTTAGTACTTAGATGGGTGACCGCTTGGGAACACCGCGTGTCGTTGGCATTTTTTTTTTATTTGTTATTTTTCCTAAATCTTTGAACATTTTTTATTGTGCGTGAAGACAACCTTCTTATAGCCAACTAACATCAGGTTTTGGGGAACTATAGCTTTAGAAAATTTTAAAGAAAGTTAAACTTGTTCCTAATTTCTTGAAGAGGGTTCACGTAAGACGAATTTTGTAAAAATGTTTGACACATTTTCTCTTAATTCAAACTTAAATATTAAGAAAAAAAAATTAAAATAAAAAAAATGCCAACGACACGCGGTGTTCCCAAGCGGTCACCCATCTAAGTACTAACCGCGCCCAATGATGCTTAACTTCAGTGATCGGACGAGAACTGGTGTATTCATCATGGTATGGCCGTTGCCGAAATAAAACCAATTTTTTGTAGATATATTGTGCATAATAATCGTTTGACAGTCTTTTTTTAACGCCTTTACTTATGTTAATTTGTTAATTATATGTAGATTAAAGTTAAAGTTGGATTTTTTTTAGGCGTTCTTTACAAACAGAAGATTGGTTCGAAAAGAATTGTTGCTACAAAGTATTAACAAAGCGATAAAAAAAAATCAAGTTTCGAGATGTTTTATCTGAAGTTGGCAATTGTTAGTCATAACTCATTCTAAACTGATTTTTCTCTCAACAGAAGCATTATCCTCAATCGAAAAAGTGCAAAGTATACATCGAGGGATATATTTTTCACAATAAATCGTATGACAACCCCATACATTATGTTGATAATAAAATCGTTGTAACTCGGCAACGGCCATACCATGATGAATACACCAGTTCTCGTCCGATCACTGAAGTTAAGCATCATTGGGCGCGGTTAGTACTTAGATGGGTGACCGCTTGGGAACACCGCGTGTCGTTGGCATTTTTTATTTTTTTTAATTTTTTTTTTATATTGTTAGTACATTCGTGCAATTTCACAATTTTCTTCATTATATACATGACCAACATCGAATAATAAAGATGACTAGACCTAATTATATGCTCGTGAGCGAAATACGATTATAAGACTAGAGTCGAACTCAAGTCTTATAATCGTATTTCGCTCACAAGCATAGAATAAGTTCTAGTCATCAAATTTATTATTCGATGTTGGTCATGTATATAATGAAGAAAATTGTGAAATTGCACGAATGTACTAACTTGCAAGAAACAATTGTTCATGGCACAAGTTAGCGGAACTTATAACTATGTTTTGAAGATAATTGAAATTCTGAGAATCTCTTACTCTTAGAAGTGCTTTCAATTTTTTTATCTTCAATTTTTGGAGTTTTATGCTTTTTTTGTCTTTCAAGTGGCATGGTTGGTGGGTTTTTATTATCGTCCTTATGGGGCAGTAATGGTCCAACCATTAGCATCACACGGTAAAGAAGATAGGACGCAGGAGAGACTCTTTATTGAATAGAGCACATGATCTTCATGGAAGGCCAAGAGTGTTATAATTTTATAAAATGTTCGCAAGTAAAACTCAGTTAAATTTTGGTTCTAATTTAAATCAGCATTTTATTTGGTTTTTTTTATCATTGAACTAACAACACATAAACATCAATAAACTATTTTTTTTGTTCTGTTCTAGCATATTTATACGGATTTTCATTTTTTTTTTCTTTATGTCCATTAATTATACACAATTTTCATTTTAATTTTATTTAATTCTATAATTTTTGGTATATTTTTCTTTTGTTTTGTTTGTTGTGTAGTTCAGTTCGTCGCCGATAACTTATAATATACAGATATTTTGTTCATAGGGCCTAGCATTTTGATGGCTAAAAATTGCAATTATTTCTTCAGTTATTTACAATTCCCTTCTTTTAAAAATTAGTTCGTTAAACTGCAATGCTAAAAAAATAATTAAAATTCGTTTCTGGTTTCATAAGCTGCTCTATTACTGACTGTTACGTTCCTAGCAACTATTTTGCTCATTTCTTTAAATTAAATCAACAACACTATTCCAATGCAGACCCTAAAAACAATTTTTAATGGTTTCGGCATACGAATGAATTACCAAATAATTAACATTTGTTTTAAGGAAGACTTCGTGACTTCATTGTTCGTCTTTTTTTATATTTTATCAAATAATTTCTTTTCCCCGGAAACATTTTTCCATTTGAATGAAGAAATCAATTCGAATGAATTAGAATCATTTTGAAACGAAAAGATTCTCGTCCATTTCTCCAATCAAAATTGGAAATAGCGTCGGGAATTCCTTACTTAAAATTAGAATATTTTCACTGCTGTTCTCCTTGTTGTGGATCACATTCAGTTAAAATTTACAACAAAATTTATTATTGCATTTTTGCCGGCTGATGAATTAGTAATTATACAATAAATATACAGTCTAATTCGAGTGATTCCAGAGCTTCTCCAGGTTTCGTATTGAAACATCAATTTTAATCTTTTAAAATTTCGAATACAATTCTTTAAGGCTTGGCACAGGTCAAGTTAACCTGAAGCCTGAATTGAAATCTGACATCTCTTGAGACCTGATTTGTCGAAACTGACCTGAATTGATTTGAATCCTGATTCCATCTGTTTTTTTCTGACCTGACGCGACATGGCAGTTTTCGGGTCACCTTATTCTCTAAATCAAATTTTTCCATTTTACATTGAATTTTTCAGTTCCAATTTCAGTTCAGATCAGATCAAATAAGTTTTTGAACTTATTAAATTCAGGTCAGATTAGATCAGGTAAGATCTGGATTCAGATGAAGGGAAACCTTGCGAAGTTCATAGAAGATGATGGGGTTTACATCGAAATTTGACGATGAGTTTAGAAATATTATTTTCGAACGATAAAATTGTTTTCCTTCAATTACTGTTACAGTATAGAATCATCTTCATCAGACGAGAATAAATTGAATGTTAAGAAACACTTGGACAGAAGCTCTGTAATTAAAATTATTAAAATAACTAAAGAGAATCGAGTGCATTAAATGTGCTTTACAGATTTATCTATTTAGTGTACGTTCGGGTTTTCGGTGCAATTTACAACAAACAATCTTTGAGTGAGAAATCATAAAGAAAAATGAGGGAAAAACTTATTTACAAAATAATGTTTCTTTAGCATCGTTTGACGATCTCAATATAATAATTTGTAATATAAAGTATCGGTAAGCGTTCAATTCATTTTGTTTAGTTTTTACTTGTAGTATTTTTTTTTATTAAACTCATCCATCTCTTATACAACCTACACACGCGCGCGAAATAAATGGTCTGTTTAGCGAAAATATTTTCTTTTCTTTTTTTCATATTTTAACAGATTTTTCATTAAAAATATATTTTCATTTGTTTGTTTTTTTAGCAGAATCAACAATAAAAATAATTTCAATTCAATTTCTTTATTCTTATCATTAGGTTCTTTTTTATAATACGATTATTACAAGTAGATAAACTACAATTTTTTTTTATTGCAAGCTACACATAGATTTTACCCAATGTTGCCATTGTATATGGAACATTTGTTTTAGTAATCGTCTTTAATATAATTGGAAAATCATAAACTAAATTTCATTAAAAATAAAAATTAGAACTAAGAACAGAACGTATTCTCTATACTTTAAATGCCATAGTTTTGTTTATGGTTTTTCATCTTTCTATTTTGCGATTTTGTTTTAGCTACATCTTAGTTTTTAGTTTTAATCTCAAATGTACAAAGGTTTTTGTTGATATATTACAGTTTGAAGACGAGTGCAGGGAGATCGTGCTCGGACATAATTTTGTAAAAATTCTTTACAAGTTAAGGTTTGTCATCAGAGATGACATGTCGATTTCCATTTAAGACAAGGGGTTGTACTAGAGTATAGATTGATCAGGTTTTTTCAAATTAAGAAAATAATCTTTGTCATTCTAATGGAAATTCATAAATGAAGAAAATTCCAAATTTTCTGTTAACAACGTCTGGTTTACATTCCAAAGTTCAGAGCTAGATGAAGCTCAGTACAGCTAACGAGAAATTATATGTTGCTTTACTAAAACCAAGTTGTCTTTGTACGACAAAAAACGAATTTAATCTTTGAGCTTGAGTTGAGTGATGTGAACATAGAATAGACTGATTAAAATTAAAATGGTCTCTGAATTATATTTTTTAAATATCAGAAATGTCGGGTCAGGCAACATACATGTCTTTTATTTTCTCTTCCATTTCGTCAAAAAGTTTTTCACAACGCAGGAGAGAAAATAGTAATTTTTTACCTCAGCTGAAACTTCGGACGTCTTTGTTGTGAAAAAACGTTGTGTGACCTCGGGAAAAAAGGAAGAAATTTCCTTTCCTCGGGTGACTGGATGCCCTCGCTACGCTCTGGTCACAAACACCACCTTCGGAATGAAATTTCCAACTTATTTTTCCCTTGGTGAACAAACTTCTATTCTTTTTTACATCTTGTCGAAACCAAATGAAAAGGGTTGACGTTTACCCACTCCTATAAAAATAAAGTTGGAAAAAAGTGGCTGGGGGAAATAACAATGAAAAAATAATCACAGATTTTATACACGAGAAACAGTGATGACATTCATACTGGTAACAATTATATTTTATAATTTTAATATTTATCCTATGGATTAATTGAATTTCATTCTTTTTTCTTTTTGTTAATTGAAAGGTACATTCAACACATGAATAAATATAAATTTTCTTCTTCTTCTTCTCCTCCTCCTTCTTCATTTTCAATTTCATCAATAATGTAACAATTAATAAATTTATAATTTAATTGAATCAATAGAATTGCGGTAAGACGTTTGAGTTTTAGATATATTGTTTCTCTTGTTTATTTAAATTATGAGCGGTGAACATTTCCGTTGTTTACAATTTATTTATTTAGTTATATTTATGCTATGTCGGTCGGTGGTTTTTAGAATGATCATTTCATTTAGTTAGATTTTATTAGTCAGTTGTATCTTCCTTCAGGTTTTCTTTTTCAAAAATTCAAAATAAAAATTTTCCAAGCAAAATCAATATTATGAAGCACCAATCCGGCATAGCAGCGTTATAAAATATATTTTCACTTTTCATTTTCTCTTTGTTGCAAATCACTTCCTTTTTCCTTTCTAAATAAAATGCTGTCAATCGTCATACAACTGATATGTTTCCTATGCAGATTTCTGTTTTTCTATAATTTAGTTTTTCCTTTACGATTACTATAACTTCCCATTTCTCTTTCAAATCTTTTTCTTTTCTTTATTTTTCAATAATTTTCAATAATCTTTGTTTTATAGGTTTTCGTATGCATATACTTTGTTCAACATCATTAACGACAAATATATATAATTTTCCTATGATAATAATTTCAATTAAATATTTTTGTTTTTTAATCTTTTAAAATATAAAGAAGATCTTTCTTTGATATGTTCTTCTAAATGAAATTTTCTTGGTTGTTTTTTTTTGTGTTTTTTTTTCATATTTTTTTTTCTAATTCGATTAAATGATTTGTGGCACAATGCGTCAAGATGGGTTGGTTGTTCCTAATCAACCGATTCGTCTAAAATAAAATCAACTGAACAGATCCATCGTTACCTCATTTTCGTTGAATTTTAATTTAACCAAACTCCAGACAAAAACTAAACATTTTTATTTACAATTTACAAATCTTGTCCGAGTCGGTCGATTTCGTTTAACATAAAATCAACGTCCTGTTGGGTAACGGCAGCTGAAGATATAATTGATCGGAAGAAATTCGGACGACGATCGTCGGGTTGGTAGCCAACCATTAGAGTTCCAGATTCCATCATCCGTCCTTTGATTATTGGGCAAATCTTTAATGGGAATATTGAAAAGTGGCCAGTCAGTAAAATTCGGAATTTAGAATTTATTTTGTGGTAGTCCGATATGTGATCATTATTCAATTTTGTAAATTAATAAATTTTCAATCCTAAATCTCCCATAAATGAAATCCCCCATCTATAGGGGATGGAATTTGTTTATGTATTGTCCGTTGACAAGTGGATCGCCACCGGTTTTGAGGGGGTTTTGATTTTTGTTTTTTACATGTTGCCACACATTGTTGACAAATTCAAGATTTTTTATTTACGAAGGTTACGCTGATTGCTTAGTGAAAAAGGACTTCACCTAGCACAAATTAAACGACCTTAGACATATTTGATATTGCAATGTAAGCAACATAGCGAAAATTAATTTCAAAACCCCCCGAAACCCCGTGCTTCCACCTACATAAAAAACACTAACCGAACGAGCCAATCTCAATTTATTGTAGAGAATAGTTATCATAAGATCTCTACGTTGCGTCAGTTTAGTAAAATACTAAACTCAATAAGTGCTTCAGCCTTATACATAGACACCTAACAGGAGGCTGGTTAACGGTAGGTAAGTACACGAAGCTAAGCGAAAGAGACCTAAGTGAAATTTTTCTTTTGTTCAGATGTCAAACTTAACAGGAAAAGAAAAATTTGAATTAGGTCTCTTTCGCGTAGCTATGTGAAGCTAGAGTAACTATGACTATAGCTACTGCTACATATAGCGGCGCGAAAGAGACCTAATTTAAGTTTGACAGTATAACCAAAGACAAATTTCAATTAGGTCACTTACTGTTGCAACTGCCACATATGACTTCGCAAAAAAGACCTAATTCTACATTTTCTTACTGTCAAACTTGACATGAAAGGCCAAATTTAAATGAGGTGCCTTTCACGTTGCTATCGCCTTGTCCATCTATAGTCAATCCTATTATTCAGAAACTTTTCAATTGGAAAATGATGTAATTTTTTGGGCGATAATGAATTTTAGTACCTAACTTTTGCATGTAAAAGTTTTGGAGACGTAAGGTCTCACGATTTTTTTCTTCTGTAAGGTATCGGGTAATTTGGCACATGAGGCAAAAAAGTTGACATTTTAAAAATGAATTTTTGACAATCTCGCATCCCTTACCCTTGTCATCAAAGTAATTTTCCCTTTTACAAAATGTTTGTATCGAGAAATTGCATGAGAGTTCGCGTTTTATATAGTTGAAAAATTCGTTGTTTTAGGACCGTGTGCCAAATTACCCCACGGCTTCTGTACCACGGCGGCGTAAAGTTAACCAGGCAGTAGTAGCCAATTTAGCGAGATCCTTAATTAGTAAGTATTCTTTTGATTTTGGTGTGAAACGCTTACTGAATACAAATGCACCAAACGAATGCGTCAACGATTTTAACGGGATTTAGGTCCCTTTTTGAATGCCCCTGCCAGGTTTCATTTACTCTGCCGTGTCTGGACGCATACTTGATCCACATCAAATAGAAAGCTATCATTTCAATAATCAAACATGACACTCACCTTAGCCAATTCGCTTTCCTTGCTTGGTGAATGGGCGACACCTCTTAGCCGTTTCGGTATATACCAGAACGAAACGTTGACACACTCCGGCTCCATGATCAAATAGAATTTATCCGGTTGAGCTTTGATACGCCGGACCTGATACAGCGCCAAATCCATTAGCGTGTCGATGGTTTTGCCGAATCCATCGGTGCCCTTTGAGCGCCACTGCAACCACAACTTAAAGATATCGTTGTGCCGTCCACATTGTATTACTTTATCACCAGTATCATAGCTGATATCGTAGAGTTTGTCAGTCATAAAAAGATATTCAGCTGACATTTGGTTACAACTGATTAGAAGGCCCTACGGAGAAAAAAAGGATGAATTTTATTGCTTAATTGTTTAATATCTCTAAATTAAATTTCAAATGGTTAATGACAGAGTTACTGCTTCCAATATCTTTATTCGATTCAATCATAATCACATCTCAATTGAACTGAAATTGAGGCAACAGCTTGCAACATTGTAACCAATTTAAAGTGGTCCATAAAAACCTTTAAATTGCATCTGCATTAAGCTGTAACAACTCTCACGAAACTTTTAGTGCTGGGGGATGCTTAAACGTAGCGTACCGTTGTATATGTAGGTAGATACATTATAAATCACTTAGTTGTACATCGGCATCGGTGAAATGTTTTGAATGTTTTATCTTATGGTATTATGTCTCGCGAGAAAATCGATTTAAACTTAAAAATAAATTTGCGGACTTCTGCACCGCGTATTAAAGTGAGACTAAAATTTTCCATTTTATTGGATCCATAAAATCCGACAAAATCATTGTCTGCATTCGAATTCGAGTAATTAAAAAAAATATTTTCCAATATTAACTTTCCGCTTATGTGAACGATTTTTAAAGTTTTTTTTGCTTCTCTCTTTTTCCCCTGTAAGTCAAAACATCCCTTCATAATAATGCAGACATTTCTGTTTCATAAACGTATATTATACACGCGCATACATTCCTCCCCTCGGACGATATTACGAAAATAATATATTGCTACAAGATGTTTTGATCGGTCACAGTTGTTATTTTGCTATTCATAAAATTTAATTAAAGTTTTTGTTCGTGGAATGGAATGTGTTAATGGTGAGAGGTGACTTTTCGAGCACCTAGTACATAGCAGCTTTGTTGTGTAACCATTTTTGTTTCACTCTTTGTACAAGTTAGATTTAAAAATGTTCTTCTTCGTAAATTACTCACATCTTCTTTAAAATGTATCGTTGAACACTGAAGTAAAGCACCCATTAGTTTGTGTGGATTCCAAGTAACTGAATCAGCTCTGAAATGAAAGAGACAGAGGTGTTGTTTAATGAAACGGTTAGAAAAGGAAATTAAATTCCGATGCTGAAAATAAATTTCAATTTTCTTCAGATGTGTGTCGACATTAAAACAATTCATGTGGTGGATGTTTCATTAAATTCTAAAATTGAGAAGAGTAACATGTTTTTTTTCTATTCAATTCATTTAGTCAAAAACGTGAGGTATAGTTAACTTTACTGCACGGATCCAAAACTTTACCTCAAGGCAAATTTAACACAAGATGAACCATTTCCATCATTTGCCCCATGTGCAAGTGCTATTTTTGTACTTCATTTACTTTATCGAAGGAGACGGTTTATCAACGCACTTCAAGCAAAATTGCTTCGAGTGACACATGTCACTTTTTTGTAAATGTTTCCAGGTTTTTTTGTGGGGCAGAAATTTGTTTGCTACACTGTCCCGTTTCAGTACTCTATTTAAAGTACCACTCATGTTTGAAGTGCGTTGGGTTTATGCATTTCTAAGTGACTTCTATATTAATATATTACAACATCAACGGATCGAAAGATTTAAAGTTATTCGTCCTCTGAAGTAAAATTCCATATTACCTTCTGAACAGTCTGAACAATCCAGTTAGTCTCTTAAAAAAACGAGGAAATTTGCTCCTACCATCGCATTTGAACATTCAGGTAACAATATCTCTCGGTGGTCGTAATAATAATAAAAATTATTGACCCCGACGTGAATTGAACACGCAACCTTCTGATCTGGAGTCAGACGCGCTACCATTGCGCCACGGAGTCACATACATATGCAATCCCATTAAGAGAGAAATACCACAAAAATGGTCGTTTTGTCACACACGTAATTGACGTTGCGATAAAACCATCTTAAAATAGAATTTCTAGCCGTTATGTTATCTGAATGATTACGAATAAGTAATTGTCGAAGAGTACGGTAGACATCGGGAATAAAATGAATCAGCGACTCAGTATTTATACAATGATTAATCATTGTGATTATATGGGATCGGTTAATATTAATATACCTATTGAGTGTATAGAACATACCTCTGGTCAACATTAATAATTGATGTCAAAGTGCATAATGACGATGATGATGATAATGATATTTATTTATTTCAAATGATGTACGTATGAGTAATAGGGGGGGGGGGGCAATTTTGTATGAAAATTAAAAATTTGTTTAAAACTTAGTTCTGATTTTTTCGATTACTTTTCGAATTCTAAAATCGTAACATACATAGATCTTCATGAAATGACAAGTTCAACGGTTGCACAATGAAATCGACCATTTTGTTTTATGCTGCCATTTTGAATTATCTAATATTCAATGTTCTAGACTTTAGTTCAGAATCTGAAAAGAAATCCATTAAACGATGACCGACCTTGCTTCTGGTCGGTAAATGCGGAAATGAACAAAAATGGTTATTTATGACATCGAATGCAAAGTACTTTAATAAGCTTTGAGGGATTCTTTTGAAAATCCACCTATCAAAATCGGACCCATTTCGTCTGGGATTGATACCTCGTTTGTAGTGCTGGTGATTGCTGACATAACAGAACTTTATGTTAGTACAACCGCTACTCGTAAAACTCGCCAGCAATCACCAGCACTGCAAATGAGGTATCAATGAAAAGCTTAGACAATGTATGTTACGACTAGCATCTTAGGTTCACATTAAGCGTCATCAGTACCAGGACATACCTGTCTAAAGTTCACACAGATTTTGAAAATTTTTCTTGCAAATTTTTGCAAACATATATCAATGAATCTAATCAAACTAGGCATGACCCGAAAGTACTTGAGCTCAGCTTCCCAACGAGCCCACTCTTACCCGGAACGATCATTTATAACGGCCTAAAATTTCGGATAAAAAACACTATTTTTCCAACTTCGGAGATCTTCCACCAGCAACCAGGTGTGGCTCGAGACTGTGTGAGGCCTGTTTTGAGGTCTACTGGCAAAGACCTTTCAAACCATGTATATATCCATCCCAGACGAAATGGGTTCGATTTTGATAGGTGGATTTTCAAAAGAATCCCTCTAGATGTGTAATAATACACGCCGTGAGCCTAATAAAGTAGCCATCTAAAGTTTGTAAATTTTGCACATTATGAGTTAAGCACGTAAAAGAGTGTGACCGTGTATCATAGTGGGATAGCATTATTCGATGCTTAAATGCGTGGGACAGCATACTTTGATGCTAAAATTTGCGGTGGTGTTACAATTTCTATTAGAGAAAATACGGCCATATTGAAAGGTGCCAATATAGGCAATTTCAGCGTATTGTCCAGTCTCCGGGCATGTACCTGTATTTTTTTTTATTATTAAAGGTAGTAGTTTGAGCCAGTCGAACACGCACGGACGCCATCCACTTGGGCCTATTGTACTTACAATACGTTACTAATAGTAGACGGGCACATTGTTTTTTCATTATAAATTTTTTTGATGCCGACACCCTAATCCTTTTTAGAATCTTTCAGTGCAACCAGAAAGAGTAAGAACGATCATACAAAGAAATAACTCTCAATAACTGACTACAAAATAGGGGTTTTTTCGATTCGTCTGTATAAATTAGATATTCGGTTAAAAGAATTTTTCCATAAAGGGAATGACAAAAATTCAAAAACTAGATTTTCCTTTGATTCGTACTAGAATTGAGGTTAGATTTTAGATATATTGGTATAGTGTCTGACGTTTGCAAGGTCATGAAAATGATCTATTACACATCTAGAGACTAATGTCACTAGAGGTCATAAATAACTATTATGACATCGAGTGAGAAGTACTTTATAAGGCTCTAGATATGTAAAATGTGTAAATGAACTTGTTTTTATAATTATTTAAAGGTAGATAACAACTTGCATAGCAAATACGGAATTTTGTTTCTAACTTGTGTTATAAAATACTTTTGCACGATTGTAGAACTCTTCTCCGGCTCGTGCTGAAAACTTCACACTTGTTAAAGAGGACTTTCTGAATGAATTTAAAGATCAATAAAAATCTAGTTAATGCACTCGAGTCTGACATAAAAAATACTAAAACACAAAAGATCTTACAAGTCGTTTGATTTTAACACGCTTCTTTATGTAAATAACGGTTAACGGCTATCTGTTAACGGATGAAAGCAGCTGATCGCCGAATATATATTTGCCACTGAAAACAACTACCACTGGGGTTATAGAAGGCTAATGAGAAAATTTATGAAATCAAGGAGAGAAAGGAGTAATCAAGGAGTAATTCACCACTTTTATGAACCCTTTAAAAAAGCGGAGCAAGTATCGACTTCCTGAACGCAATGAATGGTGACTTATGATTCACGACGTGACTCCGTCGTTATAAAATTAATAATTCGACCTATCATGCATCTAGCGGAGAATACAAATTACGATTTTTCCGACGGATGGAATTTTTTGTCTCAGGACGAAAACAGAAAAGATTTGTATCGATAAAGAAAATAATTTAAAAAAAAGGAAATCCATTGAAACAATATACTTAGCTCTCGTTCAATCACACCTTCCAACTGCCATTATCCTACATGACGAAAAGTTAGACCACCCAGTCTTCAAAAAGTCTCACTAACTCGTACATATTGTCGTGGGGTGTATGCCATTATCTTCCAAAGACATATGCCACAATAAAGTTAACAAAAAATGAATTTGCTGTATACCGCAAATAAATCTGGTTAATTTCAAACCTTTCAAAATTAATTTGAAAAATAAACACTTGCCGTCCCACAGTTGTCTGCATCGTAAAAAAATGAATGTGCAACCCTCTTGGGTCTTATTTGGATGTGTTTTGCGTACATCGTTATTTAACAACCTTATCGTATTTGTTCAGTGACACTTTTGGGATTTGCATAAATCCTCTGACATTGAACGAGAGAATTAGGAAGACGGAATTTCGGTTTGATGTTGAAACTTTGAGTTCATGATCCTTTTGGAAAATATTTCGCCATGAACTTCGCAGACCATATTTTTAGTCACGGATGTTTCTAACTGGCATTGTTTCTACAAATGAATAAATTCACTGACTTTCATAGCTTTTTTCCATGTTACTTTCGAGTATCCTAGATTTTACATCCGCTTGACGACTTACTTTCAGGCTTTGAAAACAAACACTTTTCGCAAAAAGAACACAAAAAAACATTTTATTAAAATGGAAAGTGCATTGATATCACTATTAATGTACGCAAATGGGAAACACGAGTCTTCAAAGATTTTTTTTGTGTTGAATTTTTGAACATTGTTCGTGCACTGAAACGAGCAGAATATTTTGATTAAAAAACATATCCCCCATTCAGATGTTCGCTATTTCTTTATGTTGAAAGTCATTGTGAGAACAATAATAATAATAGAAAAGAACACATCTTGGCATCCCTTCCGGGTTAAATCTTTAACAATTTATGATTAGAATGATGCTCTTTGTTGTAGAGAAATACGCTTGCGAAGTATACAAATAGTCGAATGTTTTCAAGACCAAGTGAAGCATAAAACTTATAAAGATCGAATGTGACTTGTAACTGGAATTCATTCAACTAATTTTTAATTGAACCCATCAACAATCCTTTCAATTAAAAGTACAATCCCGATTCTATACCTATATATACACGATGTCGTTGTATGTGCGTATGCACTATATACTATCACATCCGATTTGTACAGTTTGTCTGCAAATAATTGCATTTTAATGTCCCTCCATTTCTATTTTCAGATTAAGCATTCAAATCATAGATTACACGCTACATCAAATCCAGATGTTAAATTGCTGTGGATGGATTGCAAAAATGGTGTTGTATTATTTGTACACGAGTGAGCTTCCGTTGGAAGAATTACGACATTAGAGCACCTATTTTTATGCCACTTTAGAAAGACTTGCAGTCCCTACTTTATAACATTCTTCAGATATATACTTGACGATATGACGATACACAAGTAAATGACAGTCCAATATACAAAAGTTATGTTCGCAGTAAAATAGTTATATTTTGCATGGTCTGTCTAGCTTTCAAGGAAAATCTCTAGATGTCTATACCCTCTCTAAATGACTGTCAGGCTCATACCGTAATTTGACGGTTTTTTGATTCTGAAGTGGTAATCGAGGGATGCCACTCTTCTTGGACTGGAAGGACGAAATGGGCTAAATCGGATGGAGTTAAATGGGATTAGACCCCTTGAAGGGACGACACTCCAATTTAGTCCATTTAATCCCATATGATTTAGTGTAAGAAGTGCAACCCTCGGTGGCGATTAATTATAAAACTAAAGGCCACTGTGACCCTATGGCGGAGTATCGATAGAAATCACAGTGCTTTACTATCAGCATCATCATCTGTTATAGACAGCGACAACAAAAATAAGCGATGAGCTCTAACTATTACAAGATTTTATAGAAAAATACAAGTAAAAACAAACGGAGTAAAAGATTTTGTTTAAATCTGTCGAACAATGAAATAAAATAATAGATTCGACGATTGACGATGCGATAAATTTGTAGTCTGCAAAATCATTGTCATGAAAATTCTGTAATTTTCAAAATGACATCTCACAATCAATAACATCGCATGGTCACTCACTTCTAGTTAAAAGACATGGGTGAAAGTGTGATTTATATTATAGAAAGTGTAATTTCCTAAGTAGAATTCACGAATTTTTCCTACTTGCTTACTTATCACGCTTTCAAACTCTGGCAAATTTTGGCAACTCTCATACCCTCATAACTACAATCACATCGCAAAGCCAATAGTCAAAATGAGCAATGAGAATTCGTTAATGGGTTTTGATTAACGACCTATCAGCACCATACAATTGCTTACGTCATAGTCATTAAATTAGTTTCATTATGGAATGTGAACGCTTGAAGCTTTATTATAATATAATGTTGCACTCGACCCTTTTAAATTGATGTTTCATGTAAATTGGAACAATACCAAGAAATTTTTTGTTGCGAAAATACATTCTACGAAAATCAATTAAAGTTTCAGGGTGTCTCGAGTTAACATTGAAATATCCCGACCCAATGTTTTATTGAAGAACCTTTTTGTCTCCAAAGTTTGTATTTTGCCGCGAGGTTATTCTCTCAAATCATTGAGACGAAATTTTGTTACAATGGCGATACGTGATTTGATCTGTTCTAGAGGCGGCATAATTGTAGGCAGTGTCAAGTTAGGACATATCAAATTCCGACAGCTGGTCTTTCATTATTTTATCATGGAATAGATTTGAATTCTTCGTCAAGACAACCATATTTGACAATTTGTTCAGTAAACAAAAATTTGTAGCGTGTGAGCCATCACCTCATTCAGTTCAAACATTTTTACTTTAAAGTTTAAACAATCGATAAACGCCCCGCTTTAAAGTATATCAAAACACAATCCCTTGCATCCTAGAAGTTTGATGAACTACAATGCACAAATACACCATGGGGATCTAAATTATCCATTAAATCATGTTGTATGTTTACTCAAAGGATTACTTAGGAAATGTGTCCCCCTAATAGCAGAAGGATTGACTCGCTAATCCTCTCACTGTATTCAACACCTGTACTCACAGACTGCATTCCCCTTGATAGATACGGCTTTAGTATGGGAAAGGAAGAGTATTACGTTTACATGAGAAAATGTGACACACTTCTGTATTTATATGTGTGGGATTTTACTGAAAATTTAGGTATATAATATGATCTACTTACCGTTCAATGCCAGTTAATCTTGGATGGCGATATTTCTTCGACATCAGAAGTCCACCACCCCAGGCAGCCTAAATCGTTTTTATCATTACCAAATGAAGACATTACACAACAGCACATTTAAACTTACATCAACATGCAACCACAGCCCGTATTTTTGGCAAATATCAGCAATTTCCATCAATGGATCGAACGCACCGAGTACCGTTGTACCGGCGGTAGCACTAACAAAGAATGGAATTTGTCCACGATTCTTATGCTCGACTACAGCTCGTTCCAGTTCACTGGGAATCATTCTGCCAGCGGTATCGGAACTAATGATTATACAATTGTCCGTTCCTAAGCCACCGACCGAGGCACATGATTTTACCGAATAATGGCTCTGATCCGAGGTGAACATTACCAATTCGCCGGGTAAGCATTTGGCACCGTGTTCTTTGTAGTTCGGGAACATTTTGTGTCTGGCTGCCAAAAATGCATACAAATTTGAAACCGAACCACCCGGTGCCAATATCGAATCGCCACAATTCCATCCGATAATTTCACGCATTTTCGTTAGTACAACATTTTCCATCAAAATGAAGACTGGCGCAATTTCGTATGTGAACATGTTTGTGTTGGCGGTGGCAGTCAACCATTCGCCAGCCATTGAAACTAAATCCAATCCAGTGGACAATTGATTGAAGAAATGTGGATGACCTGTAACGAAGCGAAAGTAAAAGAAAATAGAAAAATGTCTCTCATCGTAAGGCGTTTGACGATTTTGTGAAAAATTCAAATTTCCGTTAGATCAAAATAGTCATTAATTTGTAGCTTAACCCGAGCAAATATGTGGAAAATGGTACAAACAACATTCAACGTCTGCATTCCGTATAAAAAGCAGCATTTATATTTGGAACAAATGTCCTGGAATAATCCTTGAGATTTACTAATAGAATAAGGGTAGAAAATGTATACATTTATGCTCGCTCCGGATGATTTTTGAGGTGGGGTTGGGAGGCTAATCTCACGTCAATGACTGACATGTGAATGCTGTTCTTTGTTATGTCTTAATAAAATGGAACAATGTTATAGATTCGGCAAAAAACAAGGGGAGATGTTGGCGAAACAGCTGTAACTTGCAGTTAGAGTTCTAACTGTAACACGACAGTTATATTCGTATTAACTGCCTTATACATTGCGTAAGTCATTTTAATTACAAATAATATAAATTTTACACCATTAACTGCAGCTTTACCTTAAGCCTTTATCCTTTAACTATACCCTGAAACAAACAAATAGCTCGTATACCAGTGGCTGTTCTTGTGAAAATGTTGTCTAGAATTTTCTTAATTTTTCCATAAAATTAAAATTTCCCGAACACCGTAGGATCAACAATTACCCTCGCAAGTGACGTAATTTGAACAAATTATATCTCTTCTCCATCTGTCCATCTTAACTTACTAAAATCAAGGCACGATGAACATTACGGAAAAATGATAGGAATATTGTTACATTGAAAAGGGGTGCAAATTATCGTCGAAATGCTTTCTGAACTTCAAAAAGAGAATGTTTTTGCGATAGTCAAACAAACGATGTACAGGTTGTTTCATTCCGGATATGCGGTTATGGTCGCTTTCATTGAAATATATCACATTGAAAAGCAATTATATGCAACATTAGTTTTATAGAAAAGAATTCCTTTGTTGTTTCGTAGTGACAATATTATCGAGGGGTGGATGGTTTATTCGCTTCGTCTGTGTCATATGTTGGCTGGACATTTTTTTTGTGTAAAATTTTTAATTCAAAATTCTTGAGACATCGTTAATTCTTACTCGAAAATAAAGAAATCATTTTCGTGTCTGAGGAAAGTGACTTCACATCTAACCACAAAAACCTCCCACCTCAATCAACTCCCCACTTTAACTCTACCAAACAAATTTTTCATTTCCTTTTTCGAAATTATGATGCAATTAATAGAATAGAAATTCACTTAAACTGTGGTGTGAATATCATTATATTCCTCAAGGGTATGCGTACATTGCGGTCACGTGACCAAGATTAGATTAGTCCGCCCCCTTGTTGTATCTACTGCCACTCTAAACTCAGAATTGAATAGGGATTATTAAGATATACACGTGCAATCAATAGCTGAATAGCTGTACATGATCTCTAACATAAAAATTTATGATTGATTGTTTGTTTTATGTGGACGCCAGATATCGAGTGTGGTAAAACGCATTTATAAAGTTGAATGATGTTTTAGTGTTTAGAAAAACGTGATGTTAAAGTTTCCATCATCTTCAATCGACGTGGCCTATTTAACTGGACCAGATAAAATCGACTAAAAGATACTGAGAGTTAAGTGTCCATTCCACTCAACAAAAAGTACTCCGTGAGAGAGCCGTGAGAGAGCGAGCCGTCAAATAAACAAAGGAAAAATTGAAAAAATTCAATTTTGTCTCTCACACGGAGTAATTTTTTGGTAAGAGGAAACTAAGCATTAACTATACAGTATTTCGTTAGTGTGAACGTTTGACCTAAAAAACGACTTCTGTTGATTTTGTAGTTTGAAGAAAGATGTGCAATGTGAGCAGCTATTTAAGAGGCACCGATGCTTTTCTGGATTTTAATTTACTTTTGATGATATCTTTCCACCAGAATCTATTTTCAAAAATATAGGACCGCAATAACGACCACGAATGTCTTAGCATTCAACAGAAAATAGTTTTGGTTTTAGCAGTTTGACCAGATCTAAGAAAACTAAGCAAGCAGTTTGTGAAAATTTCGTTAAACTGCTGACTTTTCTCGGAGCTGGTCAAACGGCTACAACCAAAACTATTTTTTTTAAAGTAAACACATTCATTCGTGGTCGTTATTGCGGTCGTACCTTTTTCAAAAAGGATTCTCATGAAAAGATATCATCAAAAATGAAATACGAAATGAAATTTAGGCTCCCAATTTTGGCTAAGCATCGATGCCTCTTAACAGATGAAAACTCTTGTACTAAGAGTACCATCACATAATTGAACCATATACTGGAAATTTACAGCTCGATTCACGAAGGACAAAGGTACTTAGTAGCAGGGCATATTATTGGAAATTTTCTTTAATGAAATGGCTGAAAATATTCAGAAAATAAAAAGTTCTCAGAAAAGGCGCAAAAAATGGGAAATTTAGAAGAAAAAAAGTTCCCAGAAAATCTGCAAAAAATGTGAACTTAGAAAAAGTTTAAAGAAAATGTGGGTCTTTCCATTATTATGTCAATCGATTATTTGTGGATGTTTGCCAACTTCCTGAGACATTATCTTCAAATCTATGCCTTCGATTGTATTGATTTTTACAGCGCGTTTGGGCTGATCCATTTTAAGTCAATGGTAGAAGATAGGTATTTGGTGTTTTCTGATGTTTTGGACTAGTTTAATTCGAGGATTTGTTCATAGGACTAGTGACCTGGGATCTACGACAATTTTTGCATAAAATTGAATTTTTAAATAAAGTTTTCCCGGCTTCGCCTCGGATCAACATGCACGAAAATCGGACTTTTCAACTTTTATGTAAATTGCTATTTCATAACATTTTCTGGATCAGCAGTCCTACGTCAAATAATAACAGAATCAATTTCAATCTACCATTTCCGTGGCATCAAACACACGTTTCCATCATAACCCTTATATCGACATTATCTTCAGCTTCCACATGATATTCAACGCAAACAATATATTAAATCATAGCTTAATCAGATTTTGGTTACCGAACGTATGTTTTTTTTGCACATCGCAGAGAAAAAGGGGAATATTAAATATAAATGTTGACAGTATAGGGACACTTTTCAAAAGAATTAGGTACACACAATAATGGGGTGATTTTATATGTAATTGAATATCTTATCACTTGTGAAATGGGTTAGTTTATTCACCCAAAACCATAAATTTGCTATTATTGTGTTGCGTTAGCTCTGTTTGCGTAATGCAGCCAATGGTACTCACCAGTTTTCACTTGGTATTTTAATGTTGTTGCACAATCTTGGATAAGTTGCTGCAAAGGCACGGCCGTATCAGGAACATCCAAATCCAGCAATCGTTTCATATCCTCGGGATGATGAAATTCCAAAACTTTTTCGTTTCGGTCATTTGAAGCTTTGACAAAGTCCAGTAGAACGTCTATAACTTTTAACAGAAACTCTCTAGTTTCCGGTCCAGCTGCAGTATTGTGCGGCAGGATATCTGTAACGGGAATAATTTTTTTTTGTTCAACAAAAACATTTTATCGAAGATTCCTATACATTTAATGGTTATCTAGCACATAAAGAGTCTACTTTTATCAATTTTTCAATTTCCATGAGGGTTTTTCCTTTATCATCCTTTTATATCCATTTGGCAGGATTATCGATGAAATATGGTTCGATTTTCGGAGTGGCTCAAAGCTATTCTATGGGGACGATCTATTATATATGATAGAAGTAATGGTTCAATATTTCACCACTCAACAAAGACTTTGTTATTCATCAAAAAGATCCTAAAAAAGAACAACAAAAATAATGGTTATGTAAGTGTCATTGATAAGGCGTTTTTCGTATAATCTAGCAAAATGTTTAATTGTAATGTGAAGGAACCTTTCACTGATGGCCATTCATCGATAACGCAAGCAAAGATAAGCGACAATGTCAGAGTAATATGAGCTGCATTTTTGCAAAATGAATGTTAAACGAAATGAAGTACAAGATTTCACATCAATCTCTTGAACCTTTTTAGATGAAAACAAGTAATAATCGTACTGCTTGCCGTCTCTGACAGCTACGAACTTCAATTTTTAATGGGATAGCTCCAGTTACAAAAGTAAGTTCAGCATTCAAATATCGTATAGATTTAATGTTATTTGTTATGATTGAGCATGGAGATGACAAAACCAGCGTTTCACTCGTTCGAGTCATTTTAGAAGAACTGAACTGAATCAGAACAGGAGATATACATTGCCAATATTTCCCAATGTTGTGCAAAATTTAAATAGCCAAAGTTTTGCAGACATTGTGGAATCATAAAAATTGTCAGAATGAATAACTGTCCTACAAATAGGACAAAATGAATATTATAAATTGAACAAATATTTCCATTCGATTCCACGTCATTGTGAAAAACTTTTTTTTCGAATGTGATAAAAACTTTAAAAACTTTTTCTATCAAACAATAAGCTTTTGTGACGAATAAGGTTACAACGCGTATTAGTTTAGAATTCAAATGGAATTTCAAGACTTCGGCACCATTTATAGAAAATCTTTTAGAGAACTCCAAGGTGGCACTTCAGTTTTGTTTATTCACGAATTAACGACCAAGACAAAGGTTTCTCTGATCTCAATCTCATTTCTCTGATAAATAAGTATGAAGATTTTAAGTTCCGAGCCACGATTATTTTCAAGTCTATCCAGCATACCTCTGTCATCAATCTTCAGTCATAAAACCTAATTACATTTCCACAATAAATCTAGTGGTTTACTTCTAACATTAAAAAAAACATTCACCACTCTCCATACAATTTAAATTAAATTCCTGTCAGGGTTGAAAAAAAAATATGGAAACTTTAAAATCTTAACCTCTAAGCCCATTGAAAACAATTTACATCACCATTACAGATACTTCCAATTCATTCATACATTCTTCAACATGAGAATTGCTTTAATGAAAAGCCGCTCGTGAATTATTCCATGGGTTTCGAATAAATGAAATGTTGTACAACGGTACACCCTACGTATGAGAGAGCGAAGAGGGTTGCATTTTATTAATAAAAATCCCCCTTTTTTCAATCTGTCGGATATACCTCGTTCGTAATACATGTTTGTTATACTGCATCGTCGAGAATATCTTCTAAATACGATGTGCTACATGTACGAACCGGGACCCAAATAAGTTTGGTATTATTTAACGATGAGGGTGCTTTTGTGAATGATTGCTAATTGAGGATTTTTGGGGCTGTGCACTCGGGAGGCTTAAGTTGTCTTGGTTGGAAAAATGTTAAGTTGAGTGGTTGTTTATTATACTTAAAAGAAAATCTGTTATACACCTCACGATAAGAGTGTCATATGAAAATGTAATTTTTTAAATAGTTCGTCTGCTATCCCAACAGTGCGTGTGTGGGTACGACTGAAAATTTAGTTGTGTTTTATTTCTCTTTAAGTCAGAAAAGCCACCCCTCACTGGAAAAAAAAGAACATAAAAATCTCAGTTTAATATCATACACTTCCCAACACATGGTGACCGAAATGACGGATGGATGAAAGTATAACAAAAGACGATTTTTTATGCGTTGTTATTATAGCAAATGTGGGGTTCCTTTTCTGAAGTTGAAATTTATGTATGAGATTTTAAAGGCAAACGAAATATTCGAAGATGAATGATCTATTCTCCATATTGAGCGCCTACAAGACTCTGTTTGGTGGAAATGATACTTGCGGCAATATTTACCGTTATGGACGAATCGAATAACATTTTCTGGAGATAAATCAATAAAAGCAATGTACACCTGGGCTTGATACAGGGTTATCAATGGTCGCGTCAAACAATAAACGATGAACTCTGAGGTCTGATAACATTTGATAGTAAAACTAAAGAAGTAACAAATTTTCGATCAATTCGCTTAAAAATACTTGCAACGAAAGATGTAATAGATTCGAATATGACATAGGTGATATATTCGCCCTCAAGCGTCAAAATAAAATAAATTTGCTGCTCTTATCAATTCTCGCACATTCAACAAAAGTTGATTTTAAATTAACAAATATTTCAAATTCCCTTCCAAAAACAATTACTGCACTTAACCATCCATAAAGTGTGCCAAATCGCTTTACATTTTCAAATATTTACTTTTAGGGGAAAGAGATTATCGCACTGCTACGAGTCGAAAACATGCGTGTATATAAAAGGGATTTTTATTCTGTGGAATGCGCATTTCATCATACACATCTTCCAAACTGAACATATTGTATTGCCCGTAAAAAGACAGGGAATATTGTTTGTTATATATGAAGAATTTATTTGCTTTGTTTGTGTACTTTGAAGTATACGTTGTATACCCTTATAATTTTTTGAATTCCAGAGCTTAGTATTTGTTTAATAAATTTTCTTTGAAAGAATGACTGAATTGTCCAAAGTTGTTTTTTGTTTGAAAGTTTTAAAATTAAATGCACGGCAGTTTGAAACAAGTTATTCGTTAAGTTGCTTCGCTTTCTTTCCTTCTACGTAAATTTATTATTCAAAATTGGATATCTCTAACAAGCATCTGGTTAGGCTTTAAAGTGATTGGTATTGATAGCAACATTCATTCGTGTTCGTGCTAAGTTCTCTTCGTTCTCTTTCGGACTACCTAGGTTTAAGATTGATTGGCGTTAAAAGACTTTCATATCCCACTAGTGCACAGAGGGAATGTTTGTAAAAATTCGGCTTTATTCGAGTTGACAATATTCACGTCTTTTGCGTTGCGCATATAACCTCCAATGAATGACTACATGACCGATTAAGTAAGTCTCGAATTCGCTCACTGAATTACATAAAAGTAAATATTTCGTATTTAGCCGTTTAGGTAGGCAGAAAATTAGGTTTTTCTCCTTCACATCTATCAAATATAGTATAATATGTCACAAGATCAAGAAGGTGCGACCGACACACATTCCGAATGAAAATTGACACAACTGGGACGAAAAATTATGAAGAAAAATAGGGAAAAACTGTTTTCGTTTTGGCCATCTATCTAATGAAAGAATGTGACGTTCTTGGTCCGCCTAAATATAAAATATCTTTCTCGCACCAAATGCATATAGAAAAAACAAAGGCTTTCCTAAAATACAGTCCGTTCATCTTAAGAAAACTCAATTTTAGTTTTTTTAAAGTTGTAAAAGTCAATTAAGTGCTTCACAGTCTATTACATTTTCGTGCAAAATTTGAATTCACTAGTGCGTTTTCAAATTTTGTGAGAAAATATCATAGGCTGGAAACAGTACTTAATCGACTGGGAACATCGACGATTTTTATACAACTATTAAAAAACTGTCAAATTTGTTTTACTTTACTAGGGAGGAAATGTGCCTTATCCCTCCCAAGGATACATAATACATAATACATAAAGTCCAACTATGTATTATACACGTGAAATATTTTGATATTACGTATCATGATGACGATGAGTAACAGCCCCATTCCTTTACTCATCTGGATACGAGATATCGAATTCCTTCACTGGTTATGTACTATTTTTAGAATCAGCCAACCGTAATCCAAAAATTTACATCTACAAAGCATATATCCTACATACTTGAAGGACAGGAAAAACTCTAAACACAAAATAAAATGCCAATGCCAATGCTAGAATTCGGCGACCTATCTCGTTTTGTATTTGGTCATGTACTGGATTATGTGTGCTTAGAATAATTAAGTGGCGGTAAACCCATCCGATTTAAGAGGAATTATTTTGCAAATAGACAGCTGAGCATAATTTCAACGATTTCATTTAATCATGAAATGGTAATTTTAGTTTCAATTTCCAAGATAAAATAGAAATACCAGCAGAACACACTTTGTTATCGATTTGTATAAAGTAGGACCCGTGGATTTTCTACAACAATACACGGATGAAATACGCCATCAAGTGTGTGCGCAGGCAAAAAGTACACAAAGAGGGTTGGCTTGCCTTTTACACTTCACGGCACTTAGCTACAGATTTATCATTCCAGACGAAGAACATATATTAATAACACTCATGCAGACGATATGTTTGTGACATGTTTGTATTTTAACTCGATTTGTTACAATCATATACGTATTTCCTGCTAGAGAGTCTTTTTGCGGCGAAATATTTTTATTTGAAGGACGAAAGCCTGTGATTTATTAGTGTATAGAATTGGAATATAGAAACTTACCCTCTGCCGTGAGTTTGCCTGTTCTGTCAGACAGTTTGTAACCCTGAGGATTAATAGACATCTTCTCTTCTGAAAAGGTAAAAAAAATATTTTTTTAAATTAATTTGTTTGAAATTTGTTCAATTTTTAAATTTTTCAATCTGAAAGTAGCAAAAATCATGCAAATTTACACTCCGGTATAATTATATAACAGAAATTTTGACCGATCTGGAACAGGGACTCACTTACAGGGTATTTGTATGTGATCAAATAATTTCCTGGAACTGTTAACGTCTAGCTCTTAGAAATGCGAAACATATTATAGTAATTAAATTTGCAAGTTCTTCCGTTTAAACAACGCACTTCAAGCAAAGTGATCATAGAGAACAGCTGCCAAATAGGGTACTGTTACTATTTTATATCAAATTGTTTTTACAGTGTCCAGTTTCAGTACCCTATTTACCACTAATGTTAGATATGCGTTGGTTTAAATTATCACTGAAGGTTTGATACAAAACGTTTTCCTTTTTTAGCTTTCGAAAGTGTTTGGATGTATAAATTTTCGTCAAATTGTTAAACCTGTCACATACAGCTATTCATCTTCTATCGATGACGACGACAAAAATAATGACAAGCTCCTGGCAATATGGTCCTTTATATAGTAAAATGCATGTTAAAAAATTGAAGTACAAGATTTGAAATCAACAGATTAAAAATACTTTGATGGATGGAAGTAACAGATCCGATAGCCGATACTGGTCATATGCTTGTCGTCTGTAATATGTTAATAACATATGACTTGCCGTATTTAAGATGCTGGAAGCAGTTCCACAAATTTGCTAATCATTACATAGGTAACTTATCGATATGGATTTTTGTTGAAGTTCGGAAGTTCGCAGCAGAGATCTGTGATCCCGCCAAAGACTAAAACCATTACTTCATTTCTTATTAAAAGATAGTATCTACTTTAAAGGAAAATCCTTTGAAAAGTCTTTAGTGTTCGATTCCTTAATATGGAATTTCAGGAAATGAGCATACGTACTACATGATAGTGAAATGAATTGGGTATGTGACTTTGTCCAGTCTCCTTCATTTTGTACGAATTTCAGAATTGGCAACATCTGCGTCCATTGAAAACCTTCGCACTTGTGTGATGTTTTGACGAATTCTGCGCTCCACTCAAAACCCAACCAATTCAAATTGAAGGACAGAAGAATTCAAGGCAATTTTTTTTCTTTGAAAAATCGATTTTGATTTGGAACTTGTTTTGTCGTTTCAGTGCGCAGACTCAGGCTTAAATTTACTACTGGTTTTTATTATCAAAAACATTCTTGGAAAGTAATACGAACCTGAAGAAAATGCGCAGAAGGCGAAAGGTAAAAACGTTTGGGATTTGTGAATCGAGAATATCGATTATTGCAAATTTTTTTACGTTGAATATTTTTCAAATTTTCAACACAGTTTTTGAGGTATGAATATTTTTGCATTCAATTTGTTGGAATACATTTAAATTATCTGAATACATGTAAAATGCGACTTATGGTGTGGGATCTTTTTTTTTTCTAGGAATTAGCACTCAAGCAAAACATCTAATTACGATTTTCTAGATTATTTTCTAAATGAAAAATGAAAAAAAAGTTAAACATGATTCATTGGTTAATGAGCTCTTACCAATTAACCTTCGCAGGTCTTCAATGTAATGCCTTATGAGAATCACTTTGGCTAATTTTATGAAACACTTTCAATGAAAATGAGACTATATTTTAGCTACTGTGACACTAAATAAATGTGTTGATGCAAGTGGATGATACTGAAACCAGTCTGTTTCACTAAATTTGTAACTATTTAACTCAACAAATGTAAGAAACCAGATTGATCATCCGTTTCTTGTTTATTTTTGCGAACAATTTAACGAAAAAATAAAATAATTTTTTTTAAACCTTTTGTATTATATAACAGTTTATAACTCTGTCGGACGGACAGGAAGTAGCAGCTGAACTGTCTGACGTTCTCTACAACTCTGAATTCGTCTGATGAAGGCTCCAAATTACTCCCCAAAAATTTTCATCTCAGGGTGGTTTGTTGTGACGTCATATCATCCATATTGTTTAGGCGGAGCTTACGAATCATATACAAACGGTGCACGTAAACGGTATATATATACTCTCTACATAGTTAACATCGACTTTTACAAATTGCGGGGGTGATGATAAATTTATATTTATTCCAGAGGATTGTGGGTGGATTGTGTGTGTGGGAATTTTTCGAGTTTTGGGGTAGTTTTGTGGATTCATGTATTTACGCTGATATATAATAACTTTACATATATATGAGCCCACACATAAACGTACAGACTAAATAAATATTTTTTTTTGTTGAAAGCGTCTATTGTATGACTGGCTGACTGCCTATATACATACGCAGAATACCTTTTGAAAATCATAATAATTTAGTGAAATTTATTTACATAGACAAAGTAAACACAATGCTTCAAAGCTTTTAATTATTCAGGTCGTCTTTATACTTATTAAGATAAATATTCTTTATAATTTGCACAAAGTGATGAGATTCTTTATTTCTGTGTTATGTACCATCACTGTTCTTTGGTTGACGTACATTGTACAATGAATGGTAGAAAGGATGAGAGTGTTTATGACACTTCAAAACTTAGTCTGTTGTTGTTACAGATTTTTCTTTCGCATTTCAAATGCTATTAATGTTCAGCTCCGGATCTTCAGTGCCTTGATTTGTAGAAATGCTTAACGGGTCTTGGTCCAGAATTAAGTGGTTTAGTAGAAAATGGAGGCTCATCTTTCTACTTAGTCTAGGAGCCACAGAACATTCTGTGTCCATCGACGGTGAGCAAAGTTTGATGATTGTTCTTGGTAGCTTTTAATGCCCTGATTACGGAATGTTCGGGTACCAGGCTGAGCTTCTGGTCATTCTCGAGATATCAGTCGGTTTTTGGCCACCTAGTTGATGATTTTTAACGATTGCAAGTCAAAAATTCTTAATGAAAGATATTTCGTACTGAAAAACCATATTTTTCACTTTTGACCAAACGTTTCAGCCCCACCTGTAATTTCTACATAAAATTCGTCTTCAGAGAAACTTTTTGTCGAAATTTTGAAATTCATGCACTAATATATGAAAACATGAAAAAAGTCAGGCACCAAACATTCAGTAATCAGTACACTAAAAGCTACCAAGAACAATCATCAAACTTTGACTAACTTCGACTAACAGTATTCATTCATTCATTCATTCATTCAGTCATTTATTATGCATTTTCAGTCGGCTTAATACAAGCGGACTATTAGAGTATAAAACATAAAATTATAAGAAGTATAACGCATCAAGCATAGTTTAGAGTGAGGTTTAAGGAATCACAAATGATCGTCGATAGAGTACGTTTAGTTAACAAATAAATTAATCAAATCAATAGAATAGAATAGAGTAGAGTAGAGTATCACAGATCGTCACATAAAAGCTGTTGTAGGCGTCAGCCAGAGTATCACATTCGTAAGAAATTAGTCAGGTTAGAGTCTGGTAGTCGATACAAGGCATTCAAGAGGTTGTGTGGCATGTGGGGTCGATAATGTTCGAAACGGCGTTGAACATACGGCAGTCTGAGTCTCAGTCTCAGTCTGAGATAATATAGTGGTCCATTCATCTGGACCTCAACCTATCCAAGTTTAACAGACACTGACCCTTCGATAGGTGATTGGTAGAACTATCCTACGAACAATTAACCTTCACTCATTCAAGTTTATCAGTTCTCTGATGGTTAAATTCATGGATGTTACTTCCATGTCCACCCACCTTCAATCACAAAAGAATTTGTAAACCTATTGGTTAGGTTATTGAACAGAAATATCTATAGCTAGTACGCTTCTACTTGAGCAATTCACAGAACAAATTTTCTACACTCTACGAAACTATGAATCCTACACATTTAACATCTGGTTCTGGTTTTTAACGTATTTTAGAAACCCTCCCATGTTCTGATTGTCTTGAGCTTTTGTAATCCGGCACTGATAATATTCTTTCCAGATTTATTTAATATGACAAGGCCATTTAAACTTTTAATGTATTAGTTGATGCTCTTACCGAAACTTGGCTATAATTGCTTTTCTTTAAATAAATCTTTTATTATCTCTTCGTTTTGACGCGTGTGTGTGGTATACAGATCGATAAGGTTGATAAAAGTGCTGTTAAAATCGACGAAGGTTGTATTCGCACTTCACTAGCTACACTGTCAGTTATATAACGGACGGATGCTTAGATATGGAGCTTGATGAATTTTTGGATAACATTTTCAAATAGTCCTTGTTAGTGGAAAGTAAATGGAGTAAATGGTTGTAGTCAAGAAGAATATCTGCGATTTGCGAATCGATATTTTAGTAAGACAGACAACGTAATCAAACATCTCCGTTTTCTACCCGTTACCAGGTAGCTATGTTATCTACAACAACTTCAGGAATGAACGACAAGCTTTGCGGTCTCATATAGTACAGCTAATGTTAAAGAAATGAAGTAAAAGATTTGAAATCAATCTCTTGATATTTTTAAGATCAAATTGAAGTATTACTGTTACAAACATTCAACTATACACTCTTTTTCTAAATTTCTTATTTCTAAAAAAAGGTGGTATAGTTGAATTTTTGTGACAGTAGATCCGATTTGCCATCAATGATAATAAAAACGAAGTAATAGATCCAATAGTAAAACTGCTGATATGTTTGCCATGGGTAAACGGTTAATAGTGCAGAATTGTATTGCTACCAATTGCTTTTCGAATGCCATCACCAGTATTTGATGTATGACTTACGTAATGAAAATATTTTCTTTGTTAAATGACCCAGATTTTCGTACTAACAAACAGGAAAATTGGAATTTAGAAATGAACAACAACACAAATCCTATTCAGAGCTGCCAGTAAATGTCCGTTTTTAAATGTAATATGTAACAGAGAACGAATTTGTATAATTACATCCGAAATGGACTTTTAAAGCGAAAAATTCTGAATAAAAAATAAATGGGAAAAGTCCGAAAGAAAATCAAAATCGTGTACAATTGAAATTAGCATTCTCAATTTCACAAAACTTCCATGAAAACATTTTAAGGATAAAAAATGGTTATAATCCAGGCATATAGGTGGAAAAAGCAAAACTTGGCAAAATGCCAAACGAATCTATGATTTTTTGTTAACTTAACCGTTATGTATATGCAATGCACAGAGGGTGACATATAAACATTCCGATAAAACCTAGACGTATATAGTACAATTTAGCTCCACCTAACAGGAAATTAGGTTAGCCACGCCTAATTATTGAATTTATTTTCTTACATACCATGGACATTTTCATGTTTTTTTTGGGACTCGCATGAGTCTTGAAGTTTTATAAATTTTAAATTCGATTTGGGAAAAGTGCTGTGCTTTCACCCGCAACTATGGTTATGGTCAATCGATAGGAGAGATAAAATTTTAACTAAATCCTTTGCTAAATGAAACGTCATTTTTGACTTTAGATTGGCGAGAAGCTTTTCCTCCCAAATATTTTTAGGAGCAACTAACATCCAACAGTTCATCGTAATGATGAAGCTTTTGTGGTATAATGGTTGTACGTGCGAAGATATATGTACGAATGGAATGGACATGCTTTGTTTTCACTTAAATCGTTTGTTTTAATATCGTAGTAAGTGCAGCTCATTTCGCGAACTAATCTAAATATTAGCTCGTAAAATAAAAGCTTTAGACCTTCGCTATTTGTCAGTACACAACGTGAAATGATTTCCATTTCATTTAATCTCGAAATTCAATAACGAACTGCAAGTGATAATCTCAAGAGGGACTAATAGAAATTGAGTAGCTAGTGTGTGACAGCAATTTCGATTGATAATTTTTTTTTGGTCGATAAGTATCTGCGATATCAAATACTAAAGATTAATGAAATGATAACATGAGCAATTTTGGTGTTTTTTGTTAGGTTGATAGCAAAACTTGGAATTTGCATTGTGATGGCAGACAGTGACTGTGCAAATGTGCATGCCGTAAATTTAATAAAAAAAAATAAGTCAGGGGGCCAGTGAATGTATAAACAAGAAAATCGAAAAATCATTAACAAAGTTTTAATGCAAAGTTTACGAAAAAGTATTGTTTTAAAAACTTTGTTACGACTATGAGCTCTCGATAAGAAGATATTCGTATCAAAATGTATGTGAAAACAAATGAAGTAAAAGATTTTTAATTTTTCAGCAGCTGAAAGGAAGCAATAGACTCGGTGATGGCAGACTTACTGCCCATTTGAGCTTAAGACGTTACCCGCGTTACCTACGTCCTCTTATTCAATTTAGCATTTTTTACACTGTTCTTCATAGACGTAAAATGAGAAATTCACTTAATTATAAATGGATGGACCCGCAGATATGCGAAGTAGGTGGTTGTGATTAATATGCAATAGTTAATGAACTTGAGTCACGATTAATCAAATATAATATAAAGTCAAGTGGCTTTTTGTTGATTAAAGTTTTTCGGTTTTTTCATCCCTAACTATCTGGTAATCATAAACACCTATGTACCTCATCAAGATAAAGCTGGTAAAGTGTATTAGCAATCGCTATCGCTGAAATAATAATTGAATGCCAAACAAAATGAATGGATTGATCCAACACGCTTCAGTATTTTCGCGAAAATTGAATAGCACAAATCATTCATTTGTGGCAAATAATACGTTGAATCTGTTTTTACTACACTGTGCTGCAAAATGATGGTATAATTTTTCGTAACATTGTGTGTGCTTTGTGTGACTGAAGAATTGTCGATGTGATTTAATTAACAAGAATGGAAAAGGATTCACGAATAAGCTTTCACGTTTATGATACGTTGATGCAATAATGTGCAGTCAGGTTTCAATAAAAGAATAGTAATAAAGCTAAAACGTTGTGAATCTACAGTTGGGTCAAATTTTGACCTTTAAGCTTGTGGTTTCACGTTAACAGAGACAATACAGAGAACTTTCTTCCTACACAAATCCGTGAAAACTTCTTGAGTATTCTTCCTGTATGTAGGTCACGTTATATTTGTATAATTAGACTCGAGACTCGATTCATACATTTGTCATCCTTTCCGTGCTGATATTTGCAAACGTATTATAGATAAAGGTGACAACAGTAAGTGTACTCACACTTCTATTGTCATACAGGTACAGCAGAACTTATGGTGAAACGAAGGAAGTAGACGACTTCGCATCAAATATTCGGATGGAAACACATTAGGGCCAGTTCATGGTCGCATATATCGCAAAAATGTATGCGAGTATGAACTGGCCTTAAACAAGAAAAGTTCCAGATTTAATTATTAAACCGTGATACGTGTGCGGAAATCTGCTTAAATCCTAACAACACGCTTTCCGTTAATAAAAGGTTAAAAAGGAAATCTCTCAGGTCAGAAACTCTCAGGAAACAGGTCAAAATTATCTCTTTTATAAGTGTTTGTAAGCCTGAGTGAGTTAACTTATTCCGCACACATAAAATTGAGCGTTTTCGTTTCCTCTTCATATTTATTTCTTCCCAAAACTTTCGGAAAATCGATAAATATCCATCAAAAGCTCTGTCTTGTCAGACAACAGTTATTGACGTTTCAACGGGAAAGTGATTTTTTTGGCAAGTATGCAGTGACGAAACCCGAATCGAAGGCGAGTCTACTCGCAAAAAAGCTTTCCCAGAGTCTCTGGTTTGCACACAGTGGACAAAACCAACAAGGTCCTAATTTTACTTCTATATGTCCAATGAAGGACATAACCTGAAGTGAATTGTGAATTCAGGCCGGAGGAATGAAAACCCTAGGACAGTCGTTAATTCGTATTGGTCGCTTAGTCAATATTTCAACGAAAATGTCGCAATCACCAAAAACAAACAAAGCTAAATTGCTGTTCCCTTACCCATGGGTCGCGTGTAGCGAAAGCGAAGATAAAATGCCGTTTCGACCTCCGGAGCCAGTGGCGGTCAGAGGTTAGCGTGGTCTAACCATCTTCAGTCGTTTCCACTGGGCCAGAGATACATACACAACTTTTTATGTCGATTTATGTAGCGAAATTCTCTAAATTCGTGGGGTGAAGGGCGAAAGTAACGATTTTCGCTCCAAGGAATGAGCATCAGCAACATAACGTGTAAAGTTTTGATATTTTAGATGCCTGCGGTGTCATGTCCTAATAGCACATCTCTAGGCTAATAAAGCACTTTACTGAAAAACGTGAGGTGAAGGTAACTTTACTTCACAGTGGCGAAATTTTACCTGACGTTTTTGAGTAAAATACCTGACTTGACAAGGGAACAAATGGTGGAAACGTCACTTCTTGTTCACACACTCTCTATCATAAATAACCATTTCGACTTCTTAAAGGTATGCAACAGTTTCGTGGAAAATAAGAATCTGTCCTTCACATATATATAGAAATCCTTCAAATATATAGCTTTACCGAGTGATAAAAATGACATAGATAGATGAATATAATGAAATAAAGGAAATCGTTTTACGGATGTGTACAATGTACATATGTATACCTATCACTGCCATTAGTCGTTCCAGACATTAAAAACGATTTTCTTTTTCATTTTTATTTTAAGCTGTTTCGTTGAACTGAAAGATAATGACACTAAACATTAGACTGACAATTTTTTTACCTTGCTAGGGAAGTAAAGTGGAGTGTCCCTCCCTAGAGAAAACTCTTTACCTCCTCATAAGGTAAAGCACTATACTCCACTCGGGAAATAATTTGATATCTCATACAGTTAAATAAATCAAAGAGCGGACAGGTTGTACAAAATAATGCTAATTTTGTATTGAATTTTTCTTGGTAAAATTGTATTGAACACAAAAATAACACGGAAAACTTTTTGCACTTTGTATTAAACGATCACAATGTTTAAAAAGCCATGTAAGTCTACTTAATACGACATGGAATCAATGCTTATCGTGAGCTTAACATATTGGAATTTTTGAATGATTCTAACATGAAAGTAGAACATCGTTAGGTATTGAGTGTATTGAACATTAAAAGTATTAAAGGAAGTCAGTGCTAATTGAGGTCTTCGATATCAAGAATAAATTCAAATTTAGATTTTATGCTCAGTAGGGAAAAACTTTTACTTTACTAGTGAGGTAATTTGGCCATTCCCTCACTAGTGAATACCCTTTCCTTCGCTCGTAAAGTAAAACGCCATACTTTATATGTGAAAGAATTTGATATCTCGTATCACGATGAGTAAAAGTACCTCAGGCTGAAGCCCTCGGGTACTTTTACTCATCTGTATACGAGATATCAAATTACTTCACTGGTATAGTAATGTACTATTATTCTTATCAACGATAAAATAACGGTGGGAAACAGCATTCTTTAAAATGTTCAATTAAGTTTCCAATATAAGTAATAAATGCTAAAAAGGTGAAACATCAGATCTGTAAAAGCGCTAATGTCACAAAACAGAATTGACTTTACATTTTTATTCTACTAACAACCTTTTAAATCAGCTACTTCTTCTCTTTTAATTACACCTGGTGTTTGAAACAAAATCTTTTACATCATTTGCTTTAACACAAATCACAAATCGAATGTATCGATTATGTCGTTGCCGATCGTTGTTGTCAAAAGGAGCGCAAATCCTTCTTCCAATTTCTCCGTTTAGCTCATTTTCAAATCCAAAATGCTTCTAAGGCATAAATAGTTTCTTACGATTAAAATTGAGAATGATTCAGTCATTTCTTCGTACACACTTCACGATTTATTCTCCGAAAGTGATTACGTTTTAGCTAAATAGTCAAAATACTCCCGCATAAACTAATTGAAGTTTCACGTACCCTTAAACTTACAGCCGTAATTTGCACTCAGTGAAAAGTGTATTTTTTTATATATTTTCACTATGTCTTTTATGCAAATTAAGGCAGCGTCACTCATGCTAGAGGTCTCAGCAGCGGGTTTGTTGTACTTATCAAATTGTTAAATCTTCAGTCAAGAACAAGAGCAATGGATGAATATAGGGATTACGTAGACAAAGTATATTGACCATATTCCAATATGAAATGATGCTAGATTCGTTATACATATGAACATAGTGTACGATTTTATAAAAGCTCAACGAACATTAGTCAATTTGTCTTTTCGAACCGATGCGGTCGGATTTATAATGAGCCCCTTATAAAAAACCAGTTGATTGAACGAAGGAGCTAGAAAGTATAGCAGCATGAATGTGTTATACGTTCACGTCGATTCTGTCAGCTCATGACAATTTATCCTTAAAACGTGTGTAAAACTTATGTCTGTTGTCAATGTCATGATGAAGAGAGAATCCATCATGATGAAATAAATTCCCCTTGTCATACTTTAAAGTCAATAAAAATATGGTGCCGCATATGGCGACAATTTTATGGCAAGGCTATAATCTTCATTTGACGTCATATGAAAACTGTTTTTTTTTCCTTCCATGAAAAACACCTCCGCAAAATCAATTTTCCGAAAAATGCGCAAATAATATTCGAGTATGTACTTGATAATGGTTGTACATAAGTACATTGTAATAAAGTGAAGTAAATGAATGCGTTTAAATTGGGAAATTATGATAGCATCAACGTCATATAAAATTATAATAAAACAAAAGTTTCTCGTCGAAATATGCAAATTTTCAATGGAAACATCTTTGTTGCTTATCAATTCGAAAACTTTGTTTATGTAAGTTACATAATGTAACCATCCACACCACACTTTATGTTAAACAAGACTTCTATCAGTGACCACATCGACCCCCTCCCTCCCATCTCCACAGGCGAAAATCTTATCGGAAATTCCTCTTTATATATTTCTTAAATACATTTTAACTTCGAATTTTCCATATAAAACGATACAGAACGTGGAAATCGTTTTACCTCACCTCAAACCACAATCTCCGAAATTGAAATTAATCAAATTTGTACGCCTTCCGATGTTGTAGAATGTTTCAACCCTTACGGTGCTATTGGTCTGCGTAATATTGGAGTGTGCGCATTCGGCCTCCTTAGAACGGGGTTGGGAAAGATTGTCGCCGAGAAGCAAACGTTCAGCGGTGAATAGAGTCAGTGTAGTCGAAAGCTGGAACTCCGTCTGTGAAGAAGTGTGTAGGTGAGTAAAGTGTACTTATATTTTTTTGGTGTAAGTGATGATAGTGAAGATGATGTAGAATGGTTTCAGGGAATTGTGATTTTGGTGTTGAGTTGAGAAATTTGAAAAAAAGAAAATTTTGTTTTCGTAATTACCAGCCTCCACAGTGTAACGCTTCCACTTAAGTACCCTTGCGGATGTGATGGTTGAGAATAATTGACCATTACTAAAAACATGGCAATTAATCATACAGAAAACGATGCTTTTGTTCAGAAATTACTGCAATTAAAACAATGGTTGAACATTTGTTAAGTAAATGGCACGGATTTCATATTAAATTCAAAGTTAAATTATAAAAGGAAAAAAATTGTTCGCCTGACATTCATTTTCTGATTCTGATATTTTGGGGCTTTCAAAAATCTGGTGAAATAAATTTGTGTTGTAACTTTATGTGTTACTATAAAATTATCGGCTTCAAATTTGCTTAAAAAATGACTACTACAAGATAAGTCAAAGCAAATATACATTTATCTACATATGTAATTGCTTACAGAAATAATATGTAAAGAATGGTTATAACTGTACTGTACATTTTGCGCTCGAAATTATGTCCTTGCATGAGCAATTTTATTTTGACGACGAGTGAACTTCACTAGAATATCAATAGTTTTTAGAAGCTTGTGGTACATTTCCGTAAATTGTGAGAAATTCAGATAATTTCTTTTTGAACCCACCTTACCTAAATAAGTCTTATCAAATATAATGTACGACGAGTCAAGAACAAGGCCTAAACGATTTTTATTAGTACGTCTATGTACGTACAAAATTTTGGCGAAAGTCTATTCAAATATTCAACAGTCTCATTATTTGATCGACGGGACAGAAGAATTATTACTATTTTGTGTCGCTCAAATTTTCCTTCTAAGTTATGAGTCATAGTTTTGAGTTATGATTACCTGCTTTCTCAGACTTTTTTGCTTTGATAAGTGATAGTTTTGCAGAATAACCCAATAGCGACTCACTACTAGCGAATGAAGTAATTGTAAGTCAAAACCATCAACTACAGGCGACAGTTAACCTTTAACAGACAGCAAGTATATCAGTTGCTTTACTATCGGATCTATTCCTTCATTTACTAAAGTAGGAATACGGATTTTGAATAGATTGATTTCAAATTTTTCACTTCATTTTTAAAAAATATAAGACCGCATTAGCCAGAGCTTGTCGTTTAGTACCAAAGTCGTTTAACATATAATAACCATCCATAACATGTAATTTACAGACTATGACCATTGAATGTTTCCATTTAAAAAATGTACAATGTGCATGAGATACAATTTAGATATGTGATACTGTCCCATTTTTATGATATGGTCATAGCCTGGTTAATTGTACTCATTTTGTTGAGCTAAATCCAGGAGTGGTCTACTGGTCATATTTAGGGCCGATCAAAATTTCTCAATATCAAAAATCAATTTTGCGATGCTTTTTATAACATTGCTCGAACGGCCGATCCAGTTCGGCTATAGATAAATCGTTTACATTTTCTTTGTTTGGTGCAATTTATGGGACTTTATGTGGTATCTATTGTAATTGCTGACTGCAAACGCTGCAAAAATGTTACCGGATAAAAAACCAATCGAACTTTTTTGGTGCTCTTCACGTTCATGAAAGCGTACCATAAAAAAAATAAGCTTTCCGTATTATAATCGAGGTGAAATCTTTCTGAAGCCATTTTAGCATATACCAGTACACATTAAATGGCCTTAACTAAACGTCCAGAGAGAATTTAAAGTGAAATTCTTTTCTTTTCTTTTTATGTAAACGATTCCACAAAAAATTTGTTTAACAAATGAGAATCTAGATTTTTTAAATTTTAGTATTACATTCTTGTTACGCGTGACCAGCCAAAATTAAGAAAATAAAAATCTATATTTTCCTTTACTTAACGAAATTATTGTGAAATCAGTTACAGGCCACAACACCTACCTGTACAATTTTGTAGAGTAATTTTCCTACAAGTCTAACTTTTTCCCTTTGATATTTCAGTGCCGGCTACGGCGGCCTCGGATGTGGATGTAGTGCTCAAGCTTCAGGCTACAGTGATAAATTCAACAAAATTTGTCCAAATCTTTGCGAGAATGCTCTAGGTGACTCTACTAAGAAAATAAACGAAAAATTATGTTCTTAAAACAATTTTGTTACCTCGTTCAGGCACTACAAAATGCAGCTGTGAATCATCACACTTAAATCCTCACTTACCATCTGCACGAAAGTCACTGTGCTCTGCGACATGTAGCTGGAAGAAGTCGTTGAGTGGTTGCTCGAAATGTTTTAGAGAAGACGTAAGTACAACAGACGGAGACGATTCACCGACAACTACTGATGAAATCACCGACGAGTACGGTACTACTAATACAACTGACACAGAAGCTACGGTCACTGAAGAATATTCAACGGATGAGGAAGATACAACAACCGATTCAAACGAAGATGATTCAACAACCGAAGAGGCTACGACAACAATAAGCACCACAACGACAACCCAACCGACAACAACGACAAGAACTACCACTCAAGCAACAACAACGACGACTCCGAATTGGGAATCCATGTGTGAAGCTTTGTGTCGCAATGGGGAAGGAGGATCGTTATGTAACTGCGACATTCCGCCATTTTTTTAATTTGAATTTAATTTGAAAATGGTTTGGTGGTTCACAGATGTTCACCTAAATCATGTGAGTGTAATTTGTCACAGAATTGTTTCAGTTCTTTATGTAAACTTAATTTAAACAAAATTTTAACTGAAAATATATCACAAAGGGCTTCCAAAACATCAATTCATTGTGAAGTATTTTATCGTAATTGAATACAACAACAACCAAAGAAATTGTACATAACAAAAATGAAATATTTCACATAAATCGAAGAAGTAGAATCGTTCTTAACATAAGCAAATTAAAAATATTTTCTTGGTGAAAAAAATAATAATTTATTTCTAAGTGAATGTAAGAAGAGATAATGGTTTGTATAGAATCGCCATATCAAATGAGAATATCAAGCGACTTACTATGCAACAGAAGCTATTTATCCTGATGCAGATGAAATATACTGCTGGAAGAAATGCTGTGAACGACAATAATAAAAAAAATAGAATTTTAAGGAATAAAATAATTGGAAAAATGATTCAATTAAACTGTAATTTCACAATAAAATTTTTTAGCTTTTAACCATTTATCTCACACATTATATGCGGTTGTAGGACCGAATAAATCTATGGCTTATAAATGTTGTTGTTATTGGCGCTTCAAAATGCTTAAAATAAAACTACTGTCAACACACTGTATATGTGCAATAAAAAGTCATTCATTATAAATGTTAAAACCACAATTCTTTTAAATATGTCCAACGGAAGAAGGCTCAAAATTATAAATGATCAAAAAAAAAAAAAATAGGAAAAACCGTTCACTCGGAAAGCTTTCGAACAATAAAAGAACTAACAAAACACAGGCAAAAGGATAAGCACGAGACAAATTTGAATTATAGACACGACAATTGCATCAGTTCTCAACTTAGAAAATGCTAGGTCGCAGTAGTACGTAGACAAATATTTATTTTAAAGTCCATTCTGAGTCCATATCTTGAACAAGCTTACAAGCTTAAAGCCGTATCAGGTTATTTATCTATCAGATCTGATTCATCATTATCTATAGCGCAACGCATCATTCCCTTAAATTTGCTTTTCACAGACGACAAACATATCAACTTAATATTTGACAAATCTAACACTTCTTTAGATTAAAGAACCTTTAACCTTTTAACAAACATTATAAAACGGCATGACCAAGAGGTGAATGATTTTTTGTCTTATGTCATTAACAGATGCAATAACCTAAGAACTGCAGTTTTTGAATTGCAATTATATGCTCCTTCTGCTTCTTTTCCTGATGATATCCTGTCTTACAGTAGTATTATTACTTATTAAAACTTAAAAAAAAACAATGACATCGGATCCCTCGAACCCAATTGATGTTCCGAAAAATTCGTCTTCGGCTACGTCAGAGTAAAATAAACCAGGCAGCAGCGGTTCATTTTTGGAACGAAAAATAAGGGACCTAAAGCACTGTATGAAAATGAATTCAAATGAACACTGACATACAGTGAACGACATCTCAACTGTCTCACTGTCATTTTTTTCAGAGAATGTCATTATGAATTTGCAATGACACAATAAAATTCTCAGAAAAATTTGACAGTGAGACATTTGAGATGTCGTTCACTGTAAATTGAATTAATACTATCATAGCATCTGAACCAGTGCTATGATACTATTCAAAATGTAAGGCTAGTCAAATCAAGAGACTGCACATTAATGTCACCACATCATCACGGCGACGAGATTCATCGCAGGAGGTGAATTTTGGTATGAAATCCGTCATTTTATCGTCAATCCAAAGCCTTTCGACCACACATTACCTGCACTTTCATTGTTAACCTGTTACTGACGGCTAGGATATGACCAGATTTATTATATGTTCTATTGCTTCCATCGATCAAAGTGTTTTTAATCTGTTGATTTCAAATCTTGTACTTCAATTGAATTCAATTTTTTTTAACATGCATTTTACTATATAAAGAACCATATTGCCCGGAGCTTGTCATTATTTTTGTCGTCATCATCGATAGCAGATGAATAGCTGTATGTGAAAGGTTAAGATAAGCATAATAACTCAATACTGACGAATCGGTCACAAAATTCTTCTGATAGCCTAAAACAGCTGACAATGAGATTCATCTCACCATATTATCGAAAATCGTCATGTTCAAAAAATTGCGCTAAACTTCTTCAATTTTCATTCCTAGCTGGGTTGAGCAACGACGGCACTGCTCTTTGACATCTTTGTAAATTGAAAATAAAGAAATTAAAGTGACAGATAACCACTGGACGTTATAATACTGTTGTTTATGATGTTGATATTGTGATTTTCCTTTTATTCTGAAGAATGGTCAAAGTAACTGACTTCGTGAATATTTGCCGACTATGTTTAAAAGACCATGACGACCATTCAGTAAATCTATTTTCAAAACAGAACATAGAAGAAGCGAATAGTTTACTTGTATGCGAAATGGTTGAAGCATTTTGTAACATCAAGGTTCGTAAGATAGGCTTTAGACAGTTCTGTCCTCTTTAGTTGAAATCATAAAAAAAAAATTTCACGGGCAGGTTACAAAAGACGACCACCTTCCAGAATGCATATGCAACGGTTGCTGGAATGTCGTTTCATCAATGCACACATTACGAATGATCAGCCTGAAATCCGATCAATATCTTAATAGCCTTCTGAGTTCGCACAGTTACAGTGATCCTGCAGTTGTAAAGCAATCGGAAACCTATTCTGTCTATCAAATAGAATTCATCGACACTCAGACTGAACAGAAAGAATCGCTCGCAGAGTCGGAAAAAAATGTAGCGGTCGATGATGCGACCCCATCAAAATGTATGGCTCAACCGAGAAAAAATGGAATAAAGAAAAAGAGGAGCGGTAAAAGGCAATGCGGCGAAGATAAAATATCTTGTGAGATGTGCGGAAAGTTGGTGACACCGAGGGAAATTGAATATCATCTGAATGCACATAAAGGTTGGTATAACTCAATTGATCTTGTTTTTGTGGGGAAATATTTCACCGACTGATCGCGAAAAAAAGTCTCTGCCTCTTGTACTGACCGTATTCATGCAATTACAATTTTTGTGTAAACGTTCCAGACATACGGCCGTACAAATGTCAAGCAGAAGATTGTGAGAAATATTTCACTGCTCCAGCTCTGGCAAGACATCATTTCCGTAAAGTGCATGTGTACAGCATTACACGACCGAAAAAATGTGATATCTGCGGAAAGGGATTCATTCAACAATCATCTTTACTGACACACCGAAGCTATCATTTCGATCCACAAATTCCGTGCACGATATGCGGCCAATTATACCGCAATAAGTGAGTGCTACCCATTCTAATGTTAACCAATCGGACTGAGAAATCAAATACACATTTCAGACGAGCACTGCAAAGACATTTCCTGGTCCATTCTGGTGAACGTAAATATTCGTGCAGTGAATGCAAGAAGTCGTTTCAGACGAGCTTTACGCTCAAAACTCATATGCGAATTCATACGTTGGAAAAACCGTTTCAATGCACTGAATGTAAAAAATCGTTTGCCTACAAGTGTCTTCTCAAGGGGCACATTGAAAAACACCATCCGAAGGAAAGTGGATAGCAGTAACACAACAGTGCTTTACATGACTACGGATAAAAAGATGAACCGAGGCGTAGCCGAGGTTAATAAACACACTCAAACGTGACTTTTCATTTTTATCCCGAGTTATGTTATGAATTTTACATGCTGAGGGCGTCGAAAGTAGTACTTGAAACATGAAAAGTACGGTTTTCGACGCATGTGGCATGTAAAAGCCTGTTAAAATCGTTACGTTTCGCAAAATAGATAATTTATTGATTTTGACCGACTTGACGTTGAGATATGCCGTAGTAGACATGCCTAAATAAACTGATAGACCGAATTACATCTTTTAACTCAGTTTCAACGAATAAAGACACAAGTCGTTGATATACTAGAGACTGCATCAGTACAAATAGCAGACGTATTATGGACAACAGTAGCAGATGAGAAACTTTAAAGGTACTTTCGTCACTTTTCCTACTCAGTCACTATTGTTTGCCTGATGATTGTAATTGATGAAGCAACGAATCTAACAACCTTTTCTATTAACACGGCCTCTTAAAGTAAGAATTTTACAAAAGCTCAATCTAATTCCGGCATTGAAAGGGGAAAAATGTTTAACGTGGGTCGTACATGTCTCTACAACACGAAGCTAGTATTTGATGACCCACGTTGCACCTTTTCCACGGAATTTCCAGTTTGTTCTAATTGTAGTCTCATTAAACCCTTTTCAAAGAACTCATCGCCTCCATAATTTGAGTTAGTCGAAAACACTTTTATTGAACTGCTTGTCTCAGAATGGTCGCTAGTACGTTAGTACCAAAGCAGAAGAACTGGGTAAAACCGAAGGTAACGTGAATGGTAGTCATGCAAGAAGTTCCGGACAAATTTAAACGGAAAGATGCAAGTTTCAAAAGCCACAGTTATAGAGTACCCGGTGACCTGTATTTGCCAACACTGTGTCTATAGATTGCTATTGATGACCAAATAACTGAAAAAAAAATCTAAAATTTGTGTAACCCAAAGTTCTGGAGATGTCAATCTACAAAACTTGTTTTTAATTAGTCAAACAAATCTTCGAATCAATTAAGACTGTAGACATCAAGCAGCGTAGCAGAGAAACCCCTTTATCATTAGAGAATTGTTTGAAAATTTCTCTCCTATCACTAGAAAGATTGTCGATATAAAACTGCAAACACTTTCGATATTCGCGTAATTTACTGCATTTATGAACACTGCAAGCAAATGATTGAACGAATATAGGTATTTTGCTAACATGTGTAAATGGTAATTTTGCGCAATAGATGTGAAGATTGTCAACCCGAGGCGAAGCCGAGGTTGACAACACATCATATGCGCAAAATTCCAGTTTAGGCACAAGTTAGCAACAAGATTTTATGTACAGAAGTGAGAAGTGGGATCTTTAGAGGCATTTGACTAACCTTTATTATCTTTTACCTGATAAATGCTATGATTAACTTTAGGGACAATTAAGTCTTACCTTTATTTTAGTATTTTGACCACACTTGACAACGAAAATTCAAAGCGACAGACAAGTTGTGCAATAAATCTTCCATTTTTTACCAATAAACCCGAACCAAACTCATATTTTTTTACTGAAAACAAAAACAACTTTTTAACATAAATTTTACCGGTCTACGATTAAATTTGCATAAATTCTAATCGCGTTCGACTTAGTTATTAACCAACAACGATACAAAATGTGCCTTCCCTCACAACAAAAACAAGTTTCAATTAGATAAGTCATTTAGTTTACGGTCAACAGTCGTACTCTGCAGTGTATAGTCTTCGTCAAGCAGAGAAAAAATAATTAAATTTCTTTATCTTAGTGTCATCATTGTTATCGTTGATATTAAATAAATAAAATTTCCGAATTTCACGAGAATAATCCAAACACACAAAAGAAAAATGAAATCGTTTGTGCCAGTAGATTCAACAAGTGATTTTTCCATCCATAACTTACCGTATGGAGTATTTTCCGATGGTTCTTCCGATGTAAGCCTATTTACACATTCTCTTTGTATTTATACGCACGAACACATTCATACACATTAAAGTTACTCAAGCGTATCAAGAATTAGAATTAGTCATGACGGTCATCGAAGTCTTTATAACAAATCTTCCACCGTCAGCTTCTTATAATGATTTTCATTTAATAAAGAATTGATTCCATCAATTTCACTTTATTACAAAAAAAAAAAATTATGTCAGAAGTGGGATTTGAACCCACGCCCACAGAGTGGACCAGAACACTCACAACCTTCGTAGAAGGCAAGATTTCTCTTGAGTCTGGCGCCTTAGACCGCTCGGCCATCCTGACATACTAGATCGGTTGCTTATTTCAAAACACATTACCAACATTCTAAATTCTAAATCTAATTTTAGCGACGCAGAATCGGTGTGGCAATTGGTGATTACATCTTAGATTTATCAGCTGTTGCTCATTTGTATCCGAGTGAAGTGCAAGTGAGATTTTTTTTTTCGTGTGTTTTCGACTGTTCTGCCATCTGTTAGAATTTTCTAATATATTCTAGGAAACTTTAAAAGCAGATGTTCTAAATCCATTGATGGGAAGCAGCCGCATTGTATGGCAAGCCGTTCGTTGTACGACACAACATTTGTTGTTCGAGGGTTCTATTTTGGACAAAAATGACGATTTAAAGAAAATGTAAGAACGGAAATGTTTCTATGGGAAGAGATTTGAATAAGTTCTTATTTATGATTTTCACTTTCAGTGCTTTGATTCCGCAAAGTTCGGCAAAAATGCATTTGCCAGCTAACATAGGTGACATTAATTTATGTTAAATGGTTGACCATTCAATCCAATTGTTTGTGTTTTAGGTGATTACACGGACTTTTATTCATCGATCCATCATGCAACAAACGGTGAGTTATTAATGCTCCTTTATAGTGACCTGAATCGTATAAATAATGACCTGAACCATTTACAATAGTCGGTGTGATGTTCCGTGGAAAGGACAATGCATTAATGCCGAACTGGAAACATCTTCCCGTTGGTTATCATGGTCGATCAAGTTCGGTTGTTGTATCTGGAACACCTATAACACGCCCTCTCGGTCAAACGCAACCGGTAGATGGCGCTGATCCCGTTTTCGGACCGTGTCGTTTATTCGATTTTGAATTGGAAATGGCATTTTTCATTGGCGGACCACCAACACATTTGGGCGAACGAATTACCGCTGAAAATGCATTCGATCGAATTTTCGGCTTTTCAATTATGAATGATTGGAGCGCAAGGGACATTCAGAAGTGGGAATATATTCCGTTGGGACCATTTACAGCGAAAAATTTGGGTACAACGATTTCACCATGGGTTGTGCCGGTTGATGCGTTGGAACCGTTCTTGGTGGATAATTTTCCACAAGATCCTACTCCATTCCCTTACTTACGTCATAAAAGAAACTTTAACTTTGATATCAACTTGGAAGTAGCCATCAAACGTATGTATTGCCTTATGCATACCACGCCGGTTTAACATTTTCATTTCTATAGCTGCGAACGATACCGAAACAACAATTTGTAAAAGCAATTACAAGTATTTGTATTGGACCCCATTGCAACAACTAGCGCATCATACGGTCACTGGTTGCAATATTAGACCAGGAGGTACCTACACCGCAACTTTGCCCATATAAAAGATCAACTAAATTAATTTAAAAAAAAATCGTTTGTTTCAACAGATTTAATGGCATCAGGAACGATTTCCGGCGAAACTCCCGATTCCTTCGGTTCGATGTTAGAGCTAAGCTGGAAAGGAACGAAAACAGTTGAACTGAATGGTGGTCAAACCAGAAAATTCATTCAAGATGGAGACGAAGTGATTATTCGGGGCTATTGTCAGAAGAACGATGTGAGAGTCGGATTTGGTGAATGCTCTGGCGTTGTGTTGCCAGCTGTTCCGTTTAGTGAATAGTTATGGTCACTTTTTTTTACGCATTTATGTCTGTGCGTTCCGAATAAAAACGTTAATCGATTCAATTGGAACTTTTGATTTATTGTGTGTAGCGTGTGGTCTCATATGTCAACCTTTAGCCATGAAACTAACGAATCGGAAACTTGCAATGAAGGTATAGTTGGAAACTTGAGGGATGACATTATCGTGACGTATTTGCTACACTCATACTGTATCCAATCTGTGTGAATTCTACTGTATCTAATCATAAATTTATACCGAACCGTTGACGAGGTTGGCAATTGAAAAATGAAATTCTGTACACAAATATACTGAACTTAGGCGAAGCCCGAGCTTCAGTATTTTTGTTGCAGTCACCAATCACGTGAATTTCCGTATTTCGCAAGCAACTCTGCTTCTATCTATAGATGGCTCCGTCTCAGATATATTACGACAACTGTCAAAACATTCTAATCTCCGATTTGTTGATGTTTTTTTTTGTAAAGGAGTAATAAGTATTAAGCCGATAAATAAGTCATGTTAAGTTCAATTGATAAGAACAACTTCTCTTCAATATGCCGACTTTGTATGAAAAGAAACGCATTGTTGATAAATCTCCATTCAAAGAACGATAACGCCAAACACCCTTCCCGCAACATTTTGGACATCATTGAAGTGTTCACAACAGTCAAGGTGAGGACAATTGCATCACGACCGATTGGTGAATTAGCAGATGAAAAACTGCTATGTAATGTCTTGTAGATAGATCCATCGGACAATCTTCCACAAAAGATTTGTGAAAAATGTATCGAAACGATCAATTCAATGATGGTATTTCAAAGCAAGTGTAAAAGGAGCAATGAGGAATTGCATAAAATGATCGGAAAAGTGCCGAGAACGGGATATGTAATCGAAATTTCAGATGACAGTGATGAGGATGAACGTGGTGTAGAGTCGTCATCAGACCAAATCGTCGAAGATGAATACAGATTCGAGAGCCCTGGTGCGGGGCAAGTAGGTGAAAATGGTCAACGAACTGTTAAAGAGACAAAAGTCTTTGAGACGAAGCCGTCACGTCCCACAAAGGTGGCATGTCACATATGTGGAAAACTTTATTTGTCGAGCAAACTGAAGTATCACCTTAACGAACACACTGGTAAGTTTGGAAAACTGCAGCTGGTCGTCCCATCTGCATCAAAAGAATTATTCGAACAAATTTTTCAGGATTGAAACCTTTCGAATGTGATGAGCCTAACTGTAAGTCACAGTTTGCAGCACCTCACTATCTCAGTAAACACAAAAAATTCTGCCATTCGCAGACACCACTTTTACACTGCGATGTTTGTGGAAGAGGTGAGTCTCCTCTAAGCGTTAAAAGAATATCCAAAAATCATTTCCTATTCTGTCTCTCCAAAAGGTTTTAAAGTGAAAGTCGGACTAGACATGCACCGATCGTATCACTTTGACCCGAATGTACCGTGTAACATTTGCGAGAAATTTTTTCATAACAAGTAAGCTCCTCACATTCCACTTTCGTTAAATTGCATCGCCGTTCACTTGCAATTTATTTACAATAATAGGCGAGCCCTAAATACGCATATGTTGGTCCACAGTCAGGAACGAAAATTTAAATGCGAAACTTGCGGGAAAGCCTACCAAACGAGATACACGCTTCGCATTCACAAACGAGTTCATACGCAGGTTCGTTATATGAACGAAGTTACTGAATTTTACAGTTACAGATGCGTTGATTAAGTTTCACAAATAATTTAATTCTTGCAGGAGAAACCATATTCTTGTCACTGCGGAATCTCGTTTGCCTATAAGTGCTTATTGAAGTCTCACACTGAAAAATACCATAAGTAGTCTGAGTAATTGCATTCATCATTATCAACGTTTTTGAAATAAAATTTAAAAAAGAACGAAAAACTTTGGGTTTTACTGTCGGCGAATTAACCTTTTACAGATGTCAAGCAAATGACCGAGTATTGTTGATTTCAAATCTTGTACTTCATTTTTTTAACATGCATTTTACTGTAGAAGACCATATCACCCAGAGCATGTCATTATGTTTGTCGTCGTTATCGATAACAGATGAATAGCCGTAACAGAGATAATTGAAAATTTTATACCAGAAAATCAGTTTTAGCAGATCAAGAAACAGAAAATCAGGAAAGGTAAATTGAGGGAAAACCTGTAGTTGAGTAAAAATCAGGAAATTTTTTTATAACAACATTTCATTCAAACTGAATCTTACAAGCCAGTCCATTTATTTCATCCGCTTCTATCGTGTTTAACTCAATTTATCGGAAATTCAAAACAATTTTCATCCATTTCTTTCAATTATCGTTGGCGAATGTGATCTGTCGCGATTCATGCCTATTACATGTCTGTTTATTCAACTGCGCCATATTTCCAGTAAAAATTACAGATACCTAGAAACAGCATAGATTGCATGGAAAATGTTTACCGATTGCGGTGAACTCCCATCGAATCACCAAGCGAGTTGGTAAACGCCAATGTTATTAAAAACATTTTCCGGTGCACCAAGAAACAATTTGGACGATAAGACCCGACTTTTCGTAAATGAGAAAGAATCCGGTGATTGACATGGCTTAATGCTGTTCCCTCCTTTTCCAACCTTGGCACGCTCCTAGATCCTGAATCTTTGCAAATTCCCGCTCTGTGAATTTTTGCCTCGAATGTGAAGTCCTGTCTTGGACGGTTAATTCGAAGCAATTTCGTGTGATTTTGAATCATTGGTTAAAAATGTGGGTAAGGTACATTGAGTGAAATATACGAATTAACTAATTGTCTTTTCATCTCTGCTGATTCCACTGCAATTTATTAATAAGTTACTGAATTTGCCGAATTTTTTTCAGAGTCTTAGTTTCATTATAAAGAGTTGAAAGTACAGACGAATTTTCAGTCGATATTATTTTCTGCGAGCATCAGCAGATTGTGGTGTATTCGATTCTCTTAATGGGCCCAAGACTTTAATCATTAAATCTTTTACTTCAGTTGACTAAAGTTTCTCGATGCAAAATCTATCGCTTCAATATTATTACCATATTACCATTGTGTAAGAGAAAACTAGTTAGAGTTCGTCGCTTAGTTTTAACTTCGTTTTCGATTGCAGATGACAAGCCCTGTACTAAGTAATAAAATGATTAAGATTCACGGTGGGGCTGAACGAACTTTAAATAAACCTGTCGACTTCCATCTCGGTTCTTTTCATAGCTGAGTTAGGGGAGGCGTGTACTATCCAACGGCACATGTTGCAGGCGCAACCGCTGAGCCGTTTCTGAGAACTCGGAATATCGTCGCCTGGCTCCGCGGATGTTGCTGGACCAGTGTTTGAAACTGGAATGTTGTGTTGAAATATTTCAACCGGCAAGGTGTGGAAGCAGCCAAAGTTCACCGAGGGTAGCAAAAAAGTGACTTTTCTGAAAATGTACCAAAAGAGACCACTTTCAAAAAAATTGATTGCCATTCGAAAGAGCACATTGACTTTGTCTAGAAACGCTATTAAAGTGCTGGATCGGGAACTTCGTCGAGGAGGCATCACTCCTTGAAGAGGTGGAATTTTCGACTTTCAGCTTCTATTGCTCTGCGACCAAATGACCGAGAGCAATAATTTTTACATGGTTGTTCTTAGAATTTGTCCCCCTACCGATTCCAGTTTCAAACACTGGTCCAGCAACTTCCGCGGAGCCAGGCGACGATATTCCTAGTTCTCAGAAACGGCTCAGCGGTTGCGCTTGCAACATGTGCCGTTGGATAGTACACGCCTCCCCTAACTCAGCTATGAAAAGAACCGAGATGGAAGTCGACATGTTTATTTAAAGTTCGTTCAGCCCCACCGTGGATTAAGATATACATAGATAAAGACAATTATTTTCCTTTAGAAAACAAAATTTCGTCAATTTTGAATGATAAGTAGTGTATTTGTTCGAGAATAACGAACCCACCACTTCCTCCATATAGTGATTAGCCCCTGAGCCGCTGATTACAATAAAGTGGGAAATGGAAATCGAGAAGAAGTTTGCGTTACTGCCTTATAAAATTACATTTTTTTACATTTATTGTAGTTGTTATAGATAATAACCGATACAATTGCCGTCCGTAAAAGGTTAAGGATTTTATTTTACACAAACTGTACAGTGTGCAAATGTGTGTAGTCTGTTCGCAAATACAAACGTTTCTTTGCTGTTTTTTTGAATTTTATAATAGGGAACGTCAGATTTTTTTAACGCTACATCTCACACACTAATGCTAACGCTAAATCCTTAAAACTTAGAAAATTGTTAACTTTACACTTTGATCACCACATGATTTTGACAGTCTTCTCGCTCATCAACTATAAGTCAGATTGAAAAATTAATTGCGTTACCGCAGCCCCATGGCTACACACAGATGATTTGCATGATGATTGTTCAAAATCCGTTGAGTGAAAATAATAAGTTCATTTATAAATATGCCGTTATCGTTGACATTTGACACTACCGTACGTGTTTAGCGGTAGCGTTAGTGTGCGGGATTTAGCTTCAAACAAATCTGACGTTCTCTAATATCTATGCTTCGTAGACGAGTCTATCCAAATCATTTGCCGTTGAATGTTTATGTCCCGTCATTATCTTGCTATGCATATGTATAAGAGGGAACAGCATGAAAAGCAGGTATAAAATGGCATTGTACTATCTTCAAAATGTTAGGGGTCTTCTTTGGTAAATATATGTGCTCAACAAACTATAGTGATTGTACCTTCTTATTCAAACATTACTTCTTAAAAAAAACAACGATTGACTAGAGGAAATTCAGTTGTATTTCGACAGTCAATGTTGCACAATCGTTGCGAAAACAATTTAATATTTCGTTCAAACTCAAGGTTTAACTATTGAACTGTACTGGTAGTTTTCATAATAAGTTTATCTTCTGCTGGTACTTTGGGCTCCATCAAATCGTAACTCGATATAAATCTCCAACGAAAGTGCAGTGCAGTTTAACAAGTGGGTATAACATTAAAATATCTATGCCATTTTACAGATGATTGAATGTGGTGACAACTTAATGAAGTAGTTAATAGCATATTACTTCCGAGGTTAAGTTGAGTATTTGATAAGTGGATAACTTGGAACCTCGTCAGTACAATGCTTTACGTGATTAGGCGATGTAAATGAAAATGAAACATGCCGTAACACGTAAAATATTAATTTTTTTCAAACGGTTATAGAAGTAGCAAATTCGATAATTATGTCGTCTGTAAAAGGTTAAGAGCCAAATTAATCGGTAATTTCTTTTATATCGAACAGGAATAACGCAAACAGAGAATTGTTCCACGATGAAATTGACGGACGTGCCTTTCGAATGTTTGGAGAGTTTCGTTCAAGATTTAAGTGTCGCAGAACTCCTAAACGTTGCTGATTCTAACAAGCAACTTAGACATGTTGCTAGAAATACATACGCGCGGTTGTTTAAGGGGAAAGTGGAGTTGCGATACATGGGAACGTCACCGTATTTTGTATGGTGTAATTCAGAGAAATCGATAAAAATTCATAACGTTACATTTGGCCTAAAGTTTTTACGTTGTTTTGGTGATTTGATTTCTGATTTAGATGTCAGGCTTAGTGTGTCTGAACTGAATCCTGTTCAATGGGACGCTGTTTTAAACTATATAAATGAATATTGTTTCTCAAACTTGAGGACAATGAATATTACCTGTTGCCCAGAAGGAAGGTTGAGCGGACTAACAAAGCCATTCAAAAACATGGAATCCTTGGAAATTGTAAACTCAATTCCAACTGAAAGGAAATTAAGTGAAATATTCCCGAATATACGTAAACTTACATTTTGTTACGGTGGGAGAATGGGCAATTACTGGCCTTTACCTAATGACTTTTTTGGCAATCATTTTCCTTTGCTGGAACATTTGTCACTTTTTGGTGTTTGGAGAAAACACTATGAAGAAATTGCAACGACATTACTTTCCCATCCTCGGTTGAAAGTTTTAAGTGGTAACGTATGGTATGATCTTTTCTTTGGTAGACAAAATATTTTAAGCGCAAAAGATCAACTGCACAAGTTTGAAAAATTGTTTATGACTAGTGTTTCTTTCGATAGAACTATTGAAGATCTCGGTAAAATACATTTAACGAATCTACAAGAGCTTAAGCTTGTTTTACAAAATTGGGGATACTTTCACCTCCATTGGCGAGACTTTCACCTCTTTGACCTATGGAATCTACCATTTAAAAGTGATAAACTAGAGTCATTGGAAATTGTATTAAATGTAGGACTCAGCATGATTCTTGAAACCGCTCATCAATTGTTTGCTAATTTTCCAAGTACTAAGAAATTAAAATTGATTTCCAGCAAAATACATCACTTTGACATACCAAATACATTACCATTGCTAGAGGAAATTGAGTTTTTCCGTTATCAAGCTTTTTTCAGTGACTATGAATTAATTGATTTCATCAGCAAGTTTCATTCGTTGAAGTATTTCAGTTTTTGCTCCCGAACTCATATCAACAAACTTGCCACAATTTTGGGAAATGATTGGCTTGTCTCACTTCACGAATATAATGGACCAAACGCTTATTCATATTCTTACTATCAAATTAAGAGGCACCGGTACTTTTCCGAAAAGTATACATTAGGGCGATTTTTAAATACAGGGTTTTAGTTTCCTTTTGATGATATCCTTCCATCAGAATCCTTTCTCAAAAATGTACGACCGCAATTCCGACCACGAATGTGTGTTAGCTTTCAACAGAAAATAGATTTGGTTGTAGCAATTTGACCAGCTCTGAGAACAATGAGCAGCTTATGAAAATTTCATTAAATTGCGCACTTTTCTCAGAGCTGGTCAAACGACTACAACCAAAACTAATTTTTATTTAAAGCTAACGGATTCGTGGTCGGAATTGCGGGTCGTACATTTTTGAAAAAGGATTCTGATGGAAAAATATTAACAAAAATGAAATACGAAACACGCAAATGTAGGCTACAATTTTAGCTAAGTGCTGGTGCCTCTTAACCAAAAATTTCAGTTTTTTTTTGTATACTTTTAAACGTAAGCTTGTTTCTAACACATTCGGAGGCAGCGAAATTTCAGCATGGATTTTCTTCAGCTGATCCACACATACAATCAAAACTGTTTATACTAATAGAGACATATAAACAGTGATTGTTTGTTTGGATCAGCTGAAAAACAGCCGAAGCAAATTCATGCGGAAATTTCACTGCCTCCAACTGTAACATTTCTTAATAGTGAAAATAGTTAAAACTGAAAAACTTATCTACAAAACAGAAAAGCCGATGTATGTAGGTTTCGAAATTTTGCATTTTATCGAGGTATATCGTGCGAAAAGAATACCTAATTTCGCAACTTGTTGCATGCAACGTCTTATGAAATTTTGTAAAGAATTAAAGCCAGTGGTGAAAAGGCACTTTTGTCATACATGATCAAAACGACGCTCATCGTAAAGACGTTGCATAATAGCTTCTTTATGTAATCGAGTATGACAATACACGTTTGTGGGTGAGTTACATGCAACATTTTTCTCAATAAATCTCACGAACGTTTCACTTTTCGTCACTGAGCTGATAAAAATTTGTTATAAGGCCATTAAATTGTGAACAAAAAAAAAACCTTTCAATAAATTATGATTTTATAAGTTTAAAAAATTGGAATTTGATTGAAACAGGATATCATTCTTTTCTCAATACAAAGCAGTTACTTGTGTTATTATCTCGGTGGTAACAGCTATGTATGGTGCTATAAATGTGAAATACTACCTCTGATCGATGGTAGTGTAGTTTACGTTATAACATGCCTTAGGGGCAAATTCTGGGGGTGATTGCATGAAAAGTTGTGGCATTCGTTCGATCGAAATTGCTCAAAATCTTCCGTCCACAACGGATATGCACCACGTAACCGAAGTACGATCCAAAACTGTCTGCCAGCATCGTTTATACGTTCAGCACGTTAACTATTCTATCAGTGTAGGTAAAGCAAACTCACAAGTGTGGAGCAACTTTTTTCGGTGACTATCTTTCCGAACAAGTGTATCCAACCCAAAGGTGAGGAAAGGTTCAAGTCCTTGAGTGAATCAGTCCCAGTCGTGATTATAAATTCGCAATCGCACGCTCCAATGAATTTTTCGGTTTCGTTTGAATTTCTATATCACTATTAAGTTAAATCCATTACGGGTTTTCCCAGTGTTGCAGTTCAATTGTTCGATAAATTGACTAAATTGAAAAACATTTCCTCTACAATACGTTGCTTCATTTCAATAAAAATGCAAAACATTGGATCAACAATGTTACTTATGATATTTCTCAGTGTGTGACTTCAGTAAACATTTATAGGCGAACGATACTCCGCAAGGGCATGAGTACGGCTTCTCCTGAAAGATTTCAACATGAAAAACTTTTTGTCGATTGTCCAAAATCGTATTACGAACCTGTGTGTGAACACGTCTGTGAATTCGAAGTGTGTAATTTCTTTGGTAGGCTTTGCCACAAGTCTCGCATTTATATTTTCGATCCTGACTGTGAACCAACATATGATTGAGTAGTGCTCGCCTATATCGATAGAAAACATGACTAGAGTTTGAGTTTTTAAAGTACACGCAGAACGGGAATCTTACTTGTTTCGAAACAGTTTCTGGCAGATTTTACACGGAATTTTAGGATCAAAATGGTAAGAGCGATGGTTCTCGAGTCCGGCTTTCACTTTGAAGCCTGTAACAGTCACGACGTGAGGGAAAAAAACTCTTTTTTTCATCAAACACCAGACTTACCTCTTCCACATACATCACAGTATAAAAGTGGTTTGACAGAATGACAAAGTCTTTTGTGTCTGCTGAGGTAATGTGGTCCAGAGAACTTTGACGTGCAATTGGGCTCATTGCATTCGAACGGCTTCAGCCCTTAAGTATGAAATGATGAGCCAAAGATATTGCCGAATCAATTCATCTGGACTTACCGTTGTGTTTGTTCATGTGATGCTGCAATTTATATTTGCCATAAAGTTTCCCACAAACATCACACGCTATCATCGGGGGTTTCCATTTGGGGTAGTTGGCGTATTTTTCGCTCGGACATTGTTTCATAAAATTTCCAGTTTCGTCGTCCGATTCCAAATCGTCTACGTTCACTTCCAAGATCTTTTTCGCGTGTTCTTCCGATTCGTCCCGATCAACCGATTCGGTCGGACTGGGACATTGTAATTCGTCCGGATTACCCATTTCACCTAACGATTCATCTAGCAAATTCTCCGATCCATCAGAAGTTTCCGATTCGACCAGGTGGGGCGGCTCCTCTTTCACATCATCCAGTATCACACATTCTTCACGATTTACGGTCATTTTGAGTAATTGTACGTTGTTTTGTTTACATTTGTTCTGGAATGCCAGCATGGACTGGATTGTGTTTATGCAACTTGTACAGATCTTTTGTGGAAGATTATCCAACGGATGTATCTGTAAGACAATGCGAAACCGATTAAACTCTACTGTACTTAGATCTTTCCAAAGAGAACTTGTCTCACCTTGATCGTAGTGAATCGTTCAATGATTTCCAAAATTTTGCTGTTGGACGAGTTTGTATTAGATTCCTCGGAGGAATACAGACTTATCAGTTCCAAATCTTGTGTCAGACAGAGTCGACATATCATTGAGAAAATGTTATCATTTTCGTCATCAGACATGATGGTGAAGCGTAATGAGACTGTGTTGTGTGTTGTTCCTTTTTTACAAATAGAAATGTTTTTTTAGACTAGGAAAACCAAAACAAACTTTGACGTTTCGATGAATCGCAGCCATGATCAAAAGTCAGCCAAGTTGAATGTTAACAACAGATTGTCACATTTTGTTGTTATGACTGTTATCGAACACGGCTGCGGTTTCGCAAAACGTCAAAGTTTGTTTTGTTTTCCTCCTCAATTTTACCGAAAACACTTTTAGTGAATAAATATTACGAACGGGAAAATCTGCTGATTATTCTGCCATGTCGGATGACGAAAACGAAAACATTTTCTCGATAATGTGTCGACTTTGCCTGAGTGAAAATGTGGAGTTGATAGGCCTGTACCCCGGCGAATTCGATCCGAAAACGTCCAGCAGCAGAATTTTCGAAATCATTGAAAGATTCACAACAGTCATTGTATGGACCCGGAATGATAAATATGCTGAACAGTTTTGTTGACCTTCAAATATGCTTTACAGATAAATCCATGGGACAAACTCCCGCAGAAGATTTGTTTAAACTGCGTACAAACAATACAGTCCATGCTGGTATTCCAAAATAAATGTAAACAAAACGCCGTGCAGTTACATGGAATGACCAAACTAGTGGAATTTACTGAAGATCTGAACGGTCCTGGAGAATCAGAAAATAGTAACAATATTTCGAATAATCTGGATGAATCGGAGACTCGGGACGATTCGGTGAGCATTGATGATTCAATAAGCCGAGTAGAAAGCGACAACCTGTCCGAACAAGCCAACCTGTCCGATTCACAAGTGGAAACAGAAAAAATACTGGAAGTGAATGTGGACGATTTGAAGTCTGAATCGGATGACAGCAATGGAACTATCGACAATTTGGTGGAACACGACGTAAATAATCAAAACTACAAATATCCCAAATGGAAAGCATCGTTGATAGCGTGTCACATTTGCGGGAAATGTTATAGCAAAAATGAAATGAAGTATCATGTCAACAAACACAACAGTAAGTATATGACTAGATCAATCCCATTCACTATCGGTTAGTAAAATGAGTGTCTGTCTGTAACCGGTGGTTTTTAGGGGCTTCACGTTTTAAAAAATGCCTAGAAGCCGCCATCCAAGACAGACACTCACATTACTTAACTTTTCATTTCAAACTCGATAAAACACTATAAATCGTGGGCTAGATGATTCACTATCACCTTCGCAATGCTCTTTGTAATAAATTCTATCAATTTATTGCAGGTCTGAAACCATACAAATGTGATGTAGAAAATTGTAAATCAGCGTTTTCGGCGCCTCGTGATTTAAAAAACCACAAGAAAGCGTTGCATAGCCGTAAACCAGCATTTAGCTGTGATATTTGTGGAAACGGTAATGGTGTGTGCGAGCAACTTTCAATTTAAACTTTTCATTCCATTAAAATGCTGCAGAGTTTAAATGGATCCAAGGGCTAAAGATCCATCCACGACACCACTTCGATCCTGATATTCCATGTGAAATTTGCGGAAAATTGTTTAAAACAAAGTAAGGTTTTAATTGCATGCGACACAGAATCGTTTTTTGATTATAATTGACCAATTTCGCAGGCCAGCGTTAAAGAAGCATATGTTGGTTCACAGTCAGGATCGAAAATATAAATGTGAGACGTGTCGAAAGGCCTTCCAAACGAGATACACACTTCGCATTCACAAGCGAATTCACACACAGGTTCGTTGCAGAGATTGTCTGCTTTTGAATTGTTTCCCTAATTTACCCAATTTTATTTCGAACAGGAAAAGCCGTACTCATGCCACTGTGGAATGTCGTTCGCCTATAAGTGTTTATTAACTGCACACAAGAAGAAGTATCATATTAGTGAATGTTGTTAATCAACCCGTGTCAATAAAAATCGAATGAAATTAGAAAGGAAAACTTCGTTTGTCAGTGTTGCTAGGCTTAAACACAGCGCTTAATGAAGGACCTTGCGCGAGTAGCCTTAAGCAAATTTTAAAATTCTTCTGGTAAATTCACACAATTTCAAACATCTTGTTTAGCATCGAGTTGCAAGACTCAAGAGGAGACCTAGCTGAACGATTAATTATATACAAAAATATCAAATTCAATCGAACAAAAATTCGTCGATTGCAACTTGCAACTGTTGAATTAAAGCAAAAGGCACCTGCCGACATGAGGGGCGCTTCTAATATTCATCTCAATGGTTAATATTGATCATGAAAAAAAAAAAATTATGTCAGAAGTGGGATTTGAACCCACGCCCACAGAGTGGACCAGAACACTCACCAACCTTTGTACAAAGGCAAGATTTCTCTTGAGTCTGGCGCCTTAGACCGCTCGGCCATCCTGACATACATCAATCGTGAGTTAATTGCACACACAACGTGAAATGCTTTGTAATTTCTAATTTTAGCTTTTTTCGCTTCAGTCAATTAGCATAAACTAACACAAATTACGTCATTTGATTCTATTCGCTGCGTTCGATTCTATTCTGATGTGTTTTGTTTTGTGTAAGCCGTACGGCCATCTGACGGCAATTCGAAGCACTACAAAATGTGCATCAACTAAACTTTGTTCTAAAAAGTGTGTGTATGTGATGTGATGTGATAACGGATAGCTTTCAATGTAAATTATTGACGATGGTGAGTGAATGATGAAATGAGCTGTAAGATTTTGGTTGATTGGTACGTTTAGTGTTCTTTTGTATTGTAAATTTATAGTTCTTTACAGAGTTGTCTAATCTATCCTTAAAATATTAGCCTCAATATTAAGATAATTGTGATTGATTCAAAATGCATCAAAGCTCCATTTACGTGTGTGTGTTGATTTCAAATTTTTCTTACCACCGCCACCGATTTCAATATCGCAATTTTACTTTTTTGAAGTAGTCATGGCTAATCGGATACTGAATACTAAAACCGCTGTTTCCGATCCTGTTTCAGGTTCAAAGGCGAAACGGTGGATTTTGTATGTCGGAGTTTGGAGTTTTAGCTTATTCAATGGTATTTACGGTATCAGAGTGATATGCCATGACTAGCAACTGTATCATTTACATCTTTGTTTCCTTGTCGTTGTGTATTTTAAATTGATTTTTCAATGTTTGTAAATTGTCCTATTCCGAGTACAACTTTCCATCACCTTTTGTCAAGCATTGGTAGGCTGAAGTAATCATTCTTCTCTTTCATAGCGATCTGTGAGTTTCTAAAGATTCGACACGCACAAAAATTGAGTGAGGAATATTGTTGAAATCGGTCGGACCTCTGACTTCAGATAATCTAACAATTGACGATCAAATTCAAGATCTATTCAAGATTGTGTAGATGGATTTCTTGAGGAATGAAATCCTTCTGAGGGTTTTTTTTGAAAGTGGACCAGGCTCCGTCGGAGCTATTTTTTAGCGACGCTTTGTTTACACGCCCAGATAGTCCTTGGCCTCAATAGTCTAAGAACGCAATCAAAATTTACAGCCTTTGACTGACACAATATTTGTGTTATTTTCGAACAATGGTACAGAACATGTAAGATATCTGTGCTTGCCCCGTATCTCCTAGACAATACCTATCCAATGAACCCAAACACATGAATGTCCATAGCCTGTAGCACCAGTAAATCACGGACAAAAAACACCCGTTTTCGACTTTTGGTGGAAGTTTCCCAGCCAATAAAAGAATATTAAAATTAAAAGACTGCGGTTTTAGACTGTTGTGGCTACGGGCATATAAAGTCGCTAAAAAAACGCTTCGACGGAGCCTGGTCCACTTGCAAAAAAATCCCTCTCTTGACTATAAGTTGGGGTTGAGATCTAGACCACAAATTTCCAGAAATCTACTCCGAACTCAGCATCGCTAAAATTTTCTTCTTTCGCATATGCATGGATTCGAATAATGTAAAGTCTTCCGCTGTACACTCAAACCACACAATCAAACTTGGCTAATGTTATAATTTCACAGCAAATCGTTCCAATGCCAACAAAGTACTTAAAAAACAATTAAATTCATTCTTGGTGTAACAGTCCATGTCTTTTCAAGTAGTCGTATACTTCCGGCGAAAGGTTTACGGAAACCTGGTCACTTTTGCCATTCGTCTGCTGCGGTTGCCAATCTCGTTTCTCGACTTTTTTCGACGCGTCATCCTGCGCACAATCGTATTTCATACCTAGCATGTACAATGCAAAGCTACGATCGGTTGTCTTTTGCTCAGTCGTACAGCCGTTGTTCGTACTGGACGTTTCGTAGAACAAACTGAAAATTGAAAATTTCATTTGAGCGAAGTTGACTTCGAAATCTTTAAAACAAGTTACGTACGCCTGAGCGGCAATGTTGATATCGGTCTGTCGTTTCGGCGAATTGCTTCCACCAGCCTTATTACCTCTATAATCGATCATGGCAGATGAATTTTTGATCGCGTCGTTTATTTTATCTAACATGCTGTCCTTGTCAGAGTACTCCTCGGCCGAAAATCCGCCCATGTTCTCAATGAATTTTTCGTTCGTCACTTTCGATGCAAATCTTTCATTAAATTGTTGCATACCGTTGGGCATCCCATCATTTACGTTACCCAAAAAACTAGTCATCACACCGATCGATGATTTAGCACCATTGCACACAGAATCGATTGCACCATTTCGAGTTTTGGTTGCGCTCTGTAACGGATTGGTCATTGTCTGTGGTGTTGGTCGGTCGCAAATGGAAGTTGGACATAGTTTGCTCGGCGATTCGATGGGATGATTTCCGGTACGGTGCAGCAGTTTTTGAACTTGACGTTGCAGCATAAAGATCTGCTGCTGTTGTATCATATTCTGTTTCTGCTGCATCATTATTTGATTTTGCTGTAATAGAATGTGTTGCTGTTGTTCCTCCATGATACTAAGTAACGTATCATCGGTCACTTGTTCCTTTAAGTTTCGTTCAATTCGCTCATTGTACGGACTAAAGCTTTTGGGCTGCACTTCGCGCTTATTGGATTGTTGTAGCTGTCTTTGGCCTACACATCCGTTTGGCACGGCATAGTCGCATGTCTGATAGTTCGTCATTTCCCAATTATTGTGGCTTGTTTGACAACAGTTCCCATTACATTGTCGGTGTTGATTTTTTGGTACCGGTACGTAGGGCCCGGAAATGCAATTCTCTTTCATTGATTCAGCTCGTACCACTCGATTAAAATGGGGTAGCTCGTTCGTTAGTTGGCTAGCGGCGCTGTACGCCTTGTCGTTCGTAAATGTAGGGCTCATTGGTTTGTGGTTGCATTTCGTAAGCAAAACATTCTTGTCATGCGCACCACAATGTCCGATTTCTTTTGAATTGTGTTGATGTTGATGGTAGTTCGGTCGTAGATTCGAACAAAAGTTCTGTTCATCAGAACCATCGTAGTAACTCTGCTCCAAGTTCGGAACAACAGGACACAAAGGTCGTTGATTGGGCGGGTGTTCGTTGGATTTATTCGTTTCAAATCTCACTTGTTTTTTCTCAGACTTCCGTTGATACATTTCCTCGTTTCCAGCGAATTTTGTGTGGTGTTGTTGTTTCCATTGTTCGAAAGACTTTTTCGGTTCGACTTTTCGTGGTGGATCTGGTTTGAAGACTTTGTTGTCATCGTCAAGCAATAGCGAAAGACCGGGAAGTGTGGGTGTAGGAGCAGCAGCAGCAGCTGATTTCTAAGATGCAGGGAAATTAATTCTTGCTTTTCAATCGACAAACTATTGAGCAATTTACCAGTTCTAATTGACCCTTTGCTTTTGGAAAATGCCGCGGAAGCATATCTTCCGAAAAGCTTGGTGCATTCAACATTTTCTATTTCTTCTTTGAATCAGCTGAATTGATTTGAAAATAAAAACATTCCAATCACTCACGGATCAACACAATTATTAAAGGAAAATAATTCCCAATTTCTACAGCAAATTAAAATATTTTGAAAATGACAGTTGAAATACACAAACACCGGCTAATAACAATGACAACGTTTTATAACAATGAGTGCGTGCGTTTCCAACCAATTTTAAAAACTGATTTTTGAACTGCATATTATAGACCTGGAGCCCACGACACTTTGAGTCCCTCATAAGGCCATGGCTTGAAACCTATGCGATTTTGCTACATTACATAATACGAGAAACATTTGTTCTACGACTTTTAGATTTGGGCCCTAACGAGGGTAGACCTAGTCGGGGCCATCTCACATAGTAGATAATCCAAATTGGTGCCAAAATGAAGGTATTGGTGCCAAATGGCGAATGAAATTTTAAAATTAAATTTTTATTTAAAGACCTGTCGTGTCAGACAAATCAAATTTTTTGAATTTTTTTAATGCAAAACGTCGAAAGACGTATTTTCTCACAGATCGTAACAGTGGTCGAAATGTCTTACTAAATTGATTGGTTTATTTAGCGCAGCATTATGCTACTCAAACTACTCAAACAGAACCATCATGAAGTACTGACCAAATGTGTTATTATTTGTAGCGTCATGAAGACCACACTACCATACTTATGTTTTTTATGCAAATTATTTGTGGCCGTTTTTTACCAAAAAGTTTTTTGGGTGTGCCGATAACTACTTAACGAATGCAATTTCTGTAAGTGCAGTGAAATACTTTCACTGACCATCAAAACAAGTCCTGGTCCATTTACTCAGGTTAGCAATGAACCAACTTTAGTTATTTTTCCGCCCTAATCGGTTTTTATCACTTTTCTCAAAATGCTCAAGTGGGATCGAGTGGGACTTCTGGGATATTGTAAACCCCTTAGGACCACCGAATCCTGAAAAGATTAGCTTGCTACTAATTTTTGCAAGCTCAAAATCTAATGTGCCCATAATCTAATGTGTAGATCTCAGATATTTAGAACAGTCTAAGGAAAAACAACCGTTATAAGTACCTTTTAATTAGTTAATATTTCTTTATTTTTTGACACTGAGCCTTTAACTTCATGAGTTAAAATCGAATATAAAAGAAAGCCAGTTCTCATCGCTTATTTTGGTATAACGTTATCATAATCTGTTGTGGTTGTTGGTGGAGGTGCTTCGGTTGACCCGCTTAACTCCGTTTCTATTAAGGTCGAAGAAAAGTTTTCATCGTCCAGGTTTTCTTGAAATTCCTAAATATTTCAATTATATTCTTAATGAAAATCCAAAGCAATACAAAGCTTTATCACCTTACCTCTTCATCAGACGGGACTTCCTCATCTTCTGCTTTGTTGGCTTTAAAAAATTCCTTCCTCTTTTCTTCAATTAGTCTTTGTATTTCGGTGACAATAGAACGAATAAAGTTTCTGTCATCATCAGTTACGTCTATGTTGATTTCGATTCCACGATTTTCGACCTTTGGGACCGATGTACATGCTGTAATGTTATAGTCAAAGCTTAAACGCTTGGATCTTGTGAATTTGTTAACATTCACAATAATTAATTAGATCCATAAAGCAATGAAAGTAGATAAGTAGGTATGGCCAGTCCATACAAGTCGGAGCACATACGGATTTGCATGGCGCCACCTCAAACGAACTCATTTCTAGTGGAAATTTTCACTAGAAATGAGTTCGTTTGAGCAATGAAAGTACAGAACAGATATGGCCGATCGGCAAATTCACCTTAAACGCATTCATATATTATGTCAAAATAATATGAAAATGAGTGTGTTTGAGCGCGTAAATCAAACTTTTATGTCCTCCGGGCGAACGATCGACCATACCTGTTTTACACTTTCATTGCGTTTGAGGTGGCGCCATGCAAATCCGTATGTGCTCCGACTAGAACAAATTTGAACGTTTGGCCATACCTATCTATTTACTTTCATTGCCATAAAGGGCGGTTACATTGTGAAGCCTACAAGCTAAGTAATGTAACCGCGCCATTACTGCCCATCTTGAAAATGCTTTTAATCACTATTGTAATAATGACTGGAGTTAATGGCACCAATTTACAATCGAGACCGTGTCTCGGAATTCCAGTTTCAACCAATCCAATTTTTATTTATCTAAAGTTAAAAAAGTCGCTTTTTCATGTGAAATTGTTAGCCCAATACACACATAAAACGGGACTTTAATAATAGTAGTATAGTAGTATACTTATCAATGGGCAAATGATGGAAATGATACTTCTTGTGTCAAATTTGCCGATGGAGTCGTAGCCGATGTCGGTAAACACATAAGAAGTACAATTTCCATCATTTGCCAAAATTGCCAAGTAAGGTATTTTATTCAAAACCTTGAGGTAAAGTTTTGGATCCATGCAGCAAAGTCAACTTTACCTCACGTTTTTGAATAAAATAATTGTTTGGAACTTTATATTTTGATGTGATTGCAGCCTTCACACTTGGCAAAGTAAAAGGTTAAAAACAAGTGCATAATCTACTATTACCTTCTACCAAAACGCTTGCAGAAATAAATAGCAATATGACTAGCACACCCATATTTCACTCTTCTTTATAATACTGAATTAGCTGTTCGGAAAACAGTTCTTTTTATATGTTCTACTGCTGTCGTATAAAATGTTCAATATTTGGAATTTTGGTTTTAACAATGGCAAATTCCACGCAAATTCAAAATGTAAAGAATAATAAAAATCGAATTCCTTAGCAACATACCAAACAAATATTGCAATTGCAAGAAACATTGCTTGTTTTACTACATTTGTTTCTAAGTTCGGTTAAAATAAAATTAATTTTTTGTGAAATGATAAGATAATTTTGAAATTTTTTACAAATGCCTACAATTGGGTTCTGTTTTATATTTGTTGCATATTTATTGGCAATTAGGAATTTTTGATTTTTATAAATAAAATCGGCTACCTTTAAGAATTTAGTTGATTAGGATAGACCAATAGACCATGCACCACACTGGTTTTCACATACAAATAAGAAACAACAATAATTACCGTGAGAACTGACTGTATAATCAGGGACGCCGACTTGTGCTTGGGAGTAGTGGTGCTCATACAACAAGCGAATCTGGGAGTAGTGATGCTCTTTCAAGTAAAACTGGAAAGATGTAGTCGAGCCGCGCTTGTCCTTAGAAGTCGGCGCCCCTGTGTATAATCGTTATTGGTCTGTTTTTATTTTCTATAATTTTCCTCAATGTGATGGCTGTACTGGAAATTGTTGTAAATAAAATGGACAAGAACATACGCGATGAAAGTTTGTAAATCATGCGTTCAAGTAATTAACCACTCGATTTTCTATCTTTAGAAGCAAGTTTTAACAAATTTCAACTTATACCGCAGAAGAAACCTTTACTCCACTACATTAGAGACTTCCACTTGCTATTTGTGGCAAACTAAATTGCCATAATTTCCTGATTTCCTTCCATAAACGACTCTTTTGGTTTGGATAACTCTTTTGCTCGTTGAACTGTTTCGATGGGTTTACGTTCTCACCCTATCTTTAAGCTGCCTACTTAAAAAAATTTAATATTTTCGATCAAATCAATAGAGGCCGTTCACATATCATGTGAAGTTTGAGTAGGTGAGTGGTTGGAAAGAACAAAAGAATTGTTAAAGTGGGTTGTTGGGATTAAATTTTGCGCAACTTTTGGGCCTCTGTAATGTATTCTTTTCCATAATAACAAAAACTTCATACGCATTGTGTCTTCAAACGGTTTATTGAGAAAATGAAGAAATCTTTTTTAACAAACTGTCATGAAACCGCTCTATTATACTCATCACAGCACTGCCCATAGAAGCAGTGCTGTGTACCCATGCAATAAAGAATGTTTTATGAGTTCATAAACGCTTTAGGCTTCAACACGCCAATAAACGGCAAACAACGATAGTCCTCGGCATAATCCATTCCATATCCAACGATGAACTCATCGGGACATTCAAATCCAACATAATCAGCCGTAATCGGTACAGTGCGGCGTTCTTTCTTGTCCAAAAGGCAACACATTTTAATCGATGCACATCCTTTACCACTCAAATGGGTTTTTATCCATTGCAATGTATTGCCTGTATCAATCAGATCTTCAATTATGAGCACATCCATTCCATTCGGATCCAAACTCATATCTTTCTTCAATCGTATTGAACCCGATGATGTTGTTGCTGCGCCGTATGATGAAACCACCATAAAGTCAACTTTGTACGGAATCGTAAAATGACGAAGTAAATCTGCTAAGAAAACCATTGCGCCACTCAACAAACCGACACATATCACACTTCGACCTTGATAATCACGACAAATTTGTCGTGCTAATTTTTGTACTTGACTTTGTATTTCCGTATCAGTAAATAGAACAGCACGAAGATTATCAGACCATGCTGGACAAGTTCCGGGAAGTCTGAAAATCAATAATTTCTAATTCAAATACGGTACTGATGCATTGCACTTGTGTATTTTATTTATTTAATGACTTTGTATTACAATCTATTACTGTTTAACCTACTAACACTTACTCATGAGTTTCTTCATCGGTAAGAGATGTGATACGGGTTCGTTTCAAAATTGTGGAAAAACCATTTTCCTTAGGCTTTTCACATTTTCCACCGTTTCTGTGTGCGTCCATTTCTATAATATCCCTTGTACGATATAGCCTCAACAGTGAAAAATTCCAGCAAACTAATGGCGTAATCGAACAAGATAAAGATATTAAACTAAACGTTCTCCGCACAAAACTAATTTAATTCTGAATGGGAATGCGTAAGATGACTGCTTGTATATAGATGTTTCTTATCGCAACAGTGTGATTAGATCGGATGTTGTCCATTAATGACGCCGGATATATTAGATTTCGGGTGTCGTTCAGAAATGACGTCGCTTATTTTAAATTAATTTCTGGTTTTGATTTTTATTTTTCTTGATTTTTAGATTTTTAATTGTTTTTTAATGACCGTGGTCAAAACAATGGTTATTTACACAAGCTGATAATAGCAAGGTTCTGAAAGAACAGGTTAAGACACTCACGAAGGCGGGTGGTGACACACAAATCTTGACAAATAGATGCTTTTTCTTGAACACGTTGAACATGAACACACTCAAAAAGTTTTTATCAAGTTGACATTTCAAACAATCTTTAATGAGTGTGTTCAACAAAAAGCATCTATTTGTCAAAATTTATGTGTCGCCTTTGTGATCAACTCAGAAGGGTTTTAACCTGTTCTTTCAGGACCTTGGATAATGGATCATTGCCAAATTTGTCAAATAGCGGTTTCTTCACAAATACATGTAAAGTAAATTCATCCAGCTAACCTTACAAAAACTAAAAATTTAGAATAATTTTTTCGAGCTGTGAAAATGACATCTCAAACGACATCGACAATGATCTATATCCTGTTCTATCTGTGGTGAGTTAGTTGATGAGTCAGTTATTTACTACCAACAAAGTAATCGTAATAAAGATTCAAATTAGTTCAAAGTCGATAGTTTGAGGGAAACAAAAAGAGTCTAAAACTGGTGGCAACCATTCTAAACGTTAGTCACAGTCAACCGTTTTGCCGTGACATTTCAAACAATTGAGCACATGATGAACCTATATTGTTCGAAATGTCACCTGTCATGTACATGAAGGCAAAAAACCTTTAAGTATGATTTCCACTCAACAAAAAATACTCCGTGAGAAAGCGCGACGTCAAGCAAACAACGAAAAAATCAAAAAAAAATCTCTCACACGGAGTACATGTCGGTAAGTGGAAATCAAGCCTTGCAAAGCGTATGGGATTGAATGACTCTGCAAGTGTGCTCAAAATTCAAAATGAAAAGAGCTAAACACACATAGCTTTGAATTTCACAATATTACGACAAACAAAATTGAGCTTTGAAGAAAACAAACAACAACGATGACTCTACTCTAAAGATGAGCAAGAATGAATTGACTTTAAGCTCAAAAGCAAGTAAAATCCAAGGTAAATATAGTGAGGATGTAATGACATATATAACCGAATCAGATGTGCGGTGGTACGAAAGTTCGATACAAACGCCATCTCATCCCTTTGTTGAAAGCAAAAAATCTAAAAGAAAGTCGGGCCATCTGTTGTGAGATAGTGAAAATATTTTTGTTAATAACAAGTAAATCATAGTCATCCTTTAAAAAAAAATCATTGGCATTGGCCGCGCGTCTGAATGGCATTACCTCCTCACTATATTTACCTTGGTAAAATCCATAGAGTGTTATGATGAAAGAGATAGAAAAATTTTGACAAGTACCCCAAGGCAACTTATAATAAACTGGTCTTCGGTCCTCTCGCTCTCAACGTAACACGTTGAAAGAGAAAGCAATATTTTGACAAGTACCCCAAGGCAAGTTAAATTAACTAGTCTTCGGATCTCTCGCTCTGATCATAACAGTCTATTGCATAACTCGGCATAGAGTGTTATGATGAAAGAGATAAAGAGATAGAAATATTTTGACAAGTACCCCAAGACAACTTATAATAAACTGGTCTTCGGTCCTCTCGCTCTCAACGTAACACGTTGAAAGAGAAAGCAATATTTTGACAAGTACCCCAAGGCAAGTTAAATTAACTAGTCTTCGGATCTCTCGCTCTGATCATAACAGTCTATAAAAATAAAAAAATTCGCTTTCCGGTGTTTATTGAACTCGGATTCGCCTCGGACTCTACTTTTAATCGTTTTATCCCTATCTGTATACGGTTGATATCTGTACTATACATTATTTCAAGAAGCACACAACTCCGCTCTTTTTCAAATTTTCATCAAACGGTCACAGTACATCAGTTCCATTATGTATCCATTCATCGCACTCATTCAGACGTCATTCTTGTACGATTTTCGTTCCACAAAAATGGTAAACAAAAAATAATTGTTTTAGATTGAACAATTCAAGTTTCATCGGAAAACAGCATCTCAAGTAAATTAAACCAACGTGCTTATGTCTCATTGTGATGAGGTAATTGATCCAATTAACATTTCGCGGCGTATTTATCGCTGATCCTCGTCGTCGAATTTGTGTTGATTTGTTGTGATCTTGAAAAAATTGATTTTTTCCATTTCCATTTTTATTTACAGTCAAAATTGCGAAGAAAGTCCAATATCGGACAATAAGATGGACATATCGGATACAACCACAGCATCTCAGGAATCGCCATCAGATGGTGACCAATTGATACGGCCTAATGATATACAACAATCCACAAACTTAAACGAAGATAGTGTGTCACAGATATCGACAACAGCAATAACCGAACTGACCGAAAGCCCATACAACAGTAATACGCTGGAGTATACATCGAGAAGCAATAGGGAATTGGACAATCGTAATAATTGTTTAACCTTGGAGGAAGATGAAAATGTCACCAACCATCACACATCGACAACATCGATGCCCGATTCTAGGAGTGGGTTTACTTTGGCATCCAGCCATCCGCTGATGTCGCCAAACGACTCAGATTCGGAGAATGGTCAACCCACCAAACATTTCAACTATCCAGATGTTGTACCTGAGCCGTTGCGTTTAGCTAATCCAAAACCCAAAGCTAAAGCAATTGACTCGATGTCAACATCATCAGCAACAGCAACCACAACAACGACTAGTGCTTTAAATCAGACGCTGGACGTCATTAACAGTGGGGTGGAGAATATTTCTCTGATGTCACCAAGCAAATCAGAATCGTTGCACGGAATGAGTTCGGATTATCTGAGCAGTGGCGAATCCGAACCGGATTTATCTCAGTATCAGGCCACTGTAACGCCGACATTTCAATCGGTCGCATTGGTTTCAAATAGTTTTAGTCGTCCCGTGGACAATACAATGCCGGTAACACAACGAAAAATAACGCTGACATCGGAATTGATGTCTGAAGATGTCTCATCGGAAGATTCGATGTCGAACAGTTTCGACGAGGACAATGATAGTAATTTGGTGTCGGCTAGTGTTTCGAGTAGTGTCCTCGACGAAACGTTGAACGATATCGACAAAGATGATGAGAATGAATCGGCCTGTAATTTACCTGTGGATCGCATACCGCCCTATTCAGCAGGTGAGCCGACATTATTCTCATCATACAATTTTCATTTTGTCTTTGGGATGCACTCAAAATTGAATTGTTATTTCAGCCGAGGAGTCCAGAGACTTGAGAAATTGGCAAAAAATTACTCTACCCGATGGCCGTACGAGAGACATCGACATGAAAGTAATCGAGCCATACAAACGTGTGTTATCGCATGGTGGATACTTGAATGCAGGTGGACACAATGCCATTGTCGTATTTAGTGCGTGCCATTTGCCTGATCGTTCACGAGCCGATTATCACTACGTCATGGACAATCTGTTTTTGTGAGTGAATTTTGAAGAGAAATAAATGCTCGTGATTTGGTGACAGCAGAATTTTGTACAATCGTTCTAGGTACGTCGTTAAGACTCTGGAACAATTGGTCACGGAGGATTACGTTCTCATTTACTTGCACGGTGGATCCAGTCGAGGAAATGTTCCGCCGTTCCCGTGGCTAAAAAAGTGCTATCAACTTCTGGATCGACGTTTGCGTAAAAGTCTCAAGAATCTATTTATGGTTCATCCGACATTTTGGCTGAAATCTGTGGTTTGGATGGCCAGACCGTTTATCAGGTAGGTTGGATTTAATGTGATATAAAAGAAAAGATTTTTGCTGCTGGTATTGATGCACTTTGAATAAGTCTGTTACTTTATTACTCTTAACAGACATTTTGCTAAAATGCGCCACATTAGCCAGAACTTATTTGTATCTTGCTTTCGATGACATCAACGTCTTCAAAAGATAGTCATAGGAGACCCTATTCATTTTAGTGTTAGTTGTGGACACAAAGTTCGTTTGATCGATGAGAAAACAAGAAATGAAACCAAAATGATTACCTTGTCAGGATGTGTATGGATAGTGCCAAATTTGTTGGCTAACATTTTTAGCAAATTTTGAGTGTTGACGTGTTGAGAGATATTCTTCCAAAACTTTTGGATTGGATGAGAAACTCATTGCCTGCACCATTCTCGACAATGTCCATAAATAATTGACCGGAGATTATACTAAGGCCACGCATGATCATAATACACTTCGAACAAGGCTTATTATTAGGAATTGCAAGTCAAGATTTTTCTAAAAAGAACCTTCGATGCAGGATGGAGGATCTATTTTTGAGAATTTAAATTCTGAAAAAGTTCCGAAAAATTCAAAAAAAAAATCTGAAATTTTCGGTGGTTTTCGGTACTTCCTCAGAAAAAAGTGTCCTGCTTCGGTTCTCCAAAGTTCTCCAGAGGATCTTTTGAAGCTGATGAATATATGACATATGATATAGAGGTCAGGCCATCGTATGCGCATGCTATACCGTATAAAACCGAATAAAGACGTATGAGCGGTTTTGTTGGTATGAGTGTGGGCTGAGAAACAGCTGAAGCTAATTCGTGTCCAAATGTCACTGTGGGTTGAGTTTTCACTATTTTCATTTTTTAACAGGCACTGAACTGGATAGACAAGGAAACATCTCAAAACATCTCATTTGTCCTACCAAATGTTCTAAATGTTATTGAGAAAGCCTGCACTGGCTAGCAAACACAAAGAAGTACATCAAGAAAATATGTGAACAGATCTTTCTGTGCTGGGCCATCTTCTCGAAGACATAGCATCTCCGTCTCTAAAAGAATGACTATAGAGTGTTTAAAAAGAATGTCAAAAAGAGTGTGCCCCAGCGAACTCACTTAAATTAATTGGTTTGTTCCTAGTAAACTGGACTTTTACATACTCATTTTGACGTATCACCCATTGAGACTAGTTGAAGTGTTTTAGTGTTTAGAGATTTCTGTTCAACTGGTTTCGAGGCTACACAACAAAATTGTGTGATTCTCAATTTTATTTTTAATTAATGAATTTTGGACATGTTTCTCCGAGACCAGTTAAATTTAACGAGTCTTCGTTCTCGCTGAATGCTATTTTTACAACCTCTATTTCATCTATTACGACCACGAAAATCTATAATTTTTGTTTCGTTTGATTTCCAGTTCTAAATTCTGGCGAAAATTGGTTTACATTCGTACGTTGGAAGAGTTGTATCATTCAGTTCCTGTTGAGAAAGCGGCCGTCCCAGAAAAGGTTAAAAAATATGATGTAAAATATGCATAGGAACAACGTTACAGTAGTGAATTTATGCAACAGGTAAGGTTGTTGCATCAAATTTTTGAATTCTCTTTGTCTGGGAACAGCACTCTCATATTTATTGTTTGTGATATTTTGAAATTTTAATTTAAAGTTGGAAGAAGAACCGGAAACTCTCATTCCTTTTTTGTCTATGAGAATTTAAAACTGCAAGAGAAGAGTAAGGTGCGATAAACAATAGATATTTGTAATAACGAAAAACCTTCATATTTTCATAAATTGCGATTTATAATGTGAATGGGGTCGGGGTGGGAATTGTTATGTACATTTTGAAGGATATACAAAAAGTGTACGTATTACATGCATGCATCAATATAAAATCTATAGTTTTGCTAATCGATTATTATCGAGAAACAAATGGTTCACTATTTTGGCCAAAGTTTATTTCCTTTCGCAAAATAGAGTGAATACAATAATAATTGTTTCTTTATTGCACAGATTTATTAAACAACAACAACAAAACAAAAACAAAATTACAAATACGAGTATACATCGAGTAGATAAATAAAATCTTATTCAGAATATTATATTAAATGCTCTGCACTGCGTTTACAACAACTCAATAATTTATAAGTATGTGTGGTGCAACCGGATTATATTTAAATACAGAAAATGAAGAAGAACAACTATTGTAAATAATGTGGAAATAAAAATTGGTATGTGAAATTACATGTAATAAAAGTCTAAGCAATCAATAATATCGAGTCTTTTGGTCAGATCTACCAAGTGTTCGCAAAATCGATTTTCTTGTGTAACCAAACGATATCAGTTAAGTATTGGCACCTGTGATACACTGTAGTTCAGTGTTCTAAGACGTCAGTTTTCTATAAAAAAGCGTCATCTCATAAGTTACACAAAAAGTGCCAATTGAATAGAGTAAAATGTGGACACACTACTTATTCCCTTGACTGTAAGTCAGATGTTATGCCGGAAAACACCCTAAAATGTTTGTATGAAAGGTTGTATGACATGTTAAGAAAAACGGAATAGTTTGTCCCAATATTTTGCTTGTAAGCACGATAACTTGAGTAATTATCAACCAATTACCAATTTTAATTTTTTTATCGACGCAGAATTCAATTCCTGAGGATAAGTTCGAAGATGGGCCATGTGGGATTAAGAATCTGGAAGTTATTCCAGAATCACAGTATTTTCTACTGTATCGAACTTTCGTGCCACCGCACATCTGATTCGGTTATATATGGCATTACCTCCTCACTATATTTACCTTGGGAAATTCAATCAATCGAAAAAGATTACTTTGATGAAATTTGATTTTGTTGGTTAGTTATATCCATGATATCATGCATGATAGTTGGCTATTACGGTGATAGTCAGCTATCACGGTTATAGTCAGCTACCACGGTTATAGTCAGCTACCACGGTTATAGTCAGCTATCACGGTGATAGTCAGCTATCACGGTGATAGTCAGCTATCACGGTGTTTAGTCAGCTATCACGGTGTTTAGTCAGCTATCACGGTGTTTAGTCAGCTATCACGGTGTTTAGTCAGCTATCACGGTGTTTTTTATCACTGTTTAGTCAGTTCTGTTTAGTCAGCTATCACGGTGTTTAGTCAGCTATCACGGTGTTTAGTCAGCTATCACGGTGTTTAGTCAGCTATCACGGTGTTTAGTCAGCTATCACGGTGTTTAGTCAGCTATCACGGTGTTTAGTCAGCTATCACGGTGTTTAGTCAGCTATCACGGTGTTTAGTCAGCTATCACGGTGTTTAGTCAGCTATCACGGTGTTTAGTCAGCTATCACGGTGTTTAGTCAGCTATCACGGTGTTTAGTCAGCTATCACGGTGTTTAGTCAGCTATCACGGTGTTTAGTCAGCTATCACGGTGTTTAGTCAGCTATCACGGTGTTTAGTCAGCTATCACGGTGTTTAGTCAGCTATCACGGTGTTTAGTCAGCTATCACGGTGTTTAGTCAGCTATCACGGTGTTTAGTCAGCTATCACGGTGTTTAGTCAGCTATCACGGTGTTTAGTCAGCTATCACGGTGTTTAGTCAGCTATCACGGTGTTTAGTCAGCTATCACGGTGTTTAGTCAGCTATCACGGTGTTTAGTCAGCTATCACGGTGTTTAGTCAGCTATCACGGTGTTTAGTCAGCTATCACGGTGTTTAGTCAGCTATCACGGTGTTTAGTCAGCTATCACGGTGTTTAGTCAGCTATCACGGTGTTTAGTCAGCTATCACGGTGTTTAGTCAGCTATCACGGTGTTTAGTCAGCTATCACGGTGCGGTGTTTAGTCAGCTATCACGGTGTTTAGTCAGCTATCACGGTGTTTAGTCAGCTATCACGGTGTTTTATGTTTTCAGCTATCACGGTGTTTAGTCAGCTATCACGGTGTTTAGTCAGCTATCACGGTGTTTAGTCTATCGTTTTTCTATCACGGTGTTTAGTCAGCTATCACGGTGTTTAGTCAGCTATCACGGTGTTTAGTCAGCTATCACGGTGTTTAGTCAGCTATCACGGTGTTTAGTCAGCTATCACGGTGTTTAGTTTTTTTTTTTTTTTTTTGTTTAGTCAGCTATCACGGTGTTTAGTCAGCTATCACGGTGTTTAGTCAGCTATCACGGTGTTTAGTCAGCTATCACGGTGTTTAGTCAGCTATCACGGTGTTTAGTCAGCTATCACGGTGTTTAGTCAGCTATCACGGTGTTTAGTCAGCTATCACGGTGTTTAGTCAGCTATCACGGTGTTTAGTCAGCTATCACGGTGTTTAGTCAGCTATCACGGTGTTTAGTCAGCTATCACGGTGTTTAGTCAGCTATCACGGTGTTTAGTCAGCTATCATGGGCAAAAGTAGCAGATTTCACGCCATGGCATAAAAAATGTAGAAAATTTTATGAAAAACCAATTTTTGAATCGTTATTCAAGTGTATGGAATGACATTAACAAAACAATCAAACAGAAATTTTTAAAATTCACACGAGTGTGAAATTCGCACGAGTCGTTATATTTTATTCACGTTAAAGGGTTATGTGAAGGTAATAAGTTTTGGGGGACTTCCTTTTGTACATAAAAGCAAGAAAAGAACATCTATCGTAGAAAATCTAATCGTTCTACATTCGCACCACTTACTTCTAATTAGCGTTGACAATAAGACTGTGAAACAGAATAATTACAACCAGGCCCGGACTGGCCAATGGCCATACTGGGCGTTCGGGCGATTCTTGAAGGGCCTTTTGCCTTTGCCTTAGTCGGGCGAAGTCCCGACGAGGCCTTTTTTGAATTTCAACCATTTATTGTTCAAACAAATGAAGCTCATTTTAGCGAACATAGACAAAATCTATAATTTCCTATCGACATTTTTCCACTAAGGCCTTTTCTGTTTGTTTTCTAGAAATGTCTCAGTAGGAAAATTTCGATTGTAAATCAAAGAAAAATTAACAGGAAGACCTCAGTAGGAAATCGAAAAAAAAATTGAGAGAAATAAACCGTGTAAGCCATCCTTCGTAACTTTCTTTCCACAAATACATTCACTTTTCACTATTTGTAAAAACACAATTTCGTATAAGGTCATCGAATGTATTATTTGCGGCGGAGTTAATTAAAATTTAAAAAAATGCAAAAGTGTTCACGTATTGTAAAATGACATAAATGCATTTACATACAGGATCACTTATACGAACATCAATGAAAAACTCCTATTTAAACGTTTCATCGATAAAATTGTGCATAGCGAATTATAAGCTTAGTGTCTAATTATTACTACTACATACAGACAGAATGGGTTTTGATTCGGTAGTGGTGCCACTAAATTGTATTGTTTCATTCAACCTTCTGCTCCTAAAATGTCAACAATCAAACCAAAAATTATAGATTCGAGAGCACAAAGCCTCTGTGGCCGAGTGTGTAAACATGTGCAGTTAGTAACACACTTTTTGATGTTTTTTTGGGTTCGAGTCCAATTTCATGCGTTTTTTTTATTTAATATTTTAATAACGGCAAGCTTAAAATGATAAAATCTTTTGGCTAAAACATTTCATAATGTTCGTTAAACATTTCCTGATTTCGTTTGTTTTGCTTAGCTACATTTGAGCTACCAGTCAATTTTGTCAATTTCAGATGACCGTCTGTTTACTGACACAATTACCTGACAAATTCAATAAGGAGTTGAGAATCGACTTTACTGAACACAACCAACTAGGGATGGGAGGCGTTCAAAATTATCGATAATATCAATCGAAAGAAATTATCGATAATTGATTAATCATATCGTTATCGATAATTTAATGATTATCGATAATTATCAAAATATCGAAATTCGATAATTATCAAAATATCGATATTTTGATATTTATCTGAAAATTCATGATAATATACCGATATATCGGAATATATCGATAAATATCGGATTTTCGGACCGAAATATCGATATCTTGATAATTATCAAAATATCAATAATTATCGATTATCGATATTTTTTTGATAATTTTCGATAAAAAAAGTCGATAATTATCGATTATCGATAATTGATAATTATCGATAATCATTTTCATTATCGCCCATGCCTACAACCAACTAAAATATTTAAAAAAATGTTGGATGAACGCATACTCAACATACACCTTCATACATCCTCCTATAATTCTAAAATGTCTACAAATCGTCCTCTACCACGTTAATGCGAATTCTTTTGTTATGATTTGACACTTGTGTTCCACTATTCATTTCAACTGTTATCGACAGCGACGACGAAAATGAGCAGTGGTCTAATTGAGATTCATAAATTATAATGAATTGAGTGTGAAACAATAATCAATTGCAAAACTGTCCTGAGAATATTTTGTCCGAAAAAAGTAGAAGACTCGGTAAAATTGCCTTTTGTGTAATGCTTGGCATCTGTGAAATGTTGTGATAACCCAATATAAAGCTAGAAAAGTTACCATCATCAACAGCAGACTTAAGCAAACGCTACGTAATGACATTATGATGTTCAATTGACACGAAAATAGCAAGCTTATAGTGAAACTGCTTTTACTACAATTATGTGCCTCAATGAATTACGGCAATATACTAGCGTATCCAAATTTTATCGTGATTGGTAAATTATTTTAGATGTATTCCACGGCTATCGAGACAATCGGAATGCATTGATACAATCGAATGTAGGACATCAGAACAAATCTGTTTGAAAAACAACTTGAGCTTAAGATCCTGAACCCTATATTCAGGAACCATGCAAGGATAAACAAAACGATGTGGAGGAAAAATTTTCGTTTTTTTTTTCAAAAAATATTTGTAGCAGATTTACCCGGATTTTTTTCTTAAAATTACGACAGTATACAGATACAATTGGTAAAATTGGTCTTAGCGAATTATAAGCTTAATGTCTAATGACCACCACTACTAACGAAGTAAAATCGCATTTCCTTTGGTAGTTGTGACTCCATTTATCATTTTATTTCGTACACCAAGTCATACAACTTTAAATTGAAAATATTTTTTAAAAACAAACATTGGCCTGTCAATATTAGGACTAGAAATAATTTCATTTTATTTAGATTTATGCCACTGACTGCAGGATTATGTTTTTAATTGAGAAGCGAAAAAATATAAAAAAAAGAAAGGAAAACGAGCTGATTTTTGTTTGTTTGTTTGTTTGTCTCATTGAAACCTATATGAGCATAATCATAGGGTCCTCTGTGACCGAGTGGGTAAGCGCTTCGTCACAGAGTGGCTCTATTTTTGCACGATCGATTTCGAAACCCAATGATCATTTTTTGTTTGAGTTTTTTTTTCTATTCCTATTCCCCATTCCTCCTATCTGAGTTCTTCAACCAAAAACATAACGTTTGGCAAAAAGTCGAAGGTCTATGGAATAGGGGAATTGTAGTCTCAAGCACTTTCTGCAGCGATGAAAAAATTTCTAAGACAGACGAATACTTAGCAACCTTAAATTTAGACACATCCGCAAGGGCCTAAAGTAGTAAAAATAGTGAGAATCCTCGGTAATTTCTGTCACTAGGGATTGGATAACAAGTGAAGGTTTGTAAAAACGAGTAAATTAATCAAATTGAACAACGTCGCTTCGTTGCATTTTATTAATACAGAAAATTAGAGCTCTAGCCATTAAGCTTGTCTCGCGATCAATCCATGTCGTACCAAATAATCGTACACATCAAACGGAATATCATCAGAAAATTGATGATTGTCGCTTTGGCGTTGGTTGGCATCCAACGATTTTTCCACTTCTGAACATTTATATTTCATTCTCAGCATATTCAACACTAAACTCCGGTCCAATGCCAACTGGGATTGTCCATAACTGTTACATGATGGTGTGGTAGCTGGGCTTGTAGAACTGAAAATTGACAAGCAATTAAAAACATCGGTCAGATTGATGAAAGAAACGTTCAAAATTACGAGAGTGGGCTTGCAGAAACGGTTTCGTTAATGTTGTTGTAAAAAATCGCAGAATTTGCTGCCCCATACGTATCGAACACAAAGCTTGATACCGCAACGTTCGTAACTTGACTGACTCCAAAATTCTTTACACTTTGGTCATTGTTGGTATCGTTTGAAAATCCTGATAATTTGCAACCGAAATCCATTGGCGGTTCTTGTGGAAATACGCTTTTAGTCTTATAAATATTCGCACTGCTCGTCGGTTCATATGTTTGGATAACAACAGCTTCCTTTTGCAATAGCAGCTGCTGGATCTGATACTCTAGAATACAAATCTCTTTCTGTTGTTCCAGATTCTGTTTCTCTTGCATTAGAATCTGATTCCGTTGCATGGCAATGTGATGTTGTTGTTCTTCCAAAATGTTCAACAAAATCTCGTACGATGAGTGTGACTGGCTGGATTGTTCGCTAACCATTTCACGTGGACCGTATACGACATTTTCTGCTTGCAGATCTGTGATTTTACTTGGGCCATTTCCGTGCAATTGATGGTGACAATCAGAAGGTAAGAAACGAGACCGAGACAAACAATTTTCTCTCGTTGCCTCAGTTGCTAGAAAGCTCATCTCGTAAGGCGTTTGTCTTATGTTATCAGCAACTTCCGATTTTATTCGCCTTGGCTGATAAAGTCGATGTTTCTGTTGAGACTCAAAAAAACTGCATTCCAGCTTTGATCGAACATCAGCATCTCTGCGTTCAGTTGAAATGTAGCGATTGATGTCCCCATTGTTGGCTACAAATCGGACATGTTTCTTCACTGATTTAGCTTGGTGCTTCATTGAATCATTCTGTAATATGGCATGGCATTGCCGGTCATTCCATTTTCGAATCGGGTGTTGTGGTTTTATGCTGTTTTCGCTCGTACATATCAGGGAAACACTGGGCAGCGTCGGTTGTGGAGTAACAATTACTGTCTACGTTAAATTCTCTTTTTAGAACTCTGAGAAAAAAAGCCAATTTTGTTATGAATGTTACCTCGTCTACCGGCTGTAGTGCCTTCGCCCGGTGAACCTTCGGAAAATGTCGAGGCAGCATATCCTCGGAAAAACCAAAAATGTTCGACATTTTTCGGTGAAAATTTAATTTTTGATAATTCTTCGACTTGGAACGTGTAATCATACACGAATAATACTAAAGCGGTCAATATATTTCAACATTGACAGCCGATCTATAAAACGATGACATAGAGTGTTATGATCGGAGCGAGACGACCGAATTCCAGTTAATTAAAACTTGCCTTGGGGTACTTGTCAAAGTATTTGCTTCTCTTTCAACCCCTTACGATGCGAGCTAGAGGACCGAAGGATAGTTATTTATAACTTGCCTTGGGGTGCTTGTCAAAATATTTTCTCTTTCATCATAACACTCTATAGACGTTGATGCCAAGGCTGTATACGCTGTATACTTTGAGGAGGTCACTGCGTATCTGCATCTGCGTGACCTCTGATCTGCGTGACCTCCCCAAAGTATACAGCCTTGGTTGATGCAGAGGAGAGAAGACCATCGATATAATATAGGGTAGATTGGTACACACGAAGAACGTTTGTGCGGAAAGAACGTAAGAATGTATGTGTAACGTAACCTACATTCTAAGAAAACGCGCAGATTAAAGCCATTCAAATATTTCAAAATCTTAATGTCCCCTTCCTTTTTGAATGTACCTTTTAATGTACCTTCGCTTTGTTTTGTGTTGTGATTACAAATTTCGTTCTTCGTGTGTACCCATCTACCCTATATTATATCGATGGAAGATACAAACCAATAAAGATTCACATCATGCTTCACGCAGCGTAATCTGTTATCCTTGACAATCCTCTCAATTTGGCCGAGGAGGAATAATTTTCAAAATTCAATAAAATCCACTTTCTACCATGCACAAGAAATGAAAACATTCGTTGTCCATCATATTAAAAGATAAGTGTAAATTTAGGCGTAGCGTCATCCCCATATTCCACTGTTCCACTACAGCCTTGACACACATACTAGAAAATATGCCATGGATAAGAGTATTCGAAGATTATACCCACTATCATTACACGCTATTCCCATGTATCCCTTATATTAACCAAAACGAATGCGTATATCACGTAGCCTAAAACTTCATAAGCATAAAATATTGTGCAAAATCGTTCTCTTCACCGTTGTGTCTTTAAAATCGCTTAAGTAACAGCCACTTATTCAACTCGTTTATCCCTTTTGTACCTATGTGCTTAAACCTTTCGTCACGTTTATCGTGAGATTTATTTGCCTTTTTTAAGCTCCCATGAACTGCTTATATCGTTACTTATCTTGGCTGTTGAACGATGCTATATTCAGAGGGTGTTATGGCATGTAAATGTACCGTGTAACATAAATTTGTTACCTGTGGAAAGAAAAACCTATAAATTAGTTTTAAAAATGGAAAGGAATTTTCAAATTGTTAATTAGACCGAATTTATTTGTAAAAAAGAGGGATTTCATTTCACATTGACTTCCAAGCCACCTCCCTCAAATCGCGTCAATATGTTTCTTCGTTCCCGTTTTGATAATCACGTAAAACGAACACCAAAAATTTTTTTTTTTTTACATACAAAACTGTAAGGAACTGTACTCCCAGTCTTTCATGCACCGTTGCTGTGCTCACAAAATGATTAATTCTATTTTTACGTTTGAGTCAATGTTGCTGAGAATCTCATCGACCTGCAAGCACAATCACGTTCTCGTTTTATCTTACAAGCTAAATCGTAGGTTTGCAATCGTCTAAGTGTCTCCATTTATCAGGCCATTCTATCCCATCATCTATAAACGGTTCAAAGATTCTCTCTTAGCGTGTCTACCTACTACACCAAAGGTATGTGATATCATGATCATAAATTTACTTTACACATCGTCACAATCACGTAACGATGAAAAACGTTTGAATGATAAATTTTGTAAAAATTGTTTGTGATTTTACCTAATCTAACAGCAAGCATATCACCGGTACAGTATTTACGCTGCTACGTCTTTTGGACGAAATTTTTTCATATGATTACCCTCTTACAGACAGTACGCATATTACCAGCATTATTATCGGGTCTATTACTTCAATCGATCAAAGTTTTTTTAGCCTGTTGATTTCAAATCTTTTACTTCAATTTTTTAACATGCATTTTACTATATAAAGGACCATATTACCCGGAGCTTGTCATCGGTATCGATAATGAATATCTGTATGTGACACGTTAAAACACAATCTATTTTTTCATCAGTTTCAACATTATTTTAGTATATGGCTGCGAGTTTCCTGAATGCAACAAATTCGAGATTTTGACCGTCTCCTTTTGCCTATTATGTGGATCGCTTCAAAAAAAGCAGACTAGCAATTATTTCAGCGATTTTATATGCTCTCCATTAAAAGTCCTTTTATTGAATTGATCCAGCTTTAATTTTGATTCTGACCGCTGAATAATAACCAATTAAATTGATGAAACCTGAGTTTTTCAAACGGCTCTATAATCTGAATCTTATATTTTTCAAACTACATTGGCATAAGACTTTCAATAACAAGCATTTCCATGCTAGTATTTGAACCGGCCATGCTAGTATCGGAGTCCGAACGTGATCGATTCGGTCGATTGTTCGCAAATTCTGATAGATTGCTTTCATTAAAATCGAGAATTTTCTTATGTCGCTTTCTGAAGTACTCGCTGCGTCGCAGTATTATGTTTATAGTACCGTTGACAGCTATGAATGAGAGACCGCCCAGTATTGTTTTCAATAGATTGCTGTCAATGCTGTGAAATGCTCTTCCTATGATTGCTGACACCGTTGGCAGTAATAGCGCAGAACATAAAATTCTTGATCCTGATATTGGGGGAGATGGTTCATTATGAAGCGGAAGTGTAGAAAGGTCTTCGATTTGACTATGAAACAATTTTTTTTGTGAGAAATGACTTAGCTACGATAAAAATACAAGTGTGTCTCACGTTGTACTGGTATCTGGTCCTGTCAATTGAAGTAGACTATTTGATAGACTGTCTTCCCATTTGAAAAATTGTCCTAATATTAACGCAACAGGTATGGATGGTAGTCCTACAATGAGAGCCAATGGTTGTGTTCTTTCTAGCAATCTCATCCCATCGTTATATCCCATCACTTGTAGCAGAGTAATGGCACCGTACGTAACTGCAGTTAGAATAATTTTTTCGTCTAAGTTTTCACGACAAATAGAAAGCTATTTGACCTGATGTCCAATACAATATCACAATAGCAACACCAGCAACCAAAAATGGACAACACACTTTGATTACTTCGCTAACTTCATGCAATATTGAGACCAGCAAGCACATTCGTGGAAAGATGATAATGTATTCAGTCAAACAGTGAGGACATTTAACAGGTTGCTGTGAGTTCCCTTTCTGTTTTTCGTCCACCCATCTTTGTGAGCATTTCTGGTGGACCCATTGCACAGTTCCGCGACACCTGCATGGTTGTACCTAATTTAAGACTTTATTGGTAAATTCGACGTTCAATTAAGATAAATGTAACGTGACCGTAACACACCCATTCAGCCAATAAATCTTCTGTGTTTGTGGCAAAGCAAATCCAACAACACTGGATATCATTAGAAGGAGATTCACTGGTAGTTACTGGTAATTTCGATGTCATAACAATTTTAACAATTTTTCCGTGACCGAGATGGATAGTTTTGAATTTAGAGTATACTTGTTTGATTGAGGTTTAAATGATAGAACAAAGCTGACTACTAAGACCCTCCAAATGTGTTAATTAAAAGTTTATGCAGATTTTCAAAACTTCCCTTTACTGCATCCCACAGACGAATCAATTATCAATTTCGAGCGCAGAAAATTAAGGGTAAGAAAAACAATGCTTAACATTATAGTACGAAACAGAAACACAGCAACATAGTTGCGAAGTTATTTCCTAAATAAATTCACAGCATATGAGAGACCTAGATAAACCATCCATCGTATTCCAAATTTACAAATCATTCGAGCATCTATTTTATTTGATTAAATATTCATGAAGTTCAACCATGAAATCGGGGTCGTTGTTCGTTTCAATTCTATTTTTTTTAAGTAGAAAATGTTCTCATAGTAATCTGCAGCATCTCTCGCTGAATTAATTTTGTCCATTAAAATAAAACGAGAGGGATCACCGCGTAAAACGTTTCAATTTTACTTTAATTTTTTTCGTTGGTTCTTTTTGTTTTTCTCCAATAATTTTTCTCTTTTTTCAACTTTCTTTTTTATTCATCAACCGAAAGCAAATTGAATGTTAATGCTGGAAAGTCTTCGTGGATTTGGTAATATAAATAATTTCGGTGGATTGAAGTGATATGACTTTGTCAAAGAGAACATAAAATATAGAAATTTTGCGGGTTTCTTTTTCAAGATTAATTGGCAGATCTAAACTGATTCGCAATAATATTTTAAAAAGGGGACACTGATATGTATGTACATAGCTATCATTGGTATTATGATACATGCTTCTCCAGATAGAAAGATTCCTTCACTATATATGAATGCCTCTCTAGAAGGAAAGACTCCTTCAATAGAGATGCATTATTCTAGAACTATTTAGTCGAAGCCAGACTGTAAAAAGCCCAATGCTTCATAAATAAAGGCTTGTGAATAAATTATGCTAATCTTTCCTTAATCAGTTTTACCGTGAGTTTTGCTTCATTAGTTTATATTAAATGGAGTTCCTCTCTTATTTTTGTCATCTCTAACGATAACAGAAGAATAGCCGCTTTTAAGAACGTAAAATCTTGCCTTTCGGCCTCCCTACCCTAACAATCTTGCCTTGAAATTCAATGACATATCATAAAATCAACAAATCAATGAGATAAATCGAAAGAATCTATATTTAGGGTGTCATACAAGAAACAATCAAAATCTGTTGAGCCCACGTCTGCCTTGATTGAACCTTTTTTTTAAGAAAAAATAACAAAAATCAAGAATTTTTTTATAAAAAATCGAGGGTACAGTTGATTTTGAGTTAAGTGACCTAATCAATACTCTCTCTAGCAAACAAACTCTCAGCTCTCTGTGTCAAATTCACATCTTATTTCTTTGTATTCTACAAACACTGTTCTACATTTTGACTGACTGCGCTGTAATTTACATTTAAATTCCAAAGGCTACTTTGGCTACCCAAAAAAAAGTAGTTTGATTGTTAGAGAGGGTATTGACTCAATCCAATTCGTTTCAGCTGTTTTTCAGATGATTCATTCATACAAACAGAACATTTTTTACATGTTTTTACTGATGAAATAGGTGGATGCACCTGAATGCGTCACTTATTTCAAAGTCATCGACAAGAATTGTTTTCTCGAATTTTCTTGATTTTATCGATTTCATCAATACCCTCTCTAGCAAACAAACTTCGTTTTGACGCTGTCAAAAAACCATCTTATTCCTTTGTTTGTAAAATCATACACTGTTGACTAATTTCTAATTTTACATGTAAAATGCAAAGACTATACGTTGCATTTTTACCACCTTTATAAATTCAGTTAGGTTGCTAGAGAGGGTACTGATTTCATGCAAGTTTGAGAACATCAAGAAAAAATTGGTCAAAGGTAGATCTGTTATTGTCTGATTCAGATCATTTTTTTTTAGATTCGGAAGAGGTCAGAACAATCTGTTCCAAACCCAGAAATACAGCTAACATAAAGGTTGGAAGATTTAATTACCTCAAATGTGGGATGAAATAAAAACTAACTCGCTGTGTACTTCCAAGATTTTCCATTATTCCAAAAGAAAAGCCAATAATTTTTTCAGAAATTGAGTCATTATTAACTCTACACATACGGCTGGTATCATCTATTTTTAGAACAAAAGAAGAAGAATAGATTTCCAAGAATTCTGTAAATTCGTTACCATTGAGTTAAATGAGATTCTGTGGATGGAAGTTAACAACCATCCGCGTTCGCGTTCAATATAAATTATGTATCCAATACCATTTTGTGTAACAAAACAGCATTTTAATTACATTCAACTACCTTTCGACTGCAAAATGTACATCGTCTATAACTCATGGAGTTTCCTTAATATTAAATACTCCCGTTATTACAATTTAACGCATATACCACCCAGTTACCAATACACAGAAAATTGTCTGCATGAACGCATGTATATAAATATATCGTCGTACAATATAACACCTATAATAATTGGATCTTTTTGTGTAATTTTCCGAAAATTTATAAACACTCAACTCGGCTGAGATTACCTCGACTTTTCTTTTCCCCATATTTTCATCGTAAATCACTTGGAAAATTTGCTCGCAGACATTTTATTAGGATGTATTATGGCTATAATGTTTCGAAATAAATTATGTAAATGAGGAATTGATGTGTGTAAGTATATATATATATATATACACGAGAGAGTGTGTGCAGATATTAGATAGATAGATAGGATGGATGATAGGGTCTGAGGCATTATCGTTCTAGACGGTTATCATATAAGAATGTGTGGATATTAAAGCAACTTCAGTTCTGAGTGGAGGGTGTTTAAGACTATTTATTGTTTGGAATATTTTTTTTATGATTTCAGAATCATGGAACATTGGTAACATATTGCATTTCTGTTGGATAATTTATATTTAAAATTTGAAATGTAACGAGCGGGTTGTTTAAGGGATGGAAAACTTATATTGCTTACCAATTTCTTTGATGTATTTGTTTGGAAGATGTTAAGTTGATGGAACACTTTCGAGTCTTAGAAAGACATTATTTAGCCTATCGGAGTCGGAGACGACTTAGTACTGCTAAGTGAATTCATGTACAAAGACTTTACGATTGAATGTCAGTTATGATGATGTCATATCGAATTGGAGTGTTTATAATGCTTTATAATTATATCTTAATGTCAAACTACTAATTTATTAATATTTTTTAATACAAAACAGTTCGTTACCTCCTGAGATTGTTAGACGATAAGACTATAGACTTTCTTCGAGTTGGCTTATTTGATAAAATTTTGTTTAAAACAGACAAAATAGGTCTACGTCTTAACACATTCCCCGAAACAATTCTTACCCAATTTCTTTCTGATATAAGTACCATCTATCACACACACTGAAGTGGCCTTTGCGAATTTCTTATGCAATTCAATTTCCTCATTTAATTTCCTTAACACATAAAACACTTTCTTATCTCAAATATTTTTCAATTTGAATACCATGTCCGCTCGCCATATATACTTCTAGTTACTGTCAGATTATTTATATGGACCCATTCAATGGTGTTAACACGAATATGTTAACCACACAACTGTACATTTTGGGGAAGAGAATTTTAATATGCGTTATGTATTTATGCTGGGGAAATATGCGGAAGCTCAATTCTATATCACTTCGTAACGAAATATATCGCTGACGTGGATTTAATTTCATTTGTGTAATGCTGATTGAAAGCGTGCTCTGTGTAGATGTTTCAAGAGGGTAAGTCGTTAGGCCCACCAAAAGTACATTCTAAGAAATTGCAGTGTTTCCTGCATTTGTTTTGAGATTTATAGCGAGAGTTTTGTTAATCAATTTGATTTATATTTCTAAAACTAGTCGTAAATATTGCAAACATATTCTGCACGAAAGCCGTTTTGTAACATTTTTACTGTTGTTTGGATTATGACGACCTATATCGATAGATCTGATGCAGTTTTTCAATTTATAATTTAATATCCATGCCCGTTTTCGAAAATGTTTAAAAGTGGACACACCAAATACTATCTAGTCGCTTTGTTCAAGCATGATAGTAGAAAGCATACATTAGCATATCCGGTTTAGAATATGAATAGCTGGCATTAGGGGTGGGACATAAATGACGACATGGTTTTCAGTATTGTCATCAAGTTAAAATCATTAATAGGTCAACAAGAATTCAGTTTTTAAGATCAATAGTATGTTTTGTACTACACCACAACCCAAATACAACCCCTACTTTGAAAAGAGCGCACTTGTCGAGTTATCAGTGATTTCAATCTGATGATTGTGCACTGAAAAATACTAACGTCGTTATTGTGTAAAACGTGTACAAAAATTCATGGAACTTCCAAAGATTTTACAATTTAAAGATAGAAAATTTAGCCGAGGTTTCTCTATTCAGGTATTGTACCTAGTATCGAAACAACATTTCCTTCTTGTATAGCTACACTTATTCGTTGAATTAAGCAAGATGTTGAGCGCTTTTCGTTTGTTACATCGGCAATTTTACTAATTTTTCTTTATCAAATTCAGGGCAAGTTTTCCGAAAATTCCAGAAGTTTCTGAGTCGACCGGCACGAAAACAAATTGATTTGATAGTTTGAAATAGTGATTGATTTTGTCAACTTCTTCTTTCTTGTCTGCATGACCTGCATGTTTCGATGTTGAGCTCAAATATGATGGAGCGAAGGTGTCTGTCTCTGCACGTATAATCCCAGAGCAATGATTTGCCCTTTGACAAGGGTATTAAAGTTTATCCGTGTGGCTTCTTCCCATCTGGTCTAGAGCAACCAGGTGGTTCCAAAATTGCAAGTACTTCAGCTGAATGTAGCGATCGTTGAAGGATATTGTTTACTATCGCATGTCTGACTTTGGTACCTTTGGCTTTTGGACAAGATAGCCCATGTCGTCTGAATTCGTCTACATTTTTTCCACAGATACACTTATGAGGCTGGACAATGGTCGTACCATTTTGTACTTCCTGATACTGAACCGTAATAACGATAATTAATTTAATTTTTTTCAATTCCATCCAAAGTCTTACAAAATTATCAATTTATCGATTCTTCAGTTGATTGAAATATTTTGTGCCTGAATCATGTTTTTATTTGAATCGAGTGAATATCTGAATTTTGAAGAAAAACATTGAAATGCGTTCTTCACTTTTCCGGCCACACGGTGTGTTTTAAATCGTTTCAATTGCGTATGGGTTTTCTTAGTAGATAATAAGAAACAATTTTTACATGCTACATGCGTCGACATCGACAAGCACTACTTCCGACCACGGGCGTTTTTAAGCTTTTTGAGTTTTTACACACTTTTTCTCTATCAATTCCTAGACTCTTACTTTCCGAAAAAGTGTGTATAATACCATTTTGCAATTACACACTTTTTCATTTTTTAGAGTACAATGTGTAATGATTACACACTTGTAGACTGAAGAGTGTATAATTATTACACATTTAACGCAGCTCCAAATTTACTCCTTACTATATATGTACTTGAAATCACAAATTCAGCGTCGAACGTGGCTTCGCTTTTATCTTTCGTTGCTTTTCACAAAAGGAGCACTCACACAATGCGCTAAGAATCTGTTTGCGAATTGGAACGGCTTGTTCAACTTTTTCGTCTTCGGACGATGATGATTTCTTCGATGTATTGAGCGTGTGGATACTTTTTTACTCTTAGCTCTACCCAATTGTTCAATTTTCTCTTTATTCTTTCGAAACGACTTGCAGTAATGTACAGAAAATATTAAAAGAGCGAAGTAAGGTTCGAGTGTCTCATTTGAAATTAAAAAATATTAATTATCAGTTAAATGGATTAAGCTCATAAAGCTTCGTTTGGAATGAAGCCTCAGTTTCTTTGGCAATAAGTCGATTTTTTACATTTTTTATTAGGCATAGTGTGTAATTTTACACACTTTTACTACGAACAAAAAAGTGTGTAAAATACACACTTTTAAAAAGGTTTTACACACAATGTGTAAAATACACGCTTAAAAAAGCCCGTGCTTCCGACACCTTCACCGTTCATCTTTTTATCACTGATTATATGAATAACTATTGTTCTATATATAAAGCGGCGCGACGGTAGCTTTTCGAAATAATGAAGAAAAATCATGTTTTTTCACCATTTTCCATAGAATATGAAGAAAATGATGAAAATGAATATTTGTATGGGGACCCTGCAGCCTGGCATTTAAATGAGTTCAAATCTCTGTACCTTTACCTAAAACAAAACTTTTTAACAAACTTCATTTCCGATCTTTTTTTTTGCACATATTAATTGGTGTCATAAGGGAATTTAGATGCAATTAATTACAACGAAAACCAGTTGAAGCAATTTATACTTAAAACATTTGCGTACTTTGGCATGATATCCCGCTTAAAATAAGAGCATGTCATTTTTTCCATCGTCGGTCGGAAGCGAATTTCACATAAAACTCATATACTACTTCCATACCGAAAACTTTCAAAATAAAATTCTGTCATCACTCAACCGAAAATTTTTCCATTAAAAGTAAGCTTCTTACCTGGAACTGTCTCCTCTTCAAATTACGCTTATTTTATTTTTATTGTCGTTATTTCACTTGTTGTACTGCAATATGGACTGGTAGCCAATGTAAAAGAAATACATATTTGACGAGCTCCCTTTGTTGAATGTATATTTATACAGGCAGGTAGGTAGATATATTAGCAAAATACTTTGTTATATCTGATAGTATTTTCGTTTTATATCACAAACAATGTATACAAAGGAGCAATCTTCATTCATACTTGCATTCGAAACCGTACCGTTCCTTGATGGATGAAAATAATACATTTGCATTTCACCTTTGACTCGGTGATGCAAAATTATGCGAGGCATCATCACCACATACTCATCATAATATCGTGTACAAGTTCATGTACCTACCGTTTGATCTAAAGCAATTAAATATTGAACCATTCTCGTTCGCATTGTAGTCCAATGATAAAATGTGACGAGTTTTCTTGAAGACGTCTAATCCCTCAATTCGTTCCATTGTGTGCACTTATTATTTTTTGAACTGAATTATTTACACATGATTTCCACAGCTTCGAATGCTGTTATGAATCAACCCCCCGAAAAATGTATTAATGAAGGTCATCGTTGGCATGGGAAAATTCTGTATTTTCGTATAATTCACGGGACATCCTTATAACACTTATGCAATATACCTGCCAAACATGCTTAGAACATCTTTTATAATAATAAACACCCACCCACATCATAACCCTCTCGCACACAGCCAGATAGTTGATTATTTAGTGCGATAGATCACGCAACAGTTTAACTTTGTTCATTTTATTGATTTATGTGAAAATACCACCATTTAGAGCATAATTTGTAATTAATTTTACCATCCAGAGTGGATTAATGATTTATTGAAAGTAAGTAATAAAATTTCGGTCTAGGAAATGAATGTTATTCGAATTGGAATTAATTTGGGGTGGCAATTCCGGTTTTAGGAGAGTCGCTGGTTACGTGTTTCGTTCTGGAGCATCAGCGAATTTCGTTCAATGTGATAATTACAAAATTAGCGACGAGTTCAGTCTTGTGTAAAACGAAAGAAGTAGTAGATTTATATGTAGATACTTACAAATTTTGGGACGTCGTACGGTTCTGAATAAATTACGATTAATTCGTGTTCGTATTATAAGTTGATTTTTGATAAAATTATGGCAAAGGATTCGCATGTGCGTAGTAGGATATACAATATTTAATACTTTTCATACCTTAGTATCCGGAAAAGTCTTATCAAATGACTCAACGCCTTGAAAATTCTTTACATCCGGTATATGTGATATGCATGACATGCATTGTATTTCAAGACCTCATGACCATGTTTAAGAGACGCAAAGTGAAGATGTTTAGAATATTTGACGAATTAACTATTTTTACTGCCTGTTATACAATTGATTAAAATCGCTTGTGTTAAAATCGATGTTTTCATGCTAGCGGTGCGAAAATTCTTATTTTATCCACTATAAAGCGTTGTGAAAATGACGTTTTCATTCTGAGAGGCGCCATTTTAGGTGAGAAAATAATTATATTTCTCCATTATAATGGCGGGCTCGCGTCGCTCTGATAGCAAACTTTTGCACCTCAATTGCATAAATAACTATTTCTCAACTTAGTGACGAAAAGTAAAACATTTTGGTTTTTTTTCTCCAACTCGGTGATAAATCCTAAATAACAATTTACCATTTACCGAGGGGGAAAACTACGCGAGCAAATACTGGGACACGTGTAGGGAATGCAATCCCGGGATTAATCCCGGTACTAATCCCGGAAAACTCCAGTACCGAAAACCGGTTTTCACCAAAAAATACCGGGATTTATCCCGAAAGATTAAAATTAAATAAATTGAAAATTTTTTATCGGATTTTTAGCATTTCGTATGGCAACAGCTTTTGATGATTAGACAGGAGTTGAATTTTTTCGAAAATGGTGAGAATCTAGTGATCAAAAGCTTATGACAAAATGACAACGTGTTAACTACGCGTTTACAACACATCATAAGGTGCCTGAGCTTTGATTTGGCATGGCTACATACATTTAAGCGAGCAGATGTTGTACATATCAATAGATAAGGTTCCAGGTATTTGCCTACACAAGGATTGATTCACGCCTTCTGTCCTGAGAATCTTATACAAACATCGCATCAAAAAAGTCGCATCATGAAATGGTCTTAATGTACATGATTTAATGTTCATACATATTCATGAGTGTAAACTACTCATCAAACCGACTAGCGTAGAGTTGAGTAAAGTAGAGTAGAGATGGCTTTTTCTGATTGCGGTTATTTGTGTCGTTCAAGATTTAACGGTAAGACGCTGCAACACTTGTGCTTTCTTTGAGCGTTTTTCAGAGAGAAAATTGACGTTGCTAATGTCATTAGAAATGAGTATATTAAGGTTTGTACGTTAAATTTAAGAATTTGTCAAGCCCGTAGTTAGGAGGAAAAATTCAAAAAATTCTTTACTTGCCTCACTGGCATATTTCTAACTCTTCATTTATCTTTCAAAAGTTACTAATCAAAGAAAATCTAATAATTAGCAATGTTAGACTTAACATTTGTGTAAGTTGAAACGAAAATTTCTTTGCTTTTGAAAACTCATGTAGTTTCATAATATTGCACACAGCCTGTCTTGTAAAACCACCCTGACTACAGGACCCAGAGTACAGACTACATTGTAAAGTTTCAAACAAAACGACGATAAGTTTTTTGAATTCTGCTTTTTAAAATTTCTTCTTAGAAATCCAAATTTTTATCAAGAAATAAGTCATTTCGATTTTTCTTTCCAATCCCGAAAATACCGGTATTCCCGGTATTGATACTGAATCAAATCCCGAATCCCGGTTTTGTAAAAACGGTCCGGGATTGCATTCCCTAGACACGTGTTAGTTGGTATTAGTGACCAATGGAATGAAATAGTACGACAATTTACGCCAATGAAGGTAATTGGAACTGAGTTTGCTCGCGTGGTTTTCCTCTCGCCATTTACGTACGCTGTGCTGTTTTCACATCTTTTTCGTAACATTTCCCATTTTGACACTTTAGATTAGGCGTCATAATAGCTGGTCTCATATACTGAAAAATAAAGAACTTTAGAACCATGTGACCATGTTGAGGCTGAGGCTTCATCAACTGTCGAAACAACTCCCAATTTATTTTCAAAAATGTCTCCAAAAGTCACAAGAACATTGCCCACCATGGTGACTATAAACCACAGAGGCTTGACCTATTTTTGTGAAATATTTGCTTTAAAATTCCAAACTATTTCTGAATTGCCTTAAAATGCATAGATTTCTTTACATTTATCTAAAAAAATATTCTTCAGTTTCCCTGACAAATCTAAAACCGATTGATACAAACTTAAAGAAATTCCGTTAATTCCAGTTGCTCTAAATAAATGATCCAGATAAGTAAAATTCAACTTAGATTAGATGGAGATAGTTTCTGCTACACTTAAGATGTTCCAACTTCGAATCATTACGAATTTGTTTCACTTTACTTTCAGCATCTTTTCACATGTTATCCAACAAATTGCTCTCCAAGTCATTATTGCGAATCGTTTCGGAGTTCGGTATATATATACAGAGTAGAACTTCAGCAACCCCAATTTATATTAATAAAACAATAAATTAAAATTCATTCGTTCAATAGTAAAACCATTTTAATAAAAGGCGAAATCCTTTTAATTTTCATTAGTGTTGGCGCATAGTTTTATAATGAACAAAGTTTTTGCTTTTACACATTACAATCTCTTAGATATCATCATATATCATATCCATACTTTGAATTTATATTTTACACAAATAACATGCGGCAATTTTCTTTTCCTTAATTTTTTTTTGTAATCATAGCACAGTGAAAATGGGGAAAAAATGTTTAATAAGAAAAGTTTTGTCGTAATCGCTAAAAGATCAACTTTCCAGTGTTTTAGATGTAACACAATAGTTGAATTATACGCAAGTTGGAACTGTTGAGCCTTGATACACTCAGATATGCCTTTGTAAATATTTGAATGAATAGCCTGTTTTTGTCGGCATTGAATAAATCGACACAATAAACGGATGTGTTAGTGTTATCAATAAAAAAGTTTTTTTTTAAATATCGTCAGCTAAAATGTGACACAATTTTTACACGTACCATTTGAAATATAGAAAAATCAATTAAATTCGGAGAGCTTTTGACTATCTTTCCGTAAAATTTTGTCTTAAAAATTAGTTTTGCTATTAACCTAAGCAGAGCATACACAAGTTCGAATAATTTGAAAAAGAATTCCAAAAAATATTCGGCTAAAAAATTAAATTTAATTCAAATCGAAGAGCTAGAATAAAAACACTTGATGTAACGGATCATGAATCTGTCTCTTCTTCGCTTTCTCTTTCTACTGTGCCTTCGACTTATGATGATCTATCAACAAATTAAGAATTTTCGATGCGGCAATCTCTTTGCCCTTCTTTTTATTATTCGATACAGCTTCCTGACATAAATTCTCAACTTTACACGTCGTTGTAAATGTGGGCAAATGTGGCGGTCCGTCCACTTTGACAATTTCATAGGCAGGAGGTCTCAATCGATATTTAACGCACAGTTCCTGCAAGTGACCAACTGGGTTCGGAATGGTGGCAACAGTTTTTAGTGCAGATTCACTGGAATTAGAATTCAGCATGCGATTGTGAAATATATATTGGGTGGGGGTGCTCAAATGTAATGTGTACCTTAGCACCTGAATGTCATTTATGTTCAAGTTCGTCGTAGACTGAAGAGTTTCGTTATTTTCGGCATTCGGACTTTCTTTCAAAGAAGGATCAGCTTCCGCTTCTGTTTGGAAGTAAAATAGTCAGACATTTTCGTCTATTGCAGGCACATAGCAAATTGAAAATGCAGGGATTTCTACTCCTACAAAACTAAACTATGTGAAACCATATGAAATGAAGTGGCACCAGCAACTGACAACTCAGACATGTTTTTCGAATAAGATTTAACGCCAAAAACATCTTTAACGGTTTAAACTTGAGTGGAACATATTTTATCGGAAAGTAAGAGGATTTTATTTGTCGAATTTCAAAGATTTTCTTTGCCTTTTTAAAGTTTTCTTGTACGTTTCAGGATTTTTCTTTGAAGAATTTCGGTGGATTTTAGTGTATTTTCAAAGGAATGAAATAGGTATTTCTACTCTGCCTCGTTCCTCGTTCGCTTGCAATGTTCGGGTTATTTCGCAAACTGAGTATCATTATTCATAATTTTGACGTTGCGTCGTAGGCTAATTTTGCTTTTCTCTTGAATACAGTCGGCCACCTTGAAATAAGTGCCGCATTTCATTTCAGCTGTTTATCAGCTGATCCGCTCATACAAACAAGAGCTCTTTTACCCTTTTAAGCCGTTTTAACACTACCACCCGAATAAACAGCTGAAGCAAAATGTGTCACTTATTTTAAAGTCGGCTGTAATCGAAAATACAAAATATTTTTTTTTGCAAATAGTTTCTCATGTCGATATGGAGTCATTTCATTGTGGTGTTTAAATTTCAATCAAAAATTGGATTTTGTTAATTCAAAATTGGTTAAGATTGTAAGGAGATTTGTGATAGTCTTCATTATAAATTCAAAACAACAAAAAAATAAGCAACCCAACAAACACAGAATTAAAAGTTTTTACATAATTCACCTGAAAAATGTTTTAAAATTGAACGATGTTTTATGAGTTAAAAAATGATTTGAAAAAATCTACAAAACACTCAACTCAGCTACGACATCTCTTCTATTATGCAACAAGCATGGACTAATCTAAAATCTAATCGATCTAACTGCAAATGTACATAAATTAACCTTTTAGAAACGGCGAACGTCATGCTTCAAATGGCAACATCGTTAAATTGATTAATTTATTTGTGCAAAGTATCTCCAAGTGTTTCATGCACAATCTATCACTTCAATAATTTTAACACACATTTCGATAGCACATTCCAACAGCCGTTTCTATAAAGTTTTGAGCTACCATGAACACTTTTCATTTCAAATGATGTTGAGTAATATTGTCGATATGTGCAGCAATGTATTCAAGCGTTGTTCATAACTAGTGTTAAAATATCGCGACTTCGTCACTTATTTCCAACGTTTTTTTTTTTGGAAAAACGTTGCGTCTAACTTATGCTAAAAGGCGTTTTAGCGAATTCGATTCCAGGACTCGCCTCAGGCTCGAGCTGAAAACCTCTCATTCGTTAAAAAAGCATTTTAGCATGTGTTAGGAAAATAACTATTTCAAACACTACAGTAGATGCAGAAAATAGTTTTATGCTGTTCTCATTCACTAATTCACGTTTACTAATCCACTTCACATTTGTAAAAGCTCAATCGAACAATCTTAGTTTTTCAACCAATCGTCGGTTTCATTTGGGTCAGCGTTGCATAACATAGCGATGAATGATCTCAGTGGTCAGAATGAAGGAAGAGTATATTCACAAGCCTACCGTACAATGCATAAAAACCTAAAGGAGGCGAATTTGTGAGAGAAAATATATGAAATTCTCTCACAAATTCTCCCCAATAAGGTTTTTCTTCGTTGTACGGTAGAAGAAATCAGAGCGTTTTTTCAGAAAAAGTTTTCTGTGTTTTCACGAACTTTTTTCATTTTCTCGAATTCGCTTGAAAATTTCGATAGAATTTTAAGAAAATGAAAAAATTGACTCTGCAAAGTTACTGTCGCTTTCAGTGTAATTTCTAAGTTTTACTTCACTTTATTCAAACGCAAATGCTGTGCAAAAGGTGTAACATGCTGTGTCCACCACTCTCACATCGGGCAAATCATTTCAATCTCAATCAAAGATTAGTCGTATAGATGGATTGTTAGAATAGTCTAGTGCATCGTATGCGTTGTTTTATTGCAGAATAACGGTAAAAAAAATAATTTTATGAGATACAATAATGTCAACAGAGAAGTAAATAATTAGAAAATATCGTCAGATCAAGAAATTGTCGCATACCTTCACCAAAATACAAAAGCATCGACAGTACAGCTATTAAATAGCGAAATAATATCAAACACGTGTGTCAACAATCAACACTTGCATTAGTAAATTCAGAGAAAAAGCAATGAACTAACTCATGTCTAAGAGATCCAGAATTTTTTCAGCTGCCATCTGTTTTGCAGCTTTCTTATTGCTCGCAATTCCCACTTCTCTGTACGATCCCACTTCACAAAATATGTAGAAACTCGGATTATTTGGGGTTCCAGTGCTTTTCTCTGTACCATAATACGGCGGAGGAAGCTGCTTTCTGACGCAATATTCTTGTAGAAATCCAACGTAGTTGGTGCTTCTAGGAGGGCTGTAAATACAGATGGTAGTGGCGATCGAGAAATTTTCTAATTTATTGTCCAAATTACCTGGGCGCTTCGGATATTGTTTCACTCGTAAAATTTGGGACAGTTGCGTTTTCAGTTTTTGGTCGTGCATCGATAGCTGAAAATATATTGATTTTCGATGAATTATTAGATCATCATAGACATCTGATCTGTCGTATCATCATGGTCATACGAGGGGTCACCCACTTCCAGGGATTATTATGGAATTAGTTGGGATTATTTCGAAGTCAGTGACCCCGAGTGGTCAGGTCATATAATTCACTATGAATCTTTACTCTGGGACAACTTACCCATTTTCAGACACATAATCAATTCTCTCGCTACCATTTCCTTCCCCCTCTTCTTCGATTTTGATGACACGACACGATAATGGTCTTGAACGCGACAAAACGTAGAAAACGTCGGTTCATGAGCAGGTCCATCTTGCTTTAGAACGCCATATACGGGGAGCGTAAAACCTTTTTTGGCGCATAGCTCTTGAAGATAGCCGACTGGATTTGGGATTTTCAGCACCTGGCTGCCTTCAGCAGTATCACTGACAAGAATTGTAATTAGTATGGAAATGAAATCGATACGAAAATTCGTTGTATTACAATCTCTGATTGTTTCCATATTCCGGCATATTTGTGTAGTCCTGCAAATCCGGATTGAACCGCTGACCTGACAAGTTTTGTGTTAGTTTTTAAGTCGTATGAGAAACTGTTCCCTAACTTCATACTTACTTCCACTCGGTGACAAATTTGATGGATTGGTTGTTGAGGACTGTGAACAATAAATTCAACAATGAAATAGTGGAAAATAATCAAAAAAAGTCATAAAACCAGTTATTTTAGTAAATCTATTACTTCAACAATTTCAAAGCTCTGTTGGTATCGGCACCTGACTATGTACCTATTCTGTGTAAACCTGAAATTATACATTAACAACTCACCATCGAACTGTTGTTCAACGACACATCTTTCAGAATGTCAGCAACACTTATAAGCTCCAAGTCTTCTATGTATCCAACCATTTTCAAAACTCTGAAAAACAATAGAAGCCAGGAGTTAATTTCATTCACGCAGACTTCAGATGGGGTGCTTAAAAGAATACTTGAGTGTACCAGTTCTATATGTGAAGTCTGAGTCAACGATCGTATGGAGCGAAACAAGAATAATGTGAGCGTAACAATCTACTTTGACAATCAATTTCATCTGCACTACTTGGATACGATGGACCTTCGTCAGTTTCGAATATTTGACGTCATTTGTGAACGGTCCCTAGCTTGTAGATGACTCAAAAGTAGTAACTCGTCGATGATTTCAACACCTTAAAATATCATTACTGCCGACAACAAAGCTATTCGCAAATTTTTCAGATGCATTAGATGGTTGGAAAAACAATTGGGTTTTGAAGTCGTCATTTTATATTTCTTATAGCCTCTACAATAGTCTGTTAGTCAGTAGCTTTATCAGGATTTTGTAGGGGCCCTTTGGGCTTTATGGGAGGATTGAACGACTGTTGCAGTTTCAATAAAAACAAAAGTCAAAAGCTTCAGTTCATTTCTTTATTGTCAGTTTTCATTAGCAATTTTTTGTTTGTAAAAAATATTTGTCGCAAAATTATTTTTGCTAAAACTACAATGGCGTAAAGTTTAAATGGTCTTCGAAATAATGTAACACTTTCGACATGTCCGGCCTTTGTTCATATTTGTCCTTTGTACATTCCATGCCCAGATCGATAATTGCTCCAAAGATTTTTTCCTTATCGTCAATGTCCGCCGCTGTTTTATCGATTAATTCCAAGAGCTTTCCTAATTTCGAACAAACGAAGAAACGTTAGACAACCAACAAAATCGAAATTCATTTCCACGTCTCTACCTTCCATGTCATGCGACTCAATTGATTTAATCAAATAAGACTTTGTTCGGCTATCATACACTCGTAAGCCAGTGGACAGTTCGAAGAGAACGATTCCAAAACTGTACGAATCGACTTTCGTTGTCAGTTTTCTGTATTGTAAAAATTCGGCCGGTAGATACGCTTTGGTCCCATATGCTCGACTTACGATTGTCTCGTTATCGTTACCCTCTCTCACCAAGCCAAAATCGCCTATTTTTGGTTGATTACACGGGTCAAGAACTTGATTTATAAAAAAAACGAATAAATTAGGATGGAGGTGCGGTTTAAAGGATTCAATTCTTACGAATGTTTGCCGGTTTAATATCGCCATGAATTAACGGTCGCTCCTGGAATGTGTGAAGAAATTTGAGACCCCTGTGTTGTAGAAACGAAATTTACGCTCAATACACACTCCACTATCTCCGTATGAAACCTATCTATTACCTAGCTGTACCACCAGCAATGTTAATTCGTTGTTGCCAAGTCAGAGGTGGAACGTTTGCCGGTCTCGTAAAAAGTCTCTGTTCTAATGACCCGCCCTGCATCAGTTGATACACCAAACATGGGTCTGTTCCTGTTAGCAACATGCAAAACCTTTAATCAAAATTCCCTTTGAGATTTCCATTAAAACAAACCATTTATGCTGATTCCATACAATGGCAAAATATTATCGTGACGACAAGAATTCAAATGTCTCAGTTCATTTAAACTTTGTTGAATTTGAATTTTACTCATTTCAGTTGAAGCCGTACCACGATTTTCAATACGCTTTATGGCCACTATGGTGGAAATCCACGTTCCCTTGAATACCGTAGCGAAACCACCTTTCCCCAACACATTTTTGTCACTCCAATTGTTGGTGGCATCACGTAATACCTCATAATCTATTTTCGTTATTTTTACTTCACATTCATTTACATCGAATTTATCTCCATGGCTTTGCTACATCATATACACCAAACGTAAAATGTTGCATTTTTATTCGGTTTGTTGTTTGTTTTATTGCATTTTGTTTGATTGAGCTTTTTGTGTGGAAATGTAAAAATGTTCGACCGTTACCTTGTTATCGTTTCGCAGACGTTCGCTCACGTTATTGTCGTCACTCAACATTGGTGCATTTAAGATTTTCTCGGAATCATTGCTGATGCGTTTCGATGTTGATTTCGTTTTGTCTTCGTCGTTTAGATTTGCTAGTGGAAGAGTGGTCAATGAGATTTTTTTTGTCTCGAATGGAACAACAAAATCAAATCTTACTTGAATTTGACATTTGACTCTTTCCAATCAATTTATGGTATCGTGAATCCACTAAATTTTTAATCGCATTCATGGCTCCGTACTGATGGATTCTACAAATTATATGTCGAAAAATTTAGGACATTTTCCACCCGGATTTTTTTTTCTAAGCTCACCTCTCCAGTAACACAAACAGCTCTGTGATTGTGTGATTTTGCTCACCCCAACGTGTCAGTAATTCATCGGCTTCCCTATCATTCGTTTCATATGAACATTTGGTTATTTCGTCGATTTCACATCTATTGTATCCCATTTGTGTAGCCAATTCTTGCCATACATTATGTTTCAGTAGAATTTGGCATAGATTGTGTCTCTCCATGAATGGAATATCGTACAGATACATATCGGTTATTCCGTCAGATCTTGTTGGTGTCATTGTGCTTGTTTGTCTTTTATCTAATAGAAAAATACGATTGCAGTTGGTACTGAGTTCAGGAAAAATGTTTTTCTGAAGAGAGTTTTGAACACAAAATGTTTAAATTGAAAAGTTTTAGCGTATGAGGAAGGCAGGTCCAGGGCTTGTGTAAAACTTTTTTTTTTAATTCAAAGAAAACGACTGATGAATTATGAACTTTCTAAACTGCTGATGCACCGCGGAAGTCCATGTTGGAATGTACAATAATGTAGAATGCGAAAATTCCCAAGATTAAATCGTTGATAACGTGTTGATCTTCGACTCTCTAGGATAAGCGTAAGTAAAAAAACATAAGTAATATTCGGTGGGGACAATTAACATCTAACAGCGTTTGGATGGGGGCGACGAGGGGTCCTAAATAACCAAAATGGTTAGAGCAACATTTATGAATGTCCTCTCTTTGTACAGATAAAATTTTATCCGGCACGCATTACTTGTGTGAATTACCGAAGACCATTACAACCAAACAAAGGAATGACTCACAACAGATTTTGGTTTAAATTAAAATTATTCCATTGGTAAAACAACCATACAGCACTTGTGGTTTCCGGTTCGTAATGGAATTCATTACGCCGAAAGATGCGATCAAATCGATCGAATCAAAAAGCAAGCAGTCGAAAAGCGCATCCAGCTTTCTTAGAATGGTAATTACAGTAAAAACAAGATTCAAATGAGAAACACGTACTGAAGAAAAAGGTGAAGTGCAGAACATGTACACGAGTTTATGATATTTATAGTAAAACAGCAACGGTCATAATACCGATTCAGGTATTAAACAAACAAAAGGAAGGGTCATCTTGTCATCTCTCCCTAATGAAACGATAAAATGCAAATTAAAAAATGATTAAGAGTTGGAATGCAATTAAAATAATTTCTAGATTTTAATTGTTCAAATACAATTTATGGCGCTGCTGGGTGTTAATAAATTCTCTAACGAAACGTGTTGAGAAAAAGATGAAAAATGGTTTTTTACAAACAACGTCATAAGACGCCCATTACCATACAAGCAAGTTCCAAACATGAACACGATTATTTGATACTGTTGATAGACCTAAAACGAAGAGTTTGCATGATCAAAAATAGACTATTGCCGTATATGTTTCAAATCATTTTACAGTTGAACGGTAACTGACCCGGTAAAACCGTTTTCTTGTTCTTTGTTAGTCAACTTGACAGGTTTTCAGGTTTTTATAAAATTTGCAATCTATCGCAGATTCTCTTTTCTCGTATTTTGGTGTAGACGAAGAATATTATGGACGCAATTAATTGCTTATATTTGTAAAAGCTGACTAATATTCAAGTTCTGCGTATTTCCAGAATTAATAATAAAAAGTCTTACACAAGCACACATTCTGCCTATTGTTTGCTTCGCAAAACACATGAAACTGTGAACTCTGTGTTCAAAATCCCCACAATGATAAGAATAATTTGATGGTTTGATGGGAATAATTTTGAATTTTTTAGAATGTTCTAGAATCCGGAGATGTAAATCAAGGGAGTACATCAAAACCGTATGTGACAAACGTTCTTAACACCTATAAACTACATTTTTAACTCAAGTGTAATGAATATTCGTATGAAATTACAGTTTATTTACTCACTTACACGAAAATCTTTAAACTTGAAAACACACACAGCACTGTAACCGTTCAACACCGAATGCAACTAAGCACATTAACCAACTAAATCCATTTAATACGTTTCCATAAAACTTTCACTGGCTGGGGAATTCACAAAGTTCAACTTTAAAACTAATGTTGTACACGTAAAGACCGAACTGATGATGACATTATAACATATACAATACTTATGGTGTTGTTTCGAGCAACAAAAAAAATCATCAACAACAACCAAATAAAATGAAAAAATTATCTTAGTATTACACGAAAATTATAAGAATATTTCTCTCGACTGTACTCGGTAGATAAGTTACACCCATACAGAAGTTTTAACATCCATACATGCAATAGTGACTCTATCTTCATTTACCAGATGATTTTTCAACACATATGCATGCAACAAAAACTCGTCATACTTATTGCATTTAATGAGCATGTATTTGCTGTTTAAACCATCAATGGACGATTGATTATTATCGTCCATACTATGCGATTGAATGTTTTTTTTTAGTAATGAAAACACCCTTTCGTACATTGGTTAAAAGACAGTTTTACATACAGACATAGTTACTTAAAATGATGACATGGTCTGCAATGTTGTTATTAAGTCCACAACCCAAATAAACAAATGACTCTGTATCATTATATGTCGTTTCGAAGTTCGTATACATCAATCGATATTTTAAATGGCATTTAGAACATTTTATAATTAAGTGGAGATCGAGAACGGTGTTTCAAGAAAATCCATTTTGAACATTCACAGTAATATCGTTAATTTTTTTTAAATTCTATCTAAAAATTGTCTCAGCTTGTATCAATGTGCACTTTCATCATAAAATGTAAACAACAAATGAAATGCATGCACGAATGAATGAGTCTGTTAGCCATTTTTAAGAAAACAAAGTCACTTGATAAGTGTCAGTAATGGACGCACTGGTCATAAGTGTAGATAAAGCAATAAGAAATTATACCATACCTGTCTATCCTCTTTCTGTAAAAGTTGCAATAATCACTATAGTTGTAATAGTTCGGCGAAAATAAATTCGAAATATTCGGCTGGATTAACTAAGTCTACGATTTAACATTCTAAATTTATACACAATTTTACGAAATTCACAAAACTGTACACACAAATTATTCTTATTCACAAACACCGTACTGTAGTTTTAAAATCACTCCTCACCTCACGAGCTAAACAGGCTAAACATCACTACTTCAGATTAGTGCAAAAATCGACACGTCACTACTGTCAAAAAAATGATCATTGCTAGCCGAAGCGTACCTACCATAAACACAAATACATATAAAAAGTGTAACACTATCGCATGCAAGCAAGTCTCTCAATTTATATACGGCTACATCACTCTACTCACAAATACAACTACGCAAGTAATGAATGAATGGGAAAAGATAACAACAAACTCTCAGACATTTCTCACAAATTCTAAAGTAAACATAGTCAACACACTAACACAGAGACAAGTACATTCAATAACAAAATTTATCAATTAGTTACCTGAAGAAGATTAACTCTTAATAGCCGAAAGCTCGGGAATTAAATTTAAAAAAATGAGAGAAAGGAGTAGGTTCAGTTGAAAATCAGAAAATTTAGGATCAATTTGCTCAATTTCTTAGTTTTTCCTGTCGATGAATTTACCACATTCCGCTCAGAGCTCGCTAAATCAACGCACAAAACTAAAATGAACCTAATTTACAGAATCAACTTCGTTTCAATGAACGAATGAATAATGTTTCGTAATGAGTTCTCTAACTCCGATACCTAAACTGAACCGACTTGAAACATTTATTCGACGACAATGTTGGGACGAACTTCAGTATGTTAAGACGAACTTCCTTCCTTTGTAAACAAAAACCCAGTCTCTTTCTATAAAAAATATACACTTTCTGTTGAACGACTTGAAGAAAGCAAGTGCACTGAGAAAAAAAAATCGTTTTCTAAATATAACATCGAAACCTGATGTTTCAGATGGTTAGTTAGTATACTTAGTATATTAGTACGTCTATCCGAATGACATATATCACATCACAGTCAGACTATATTCTGATCCGCATAGCGTAATAAATATATAGTTTGCTATAATACCGTTCCCAACGAGCAACTGTAACCAAATATTGCATACGCTTCTTCTATATATACCTACCATACCTATACTCTACCCAAATATTTAACCCTTGGGCATACCATGAATTTCACCACTAAATATTCAAAATAGTATTGATGGGAATGGAAAACATGGGCATGTTTTTATGAGTGACGATGAGTGAACATTCATGATTATGTGTATGCGGAATTTGTCATGTTCAACCACTGTTAAGCACATATTGATTTTTGCACTAGGTTAACAAGACTATAAAATTTGGAATGTATATAATCATGTGTATATGCAGTGCATTTTGTTTTGATAACAATTAACGACTTTGAATGGGAACTACTAAATCAAATTAGTTTTGTGGTTAATTCAGTCCTAGTTTACGCCTTTCATCTTTAACTTCTAAAATTCTCAAAATATACTAAGTATGAACAGTCTCTACATGAATAGTAAAGTGTAGAAAGGGGTCAAGTCGCGTTAGCGAATTATAAGAAAAATTAAATTCTTAAAGCTACATAATGTAAAATGCATGTGATTAGTGATTGAAAAGCAAAAGTGATGTTGGCATCGGTGAAAAACACGACTTTCATTTTTCTTATAATTCGCTACTGCCACATGTTCCCTTCGTGCATTTAATTATTCATTAAAGATTCTATCTCAGATAGAGAAAACGTTTTATTGGTCCAGGGGTGGAAAGGAATAGAGTGATTCAATGGAGAGACCTACCGACAAGAACAGCAATATCGCTTCTGTGCAGCTATAGAAACTTGTATTCAATCGTCGGTTGTAGGTTTCTTGCATTAGTATCCGACTCTTAATTTCTTCAACATTTTTTCAACTCTAAATTACCTTCACTGTCCAATAAAATTCTTAAATAGATCGTTCACAAACAGAACGAGAAGATATTAATAAACGCAAATGTAATGCAAAGTTGGGTTTGTCCTGTAATCCAATTAGCAGATAACCATTTTACGTATACAAACAAATCTTACCACCTTTTCAGTTTCATCATCCGCCTAAGACGAATTTTCTTTTTTTAATCGTATGAAGCAGAAGGGATGTTTGGTAGTATTTTGCTATTTATATCATCGCAACACAATTTCTATTGGCAAGATAAATTAGCTAATTAGAAAATTGTTGATTCAAAACGTGACTTTGAAAAGTGTTAGGTAATTTGCATGCCATTTAAATTAACGACAACGATACACAATATCACAATTTTTCGGTACACACATAATTGAGTTGTAGATTTTATGAAATTGGTTTTGTTTAACGTTGCTGTTGTTGATATTATTAATGATTTTCGGCTGTGATAATTCAATAAAGGGGATAAATTTGCCGTGAAAATTTCGTTTAGAATTTTAATTTTAAAGTTACTGCTGCTGTTGTTAGTGCTTTCGATGGTTTTATTCGTTTAAATTTACTGGTGTTGCAGATTGTGTAATCAGGGGACCACGAATAGGGATTTTGAAATTACTATTTTCAATAAAAGATAATTGAACTTGTCAACCTTTTCGAAACGGCTAGTCATCGGTTGTCGACGTCGACAAACATAAGAAATGGTGTTTAGCACATATTGTCTTATAAAATACTAATACAGCAAAATCAATGTTTAAACAAATGAAGTAAAAGATTTTGCATCAAACACGAGCCAATACTTTAATTGTTGTCGGAGTTTTTCATGACCAGAAAATGTTCTCTAATTTTTCGCTTTTACTGCAATTAACAGAAAGTAACAGATTTTATCGTTGTACGACAATACCATTATTGTTTTGATTATATGCTTTACGAGGTATGTTGGTTGGTAAATTAGCTGGTGAATGCATCTTTAGTAAAACGCTGCACATCTCAAATGGTTTACAACCGTAACATCTGGGAATTATTTTGAAATGGACGCATTTAGCCGAAACTTAAGCTCCAAAATTTCCAAAATTATCCAGACTCAAAATTAGTTTCTTGAAATTTACCAAAACAAGCGACTCGAATATTTTATTCAAAAATTATTGCCATAAGCAAAATAACACCAAATCGACCATTAAAACAAATAAAGTTTCCACCAACTATCAACATTAAGCAAATTGTGTGTTAACCTCATCGTGAAATTCAACTACAGAAAAGATAGCACAAAATAGAATGCATTATACGACAACCACACTCTCTAACTCTAACACACCTATGGCATATCCTCTTTTCAATCCTACCAAACCAAGGAAGAACTTAAACATAGAAAACTTATACCAAAGTCACATTAAAGCAACGAGAAACTTTTCCAAACTCAACTCTCCTGATGCTATGTTGGTGTAAGTGATCGACATTTCAGGTCACTTTAGGTGATATTATTCATGTTAAATGATTTGTAAAATTAGTCTGGCTTGGTGTCATGAACTGAATTTGATATTAAAAGATGTTGGAATTTTATATGATGAGCTCTCGTGTAAAATATATTGTCAATTCTCTCTGACTCGGTCGACGATGATATTTTGTTGCACCAGTGAAACTCTGGGTTTTTGTAGGTAAAATTTTTAGAATTTTTTATGGCAATAAAACTATACCAGTAATGCCTTCACCAAAGCTTTCACTTAAGACTTTTTTTTATTATTTGAACTTCTACTGCCTTTTTTCATATAAATTATTTAAAATCCACTTTCTTAAGTCAAACTATGTTTATTTTTATGATAAAATATTCATTCAGTCAGAAAGTCTTATGGTTTTGAACCGAATTTATTTTGCGGATGCCAAAAGAGCTTTGCACACAAATTTTATGTTGTTGGCGGTGAAACTTTTTTCGAAAAACTTTTCAAAGAAATCTGGCTCGTCTATCGATTCTTCTTCAATATAATAATGAATTTTGGTGTAAGGAATTACGATTTTTCTGTTTTATAGGAATTTTTTGTTATAAGTTTTTTTCAACCTTATGCAGCACTTTACTCTGATAATATTTGCTATGATGCAAACTTTGTGTGTTTCTGAATAAATAGTTTCCGTTTGTTTCGATAATCGTCCGATCTCCTAAAAATGGAACCACGTTAAAAAAATGTGTAGAAATTTGAATGAAATTAGTGATGAGATCTTTTACCTGTGATGTGGGTCGATTTCTGTATGACTTAAGGATAGTTGTAAGCGTACAAGCAACCTATAGCCAATAAGCAAATGCTCCATTCAAAAATTAAATTTCTTGAGTAAAACGTTGTGGCAACTCGGTGATCAATGATCTTTAGGCAAACGACGTGTATTGTCACACTCGAAACGCAGTCACACTCGGAGTGTTACAATCTGCACATATTTTAGACACATGATGGTGTGACATTGCCACGACGGCCGAAAATAAACGTCCCAAATGTTCGAAGCTCGTATTCTCACGTCTCAAAACACAATAGATTTTAAACCGTGAAATCACATATTGCGAGCCTTTGAGACTTATTTTTTTCACTAGGGAAACTCGCCCTGCGGTAAATAGTATGCATGCAATAGGTAGCGAAAAGGGGTTGTTTTTGTTACGAGATAAGATATGTTGTGAGTGATAAGTGATTTCTGCCTTTTAGTGTGATTCTACCAATCGTGTATCTAAAACGCATCTATCACCTAGTTACATTCAATGTTTTTCTCAATAACACGCCAAAATAGTTATTTATTCCCTTGACTGAAAGTCATGGGTCTTACGGATGATAAACACTCTAAAATGTTTGTCACACAATGTTCACTACTATGATTGAAAATACATGAATGTATGACCAAAAACCTTAAATACAGAAAATGTTTGTCACACTTTTTTCATTCCTTGATAACACGATAACTCGAGTAATTTTCAATGGATTTCCAAAAACTTTTTTTTTATTCGACGGGTAATTAAATTCCTGAGGTTAAGTTCAAAGATGGGTTATAACGGACGAGTGATCTCTGAGATATTCCTAAAAGAATTTTTGTCCTGTCGCTTGATAACACGATAACTCGAGCAATTTTCAATGGATTTCCAAAAACTTTTTTTTGTTCGACGGGGAATTACATTCCTGAGGTTACGTTCGAAGATGGGCTATAACGGACGGGTGATCTCTGAGATATTCCTAAAAGAATTTTTGTCTTGTCGCTTGATAACACGATAACTTAATTAATCCTCAACGGATTTCCAAAAAAAAAACAGATTATCTGTCTAAATAATAGTTTCCTTATCATACGGAGTAATTTTCGACTTTCCAAGAAAATTTTGTTTGATAAGTACTGAAATAACTCGGGTTAAGTTCGTTAATGGAAAATACTGAAGTAATAATCTATTATTTATTCCGAAAAGACTTTTATCTGTCATTTATTGTTGTCTATGCTAGAAAAAAAAATCAACGAGTGTGAACTTTGCGATCAGAGCGAAGCGAGGGCCGTAATCACACGAGTTTCATACTTTATTCATGATCAAATGAGGCCGAGTTTCAGTAGATTTAATTGCTAAAAAAATTCTCATAATTTAGAAAATTTAAACGAATATCACACTTTTCCATTGGAATCCAAAAGAAACTCAAAGCTTTCGAAAGCTATCTAAAAAACAAAGCTCAATTGTATTAAAATTATAGGAACATTACAGGCTGACTTACAGCAATACTAAAAGGTCTGCGATTCTCAACTTTCTTCACCAAAATTGTATACACATTTTTCTTGTAAAAATTTTAGCTGAACAATGATGTGGCTGTGTACCATTCCAATAAAACGTAACGCGTCATTCTTGACAACGTGAAATTATTTTTCACTCTCAAATCTTTTTTTTTATCTGCGGAAAAATGTTTCATTTTAATTATATTTAATTTGCCCATTTCCATCATATCTTTTACGTGTCTTCAAATACGAAAATTTGTTTACGCAGACAATTACCATTTTCAAATTGCTTTAACTTCAACTACTTTAACAGAAAAATGAAAACACCTTCTTGTGGAATCTCTTAGGCCATCACTATAAACAGAAATAATTTCGTTCTTGAGTGGGCAGCTTGAACTTTTCATCACGTTTGTTTGCACATGAACACGGAACGTATTAATGTTTTTGCTCTGAGAATGACTTGAGCTTCAAGTTTTAAAAAATATTTATGAAAGGAGCAAGGAAAGGAGTTGCTAGAGGAACTCATATTCGTATATTCTTTCCGTCAAGCGTAACAAATGAAATACATTTTCACTGTCATGGTATCAAATAGTAGGCATACGTAAATTATCAATTCTCATTAATTTTATAATTTCACTTTTTCCATAAAATAATTAAAATGTGCTTCTATCTGTGCTTTTTTGTTAAACATTATGCGACTCCGTATATTACATCGCATCGCTATCTTTACATTGTGTTCATTAATGCTGATTCTCATCATAATACCTACACAAATGATGTAATAAAGTTTTCCATAGAAAATTGTTCATTTTCTTTCTGCAATCACCAGATAACATCCAAACAAGAGAAAATATTGTTATAAAATATCAAGCTTCTGTGTTCAATCAACTGAAAAAGCACAAGATAAAATAATAAAAGGACGATATATAATTGTGGAAATTTTAGTCGACAATTTGCTCCGTTCTTTTTGGTGTATTGAGTGTTTGATAAACGGGAAAATGATTTTGAGACAACGGAAATTGCCATAACCGGACAAAAGAAATTGATAGTTGATTTACCGAATGCCGGTGTTTCGATTTCCTTCATTGTTGTGCGATATTGTTTATGTTTGCAAATGGGAAATTTCATTGCTTTTTATTGCGCTGTATCTATAATTTTTAATGGATCGAATTTTCAGCAACGTGACTTTTATACTGAAACAGCCAAAATGCAAATGAATTAAAAAGTCACTTGCTCTTACTTGCATAAGTGTTCTAGGGTACACTTTTCATTTCATCAACTAGTAATCGATAGCAATAGTTATTTTCCCGACGCATGCTAAAAGGTTTTTTTTTTATCGAATGACAGGTTTCCAGCACGAGCCGGATGCGAGGTCTGGGATCGAATTCGATGTTGGAAAGTCGCGATATTTTAACACTATCTAGGAAAAACGGGTACGTATGAAATGCATCCAATTAGTATGTATAACATACATTTGCCAAGTCACAAACTAAACACAGAAAGAAAAATTCAGACGCGAATGAATTTTTACAATAAAACTGCGAGCTACGAACTACGAACTTGGTTTTTGTTTCGATTTATTATAAAATTTTCGAATAGAGCAAGTTCAGTGTAACAATGGAAACACTCCGACCCTCCAGCAGAAGCCAATATGACAAGTATTTTCTGAAAGGTCTTGTCTTGCAGAAGTCAATTTTGATCAACTGTGTGCGAAACGGACATCCAAAACTTAGTCAAAGTTCATAGAGAATATACCATCAATTTTTGAAAATCAATTTTTTTTCTTACCATCCTCCGACTCCTAAAATTGTGAATGGAGTCACTTTTCTCGGAAAATTTTTAAGAACTAAAATATGACACAGGCACAAAAGTTTTATCAATCAAAAATTGACCCAAAAAATTTTAGAAAGAAAATTATTTAAAAAAATGCGTCAGAAAGTGGCAGATGATACGGCTTTCTTTTGTTTGAATTCCATTCTTTCTGGACATATTTTTCCTATTTTAACAATTTTCCTCACAGCAGTTTCCTCTACATCTATGGTCTATTACTTTAAAGTAAAATTACACAACATCGATCTTATTGAATTCAAAAAAGTGTTAAGCAAGCCCATAACCTGTGCCTTAGGCGGATACAAAATACAAAAGTTTGTATAAACTCTCGCGAATAACAACCTATCACTTCAGAGAAACCAAGAAGGTGATTATATGGCACATATATCTAATGTAGTAGAGCTCCAAGCACAAAGTCACTAACATTTCAGAAACGTTGCATCGAACAAGGTAAGATAAACCAGCAATGTTTCATCAGCAATAAAAACATTACAAGATAATGTTTCAATTTGAACGTGCAATTTATATCTGAACAAAATTCGTTTTTTCTTGGCAAAAATTAATAAAAACATCAATAGTGGGTAGAACGATATGCATGACTAAGTATAAAACTGGTATCATCCATCTATTCGACCCGAACAATATTCCAAAGCTCAGCAAAATAACTTTCAATGTATATCAACAAAATCATGAAATATTGAGTTTGGTTTTCCACAGCAATAATAAACTATTCGATCCTGGTTTTCTTCATAGCCCAAGCGTCGCATACATAAAAGTTTTCTTGGCTTGATTTATGTAACAACGTATAGTGTATAACGAACATTACATAAATTGTACATTTTGGGATAACATCTTATGGGTTTCAATGCATATATAGTCTTGCAACATACATAATTTTATCCATCAATTTTCGTTCGTTCCTGAACAACTCTATATTGTACCGATTTTAGTAGTTATTTAAAGCCCCAGCCATTTTATGTTTTTGTTGGAGTATCGGGCGCCTTCTACATAGGTATACATTTCGTTAGGCAGTTTTTTGCTTTCTCGAAAGCATAAATCGTCATTTTAGGATGATAATTTCGACGAATTGTTTCAAATTCACAGATGTTTGAATTAGGATACAGTAAAATAACATGCTGTTAATTGACAATGAAGCATAAAAATATGTCCCATTTCATCATATAAACATATATACATCAATCCATTTCCATTTCCTATTTTTCCATATTACGGAGAAGGTTATACGCCGTTAAAATATCCCGTGCTAAATATCTCCAAAGTCATTTACTAAAATAAAGTATTCCATTAGTCTGTTTGATCGGAAATCCGAGACGGAAAAGAGTTTACGTGTCACGTAGATTTTAATTAGAGCCGGTGGCTGTGTTCTGCCAGTTTTTCTAGTGAATGAAAAATGTAAATAAAGGGTAACTTTCACCTTATATTTGAATAAACATTGAAAATATGTATGGCGTTAGTGCGGTATTATGTTACGAAAATTGTGCTTATATTTAGGTATGTTATATATATACATCCGTTGATTCGTTGAGTTCTTATACCTGTTTACCTGTAAGCTGTTTCGTTTATAAATGGAGAAGCGCTTTTTTTTGTAAATGAGTGAATTCTATGGGATTTTTTTTATTCTCTAGACCTTCCGTAGATGGTAGCATCAGCATAATTCTAATTGGCGATTAATTAGAAATGTGATCTTTGGTGAAGACGAAATACAATTGAGAAGAAGTGGCAAAATGTCAAAAAGAAAATAATTCCTCGAAAAACCAAAACGACTCCTTTGGAAGTTGTTGATTCGAACAAAATCCTTTATAATAGTTGAATGATACGTTATTGTGTTGTGTGTACTTATTGGATATTGGAAACATGAGTCTGCTTGTTAGGGTTAGAGATAAACATCAGAGAAAGTGACGTATAAATGACAAATGAGGTTAGAAGAGTATATTGGTGGGTACCAACTATACCGACTGTTTTTGCGACCACTGCAATAGTAAAAAAGAGTGGCGGTAACGTGTAAAATTTTTTCATCAGATTAATTTTCAATTTTATCATAATCAAAGTCTCGGGTCAATAAATATGTGAAATATCTCGAGAAACTCTCTGGGGGTTGGTTTATAACTGTCGAGAAGTTGTTTTTTTTTGTCGTACGGCTTGGCTATTTACCCTGTTATTTTATAATTATATGCTTAAAGTTCTAACTTTTGAGGACTCGTAACTATTCATTCATTTTTTTAAACAGTCCTCTGCTCTTCGTTTCCACTGTCAACCTTGCCAAACAATATTTAGAAATTAAGTTGAGGCAGCCCCCCTTATACATTCCAATACAGTTATTAGTTCAGATAAATTCGAATTGATGTCAATTCATACCCGCAAGCAAGTTATTCGAAATATAATATTAGCTAATAAGGTGCGTGAGCGTGATGTTTATCGCCTGTTAACACAACCATTATTAACACATTATCTCTGCATAAACATGGAAACTTACCAAACCAAACCGAAAGTTCAAATAACTTTACCAAATCAAACTTTACCTTGAATAAATATTGAATTTCATTTTAATTAAATATGAATTTGGGGTTAGATCGCAAAATGTTGTGTACAAATCTAACATTGGAAGGAAGTGTAAAATTACCCCTTATGAATACAAATCAAACTGTCATTACATTTTCAGCACTTTGTGTAATCAAATATAGGCAGATGGTAAAGCAAACATTAACGATTTTGTGTTTGTTTGGTAATAAGTTTTCGAAGCTAACTAAAACGTGTGAGTAATTTACGGTTTATTTAAGTAAGCAACATAAACGTATAAATTGGTTAAATTACAGCATTGTCATCGTAGGTGTAAAATACAGAATGATTAACGATTTACCCATAAATAGCCGTACTGGCTTATTCTATGGGCAAATGTTATAGACATAAACTTGATGCAGGTCGAAAACGGAAGAGGAAGCAAATATACTTTTTTATGCTTCGAACACATAAAAGCTTTGGGTCTTTGTGCTGATCTATTTTTCTTTGTTAATTTTTCACCATCGGCAAGAATTTGAATGACGTTAACGTCGGAGCTATCGGATCTTTAAATAAACGTTGTTGTTGCCTTTAGTCCATTGCCAAGCTGTAACGGAAATAACTCTGTTTAACCTTTATTTTTCTACAAAATCGTTTTGCTGAAAAGCGCTATTGTCTAAGGTCCCGACAAGCTAATCGGTTGAATTAAAGTTCTCGAATCTAGCGGGACGAAGCGGTGTCTCGGAAAAAGCGTACCAGTCGAGTCGAGCACTATTCGAGCTACAACTTTTTATTTTGTACTGAGCCGATCAGCGAAAACCCTAATAGTACATTACTGCTATAAGACTGTATATAAGAGACGTGTACGTATACGAGAGCTTGCGCTAGTATTAGTAGAAGTCTCTTATATACAGCCTTATATCAGTGAGGTATTTTATCTAGTAATCCAGTTTTGCATGCAAAAACGTTAGCGCTCTAGGCTATATTTGTTTACTCTTATGTACGTCGTGTATATAGGGCACAATACACACATACCGTATGCGATAAAACTATTCAATATCTACGACCCAAAACTCAACCACATCATGTACATTGTACACCCCAATCCAAGGCTCCAGCCGTTATAAAAAAAATCACATCTGCGCCTGCAACAAATTTCAAGATATCGATGCGAAATCTTGTACTTCAGCGGATCACATAAATTACGCTTGAATTTTGTTGTCATGAGTGTTGCACATTGCACAATGCACATACCAATAGTATTGATGAGTTGTGGTTTGCAAATGAATTACGATTATTCGCTGCATACATCGACACAAGCGTAGGCAGAGAAAATACGTATTCTAAAAATTACGATCACGGTCTGTCATATCTCTGTAATACCATACGAATCATTACAATCAAAAGATTTATATATTTAAATGCGAAAAGAGCGCAATTTCCAAACCATGTCCGTATGTCACAGGTCCTGGTATGTATACAATATATCCCGTAACTGAACAAAACAAAAAATTGTTCAGTTTATTTTACAGTCTGGATATATGTTCATCATCTGTATTCATGCCATATTAAAATCATACAAATGTGCCACATTTACGGTTGACTTAGCACGAAAGGCTAATCGAGTTCGTTTTATTGTTCTTTAAAACATTAATTCCCCACATGCAAAATAAATGCACACATGAAGATAACACCGCGCGTGGGACATTACTAATTCGTTTTTTGTTTTTCGATGGTGTATATGATGATGAGAACGGATATAAAAGTTTATACATTTCATCCCATTTGTATGTTGGAATATTTTCTGCAGCTTTATAACCAAGTTGTACGAGCATTTCAAGCGGTTTTAATTTAATGAACTTTATAACTTTTGAATTTTAAATAAATTTTGGTGGATGTTCGCTGTTCGTGTATGGTCCTTTTGTTATCGCTAATGTAACTATGAATTCGGATGAAAGTATCATCAAAATATTTGTAAAAATAGATTCAGATAGATTTAAATTTCCTCAGGAGGTATTTACGATAGGTACCTAGCATATCAAACAAACTTCCCCTGTGTAGTGCGCGATCTCAGAACTCCGGTAAAGTAATTTGTTCTTCAATTTGACCATAAGACGTATAAGACTTTGAAATCGTGATGTGATCAATACGTAAAAAACTCTTTCCAAAGTCTTATCGCTAAGCAGATATTGGTCAAATTGAAAAACAAATTACTTTGCTGGGTTCTGGAGATCGTTAGCTATTCAAATATGCTCGATATGCTGGATATGAGAGTATATCGAGACACAAATTCCACCCATGGAGTTACATGGCTTCCATTCTTAACAAAAATTACCCTATTCTGTTTATCCAGAACCATGGAAACTGGTCTGATTCAGGAGAAACGGGAAAACCTTAGGTAGCTTTTCTGCTCTTTATTCCACGTTGAATGTCTATACATAGATAATCTCTGCCGAAGGAAAAACGTGGCTCTCTTCTCGTTAGTGTCATTCGAAATTCTCTTGCCCAAATCGGGAATATCGAGTATAAAAAATCAAAAGATCAAGATCACCTAAAGAATCATCTGTTATTGACAGCAATGAAGAAATCAGGTAAATATAAGCTTTGCTGATTGTGGTCTTTATATAAAAATATAAGTTCAAATTAATGAAGTAATAGATTTTGTACATACTATGTTATATTTCAGAACAAAAGAAGTAATAGATTACAATCTATTTTGGACCTAGGCCTACTGTTTATGTTAATTTTATTGATTATCTTTTTAAAAAGACATCACATGTCGTCAACAGGATTTTCGCCTAACGTTGACATTACCAACGAACAATTACATGTTACACAAACAGACCTTATCGGTACTAAATCAAAGACGAAACTTACTTACCGATTCAATCAGATGTTATTATTGTAGACAACAACCTGATGAAGTGAATTATTTGTGTTTGCGGTTGAGTTTCGAACCCACGGCCACAACTGGCAATTCAATGCAAAGTCTTGACTTAACACACTGCGGTATTGAGTCTTGCAATAATGTGTCTCTGTTTGCACATTGTTTTGATTTGTTAAAAAAAACACTTCAGCGACATAATTATGAACACACATCGGTCAGTATAGACAGAAGATACAACCGCAATTTTATATACAATTACTAGCAATTTTAGCAGCATAATGAAACTAGGCCCCACCTTATGAGTGGGTCAGGTCCCTTGACTGACTGACAGATATTTTCTCAATAGATTTTTGTAATTGTTACAAAAATATCATAGATTGATCTTGATCAAAGTAGCCCTTTGTCTTGTTTTGTCATAAATTGTTCGCTCCTTTTATTTTATTGAAAATCAAATTTCAGAATAAACAGAGGGGGCTTATTTCCAAGGCTCTGAACCTTGCTTATTTCTACATTTTCAAACAAAAGATGCTTCGATATTACTATGTCTGCTGAAAGACGCTGTAATGAGGACGTAACTCTTGAATAAATTTAAACTCGTGTGGATACGGCCTCGCTTCGCTCTGGCCGCAAAGTTCACACTCGTTGAAATTTTCTAGATTATAAGACCTTTTTAGCAAATAATTCTAAGGGAATATTTTCGTTCGACAAACTTGTCAATCGAATCAACGTAGCTGAATGTTTCAAATGAAACTGCAAATATTTTCGATGTTCTACTGAAAATTGGCCCTATTTCCTTATTCGCTTCGCTCTGGCCGCAAAGTTCACACTCGTTCATTTTTTTTCTTCTAGCATAGACAGCAAGTTTTTTCGGAATAAATCACGGATTATTACTCCAGTATTTCCATTAACGAACTTAGCTCGAGTAATTTCAGTACAAACGTTTTTGGAAAGCTGTCGAAAATTACTCCGTATGATTCAAATTAGATTTTATCGTTTCAGACAATAAATTTTTACTTTACTTGATTGAGTTACTGAGAAATATTGGTGGCTACAAAATACGGACTACAAATTCGGCTAGATTTTGAAGCATCCGGATTTTGGGGTGTCCGGATTTTGAAGCATCCGGATTTTGTGTCGTCCGGATTTTTTTGTCCGTATTTTGAGGCTCCGTATTTTGTGCGTCCTGATTTTGGCCGGTCACCAAGGGTAACGAGTAATTTCGCGCCGCGCGAGATAACACATATTATAGTGGAATTTCGCGCCCATACATTTTTCAATGGCTAACTTGATTTAGAGAATTTTTACGAGTACCTGGCGATAAATTGGCGGTAGATTCAGTTGAGTATCAGGCACATAAATTTTGGAGATGCGAATTTAATTCTAACACCCTAGAGCTTTGTATCAGGGATACCGGTATCCTTAGAAAGTGTGGATTTTCCTTTTACAAAACGTTAGGATACCGGTATCCCAACTGAGATACACGTATTTTGTATCAAGGATACGCGTATCCCGACATAGAAAGTGTGAATTTTCCTTTTACAAAACGTTAGGATACCGGTATCCCAACTGAGATACACATATTTTGCATCAAGGATACCAGTATCCTTACTCAGAAAAAGTGGATTTTCCTTTTACAAAATGTTAGGATGCCTGCATCGCAACTGAGACGTTGCGAGATTCCTACCAGCAAGAAATTCCTTATGGGCGCGAAATTACACTAATAAAGTAGGAATTTCGCGTGGCGCTAGATTCCTACTTTAATAGTGTAATTTCGCGCCCATACGGCGCGAAATTACTACTAGCCTCACCAAGTTATCGTGCTATCAAGCGACGAGACAAAAATTCTTTTGGGAATATCTCTAAGATCAATCGTTCGTTATAGTCCATACTCAAAATTAACCTCAGGAATTTAATTCCCCTTCGAATAAAAAGAAGTTTTTGGAAATCCGTTAAGAATTACTCGAGTTCGTGGCATCAAGCGACGAGACAAAAATTATTTTGGGAATATCTTTAAGATCATAGGTCCTTCATAGCTCATCTTCGAAGTTGATCTGAGGAATTTATTTCCTCGTCGATAAAAAAAAAAGTTTTTGGAAATCCGTTTAGAATTACTCAAGTTATCGTGGCATCAAGGAATGAACAAAGTGTGACAAACATTTTATGTATTTGAGGTTTTTGGTCATACATTCCATGTATTTTCAATAATAGTAGTGAACATTGCGTGACACACATTTTAGAGTGTTTATCATTCGTAAGACCTATGACTTTCAGTCAAGGGAATAAATTAATTCAATTTGTTCATTTAAATATTTTGGTTACCTCACTAAATTTATATGCAGTCATCAAGTAAATTAATGCGATTTTTTTATTGAAATTGTACTGACATAAATGCATAAAGTTCACTCTCTATTCTCAATGTCGAAATTAAATCTGAACTCTTATGAATCTATGCATTTCGAACAAACACTAATCAATGCATTGAATCAACAGACATCACGTAAATTTACAGGAAGCGGACTTCAATACAACAAATTTTCATCTATTTTTTTCTGTGACAACAAATCGATTAGAGTCAACGATTAAATTACACTCAGTTCTTACTTCATGTTCTGGTATCGCATTTAACATGAACGTGAAAAGAGCTAGCGAGCAAGCAAGCATTGTTTGTTTCTTTTTCTTTTTATATAAACGAAATCCCGGTGGATAATAAAAAATGCAATTCAATCTTGATTAATACAGCTTTTCCGATTCAATCATGTTGAGCAGTTCCCGCTTTATATATTATACATAACTGTGGTTTTACCAATAAATGAATTGAATTTCAAGAGGACAATTGGTTATGGTTTTTTGTTGCAGAAATCCAGTAACTGTATTGCTTTATATGTCCGTAAGTAGGGAACGTCGTCATACTAAAAGTCTCCCAACATACTCAGTTTACTAACAAAGGCTGAATCATTCTGTCACTTAGTATGGTAGCCAGCCATATATCGTCTAACTATGTCATTTGTTTAAAGTTTTTTGTCCAGGACTCCGGGAATATTTTTTATTCTGTTACTGGGAAATTGATATCTAAACAAACAAGCGGGAAATTTATATATTGGGATAAGGGTTTGGTTACTTGGAACTCCAATTTGGATACCGGGAAAAAATATTTTTTTTTGCAACCCCGGATATACTATCAAAAGGTCAAAAAATGTATTATCAAAATATTCGCAACAAAAGTAGTCCAATAATTTCCGAATTAACGCTAAAAGGCCTAAAACCATAAAATATTGAAGGTTTTTCCATAATTGACATTTTTATGAATTTCTATTGCTTTATATCCTACACTCTATTTCAATAAAAAAAACTCGTTAGTTGAGCCCCATGTTCGACTAAATTTTATAAATTTCTTTCGTGATTTGTTTTGTTTTCGATCGCCGAATTTCTGTGAATTTAACCCATTGATAACGATGACAAAAATAATGACAAACTCTGGATAATATGGTCCTTTATATAGTAAAATGCATGTTAAAAAATTGAAGTACAAGATTTGAAATCAACAGATTTCAACAGTAATATGATTGCAGTCTGTAACCGGTTGAATAGTGATTACAAATAAAATGGGAAGAAATCGGTTAATAATTGCTAGAAGAGTCCGAAGGATTTCAAAAACTGTAAACGTCTCTACTCACTACTATACCGCTCTGCTTTTGAAGATATTTCATGCATGTCTAACAACTACATGTTCGAATAAAAACTAGATATTCGAATGGGAAAGTAGAACTACTTCGTCTATTCATAAGTTCCTTTCCATCATGGAAATGGAAAAACACATCGCAGTATCAACTAAACTTGCGAATCAGCATTATGTAAAACAGTGTAACACGTTCATAAATATACCATCAACTCAAAAATATACACCCGTATACCGTTTCTACGTATTTGATCACAACATTGCACCCCAAGTGAAAATAAGTACATTTTCTATGAAAAATATTATTTTCAAAAACATACATAAAGATGATGCACTAGCAAAGCCTTTAAGTGCTTTTCTGGAAGATTTTGAATAAGTTATAGTTAGACATGCATTTTATGCGACATATAACATAAGGATGCATGAAATAGATTTATTCAATCTGATCTGATATGCTTTGATTCAATCTGGTTGATCTTTCCCGTTGTATCTAGTGTATAAAATGGTTGTTTCGCTTGTACAATATGTGTTTGGTATACACGTAACCTTTACTACCGAGTTATGTAGGCAAAAAGGAAGAGAAACCTTTTAAACGATTTTTTTTACCAATTTCGGCATATAGATTTTATAAAAATTGTTTTTACGTTAGTGGAAACACACATTATGAAATACATACTTGAAAAGCTTAACAATTTTTAAATTAAAAATGAAATTTTGACTTTCGTATTTCTGAAAAGCTTAGCAAACAATTTCAAAGAATTTTTGTCATCTTATTTCTAACCTTTTCCTCTACTTTTTTGTTGTTGTTGTCTTCTCGGATACATTATACAACCGACATAAGTACACATCTTTGAAACTTTTCGATAAAATACCTTCAACCCCAACCCCCGTTCTAAAATAAAAATACCTTTTATATATGGAGACGACAACACATAGCATGTACAAACGACCATACACACGACACCCAGCAACACACAGAGTATTATACACACAATGTTGTATACTAAACAATCGATTTGAAAAAGGGAAAATGCACGGTACACATGTATATATACAAATATACACGGGGTCCACTATCATCCCTCATAAGATGTTATAACATATGTTTGGAATACGATGTTTGCTCACATAACAGGAAGTGTGGCCACTGTGTGATATGTAAAAGGATAAAGTGAGGTCAAGTTAACAAACATTCTATCGATGTCTCTTGGAAATGTGAAAGTAAACATTTCGATAGGATTTATATACGAAAGTAGGTAGGGTAGATGGTATACACTAGAAGAAAAAGATTTATCACATTTTGATCCCATAAATGATTTTCAATGGTAAAATAAGTTAACTTAATCGGTCATGATTGATGATATTGAACTAATAAATATAACTTTGACTTAATTAAACTAATAACCGAAATGATTACCCCATCAATTTTCAATTATATTTCATAACAAATGGACATGACAGTGTATATTGTGTAGTCGTACTGTGTTCACGTTTTCCGTCTTCAGATAGATGAGCAGGATGATGATGATATTCGCTAGCATAGAGCACAAAAATGGCTCGGATATAATATATTTTCAGTAATTGATTTTCGTTTCAGTACACAGTTTAAAATAAACTTTCAATGTGCAACATCTGGTTGAGCCATCACAATGGCAAGTCGTATAAAACGAATTAAATTAAACTTAAACAGACGAAACTTTTCCTTTCATTTCGATTTGTGATGATTTAATGAAATGTTTAAGGAACACACACAGCGAACAAATCAGCGTCTGATGTAATTCGGGCAAAATGACTTTTGATAACTGATTGATGTTCCGCTATGAAATTGAAATGTAATGAGATGTGATTTATATGATGTTTTGCTACATCGACATTTGATTTAGTTTGGAGAACCGATGTTTTTCCTGGTGGGTGGGTACGTTGAACAGCGACGGTGATGAAGGCTGCTCTTGCATACTAATAATGACAGATTCTCTTCTTTTGAGAAACGAAAAGAGTCCACAATGCGGACCTTTAACTTTCTAGAGAAGGTTAACCTTTTGCTTACTGCCATATAATCATTGAATCTGGTTGTAAGTATATTCTCGCTCACGTAGTAATTGGCCCATAATCTTTTATTTCATTTGATTAAACATACTTTTCACTCTATAAAACAGCACTAACCGGAGGTCATCGCTTATTTTTGTCTTTGTTGTCTATAACAGATGTTACGCGACGCGACGGTTAAATTTCATATTTCGCGAGCAAAACCAGCCATTTATAGTTCGAAAATGCTATGCGAATAATCACTTTATAATACTTTGGCTATTCGCCAGAATGTGCGAGTAGTCTCTTCTCTATCCGCAAACTATGAATAAGCATATGCGTCAGTGGTTAATCTGGGCGCAAATGTATCATCCTGAAGAGCAATTGAATTTCGGCGACTACTTGGCGAGATGCGTAGAACTTTCTTTGATTTTAACCAATGAATAGACAATAACCGAAAATGTAGCGAGTATACGCTCTTGATGTGAAGAGCCTCTTTCAAACCCAAAGAATGTTAACAACTCATCGGGTGTAAAAGATGCTAGTGTATTCCGAAAATGTTCGAAAGTTTCTAAAAACACGGGGAGCAACATAAATAAAATGTTGCATTATACACACCTTGGTATGATAAAAGTTTTAGCGTATTTTGTTTAACGGATCGTCTGTTTATTTACTTATATTTTACTTTATACACTGGTGAACAGTGAACTGAAAGAACCCACAACATCATCAGTCTGGGGCTGTTTTGTTGTTTGTTTTAATTCATAATCAAAACTATAATAATCTACGTATATGACTGTGTAATTGTTAAGAAGCTTGTTTATTAAAGTTGTGAGAGAGAAAACATTTTACTGTGGTAATTAAGTTGTTTGAATTCAACAAACAAAACTTTCTCTTGTCAGTTTTCATGGTTGTTTATTATATGCATTATATATGGATGAAAACCATCTATCAAGATATATCGTAGATGGGATACATTCCTGTGTCATTTAAATCCGATTTTCATACTTTCACAATGTTCGTTCAAATGGAGAAAATTTTATGTTGTGGTCAAGTAAGCTTATTTGAAAAGTAAATGAATAGGTAACTAAAGTTCGAAATTCTGCTGCAGAGAATCAACGTAAATTATATATAATAAATGATACAGTCGAATAAGATTTAGTCTCTTTTGCATCGACAGTAGTGCTGCAATAACTATGAATACAATACAGCAGACCCTCGTACAACACACGATATTTTCGGCCGGGAATCTCATGAATATAAATTTGTTTGAAAGAATTTTGAAATATTTACAATTTATTCGATTTTAATTAACAATTATAATAAGAAGTGGAGTACCAGGTAAGCAAGTACAAGTACAACACACAGTATACTAAAATATATATGTTAACGTCCTTGCTCTTACATTTGCTCCTTGCCAGCAAATTTGGAAATAACGCCGTTCGTCTTCAAGGAATTTCATTAAAACACAAATTGTTATACCTTTAACCCATATAACTTGTCTTAATTTGACGGTTAAAGTGTCATTTTCGTGATTCTATTTGATTTTATTAAGGGGAACCCTTTCTTGTTTCACAAGAATGTGAATTGAGCATTAATAAATTTTGCGAACCGTGCATATATATGTATTATGTGTTTGTAAGGTGTTGTATGTGTAGTTATACAAAATTAATAGCAAGCAAAACGGTGTTGTAAAGAGAGTGGCTCGGTGGTGGATAACGACATAAACATATGAACTTTATTGAGTTAAATGTTTAATGAATGATCGTTAAATTCGTTCACATGTACATTGCTATTTGTTGAGTTATATGAAGCCGCTGTTATACACAATAAGAGTGTTTTTATGGATGATACAATGACGAAATAATTTTCCAAGGGATTTTAATGTACCTGCATCAGTTCCTTTCATTATTTATTGTTGACAATACCTTTCCTATAGAGGGGAGTTATGAAGATCACAGATCTTCATTCAGTCCTTAAAGGGCACTATGAAAAATCGACCCGTACAATTTCATCTGTTACAAAATCGTCCAATCCAATATCATTTCTTCCAATATCGTTCTTTCCAATATCGTTCTGTCCAATATTGTTCACGGTCTAATTTCATTCTGTCCATTATCTTTATGTCTAATATCTTTCTGTCCAATATCGTCAACCGCCCAAGTTCATTCTGTCCAATATCTTTCTGTCCAACATCATTCTATCCAATATTGTTCACGATCCAATTTCATTCTGTCCATTGTCTTTGTGTCCAATATATTTATGTCCAATATCGTTCATGGTCCAATTTCATTCAGTCCAATATCGTTCTGTCGAATATCTTTCTGTCCAAGTTCATTCTGTCCAATTTCTTTCAGTCCAACATCGTCAAGTCGCATTTCGTTGGACTGAATAATATTGGACTGAATGATATTGAACGAAAAGATATTGGACTGAAAGATATTGGACAGGAAGATATTGGACAGAACGATATTGTGCTGAATGAAATTGGACGGTTGACGATGTTGGACAGAAAGATATTGGACTTAAGGTTAGTAAGTCTTTACATACTTTTGGCTATTAGTGTGCAAATAGTCTCTTAAGTCATTTGTCTTTGACTAATGCTTAGACGATGCGAGAAAAAAAAATTAACTCCTAAGTTACCAACACCGTTCCGGCGCCCGGCTCGCATTGCGGCCCTCCGCTTCGCTCCGGGGCAATGGACCGGATCGCTCGGCGTGTTAAAACACTTTTTATGTGTAATAAATATTTGTATTCATTTCGTAAAAAATAAATTTTGTAGGGACGAGCTAAGCTGAATTCCCTAGGAACAAACAAAACGCTTTTACGGCGAGACGAAAATTGTGAATTAAGTTGAGATTGAGATCTCAGTTTCAACTCAAGATCACTAAAATTGAGAATTGAGTTGAGATTGAGATCTCAGCCTCAACTCAAGATTTTCCTGAGATCGAAATTTTATTTTTACGAACACGAACCAATCTACAAAATTAAAAAATATATAAAAAAATGTATTTAAAGGAAAACTATGCTGTGTCCAGTTATTTTATTTTTGTAAACTGGACATGTAATATTTGGATTGAATTAAAATCAATGTTGACAAATTTTCACATGATTACATGGCTCAAACATACCTGATTTTTCGTTCAAATCGCAAACAACACACAACATACTGTCTACGTCATCTTCATCACAACTTTCGTCATACTGGACTTCCGTCACGTCCCCTTACTACCGTGCGGCCCATCTGTCTAATATCTTAATGTCCAATATCTTCCTGTCCAATATCATTCTGTTCAATAGTGAACGCAGCGATTACATTGGGCAGAAAGATATTGGACAGAATGAAATTGGACAGAATGATATTGGACAGAAAGATATTGGACTGGAAGATATTGGACAGAACGATATTGTGCTGAATGAAATTGGACGGTTGACAATATTGAACTATACGATATTAGACAGAACGATATTGGACAAAATGAAATTGGACCGCGAACAATATTGGACAGAAAGATATTGGAAAGAAAGAATATGGACAGAATGAAATTGGACGGTTGACGATGTTGTGCAGAAAGATATTGGAAAGAAAGATATTGGATAGAACAATATTGGACGTTTGACGATATTGGACAGAACGATATTGGACAAAAAGATATTGGACTGTAGCAGTTAACGATATTGGTCTGGACGAAAATATACAGAACGTAATTGGACTGGGACTAAATTGTACACTGTGTACGATATTGGACGGGTCGATTTTGCGCGTCACCATCGACTAAAGATTGAGAATTCTAACTACAGACAATTTCAATCCAATACATTTGGTTGTATCAGTTTGACCGGAAACGTGAGCAGTTTATGAAAATTTCGTTAAACTGCCCACTTTTCTCAGAGTTGGTCAAACGACTATACAACCAAATGTATTTTCTGTGCCTTAGGATCATAATTCGACGTATTTTGTCACTGCACCTACGATCGAAAAGTGATTGCTAAGAAAAGCTCAAATTGTTGCAATGTTTTTGTTTTGTTTTTCGTCTCATTATGATCCTTATGGCACAGAAAACGTAGTTCGTGACTCATGACGAAAGCAGAATTTTTTCATGACACGTGGTAAGCTTGTCCTACTCGGCTTCGCCTCGTTAGGACAAGCTTAAGACTAGTCCTGAAAAATCACTTGTGACGAAAAATACTATTCTGTTGAAAGCTAACACATTCGTGGTCGGAATTCCGGTCGTACGTTTTTGAAAAAGGATTCTGATGGAAAGATATAATCGAAAATGAAATATAAAATATTGATTGATTAATGAAGTGTAAGTGTAATAAGACATAAAGGGTTAAGATATCGCGATTTTTACTAGCGGAATTGTAGCTGTTGCCCCCGACTATTTTATTTGTGTCCATAAATTAATAATCTCAATCTCCTAACTAACCTTCCACAAAAGGCAAGCGTTTTGTCGTATCACCATAAAATCTGCTACTACTTTTGTTGAACGTATCATTAATGCTTAATACGAAATCCAGCAACAACACAATCGTTGAAGGCATGTTATATGTTTTAAAAGTCATTGACGTTCTCAGTCAATTAAGTGTTTCCAGTTCATATCATATTTGGCGAAAAATTTGAACACGCCTTAGCGAATTAAGGATGGGAAAGCACCTAATTGACTGGGAAACTCTAAATATCTCAAATTGTCTTTTCTTAAACTTCATTGAAGAAGATCTATATAAGACAACATTCATTAGAGGTCATCGCTTCGTTTTGTCGTTGCTGGTGATTGCAGATGATTAGCCATTCCTGAAAGGCCTTCTTACACTCAAGGTTAATGAGTTTCCTATTAATTTAGTTTGTTGTGGAATATGTGGCAAACACACAAAACATATTCATTCAACCGCACAAACCACACACAATTAAATCGCCGCAATACCTAATTTGCATTAGCTGTACGACAAGTGGAAACTAATACCGAGATTATCTGCCATCAATTCATACAAAAAAAAAATGTTGGAAAAAAGTTTACTTTTGTAGGCTACTTGTATCCATTTCACAGAAAATATAAACTTAACCCTCTTTTGATTCATGATACCGGGTCATATAATCCAACACAAAAATTTAACTTTGCCTTATCTTTCAGCAAGTGAAAAGTTTCTTTTTTTCTTTTTCTTCTTCTTCAACCAAACACACAGAAAAAAAAGTTTCCCTGAGAAAATATGATGTCAACTGATGCTTTATATTGTTTCTGTAATCTAAAGCTTCATTTAAGTCGAATATATTATTGATGCGAGGGGCTTTGAGAATGGTTAGGAATTGGAAACATCAACATAAATAAATTATACTTAAGAGGATTGAATATAAAACATGCTCTTGTTTGAATCAAAAATTTATTTCTGAAATATTGTCCTTTTAAGGGTGTGTGTGTGTGAGTGTGTTGATGTGCTATGTGATACTATTATCGAAGACGAAGAAAGGTCGACGAAATTTACTTGTGACAGAAAATGTTTACTCTATTTCAATCCCAAGTAATGATAAATCTTCATCGCATTAAAGTATCTTATTTGGTTGGAAATATGTATCTAAAAAAAGCTTACCATTAGGTTATCGTCTATTACCACACATTTTATTTATCAAAAGGATTTTTGACATATAATCATAATAATATATGGGAAAACCCCTGAAAGTGCGTTGTATAAATAAAGCCGAGACTTTGAAACAAATACTAAAATTATGAATTTTCTGCAGTGAAATTTGACTACAATAATGGGGTAGGAGTGATAAAAATCACAGCTTAAATTGCTTCAAACACACCGTAAAAGTCAATTTTTCGAAGTTAAAGGTGAACATGAAAGGCAGCTTGAATAAACTTCAAACGACTTCCATTCTAACTTTATATACTGACAAATGGTAAGGTACTTCTTAAAAAACATCCAGTCATCTGTTATCAACAACGACGGTGAACATGAGTAAGGTTAATAAATTTGTGAACGCAAACCGAGGGGTTGCTCACTCTGATTAACCATTCTTTAGTCACTGGTTAATCATGTTAATCAATGGTAAGGAAGTCAGCCGTCTGAAGGGAAAGTAAGTCCACAGTTAATTTTTGTTTATCCGAATATAAGAATATTGCATCGACACCTTCGTATGATAACGTTGCCTTAGGTGATTGGTGTGTTTTTGAAATCGTTGAACGACGGGTAATAGGACTTATTCTCAGCTTCCGATACGTAAACGGAAAAAAATTCAGAGAACAATTCCAGTCGTTTCGGAGTTTCGGAAAAGGCTGTTGGGGTCTTGGGTTCATGGTACACTTGGAATAATGACGGTCTGCTCGTTGACGAATCGATGAAACGCATAAGTATGCGAATATCGACCGTTAACGACGAACGTATGTCAACGTATGAAAAATAAAATTATCGGAAAATTACCTTGACTACGAAATAATGACACTTTGTGATTGATATTTTAGCATTTTTCTCCAACAAATTCGAATAACTCATTCTTCGTTAATTATGTTAATCGCTTGTTAATCACTGGTTAATCAATGGTAGTCAGATTAATCATGTTAATCACTGGTTTAATAACTAAGATAACTGATTGAAAGTTGACCTAGTGGAAAAGTGATCTTAAGTTGTCCGTGTAAATTTGTATGGAGAGAAAATTATCGATCAACTCAACATTCAATAAATCGTGATATGTCCTATGACTTTTGTATAGATAGGACAACTCACGATTCAATGTGTTTAAATGTGAAATAGGACCACTCACGATTCATATAGGTCAACTCTGCATTTTTATTAATTCATTAACTTTGTTAGACGAAATCGGCAAACATGGACATACACTTTCACAACGCGGGCGAGAAAATAGTCATTTTTCACCTCAGCTGAAACGTCGGAAGCCTTTGTTGTAAAAAACGTCCGCATTTTCATATAAAAGTTACCAGTGGACTTTGGACTCATTGCTCTTTTTATAGCAAATGATACATTTGATAGAAGTATTGAAGTAAAAGTTTTTTTTATGAAAGGTTGACTCTGTCAAAAACGAATTTTGCTCCATGAAACAGAACTACAGTGGGAACTTTTTGCCAAAGTTCTAGCCGTTCTACCCAATTATGTTTAATTAATGTTTAATTATACTTTTAAGCGTTATGTTTGGCATCTATTATGAACTTTGACGCCAGACAACATTCACTTCGATCTAGTACTTCGAAGTTATAAATTATTTGGGTAAAATTTGCGGCAAAGAGGAAATCGAATCATAAAAAACGTTCCAAGGTTGACTGAAGTGTTGTAGCTTCAGACAAATCATCACTTTTCTGCATAGACGATATTATGCATGTTTTTCAATATTCGTACAAAATGATACAACTCCAAAAATGCTGCATGCTTAAAAGAAACTTTAAATTGCTTTGCCACGTTATCCCTAAAAATAAACTAAAAAAACTTATCGCCAGTGCCGTTGATGTTACCAGTTTGTAATTTTGCTATCATCGCACCACCATATAGTGTACGAAATGTGTGTTAGTAAAATCTGTAATGCCAAATAGAAATTTAACCAATAATGGCATATAAGACTTGCCCCGATCACTATACAAAAGTGGTTTTTATTATGTTATCAAAGTGCTGCAGCCATTTAGAATGTTGTAATGTAGAAAAGTTTGATTTTCTTTGCTGTGTGTCTGGTCAATAAAACTGGGCCGTATTGAGAGCAAGGGAGACGAGCAGGCAAAAAGGTTCTGTGTTCAGGGAGTGCAACCAGAAATAAGTGAAATTAAAGATATGACAAGATCAAACTAATGAATGCAGGCACATTGAACTTCGTCAATGAAGAAGAATCAAAATTCGTGTGATACAGTCTGCTTCAATTGAAGGTTTAAGGCTTTAAGCAACTGAGGTACTGAACCGATTTGACCGCTTTATGCAGCGCTATACATCATACGTGTGAATTTCAATTGATAAAACGTATATCATAAAAATTTGGCAGACCCTGTCTACCTTCTTGATACGTCGCTGCAATAAAATAAGGAAGAAAAAGGAAGATTTTCGGTGGAAAAATATGGTCTCCTAGTGCTGTTACAAGTCTGTAGATGTTGACAAGTTTCAAAGTAACTTAAAAAAAACATAATGCGAGTTATTTTCTTTAATATAATGTCGTAATAACACCACCATTTTAACTTAGAATTATCTGCACGCCGTCTTCAATCGGCAACAGTACATTTCGGACATCAGTGTTGGACATTTTATTTAGTTTGTCAACAGCTGTTGTCAGAGTGTCCTTTTCCACTTTAAAAATTTGATCATACCACAATGCCTACGAAAATTCTGATAGATGATTCTAGGAACAAAACGTACTTTCTTCACCTACGTTGTCTACAGCAAGAACTCCCCCAGTTCGTAGTGATTGCATACATAAGGGATAATCACCCTTGTTCGCATCTATAAATACATAATCAAATTTGCCGGATTGTCCAGCGTCGATAAGTTCTTGAAGAGTTTTCAGAGCCGGTTGAATGCGGATATCAATTTTATGCGCTACGCCAGACCAGAAATTTTGAGTTTGTAGTAAACGTCAGACTGACGGCGTCAGTAAAATTTAGACATGAACTTGTTTCATTGGTTTTTTCAGCTGGTGCACTCATGAAAGCAAAAAATCTCATTCGTCCTTAAAGGGTTTACCACTACCACTCGTATCAGGTGTAACTATTTTACTAACATAAACACTTATATACAAGCACTTTTGCTTGTATGAGTAAACCAGCTGAACAAATTCAGGTGTAAATTTCACTGACGTCAACTGTAATTTCTATTCTTTTCTTATCGAGTTTTCCGTTATCGTTCCGACACTAGAAATAAGGTTTATTTTTGATAGATTTTACCCTAGACATTAATGATTTTCCTATAGTATTGAATGCTTCTTCGTCGATATCCAAAGAGATCACTTTGCCATCTGATGGAATTACAGTTTGAGTTGCCCAAGTCAGAGCACTAACACCAGTAAATAAACCAATGTCTAGCACATTTTTCGCCTGAATCATTTCTATAATTGTCGAACAAGTTTGCAGAACGCCTCTTGCTCCAGTCATATGACCCCTATTATGCGCGATTATGCGTCAGTGTTACCTGAAAAATCACGTTCTCATTTTCTTTAGTTTTACAGTTAACAAATATAATTAAAACTACAGGTGGAAGTAATCCGTTGAAATAAAATTTAGTTGCACCTCTATCAGCTCTTCAACATGCTTGTTAAAAGTTGTTGAATGATCCAACGAATACTGTGTACAAGGATTAACGCTCATGAAAATTTTATTAATTTTTTCCATTTTGAAAGATTTAAAATAAAAACTTGAGCTTTACACTCGGCTGTACAAATCAGAATAACTTTGATGGCAATGCTGTTCGTTTAGTAAACTTACCGAGAGGTCAATCTTGATATGATAAAGTTTATATTAAAAAATAAATTGTCTTATAATCACATTTAACATCGAGTTATGCGTAGAGGGACCATTCAAACATGACTTGAAGTTCGAGGGGGAGGGTGTGTCAGAAAAATGTGATGAAATCGGATTTTAGGAACTAACAGACCCATTTGTACCTTTCAAAGACCAAATCTAACTGCATCATTACTTGCAAGGAATGTTCGGGGTATCGTGCATTTCCGAAAGAGTTCTACTGTGCCTGCACCATCTAAATTTAATGAAACACCTACTCGACAAATCAAATATGGAGAAAAAATCGGATTGAACAGTTTATCGTTGCATCGATTGATCATCGTACCCAAATTAGTCTCGAAGTCCGAAATAATGCCTTTCAAAGTCACTAAAACAGACTGGGATCATATTTGAACAGCCCCCAACGACATAAAGAATGTTTAAATGAAGGTAGATTGGCTTGTAATTAACAACATCATATAAAGTAGTACATTAAGGAGATTGCGGTTTTCACATATAAATTAAAACTTAAAAATTATAAGTTAACTCTTCATATTCTCCGTATAAAGAGTGACAATAAAATTTGTATCGAATCTAATTCAGCTGTTTTATCAGATGGTCATGTTACACAAACGCACTGTTTAGACGTCACTGTAAGGGTTTGATAGGCAGACATGCACGCTCGGTTGGTAGTGGTAAAACAGTGAAAACAGCTGAAACAAACACAAACTTAGTTGACATTAACTGTAAGAAAATTCTTCATACAAAGAAGAGTCAATTATAATTTTTATTTAAAATTCAAATTCTGAGGCGATCTAACAGCGTCAATCATCTATTTAAGCTTATTTTTTCCACTAAATGCAATACCAATAATATTTATTCTATCTCAAATATAAAAGTCCGAGGTTTTGTTAGTGTGAAAAAAAAAAATCACACTGTCAATTGTAATCTCGATAACATATTAGTTTGTAAATGTTGTTCGACGTTTGAACTTATAAAAGTGATGTGAATAAAGAAAACGAAGTACAGATGACAAAGATATATTGTGAACAATAGTATTTTGTGTATCTGTTTTGGATTTTGGACTTTCGCATGTAGCCCTCACTTCGTTCGGGCTACAACTCGCGAAATTGCCTAAAAACAATCGTCCAAAACAGATACTCAAAAAATTTTTCATGTAAGGGGTCGAAAACCCGAGAAAAATCTCGAAACTCCCTCATTTTCGGCCCCGACACATGAAAAAAGTTTTTTTATCCTTGTATGGCATTTGGTGCCGTGTTGCGCTGAGGAGTACCGACCCGACTGTAAACTGTAAACCTGTCTCCTTTAATATAATTCATAAAAAACCGAAAGGGCATTTTTTGTAACGAACGTCGGTAAGGGAATCTGTAGGTACTTAGTTGGAAAAGGTTCCGGAACCTAAGCGAAAAAAGTTTCATTTCTACTACTTCAACTTATTTTTTTACTACTTCAACTACTTCAAAGAACTCATATTCCGTATTAACTTGTTTGGAATAGATGTGTCACATTTTTTTGCAATTAAAATTCAAACAAGCAACAGTTTGCTGAATTATTATGAATTTATGCATAGATTATTGCATTTGTTTCAGCATTAAAATTCTCTATTATAATGCTTTTGATTGCCTATTGAAATTTCTGGAGTACTCTTATGAACAAAAATATTACGTAAAAATGTGAAAATTGCTACGTTGAGTAAAGAAAAACCATGCGTTTCATCCCAATAACATTGTGCGACTGAATGCATTACAAATGTTTTCATTTTAGTAAAGCGTATATGGGAAAGATATCTTTTGCACGTATATAATCTCAATGAAAGCTTTAACATGCTCAAAAAGAGATTTATCAGTTTTTTCAGTGTGGAACCTATTATATTGTTCGGTTCGTGTACATTCGAATTTTCTCTCTTCTGTAGGTCTCTCAAGTGAAAAAATTGTATATTGGAGATACGCTTCGGTATTGTAGTGAATGGAAAAAGAGTACGAGTCCAGGAATCCAATGAGAACCTCTCGTATAAAATATTTCACTAAAAGTATATGAAGTACAAAGTTTTCCTTTTTTCGTGCTGATACGTTTCTGCTTAAAATTTGTTAATTGCCTCATTGTAAGTGAACATAAACTTATGTTTTTGTAAATAAAATTATGAATTTAAAAATGAACAACAGCAACCAATGGTTGTCATCCATAATAGTTCAATTCATTATTACATTTAAATGCATATGTATGGTACAAATGAAGATTCATCATTGATGGAAATGCTGATTTTTGTGTGAATTTTGTTACTCCGAGCCGAAAGCGAGGTCCATTATGATACAAAGAAGTACCAGGTTCATCATTTTCCCATTAACCAGTAATGCATGACCTTGAAAATATTTCATACATTTAACGATTCCACATTCATGAAGGACCAGACTAGCCATACTGGACTACTGGGCGATGCGTATCTAGTGGTCTAAATTTCGTTGCAAATTCTAAGGGAATAGAAAGTCGAGTTTTCGAGTGAAATTCGTTGATACGAGGCGAAGCCGAGGTCAATAATCATATAAATACGAGATTTTTCAATTTTCATTTAAGTTACGTACAATATTGTACACGTTGGGGGTTGATTGCTTGATTGATGGAGTGCAGAAGCAGAGCCTATTTTTGGTAAAGTTTACCAAATTTACTGAAATTCACAAAAGGTTATCGACTTTTACTGAAACCGAATTTGTTTTCCGGTAAATCGCTCAATTTTCGGTAATCTTTGGTAAGTTTAACTAATTCGGTAAATTAATTTACTAATAACAGACCTTGGGCAGAAGCATATAAAAATGTCTTTAGCCTGGATGACTTTTATGAATGGCCACTTGTAAAAATTGAACAAATTGTATTATGTGCCCTACGTATATAGGTGCGTTTACACGAATTTTCAAGAATTGAACAGTGAACCATGAATCTGCAGAAAACGAAAGTCTTTGTTAAGTCAACATAAAAGATGGAATTACTACAATGGTTTTCAAAGTAAAAAAAAGAAGTAAAACTAACAAAAACGTTCCGAATTCCATTTCTCGATGTATCTCACTCTTGTCAGCAATAAATAATGAATAACCGCACAAAACACCTCAAAAAAGGGGAAAAGAACGATAAAATTTCGTCGATTTGAGGTAGACTTCACTAAAGCCGCTACATCCCTTTGCAGTTAAACTTATCCAAGGATGTTTTTCCATAGCATGGAACTACAGAGGCTACGCTGTCTTACCATGCATACCATGTCACGAACTTGTGTCACCACTGGTGCTGGCGGTCAGGGGCTTCGAAGGGGCTTCGAAATTGTTCGAAGATTTTGCGACATCACTCTTAACAGTACCGTATCTATCTACCACTTTCAATATATTTAAATATTTCCACACACAATATTAATAATAATCCACGTCCGATGTGCAATGTTGCACTAATGCAATTTAAAGTAATACCCGTCAATAATACACCTACCGTTTCGAAATTGCCAATTAAATTTAAACTAATTTCATTTTACTACCATGTCAATTTGTACCGAAAAATATATGTAAATTTAATTAGTGGGAAAGCTCAATGTTGTATTTTATTTTGTCATTGCAGTTGTTCACAGCAATGTTTATCGTCAAGTTATTTGGTGTGATGTATCTATAATAATCGGGTCCATGCATCCATGCTTGATTGATAACAAAATTTGATGAATTTTCCAATAAATTCCGAAGGAACGTTCACATTTTGTTATTCATTTATTTGTTTATTCGTCGGGCATGTTTTTGCAATTGTGCACGGTGATGTGAATTTTTCAATAAAATAAACTCTTAAAAAAATCAATAATCAATGTTGGCAGGACATAGTTGGAAAATATTTTCGAAAAAAAAAGTTGCTACTAATAGGCAAATAACATCATTCCAGACGACAATAGTATACCTAACACTTCACACTAGCTACAATATGCTGTCTGTGTGGAAATGTGGAAAATTATTTTTTGTCGCGGTTCTATAGAAATGATGTTTGCACAGCACAGTGTGAGTCGCATATATAAAGTTTGATGCTCTCTAGCGTTTGGCCTTACTAAATTTTCGTGAAACACACACCTGGGGAATGGGTTTCAGATAAATGTAATTCGATCGATGGAGTTTCCTATTATAATGGGGTTTCGTCAAATAATTGCAAATGTAACATTCAAAAGAAAACAAAGTGAATGTTAAAACGGAAACATTTCTTTAGCAGAATATATTTAAACGAGAGACCACCTGTCGCATTGTCTAGCCTATCCGAAAACATTTCTCTATGAAGTCGAATTTATTTCAACTGCAAGAGTTTTTTTTATAGATATATATGTGTAATAGATATGCATTTATATATTAATGTGATACTCCAACGACAGACGAAAAGAAAGGAAGAAGAAGAAAAAAACTCAACCCTCCGGCAATGAGAGAATAATTGGCTCCATTTATTTCTATAATATTTCTGCAACGTGAATAATAGTTGAAATAAAAGGTAGAATAGATAATCGCAGGTTATATACATACATACATAGAATGATCTACCTTTACAGTCTTTGACTTTAACATTTTATTATGTAAAAGTGGAAAATATTTTCCATTCATCTTTGCGGAATATAATGTAACACCATCTTCTTCTACTTGTTGGTATTTTTCACGAGTAAAATACCGGGAATTTATTTGAAGAAATCAATTTTTGGCAAAGAGCCAGATGTAACAGAGATTCAAGCACTGTCCGTTATATATGGGCTTGAAATAAAAATATTTACTTAAAGGGTGAAGCGGTGTAGCTTTAAGGCTGGTCTATAGGTTTACACTGAAAATGTGAGATATATGTTATGTCTCACTTCTAGGATTAATGGCTTTAACTTGGAAAGATTAGCACTAAAATCAATGTTGAATATTCGTAAAACGATTTCATTGGCAACTAAAATTAGGTTTATGAAAGAGATCCATAAACTGGTTTACTGGTTTACATATCATCAGACTTTCAGGCGTTTTAGAAATTTCAAACACAATTTTCTGAAATTTCAGAAACAGGCTGGCCTGGCCATCTGTTATCGACAGATACGACAAAAAAATCAGTGATACGCCGAAATCAGCATTGTTTTGTCCTGTTGTTCATCAACTATGATTTTAATTGGTAAAACGTTTCGTCACGAATCGTAAACGGTAACACGTTTCGTTCGCCCTTGGTTGAATTAAAAGAATTTTTTTCAACAATTTTGATCAAGACAAAGCAATACAACGTTTTGTCAACATTAATGGTTATTAATGGTTGCCGGTAAATGTAACGTTTGCCGATATATGTAACGTTTACCGATAAATGTAACGTTTGCCGGTAAATGTAACGTTTGCCGGTAAATATAACGTTTGCCGGTAAATATAACGTTTGCCGGTAAATGTAACGTTTGCCGGTAAATATAACGTTTGCCGTTAAATGTAACGTTTACCAGTAAATATAACGGTTACCGGTAAATGCAACGTTGACCTGTTGGATTCACTACGGGATAACGCGATACGTTTGTCATTTTGTGAAACTACTTGCAGTTACTTACATAATGCAATAGCGTTCATGAAACATCTCTGTTGTATCTTTTCGATTGTCGTACCATCCGCTGGATGGCATCCAGTGAAGAATAATTGTCTAGACACACCACAACCATTCCTATTATAATACTAGGTCCCACCTTTTGGGCGGGTCAGGTCCCTTGACTGAAAATTTTTTGAGTTCTCATTTTTCTTATAAATTTGCAGCAAGATTTTCAATCAACCACAAATCGTAAATAAAATGCGACTCGTGTGAATTACGGCCCTCGCTTCGCTCTGGCCGCAAACTTCCCACTCGTATGAGCTATCTATTATTCTGTTTGATTGCCATTTTGTCAAATTTAATCAGAGTAGATGCGAAGTTTTACAAATATGGAACGATGAGAGGACTCTTTCACTTTGGTAAAAAATTAAAAAAAAAACCGATAGATGTTCTTCTCTTACAGTTTTGTACAAAAAGGAAGTCCCTCGGTATTTTGCAAAACCATCAATCGAGAATAAAATGTGGATGGTAATAAACGACCGATAAATGAATTAATTTTTTTTTTCGTTTTTTCACTTTTGTCGATTCAGAAAACGACAAGAGTGAGGAATTGACAAAACGTCTTTAAGTTACATTTCGTAGAAGGATGAATTTCCCTAACGTCTTCTCATTACATTTTGTAGAAGGATGAATTGCCTTGGAACGAACAAAACGCCTTCTCGTTACATTTTGTAAAAGGATGAATTCGCTAGGAACCCGCCTTTGCTTTATATTTCCAAAATCGACAAAGGCTGAAGGAAAGACAACTTTTTTTTACTTTTTACTGATTTACTGAAGAGGTGCCAGCGACATGTACCACATTTCTATCGGTATTTTATTATTTTTTATCCGTAAAATTGAATTTTTCTATTGGTCGAATATAATATATCATAAAATTATTACGACTCGTGAGAATTACTGCCCTCGCTTCGCTCTGGCCGCAAACTTCACACTCGTATGGGAGTTGTAACATATTTTGTTTGATTGTTGGAATAATGAATTTAAAAAAATATTCAGAAATTTGTTGAGAATGACTTATATCTTATATTGCCTACAAAGAATGATGGTTACATTTAACGTTTTTCATAAAATTTCCTACACTTTTCAATCATAGCTCATGAAGTTTTTCTGTCGTAAGACCTTGAGTAAAAAAAACATCTTTCTTTGGGAGTAGACGCATTAAATTTGTTAGTCAACTATCAAATTTGATAGTCAACTATCAAGTTCTTAGTCAACTATCAAATTTGATAGTCAACTATCAAGTTGTTAGTCAACTATCAAATTTGATAGTCAACTATCAAGTTGTTAGCAGTACGCTAACAAGAGATGTTTACCGGTTAGAGGCTGGGCATGTAGTGACGAAATTTTTCTTCCTACTTGTTTCATGCACATTATTGAAAACATACTTATATGATTTACACACACTACGCAACAAAATCAAATTTCATCAAAGTAATCTTTTTCGATTGAGGCTATAATCAACAGTGTAAAATCCTGTTTTTCTGGGATAGCTTCCAGATCCTTCGTCCCACATAGCCCATCTTCGAACTTAGCCTCGGTATTTTACTTCCACAAATTTAAAAAAAAGATTCATCCAAATTGGTTGAAAATTACTCAAGTTATCGTGCCCTCAACGATTTCTTGTTACCCACATTTAACGTTTTTCATACCATTTCATACATTTTCAATCACAGTGAACCTTTTTGTTACCCACATTTTTCGGTATTTTCTGGTGTAAGACCCTGACTTTCAGTCAAGGGAATAATGCTCAAAAAATTTACGAGATAAGTTCCCATAACATCTCCAGGTACAACACCTCGAAATGTGTCTAAATTGTTAACTGACCTGATTTACCACATGCAAGAACTTCAGTTCGATATCAAAATTCAGGTCTAACTCAAATTGATCTGACTTTCGTGATGCTATAATATATCAATTTAAAAAAAATATCCCCAAAACGTTTAACGATTCTCTCCGCCGTACAATATTACTTTACCTACCTGTCAACAAATACTTAATGTGGAATTTTCTCATTAAAATTAAGCCTCTTATCTTTCTCATTTCGTTGAGTCAAATGTAATGAGACAACGAACATAAAATATAGCTTTAAGAATAAGTCCAAAGAAAAATAATTTAGAATTGAGTACGTGACCGGTAGTTAACGAAATGGAAAATGGTTATGGCAAATAAATTTTACACAGCTTTAAGACAATATTGCCTCAGACGGGGATGATTTCTTCGTCGGAATATTTACACGGCAAAGGTAAAAAAGTTTTTAATGATGATTGTTCTAAAATTGGTTTAAAATTCTCTATTGTTCAATTATTTAAAATGCGACACACGAAAGCTGTTAGCATACAATGTAACTGCAGTTTTGCCTTATGAAATTATGATCAGGTCAGATACCTCCGTAAACTTTTAAAAAATAGGGGCTGGAAAGTAGAGCTGGCGACTGTTCGTATATGGAGAAATTATGTTGCCGCAAAGCCAGATGGTCCTGGTGGTAAAACTGCTATAAATTTATAGAATATCACAGAGCGGATGAATTAGTACAGATTCCTTCTTAATTTAGCGAAAATTAAAGCTAGACAATGTCTAGTAGACATGTAAAGGGAGAAGAGAATATATTCAACAACACGCCATTTCCTCTAACATAAATCTAACTGTAAATAACACCAGTCAGTCCAAATGCTGCAAGTGTTATTCGACTAACATTAAATTGTGAATATGCAAACGAGGCATAATTAAAGACTTAGATAAACAAACTACAAACCGATGCTGTTGAAATGAGCAAAACATTTATTCATTCTGGAGCATCCGAATATCCAATTTCATAATCGTCTTAGGGATACGTTTTAATCAACTAAGATATTATTGCGGCTAGTTGTTTTCGATTGGTTGCACAGTCGTGTTTTACATTTAATTTCAGTAATTAATTAAACCCGTTTTCGTGATTGAATCATTTAAGGGTGGTACTTTATAATACCTAACCTCACAGTTGATTATTTCTAATTTATACAACAGAGCAAATCAGAATTTCAATTTATGAACTCTTATGGCACATTGTAGCTTGAAAATCAAACCTCTGATAGTGTACTTATAATTGCTAATTAGACACTGTCTAATAGGCAGTTGCAATTTGGATTGGATAAATTTTATCTATTTTAGTTTGTCGTATATATGCCTTCGGCTAAACTCAATTTCGTTTCGATCGAAAACTTTGAACGAATTAATGGAAGTATCAAGGACTTCTTTTTGTACGAAAATAGTCCGAGGTATATAATTGACCCACTTCCCTTACCCTTATTGTACTGACAATATAAGTCAGTATATTTATACGAGTCGAGAGTATGTGGTGATATAATACGGGTTGTACACAAACGACGTCACACCATAAAGGGGGGAGAGTCAAAAATTCAATAAAATAAAAAACGAGGCTCGAATTGGTCGACAGAGGTGTGTAGTCACTTTTTTTTGAAAGGTCAAGTCAGTTAAAAAATAATCATCTGATGAATTAGAACCTCTCAGGTTTCGGGGTAGTTTTGACCTGCCCTATATTCCAGTGTCAGGTCAGGTGAAAATTGATCATAACAGGTTCACGTATCTTTAAGTCAGTTTCAAACTTCAAATAAAACTAAGCCTGTTTCAGGTTTTAAGTAAAATGAACGTTCTTCCCCTGCAAAATTCATCTAATGACTTTACTGTTAGATGTTTTCACTTCCGAAATTATCTGATTCTGAATTAAGTTCTACCTTTCTTTAACGAAAATGCGAATCCGTCCTCTGTACTAACCACTTCCATTTTGTTGATACGAACATTTCATATGTAGTAACATTGAGAATGATTTAAATTCAACTCTTGTCACAATTTTTGTCAGCTCATACATTTAGTTCTTCACTTATATAATTCCCTATTTTACCTTCTCGATATAAATACACTAACTGCACGGACTTAGTTCGTCGGACTGCATGGATAAACTCGTTCATATGAGTCGTATGTACTATATCATAAGAAGGTAAAAGGCATTTATAATAGAAATTATAATAGAAAAAATGGCAAGAATTCTTGGAATATAATACAAAACACGAAACATTAAAATCATTGTACAATTTGAAGCTTGTATTCCACCAAAGGTTTTATTGATTTATATTTCAAACTGTGCGAAACACACTCACATCATTTAATTTATGGTAAGATAAATATGTTTCTCACCGTAGTATCAAGAATCTGAAATAATATGCCTTAAAACCCTTATGGATTGTACGTTTATGCCGTGCTAGGGTGCTGTAGTCATTTAAGCATGCACAGGCACATGTTTAAAATATATATTAAGCAGACATATAATACGCAGCTTCTCTTGTTCTATTATTGTTTGGACGAACATGTTATGTAATATAACAACTTCTAAAACATGATTCCTTAATATTATATATCCGGATGGGATGTACCTGAGGAACGATGAGCAAGATAAATTATTTTAGAAACGTGATTTCAACACCATTTTTAGTTTAGACTATCAATGGGAACATTATCCTTTACTTTTAACCAGGCCGTAGAAAGCGGAGCAGATACTAATAGCATGTATCAGTATTTAAGTTAACATTAAAACCGAAACAAACGGGTTCTCTTCTGAATCTATGCAAAAGTTTTTTTTTGCTACCAGAGCGGTCTTTTTTTGTTAAGCAACTGCTGGACGAATTTTTCATGTTTTATATTCTATCGTCAATAGTTGCAGTGTGTCAATAATATTGCATAAAAAAGACAACATGCACCAGTTAAGCTTGACCCTCACCTAACTCTAGATTCTCGGCATATAACGATTTTCTTGTTGAAAGTACTTGATTGATACAAAATCTATTACTTCATTCGTCCTAACAAAGATTTTACTATATAAGATCCAACCCAACGTCATCACTTATTTTTAGCATTGCTGTCGATATCAGATGTTTCAGACGTTCAGAAGAACAGACAGGAGTCCTGCTTTCTTCGACACGGTGCGGCTAAATCAAATTTAAATAAAAAGGTAGGATAACCTCAACTTTTTCTCGTGAAATGTTAGCATGGGTTGAGTGTAGATAATGTACATATAAAATAAAAAAAATCACCGAGCCGTTTTACAGAAAGTACTTTTATATGTACATTATCTACACTCAACCCATGCTAACATTTCACGAAAAAAAGTTGAGGTTATCCTACCTTTTTATTTAAATTTGGTTCAGCCCCACCGTGTCGTGTGAATTAAAACATACAACACATGGCACTACACAATTCTGTAAACTTTGGGGAGAGTCAGATCATCATTTTGTTAGGTACACGGGAAAACACCTTTTCCATACAAACAATTTCACCAAAATGTATGACATGGTGAATTTTTAGTATGAAACGTCATGTGTCACACGCTTATCTGCATCTGCATAAAGTTTACAGCCTTCAGAGTACACGCAAAACTGTATCAAAGTTTAGACACTTTTGGAGTAGTGCTTCTTATTGGTGATTCCTAAGAAAATGGATTTCAAAATTGTCCCTCTGCATAAGTTTAATACGACTTTTAACATCACATATTATGAAATTACGTACATGACAACATAAATGTGGAATAAGCCTCATTTCTTAGTTTCCTTAGTTCTAAAATTCCATAAGATGCAAAGCAAACTTCCAAAAATTCATACAATGACAATAATAAGAACAAAAAATGTTAAGCATATCCGTTGTGAATCCTAACGTAAATTCTGGCAGGAATTAAAGTCTCTTAGATAAAATCTTGTGTTAGCACATAACGACAATTTCATTCATAAATTTAAAAAAAAAACATAAAAGGGAACTTACCCATTTTTCATGTAGTTCATGTTCATGTACGCTAGCAGTACGGCATACACCTTGGCAAAACGAATAAAAGAAAAGAGAAAACAATTAAACACAATTATCAGCACGACAAAAACAAAAGCTTAAAAGTTTACGATGGGTGCAAAAAATGCAAACAAATCAAGATAGCGAGTGAAATTAATGTTAAATAAAGAATTTTTATAAAAAATCAACTTAAGTCTACACCATATAAAATATACCATTTACCGTACAGTCTGTAGCATGTATCCGTCCGTACAGCCAATTTATTTATTTTTTTAGAACAATAAAACGTTTAAATACACATATGTCCTGTGCCTGGATATATCCCTATGAAATTGACTTTTTACATGATTAGCTGAGTAATTATTGAGTAATACTAAAGTTTTGCGAGCCAGTGTAACTTTCGACCTTATTTAAATTTTGAATTTATACACACAACATGTAACTGCATAGCATCGAAAATAGATTTTGAATTTTCAACATAACTTTAGCCTAGCAGCAGAGTATATAAACAAACATTTTAAACGTGGCATATACACAGCTGAATTACTTTTAATGACTGCAGGTGCATTTGTGCATACAAGATACCAACTATTCTAGGCAAAATATTGTAGTGACAATAGCTAGAACAACTAACAAAATTGTGTAAATTCCCTGAAGGCATATTTAATCGAAAACTTGTAGCATGAAAATTTCAGAAAAACATGAACGAATCTCTTGTATTTATGCGATGATTATACGTATATGTAACGTATGATATACTACACACATTCGATTCGACACAGGCCGGAATCAAAATACAAAACGTTCAATATTATATGGAACCCGATTGTTTATTTAAGTATGAAACACAGATCAGAAATTGTACGAATTCGAATTCATTCGATATGTTGTGTGTAGTCTATGTTTGGTAAATATACGTCTGATTTTATTTTATTGATCTAGTCTTACGGTCCTGGAGCTTTAATCTACTAAAAATTAAAAATTAAATAATTCCGAGATGCGAGCTAACAAAAGTTTAACGGAAAATAAATTCCACCTTTAATACATCAATTACTTTACAATCTGTTTTATGTTATACGTATATTACGGAGACGGAAGAGTATGTAGCGAAAAGCTTTTTATTAAATGATTCATTTAATGTCATCCAAACAACCGGCTTTTACTACTACTTACTGTATGCTACACGTTATACTTTTCTTTATCTATTGAATAAACGATAGCTCCACTATTTGTATAGGAACTCGTTTCGATTGAAAGAGAATTTAATATTAAAGTCAATAAATCTTGAAAACATTTTATACTTGGTGGGACACAAAAGACATTAGACATAATCGCTTTCGTACACTTATACTTTATTTTATCCATCTTGATTTTTGGTATTAAAGTACATGTGAGCAAGCAGCATGGCATTCAAAAAAATAATATATTGCACATATTCTGCCGAAAAGAGCCAAAAAGGATTGAATGGTCTTCGAAATTTATTTTTGGAAATTTATGCCACCGACTCTAATATCATATCCCAGATAACGGTTTGGAGTTTCGATTGTACAGGCGAGTTATAATCGGTATGTATTGAATTCGTCAATTTTTTTTTTTATTTATTTGAACGACATTTGTGACAGAATTTGTATTCGAAGCGAACATTTAACCTCTTACCGACGACAAGTATTTTTATGCTTAGAAGCAGTGCTATTGTCGGATCTACTACTTCATTTGATTGAACAATTTTCAAAAGATTGATACGAACGAAATCTTTTACTTCGTTCGTCAGCATGTATTTTGCTATAATATGATTACATTAGTCAAGCCGTATGTTTAATTTTGTCGTACTTCGTAATCGATAAAATATGGATAAAAATCACGGGTGGACTTCCGTTATGGACGCCGTCTTTAAAGTTTATGTAGTATAACAGTAGTATAATGACGTTCAGGTCGAAAACATATTGATCCGGCTTTCGTAGTATTAAATTTTTACTCGCACTCGTCAAAATAAAAATTTCCAGGCAAGGGTGTCATCTACTATTCCTGTCAAAAGTGACAAGCAGGGATTTGTAACGTTATAACTTCATCTTGTTTTTCCTAGGGTTGTAATTAGTCACTTTCGACCCTAAGAAAATAATAGATATTTATGATAATCTTATTCCTAACTTGTGCATATACTAGAATTTTGCGCATACGATGTCACATCATCATGTGTTGAAAACAGCTATTTAAAAATAGTTTTTTGTGAAACCATTTCTTTCGTCAAAATTTTATTGATGAACATCTGAAAGTTCCACATTATACCATGGCAATGATATCACAAAACCGAACAGTTGCTGTTACGATTTTTATTTTACGATATACCCAGAATCTGTTTCCATCAATAAGCTCTATTTAGTATATTGATTATTGAGACACGGAATACTGTACCTGTATTCTGTTAGCACGAGCAGAACGTGAAAACCATACGAATAAATCGATTCATAAATAAATAAAAATCTTATGAATATTTTTTACCTGTTACATTCGCATAACCCAGCACCATTGTCTCCCTTGTGGCATCGATTGTGTGTGTGTGTACTGTGTACGCATGTTGAATTACAATGAACGATTGTATTTCGGATCAATGAAAAAGGAAATGAAGAAATTTAAACTTTTGCATTCATTTTAATATAGGATATGAAAACTAGAGATGTTGAAGCGACAAAGACGTTTTTTAACGAACATGGGCAGTCGATTTTTGAAGCACTCCGTATGTTGTTCAAAGATAAATTGTTTGTTGTTGAACCTAATGCAATTTTTAACGATTCTAAAGTATAATTGAGTTGGATTAATTACTTAACCGTACAAATAGAGAGTCATTGACAATGGACATTCTAGCCCACCTCATAAGTTTCGATAAAGTTGGAGGCTCCAATATTTCTTAGCACAATAACACGTTTCGTTCAGTACACTACACACACACATGATTCATATGAATCGAAACAAAAGAGTTTCATGTCACGCGAAATATTTATAGCGAGACATTTTCCATTATTCCTTTTCTGAAATTCTCCATCCACCAAATCTCGTGCTTAAGGGTTGGTTATAGAATAATGCAATTTTAATATAATATGATTTGAGAACAATGCAAACTTTGTACCGAGTGTTATATATCATGCAATGAATTATAAAGCTCCTAAAGCCCGAACTGAAAGTAAGTAAATTTAGCTTTAGATTGGGAAATATCAGTAGAACCATTGCTGTATTAGAAATGAACTGCGTTGTGCCAACTTTTTGAGCAGTTTTCATTGTATATACGTATACGCGAATATTCGAGTTGAGTATCGGTGCTAGCGTGTATTATTGATTCATTATGAGATCAGATTTAATTTATTTAATACATTATTAAAGCTGATCGTATACGGTTTTAAGTTACCGAATTTTAGTTTAAAAACAAAAATTGAATTTCTATGGAATCTCACTGGAGAATAACTCGATTGAAATTACAATAGATTTTATCTGTCTGCAACGTACACCGTACGTTTCATGTTAAAGAACTCTTCTGAAAATCGAGACTTAAACTCGCATCGAAAAAAAATGATTCAGCTGAAGTAGAGTCATTGACACTTCAATGGACACACTTTCTAGCTTGGTGTTAATCTACCACTGCCCTGAGAATTCCTTTGTTTCAGGAGGCAGACTTTACAGATCAGAAATGAAATTAATATTTTAAATTTAACTTTATCAATCGACAGTGATTGTTGTTGGTCTTAAGTGGTCTGCATGACGAGTAGCGCCCCAGCGCTGTTTTTGTCACTAACACATGGCTCCAAGCTATGGATGACTGACATCAACTGTGAGTAATTAAGGGTAAAGTAAGTGGCCTGTCCAGATCGTATGTTGCAAGGTCAAGGTAAGTGTTACATAGAAATGTCCTCTGTTTACAGGTAATTTCAATGAAGACTATATTCAACTGTGTTGAGACGAATTTAGTAGCTAGTCCGGCCACAAGTCGAGCGACGGTGGTTATGTTGTTATTTTTCAATTGTACATGGAAAGTTGCGGGTCAGCGCTATTATTTTTGGACAGAAGGACAAAAGGTTGTTCTGTCGGTAACACTTTGTGCAGTATATACTCAAAGAAAAAGAAAAATTAAAATTGAGCTTTTTAGATTTTCTGGCCATTTTGATTTTACAAAGTATTGAGAATCAATTTCTTTGTAACAACGATTCAAAATAAGCTAAACTGGGATTAACACATTGCAGAATAATGCGCACGCTGGAACTTTAGACACCCTGGAAAGTAGTAAAGGAGTCGAGGGTTACCTCCAAATAAAATTTAAAAAATCTAAAATTTAATTTTTGATCTTTAGAAATTTATTTGGAGGTATTCCTCGACTCCTTTACTGATTTCCAGGGTGCCTAAAGTCGACAAGTCGGAGTGACCGGCAAAGTGTTAAGAACGAATCGTAGCAGTGTTGAAGGTACTAAGTTCAAATATCGTCAGGTAAATAATTATACATTACTTACCAAAGGGGGAAAAGATGGAAATGGTAGTTCTTGTGTGAAATTTCACCGATCGAGGCGTATCCGAGGTCGGCAAACACACAAGAAGTACCATTTTCATCATTTGCCCCATTGCCAAGTAAAGTATTTTATTCAAAAACTTTATGTAAAATTTAATATTTATCATTTTGGTTTGAAAATACACTTTTCCAACAACCAGGGCCAGGAAAATTTATTTCACGAATTTCATGAAAATTTCACGAAAAATAGGCACTGCCAACAACTAATGACAGATGTCACCACATCTGATTTTTTTTGATCTAAGGTCTCGAAACATTAAAATGTAATCCTTCCAGGACCCAAGGATTTAAGGATAAATGAAAGTAACCGAGCGAATTAAAATTTAATTCCAAAAAAGATTCGGTCATGTACTGTTAATTCCTGAAGATTAAGATCTGGGGATCCATAATTCTATCTGTGTTGCGTCAATTTGGAGGGTATTGTTATTTGACAGGCACTAATGACAGGGCGCTCCATCTACTCCTATGGCTACCCAAACCAACTCTATGATTTAAAAAAATGTATCTTATCATCAATCATCATCAGCTAGAAAAATTAGTCGTTTGTGACGACTTTGTCTTCCTAATCTTCATTCAATGCGTAGGTGTGCTAAGGTTCACAAGGCGCTGTGAACGGAAAAGATGATCCTTGGTTTGCAGCCACTGTATTAGTCGGTAAAATGCAAACAGAAATTTTCTATTCATTGCTGGATTTTTAATGAAAACTCAAAAATTTACAACGCTATTTTACTATAAATATTACGACAAAAAAGCAGAAAAAAACCTACGGCAATATAAATGCGAATATCCAATGAATTCATTCCGCAAAATATCATCCCACATTTATACCTACATACACACAGTTCAGTCACACAATGAAACATTAAAACAAATAAAGTGGTAATATAAAACAGAGAGTCCCGTAGAAACTCATTTAAAAATATATAGAAAAAAAAAACGAAAACACCGAAATTACCATTCCACCCTTGTATACCTGGCACGTCATTTTATGAAAATTACATCTTTGAGAATTACAAATTTTGATTAGCGTAGACTACATTTATGAAGGGTACAAATTGCTGTTTTATGTATGAAGGCTAATGCGAAAATTGGATATTATTTGTTGTCAAATTTTTTTTTTGAAAATTTGGAGGGTAGGTTATGCTTTATTTTATTATTCGTCTAATATGGTTGTTAATGGCCGGTTGTATTTTTGTTTGTAAAAGCGAAAGTACCTCAAGTGTGTGAACGTGTGTGGTGTCACCGTATAATTGCATACGAAAAGCTTTCTCCATTTCTCCATATTATACGCTATACATGTTTTGGTATTATGTCCGGCAAACATTTCATCAATAAGCACCACACATACCAATGATAAGTGAATATACGCCAATCAATAACGTGAATGCATCTCGATTAAATTATTAATTGAAGGAGTGCACATAATACGTCTACGAGAGCTGTACAATAAATATATAATGCCTGACCACTTCTGCTGTGAATATAGCATAGCTTATCAGTTAATGAACACTGACTCGGATAATAATGAAAATTATGAAACAATTAGCGCTAAACTATTCACTTAACAACGCATATATGCGAGCTAGAATACTGTTGATAGCAATAGATAAACCCGAATATAACAGACACAAATTCAATTGTGACATAGAACATACTCCAAACATTTCAATTAAACGCAAATCTGTATTTACAATGGGATAACACATTCTGGACATTCTGTTGTTGGCTGTCAACACAGTATATTACCACGTTCATTCGGTATAAGTACACAGATGCATTTTGACGAGTTTCAACTGGAATATTGGACATAGAATTGCATATTGCATATCGGCCGACGTGTTTTCTAATACACGACGAAACATTTTATATATCGAAACGAATCAGGCAAATATGCGTCGGGACCGTGTGTTGTGTACCCTTGAATATATTAGTGGAAATTGTAAAACATAATTCATAATACCGCAAATTGTTCGAAGTAGACAAATAATTTGTTGGTTTATAATAATATGGTCTTCAAATAGACCGAATAAAATAAATTGCCAATGCAAAAATTCAACCGCAGTCAATCTGATGCTATATATATAACGGTGTTTCGAAAATGTATTTGATCAAAGGTCACTCAAATTTTGCCGTAGTAACTAGTACACTCAAGTTAACACATTGACCGCTAATAGTGGTAAGAACGACACACATTTTATTACCATATACAAAGTAAGGTGATAGTTACGACAAGGTGCCAGTTATAAAATCTGCTTTGGTCTGCATTGGGTGGGCTTTATTTTCCTTAGATTAATTTAAGTTGGTCGGGAATAGCGGAATAGTTCGCGTCATCTAAATAAGTTGTTTTTGGTTTGATGTCTACTCGAAACTTACGGTAACTTTGAAAATAAGAGTATTACGTACTTATAGGTTCTACCAGCGTCACTGAAATCGTGAAAACCTCTCTCAGTCCAAAGAAGATCCTTCAAAATTTTACCAAAGAAAATCAAACGAAGAAAATCCTTGAAAATAGAAAAAATCCTTTGGAAATCCAAATACAATCTGAAATTTTTTTTTAATCATCGAAAACACTCAAAGGATTTTCTTTCGGAAAATCCTTTGTCAAAGGAAATTTACAAATATCCGATGCCCATGAGGATTTTCTATAATTTCCAGAGGATTTTTTTTGCCGTTTTTGGTGGATTTTCAATGAATTCCATCAATTTATTATCAGTTTTCTGAGGTTTTTCTTTAATTTTGAGGTTATTCGGATGAAAGGATTTCCTAGTTTCCTCGCGTTCATTGCCATATGATAATCAGCTAAAGGAAAGTGGTTCTAAAAAATTAGCAAAATTCTGACGATTCTATAGAGCCATTGGTCATTCGTATCGTCATGGCTTGAATCTTGGTTATCGAATAATTTGAAAATTCAACTTTCACAAAAAAAAAATATTGAAACGATACTTACCCATCACAGAACACGATTTCTATCCACCACTCGAAGCAGTACACACAATTCTGTGGGGATGCTTGCATTAAAAATTAACTCAGCATTAGAGATGAATGATAAAAATTACTATGCCTCCCGGCTATATCTTTAAGGACAATTTTCCCTTTATTATTTGCAAATTGTATGATTATTGAATAATTTTACATTCCTTTGATCTGATATCCATAAAGCTTTTATCAAAATAAAACTGAAAATTTATCATAACTAATTCGGTTGGAAATGTTGAAACAAGCGTTGTTGTTTTTAGTATACATAAAGACTATAAGGAATAAAAAACCCATTTGACGTTCAATCCTCTCATGAGCAATATATCTATACATTGTGATGTATTCAATTTTACAGTCGCTCCCATATTTCGTTAATAATAAATGTAGATTTAAAAGACTTTGGTTGTATTATACGAAAGCCCACATGGATAGTACAGTCAGAAAATGAAAGTCGTTTGTTATCAACAACGACGACAAAAATAGTCACACAGTTGTGACTAGTGTTGCCTCATATAGCAATACGCATGTTCAAACTAACGAAGTAATAGATTTTGTTTCGAGCACATGTCGGTTGTTTAACTATAAAAGTAACAGATTCGATAATTATTATTGAAATTACATGCTATGTTTACGTCAGTCTTTTTACTGGTACAAAAATTACGATATAGTAACACATTTTTCTTTAAAGTACGCAATGCACCTGTGTCTCGACCTGTATACCTGCAGTCATTAAACCGATTAAAGTAGATCCGTATTATTTACTGAATTTACCTTACAAACGGTGTCAAAGTTGAAAGTAAACTTAAAGTACATATTCTGTCTTCGAAAACATAGATACATAGACTTCATATGCATACATATTACATATGGTATACATAAGCATTATTCTATTGTGTTGAAAAACTCTCTTCATTTTATAAATGGGGTAAGATTACCACTGAAGCGGTTTAAGATCGCCTCATGTATATAATGTTATTTACCGAGAGATATATTGAACGTTAAGCCACTGATTCAGACTAACTACCATACCGACAACACCTTTGCATCATTTCACAGGACAAGCATTACTTTAGAAGAACCTATTTTGCCTTACTTGAAGTCAATACAATGCACCTTTTATCCTACAAATCGAAGTTCTACGACTGTATTAAATGGAAAAAAGATAATGCTTGTGCCAACTCTCCATTTTCATACTGTTAATTAAAAGAACTCATCATCAACAACATTCAAAAAGTTGATAATGTCATCCTTAAAACACACAACGGTCCACATAATATTCATATGTTAAACCAAGCTGTAGCAAAGGAAAACGTTAACACTATTTCAGTTGGACAATGCTCTAATTTTAAGCTATTCGTTTTACATATATTTACGTCAGCCTGTCTCATCCAAAAATTTTTCGGTTAACCACATTTAAATTTCACCATTTTCATCAGGAAAACAAAATTTCCATTGTCAAAGTATGTCATAATTTATGCATGAGAATATTAATGTTGGTAATTGTATACCTATTTTGTCACAATAATTTATTTAAATTATTTGGTTGATACAGTTAATTACGCAATTGATGTATAGTATGTGTCCGATCCCATATATATATATGGTATAATGATCCCAATCGTACGGATAATGAAATAATAGCGCTGCGAATTCGAACGTCATCAAGTTACATTCGAATTATTGATAGCCGAGCGAAGATAGCGATGGTAGTGATAGACTTTCAGCATAAGTTAGGAACAACGGGTTTCCTAAACGACGTTGGAAATACGCGACGAAGTCGAGATATTTCAACACTAGTCAATATTAAAAAAATATTTTTAAAAAAACGTTTTGCTCTTCAAGATCAGAAAGTATGAAATAAAAAGTTATTCAATGCCCAACACAATTTGAAAACAGTCAATTTACAAGCTGATACTGTTAGTGATTTCACAGAAAAAGATGATCTGTAAAACCAAAATGGAATGATCTAGACAGGGAAATCGTAAGATTCTATAAAAGATTTCATTTCACTTTGCAAACAAAAGATTAACATTTGCTGCATGTTACTGTATAATCAATGAATCTGTTACTTCCTTTGTTTAAAGTACTTCTTGGTGTTTCATATGAAATCTTTACTTCATTGAATTACCACAAATTTTGTTATTATAAATCACGACACAGAAATAATTGCTTATTTTGGTCAGTGTTGTAGATAACAGATGATTTGCTGTTTCTGAAAACTCGAAAGCGCTAAGTTTTGTCGTAAAACTGTTTTTTTAAGCTAAAGTCATCTTTATATCTAAGTTGAAAGTCAATAAACATATTCTACACACCTAAGGTTGGCATTATTTTAATATTTAGTTTAATATGCTATGCTCTGCGTGTAAATAAATAGCATTAGCATAAACCACATCCATTTTCCCTTTTCCTCCGAATCAACCTATTGTAATATGCGAACACCTAATTTCTGTAAAATATAGCACAAATTAGCTGAATATTGTGTTACTAGTTAATGTCTACCGGAAAATTGATTTGCTATCGTTAAATTTAAATGACATGCAAATTGCCCTCGAAATTGCCTAACACTTTTCAAAGTCATGTTGTTTTCGAAACAAAAAATGTTTAATTGGTGCACATTTGTCCATAAAATTTATTTCCATTTTTTTTTTCGGTTGTTTCACCAGAGGATTATACACAAACCGATTTGATTATAAAATTTTGCCATTAAAATTGGGTGTTTTTATGGGAACCGTCTAGTCTAACAATATTTCAATTAAAGTCGACAAATTTGAGTGTATAATGAAAACTTTTTGGGTATGTTGTCGACTTTATAATCTTGCAAAAGGTGTGTATTATAATGGAGCGAGTAAAAATGATTTACCATTTACCATTACATTTTTTGTCTGGTTCTGGTTCTGCTGGTTGGTATAGATAGTCGTCAAGCTGGCAACGATTTTAGAGAAGTATGAAGTTTTGTACGGTAATTAATACTAAGTTGCATTGAGGAATATGCCTTCTTCACAATACCTGTCTATCTCCTTCTTCGCTGACATGATATTATGAGTATCGATACCAATTTGAGAAAGTGAACCTAATTACGAATACCCAATCAATTTTCACAACGTAGATTGGGTTCTGTACGTCCTTTAATCTTCACCTTTCTAGTCCAATTTTATGCGGTTTCGATTCTTTCTTTCTCTCTCTCAATCATTCCGAAAATCTTATAGTGTTACGTATTATGGTCTCGAAAACACTGGATCCTAGTTATAACTCATGTATCACAGGCGTTTTTAAGCTTTTTGAGTTTTTACACACTTTTTTTCTATCAATTCCTAGACTCTTACTTTCCGAAAAAGTGTGTATAATACCTTTTTGCAATTACACACTTTTTCATTTTTTAGAGTAAAATGTGTAATGATTACACACTCGTAGACTGAAGAGTGTATAATTATTACACATTTAACGCAGCTCCAAATTTACTCCTTACTATATATGTACTTGAAATCACAAATTCAGCGTCGAACGTGGCTTCGCTTTTATCTTTCGTTGCTTTTCACAAAAGGAGCACTCACACAATGCGCTAAGAATCTGTTTGCGAATTGGAACGGCTTGTTCCACTTTTTCGTCTTCGGACGATGATGATTTCTTCGATGTATTGAGCGTCTGGATACTTTTTTACTCTTAGCTCTACCCAATTGTTCAATTTTCTCTTTATTCTTTCGAAAAGACTTGCAGTAATGTACAGAAAATATTAAAAGAGCGAAGTAAGGTTCGAGTGTCTCATTTGAAATTAAAAAATATTAATTATCAGTTAAATGGATTAAGCTCATAAAGCCTCAGTTTTTTTGGCAATAAGTCGATTTTTTACATTTTTTATTAGGCATAGTGTGTAATTTTACACACTTTTACTACGAACAAAAAAGTGTGTAAAATACACACTTTCAAAAAGTTTTTACACACAATGTGTAAAATACACGCTTAAAAAAGCCCGTGTCATGTATTCATCAACGATCAAGTGTGCTATATGAATGAACCGAATCGAAGTGCACAGGGGCGTGATTCATGTAAAAACAAGAGAAAATATAGTACATTTTCTACCTTGGTGTATATTTCGAGAATAACTTCGTATGTACAATTGTATATAACGAGCGCCAGCGAGTGTATATACAATTGTACTTAAGAAGTGATTCGAGAAATATACACCAAGGTAGAACAATGTTTTATCTCCTGCAAGCTGATATTTCATACATTAGCGAAATAACCACAAAAATTTGGATTTAAAATTAATTAATTAAGCATGTTGTTTTAAAACGCATTCACAACAAAAAAAAAACATCATACAGAGAATCCTTTATTTACTTACTCACACACATATACTATCCACCTCAACATTTCGTTCAAATCACATCATTCCGACTACTCTGATTATTTGATCGATGTAGAAGTGACTAACGAACCACTACCGACACCAATTGCATCGCGTTATGTGATTTGTTGGCATAGTGGTCAGCATGTTTGGTTGATATGCTGCTGGTCCCGTGTTCGCTTCCGCCGTTCGGCGATTTTTTTTCTTTCAAATATGTAGATGGAAAGTAAATTTACCCTAGGTGGGTTATGTGTGAATTATCCAATCGTATAGGCTGTGGTTATGTATGTGTTTGTGTTTATATGCAGAAACGCGTAATGTATGAAATATCAGCTTGCAGGAGATAAAAGTGATTATTAGCGAACAGTTCGCGGGGACAACATCCCCAATTAAATCGTTTTCATTCGTAGAAAGTAGAATCGTAGAATTCCCAACATATAGTCTTTGTTGCATAGCTCCAGACAAAAAATAAATAAAAAGTAATTACGTAAATTACACTAGGCAACAGAGGTCATGTACACGGATGGTGACATAGTGCGTTGGATAGGTCTTGGTGCCCTGAATATGGAATTTAACAAGTAACGTTTAAAGTTATTTCAACATCTCCGATCGTCCCAGTGACCTCTGTGTGGAGAGGTAACCAACTCGAATATATGACAACGAAAGTGAACTGATCCGATTGACAGTTGGTGTGGTAAGGTATTTGGTTCTGAGTTCATTGGTCTCGATCACGATTATCTATCTGTCGCTCAGACCAGAAAAAATTTCACCCACCCAGTCACAAAAATTTCTGGTCTGAACCACAGACAGGCGATCGAGACCAATGGAATTGTCATTTGATTTCAGGAGGTCCAAATACCTTACCACACCAACGAACGGTCAATCGGATCGGTGCACTTTCGTTGTCATATATTCGAGTTGGTTACCTCTCCACACAGACGTCACTGGGACGAACGGAGATGTGTTCCCCATTCAGGGCACCAAGACGTATCCAACGCACTATGTCACCATCCGTGTACATGACCTTTGTTGCCTAGTGTTATCACACGATATGGATACACGAACTCCGAGTAAAAATTAAAAAAATCCTAGGGTCATTGCACAATGTAGTTTACAACTATTAAATCTGTTACTTCTTTTGTTACACAAATCACTTAACATTTTACTTCGTTTCGTTCATTATACGTTTTACCAATGACATAAAGTTAGGATAGACAGGAATTACGTAGAAATCGCGACACAACCGTAGACTCAGTGTAATATACATTTGAGACACACTCACTTACACATCCCAACTTTTATGTCATTGCATTTTGATGTATAAGAGAAAACAAAGCCGAAATAACTGTTAATTTTTGTCATCACTTTCTATCACCACCGTATTTCCTAATTGGCCCATGGGCCTAGGCGCTGAAAAAATAGGGGCGCTGGAAAATCTTGATTGAAATAAGTTAATCGATTTCTGAATAAATTTTTGGCATGTAGTAAAATGGCGCTCGTATAAAATGTCCTTGGGCGCTATGAAGGCTTAATGTGCGGCTCTGCTTTCTATATCGATAACAGATGTCCAACAGTTTCTAAAAGGTTGAAATAGATTAGGTTTGGTTAGCTCGCTTAGTCTGTGTTTATTACGTAGATTACGTAGATACACGGGTTTAAGGGGGACAATGTATTAATACATGTGTGCCAACTTTAAAAAATTAAAATCAAAACCCACCGATGACCGTTGACGACTCGATTGACAAACGGATAATGCGACAACAAATTCCTTACTCTACTGAATATAACCTACGTAGCAACAAAGCGCTGCAACAACTTTCCCATCGTACTTTCAATTGGGATTGTCATCTCTTTTCTATTAAAATCCAGTTTCCAGACCAAACTTTTGCACCACGAACAATCTCTGTAGACAATGCATTACGCTTTACCATTTTTGCATATTATGTTAAATCTCTAATATTCTTCGGTTGAATACATGGATAGATATAGCAGCGCTACCAATTCTTCATTTCGAGTTTCTTTCTTTTTTTTAACCTGCAATATTAGCAAAAAATGGGGAAAAAAATACAAAATCATGAATATACGCTTTGTTAGAATAGCTAAACAGATGTCGCAGACATCAAGAAAAGCCACAATATAGATATGAATAATACCGCAATTCAGAAACGAGCAGATTGCTACTATCATGGAAAAGCTGTCAAAATAAAGCCATTATATCGTAGAATGGTTTTATATGAACCCTCGTATAATAACATGTAACGTATGAATGACGGTAATCTACGAAAGGAGAGTACCACAAAAAAATCAGTTGTACAACATTATTTGATGTTTTTGTATGGAGTTTTATTGTTTTTCAGATGTCGAAATACGTTTCCTTATGCGGTGTTTTATGGTTGGGATATATGAATGATGTGTACCATAAAAATGTGAATGAAATTTCATAGACATTCCTTTTGATGCAGCGTCAGTTATACACAAATATAAATGAAAATTTAAAATGTATTTTTCACCTATATTCGCTATACTATTTTGATATAACCATTCCAGCCCACTATTCAATTCGTTATAGTGTTATGAAAAATTGTTAAATAAAAGGACATCATTCTTCTTCGCGCATCATTCATAGATTGAATTATGTAATGACCAATAAGAAAGTAAACCCCAAATGAAATATCATCACACGATCCGTTTACGCTGTGTGCAATATGAACTGACGACCATCAATTTTTCTTAGAAAACTTTTCATTCAATGGAACAAAATGTTTCGATGCGAGCGCATAGTTTAACGACAAGTGGAATTTCAATAAGATTCGTATTTTAGCTTTTCCACTTGACAGGGGAAGACCAATTTAATTAAATTAATTTTATAATTAATGATGGTTTGTTATACTTATTCCAAATGAATAGAGCCAAGATTTTCTCTCGTTTTTTCTTCTGTCTGCTTTTTTACGGTAATTAATTTCATCTACGACGGGAGAAAAGAGGGGTGCAATGTACATGTATATATAGTTTGACCGGAATTTAATCGAACGTATGTCTGCTGTGACATATTATGAAGGAAATTCATTTCGATTTAAAATCATTTTTTTAAAAAGTTCTTCAATTTAATTTCGAGTGACGGACGTCGGTATCTAATTTAAATGAAAGACAAGCGACTTTTAACGTTATTGGGACAAAGTTTTATTATACTATGGCCAAGATTAAGAGTGAAATGACACTATATTCGAAAATTCATGAAATATTTGATTTTATACACGCTCTGCGGATAATAGAGTAGATTCTGAAGCTTCGTTTATTGTTTCTTCTTCCTTTCCTTTAACAAACGCCACTTAAATCCGTTGGTCCATGATCAATCCATAAATTACATCAGATATGAATAATATAACGTTTTTTTAGCATAAAATAAAATATCACACTCAATGATAATCAGGCCCGGACTAACAGTCTTTTTTGAATTATAAAAAATTACGCTGTAGTCTTCAACTGAAAGCAAGATTGTATTGCAAGCGAGCGGAGCGTACAAAAAAAATGATTTCAATCACTTCCTCATCCTCAATCAGTCTTTCAGTAAATCTACCATTTTGTATGTTAAAATTAGAAAGAAATGCTCAGGTGCTTACGAAGGAAAATAAATTACTATAAACTAGGTCCCACCTTTTGGGCGGGTCAGGTCAATTGACTGACAATTTTTTAAATATATTTTTGACCAATTTCATTGTTGAACTTCCGAAGCATCACTGAAACAAATGCCTACATTTAATATATCGATTACTCTAAACATGACAACGAAATTTGACAGAAAAAGTTCTTCAAATCAACCTTCGAAGACCGAATGATCTTTGAGTTCTCATTTTTCTTATAAATTTGCAGTAAGATTTTCAATCAATCACAAATCGTAAATAAAATGCGACTCGTGTGAATTACGGCCCTCGCTTCGCTCTGGCCGCAAACTTCCCACTCGTATGAGCTATCTATTATTTTGTTTGATTGCCATTTTGTCAAATTTAATCAGAGTAGATGCGAAGTTTTACAAATGTGGAACGAAGAGAGAACTCTTTCACTTTGGTAAAAAATTAAAAAAAAAAAAAACGATAGATGTTCTTCTCTTACAGTTTTGTACAAAAAGGAAGTCTCCCGGTATTTTACAAAACCGTCACTCGTGAATAAAATGTGGATGTTAATAAACGACCGATAAATTAATTAATTTTTTTTTTCGTTTCTTCACTTTTGTCGATTCAGAAAACGACAAAAGTAAAGGATTTGACAAAACGTCTTAAAGTTACATTTCGTAGAAGGATGAATTTCCATAGGAACGAACAAAACGTCTTTAAGTTACATTTTGTAAAAGGATGAATTCCCTAGGAACGAACAGAACGCCTTCTCATTACATTTTGTAGTAGGATGAATTCCCTTGGAACGAACAAAACGCCTTCTCGTTACATTTTGTAAAAGGATGAATTCGCTACGAACGACCCGCATTTGCTTTATATTTCCAAAATCGGCAAAGAGTGAAGGAAAGACAATTTTTATTTTCCTTTTTACTGATTTACTGAAGGGGTGCCAGCGACATGTACCACATTTCTATCGGTATTTTATTATTTTTTATCGGTAAAATAAAATTTTTCTATTGGTTGAATTTAATATCCCATAAAATTATTACGACTCGTGAGAATTACGGCCCTCGCTTCGCTCTGGCCGCAAACTTCACACTCGTATGGGAGTTGTAACATATTTTGTTTGATTGTTGGAAATTTGTTCAGAAATTTGTTGATAATGACTTATATCTTATATTGCCTACAAAGATTGATGGTTACATTTAACGTTTTTTATAAAATTTCCTACACTTTTCAATCAGTGTGCTCATGACATTTTTCTGCCGTAAGACCTTGAGTAAAAAAAACATCTTTCTTTGGTAGCAGAGGCATTAAATTTGTTAGTCAAGTTGTTAGTCAACTATCAAATTTGATAGTCAACTATCAAATTGTTAGCAGTTCACTAACAAGAGATGTTTACCGGTTAGAGGCTGGGCATGTAGTGCCGAAATTTTTCTTTCTACTTGTTTCATGCACATTATCGAAAACATACTTATACGATTTACACACACTACGCAACAATAGTACATTACTATGCAAGGGAAGTAAAGTGATATCTCGTATCCAGATGAGAAAAAGTATCCGAGGGCGGCAGCCCGAGGTACTTTTACTCATCGTGATACGAGATATCACTTTATTTTCCGTGTGTAGTACGACGTTTTACTATGCGAGTGATGTAAAGCTTATTGCCCATACATGTAATAGCCTTATTACATGCACCAGCATAGTAAAATCAAATTTCATCAAAGTAATCTTTTTCGATTGAGGCTATAATCAACAGTGTAAAATCCTGTTTTTCTGGGATAGCTTCCAGATCCTTCGTCCCACATAGCCCATCTTCGAACTTAGCCTCGGTATTTTACTTCCACAAATTTAAAAAAAAGATTCATCCAAATTGGTTAAAAATTACTCAAGTTATCGTGTCTTCAACGATTTTTTGTTACCCACATTTAACGTTTTTCATACCATTTCATACATTTTCAATCACAGTGAACCTTTTTGTTACCCACATTTTTCGGTATTTTCTGGTGTAAGACCCTGACTTTCAGTCAAGGGAACAACCCCACCCAAGCGAATGGAAAAGATTAAAAAAATAAATTAAGAATGCAGAGAAATGATACAGAGCACTTCGTGAAACTGTTAACTTCTGGGAAACTTTGGCTTTTTTACAAGAAAATCCAACTTGACGAAAGTTTCGTATTTTTGTCAAATTAGACTTGTCTTATAAAAATCAAGTGAAAGCTCGCGAGGTCATCTATTTCTATACCGATAACATAGTTTATTAGGAAATTCTATTTAGTACCAGATAGATATTCTAACTTCAATTTTAAATGATTCCACCACTGTAAACACAAATAAAAATTGTAAAATTCAAACAAAAATTGAAATTGAATAAAGGTCATAATTAATGGCACAGTTATTACCGCTCATTGCTGTAGTCATAAAAATGGTTTTAATTCTGTTAACTCTACACAAACACACTCATGAATCCAATTATTGTAATAAATTTTATTTTCCACATTTTTATCGAACTGAAATGCTATGTGTAATGTGATGCTGATGACGATGCTGTTGCTGTATAATAATGTATGAACAATTAGTGAGCGAATAGTTTATTACGTTATGCTAATCATTTTTTGGTCCCAGTTCGATGTTGTCGTTAAATCGATTCGTTTCGATTTCGTTATTCCATTTTTGTACGTCAGCTGAACCGAAAATCATGAACAGAATTGCAGGTGTTATGTAGAAAACAGACCCAATCAGAAATACCCATTTCCATTCCTCGGACGTACTCTGCGTACAATAATAGATTAAGTCAAAAGGAACAGAGATTTTGTTTTCGTTAGATTCGGAACAGATTCATTTACCTGTTCCGCCGTAAAATATGAAACAACTACCGGCGTTATGAAACCGGTAGTGCCACCAACAAAATTAATCATTCCGTAAAGTGTTCCGGCGTAATTAGGTGCCAGATCTTGTGAGTTCTGTAAATTTGTTACAGTCGTTGCCCCGTTGAAGCCCAACGATAATGTTATAAGTGCAACACACACGTAACCTGAAGATATGCTACCCACGTAGCTCAACGTTAGTAACAATAAACCAGGTATAACATGGGCTGAAATGATTTTTTGTTGTTGAAAATAGCTTCACGCTTCAGGACTTTTGTCAAACAAACTTACAGAACAGACAAAATGACTTCCGTATCATTGTCTTAGATAAGATTTTTCGCCTCAGCAGTGCATCACCAATAGCTCCAAATACGAAACCGAACATCATTCGTGCCAGATATGGCAACGAAGACAAAATCCCTGCTTTCGATAAATTGACCTTAAGTACTTCGCTCATATATTTCGGAGCAGCATTCATCAGGAAGAACAGTCCCCAGGCATTGCCGTAATGCAGCAGTGTCAACGACCAGAATGGTAGAGACGTAAGTACGGACCTCATTGGCGGAAAAGCACTCTTCTGTTTAACCAGACTACCAGCTAGCGATTGTTGAATGTATAGACTTTCTTGAAGTTCGATGCGCGGATGACTGGCTGGAGAGTCAGCTACCAATCGAAACCAAATTAACGCAGTAATAAATGTGAGCGCAGCTGGTACGTAAAATCCCATTGTCCAATTAAATTTTTCGATTAGAATGCTAACTAGAGGCCAAGTTATAATGGTACCGCATGCATTTCCCATTAGGCTGGCAACGAACTTTCCTTTTTCGTCTGGTGGTGCCCAGTGTGCGATTAAATAGTGCAATGACGGATAAATGGGACCCTGAATTGGATTATCATTTTTTAAGGCAATTAAATATTGTCTGATCAGCTGTGATGAGGCGCACACTAATTTTTTGTTTTAAATTATCGCAACATTGTGCAATTGCGGCTTGGCAAATTAGTGCGAATCTATCGATCGAAATTAGGTTCTTTGTCTTTCAAAACTCTCAACTCATTATTTGCAATCCTTACCCCGAATACTCCTACCAGGAAACGTGTGGCAAACAATAACCAGAATATTTCCATGGCTGCAACAATGGGTCCGATTGCCGTAAATATTGAGCTTAATATGAAGGTACAGCCAACCAGTGCCCGGCCACCAACCCATTCAGCAATTATGCCTGCATTGTTCGGAAATTTTACATAAATTTTCAGTTGATCTTTTGAAACTAATTTCAGGTTCGAAATTTTAGTTCCTCAGTCTTTCGTTAACAAAGGAGCTTTTCAAAAGTTTCTCATGAAGCTTTATGCTCGGAAAGTTTTCAAATTCTCTAAATTCTAAACTAACCTGGTCAACATCTCAACTTTCCACATTTTACATACCACTCTGCGCTGAAGTAAATAGATAACCCCAGAAATACGCTCCCAGCAATAAGCTTTCTTCATACGGTGACCATGAATAACGTGGTCCATACTTGAAATGAAGAAAAACAAATTTTGTAAATTCGAAAATTAAATCATATTTCAGTGACAAACTCACATCTGGTACATTTGTAATCGTTCCATTGCCATCTGTTGAATTATTATATGTCGCTGTTCGCGGTACAATCATAGCCAGTATGGTAATCGAAAGATTTACTCGTAGCATGTAGGTTATTAGACATCCTACGAAACACATAACAGCGATATTTACACGAACGGGGTACATAATGACTAATCAAAGAACGTTGATTTCGTCACAGCGATAAACAAAATATTGACATCGCTCTGCGCGAAGTTATTTTTTTCAACTGATATTTGTATTTTCATAATTTATCGAAACGAACGAAGTGTATCGGAAATTTTTTTTTGTTTGTTTTGTATGTGTGTTACACAATTAAAATAGTTGTTGTGAGAGCCACTTTTATTTAAAACATAAAAAATATTCAAACGCAATCAATAACACAGAGACTCAAAATAAATAGTCTGGAACAACAATCTAACAAAAAAATTGGCTTGAAGGTAGACTTATGACTGTCCTCGCATTGAAATCGTAGAAATTATGCCAAGGTCGTACACCAACGACTTCCACTTTCCATCAAATTGAATCTACTCTTTCTTCGTTCCCCCTTCAACATTATCATTTACCGGAGCTCGCTCTGAATTATTCCATTTTTGTACATCAGTTGATCCGAAAATCAAAAACTGAATGGCCGGTGCTATATAAAAGATTGCTCCAACCATAAATATCCATTTCCACTCCTCAGACGTACTCTACAACCAAATTTACCGGAATATACAGAACTGTTTGCCTCTGAAAATGCTTTAATTTTACCTGTTCAGCAGTAAAATACGATACAATTAACGGCGTTATAAAACCGGAGGTGATGCCGATACCATTAATAATACCATAAAGTGAACCTGCATAGTTTGGTGCTAAGTCTTGTGGATTTTGTAAATTTGTCATAGTTGATGCTCCATTGAAGCCTAACGATAATGTTATGATTGCGACACATACATAAACTGATGATACGCTACCCACGTAGCTCAATGTTACCAACAATAAACCAGGTATTATATGGGCTGCAAAGTGTTTGAAAATAGTAAATTCTCACATCTGTTGTTTCATCAAAGTACCGTCCACTTACAGAACAAACAAAATGATTTCCGTATCATTGTTTTCGATAAGATTTTTTTCCTCAATAAAGCGTCACCGACAGCACCGAAACCAAATCCAAACATCATACGTGCCAAATACGGCAACGCAGACAATATTCCGGCTTTCGCTAAGTTGAATTTGAGTACTTCGCTCATATATTTGGGAGCGGCAGTCAGCAGAAAGAATAATCCCCAGAGATTGCCGTAATGCAATAGCAACAGTGACCACAATGGCAAAGACTTTAGCATCGGTAAAATGGGCGGAAATACTCTTTTATCCTTCACCACATTTCCAGCCAGCGAATCTTCGATGTATTTACTTTCTTTCAAATCGATGCGAGGATGAGTGGATGGATAGTCAGCAACCAAATAAAACCAGATTAAGGCCGTAACGAAAGAGATAGCAGCTGGTACGTAAAAGCCAACAGACCAATTCATATTTTCGATTAATATACTGACTAACGGCAACGTTATGATGGTGCCACATGCATTTCCCATTAGGCTGGCAACGAATTTTCCTTTTTCGTCAGGTGGTGCCCAGTGAGCAATTAAATAATGCAATGATGGGTAAATTGGACCCTGTGGTAGAGTTTTCATTAAAATTGGTTTTATGATTGGGGAACGGCGCGCTATGATTCAGAATTTTGTGGAATTTTTCTGAAATGTCGTGACATTGGTGGCCTTTTCACATTTGAATTGCATACCCCAAATACTCCAACTAGAAAACGTGAAGCGAATAAGAACCAAAAGTTTTCTAGTGAGGCTGCAAGCGGACCAATCGCTGTAAATATTGAGCTTAAGATTAAGCTAAAGCCCACCAGAGCACGCCCACCAATCCATTCGGCAAGAATCCCTAAACCATCGGATTTAAATTTACTTTTATTGCCACTTTAACTTTCACAGTCGATACAATACCACTCTGACATGACGTCAGTAGATAACCCCAGAAGAATGCTCCCAACAGTAAACTTTCCTGATAAGGAGTCCATGCATAACGGGGCCCATACTAAACAAAAATGAAATCAAATGTAACTGTAAAATGTGGATAGAATTGTTGCAGGTCTCACATCCGGTATGATCAACGTTGAGGTGTTTCCGAATGTCGAATTGTTAAAATTTCGCGGCACAACCATAGCCAAAATTGTTATTGATAAATTTACGCGTAACATGTAGGCTATAAAACAAGCCATGAAACACATGATTGCGATATTTAAACGTACAGGATACATTGTGTTCGAACACTAATATCACAACCGTTACGAAGGAACAAGCTAATTGAGTCTACTGCCGAAAAGTGCTCTACTTCAACTGGTAATAATAATACCTTAATCATTTATCTCAAATTCTATCTATCTATTAGAATGTGTGAAGTGTTGTGAAATCTTGTTAAATATTTATCTTATCTCTTTTCGTATAAGCTGTAATGCAATATATATTAGAGACAGCCACCTTTACAGTAGCTATTTGGTGTTAATTATTTCATTTCCATAAAATAATAAATGTACAGTGTAGTCGGGTGATGCTGTGCATTTTTTACCAGAAAACAAAGTTTTCAGATAAAGGTAACCCCCTTCTGTCAAAAAGAAGTTACAAACAGTCACTACAACTACCACGACTGACTACTAATTTCGTAAAGCTTAAAAAAAAAGGAAAATCCGTATTCCTGATGATTAAGCAGCATTTGACTCTAAATCATAGGGATAACTACAAGTTATGAAAAAAGCAATACTCTCTACAGCAAACAAATTTCGTTTTGACGATGTCAAAATACCACCATATTTTGACAAATGTGACACATATTATTCACTTTCTCACACCGAAATGTTGACAAAGAACGCAACATTTTCAACATTAAAAAGGACCTCACTGCTCATACCTCGAATCATTTATTTTTAAAGAATAAAATTTTCTATGACAGCGTGTACTCAGTGCACTGCACTGAATGTTTTTACCACACTAATTTTTCGTGTTTGTTTGTTAGACGGTATTGAATTTTTTTTTACAAAAATTGATACTTCATGATCGCCAATAGTCAGTAGTAGCAGCATTGTGGTGTATAATTAGTGGTATGAAAAACTTCAATGAACACATTAAAAAAAGGAAAAAAAGGATATTCCAACTTGAGTGAATTACGGTCGCTCTCGTCGAAAACTTCACCGTTTTAAAAAATAGTTGCTTTTGTCCCGTTTATAAAAATCTTTATTTGCGTATCTGTTGTGGTCGGTACATTTTAAACAATTTTGTGAGTATAACTAATTTCATGCAGAGAGGCCAATTCACGAGAAAAAATTCAAAGTTTATTTGAAGACAACCGCAAAAAATATCTTAGTTGCGTTTGGTAAGTCTACTGATATGCACATATGTCCAAAATGTTTGTTTTAACGATTTTGAAGTGATGTAGGCGAGGCGAAGGCGAGTAGAACACATCGGGATGAACAGCTTTGCATGTAGAAGGATAAATGCGGGATTATCGTTCTAGGCAGATAAAAGTATCAACATCTTTCAGAGAAGGAAATCAATTAACCAATATTTTTATTGAATCTATTACTTCTCTTGATCTAAGTATTTCAAAATCTTTTTCTCCTTTAGTTTTAACATAGATTTATCTAAAATTAAGATCTGTTATCAATCAAGAAGTCAACACGAAGCCACCATAAGCTAGCGTCTTATAATCAATTGACACTACGATAATCGAAAAACTTTTCAAAAACTCAAAGACGAATCGGTAGTAATGGTGCATATGCAAAAGAACATTTTATGCAAATAAAAACAAAAGCTGAAGTTCAATACGAGTCCTGAAGTTGTTCATTTGTCATCATAAATCATGGAGTGTAAAATTGAAAATTTTCTATTATTTTGAGAGAGAGAGACATCACAATGGGAAAGTATTATCATCAACAAAACAGTTAGTTGTTTTGTTTTTAAAATGGCATCAGCTGGTTTCACATGAATTAATTTTAAATTCAACAGAAAGGAAAATGTCCTTCAAAATCGTTTTACAGTTCAAATCGAAAATAAATTTTTCATAACTTTACAATGTCTAGAACACATTGCATGCATAGTAAATGAAGAACTTGTTCTTTTTAAAGTAAGGCAGTAACATTCATGTTCGTATGTTGCGTTCTTTACTTCTTCTTGTTAAAATCGTAAAAAAAATTAAATCAAAAAATAATTCCAGACGAAACTTTAACGATGTTTAACTTACAATTTCCTAATATTCGTGTTGATGTGCTATAGGTTTAAATAGAGCCTAATTCGTGTTAATGAAACTCACATTAAAAAAAAGAGTGGCAAAGTAATTTCCATGCGGCTTTTCAGGCTGTGTCACTTGCATCATCTACATTTAAAATGGTATGAATGCACACAAAGCCGAAGTACTTTCACATTCATAAAAATGATTTACGTTTAATAAAGCCTGAACATTTTAATAATTTATAAAAAGAAATTCAGCCACACACTATAACGGTTCAAAAAGCTTCACTTTATAAATTCCTCAATAATTGCAACAAGTCATGCAATGGCTTTCTGCTACAAGCTACAAGAAATATGATGGAATGAAACATATGTAACTTTTAATGATGTATCGTTGTAGCAGTTTAGAAAATTGGTCTCTCTTTAGCTCTTTAATATGTATACGAAAGTATAGTAGTTCCTAACGCATCAGGTGTAACTCTACGGTCTAGTACTTGTGTGCAATTATGTATTTAGCATTAAGCAGAGTGGTTTCAGAACGAAAGTCATTAAGGTCTATCTGTAGATCCAAGGTCGAGTTTATGACTCGTTCTGAGATCTCCTGTAGCAGCGGAGATGAACGGAGTAGCAGCCTTAGTGGTACACTCGCGGAATTTTGAAAACTGACACATTTTCTGTTTCTGTGTTTTACTTGAGTTTCTGATTTCTCCATAAAAAATACATGCAAAATTCACAAAAAAACCAGTAAAACACAGAACAGAGAATGTGTCGGTTTTCAAAATTCCGTGAGTGGACAACAATAAACGATGATCTCTGGCAATGTATAGAGGATGGTGCTCAGCTTGGTCTCTATGTCTGCCGTTTCTTGGCAACAGACCAAGTAGAATAAAGGGAACAATGAGTGTAACTAATCTTTTACCTCATTTGTTTATAGTATCGCTTAGTGGTTGATGTACAATCCTTTACTATCTGTTACTCTAGATTTAAACTTTACCGTTATTACGAAGCACCGACAGCGTTCAATGCTTATATTTGAATTAGCCGTTGTCGATAACAGATGACTATGAATATGACTATGACTATCAGTCTTTTACAAATTCCATCGAAATATTTTAACGGAAAATTTTACCATTCAATACGGCTCCACAATTTATTCACTCACTTAATTTGATTGCGAAAACACACAATTTGATCAAATCTATTTTATTTGTGGGCGATAAACAATATCTTCGACAAAATTTGTTTGGAAGGCTACAAATAGCAAACGCTTCTATCAAAATATAGTTTTTCTACATTAAGACAATGTGTTACGTGCACCGAACTTTTAACATATTTCTTAAATTGATGTTATAGAAAACAATTTCCAAGGCGCTTCGTTTTATATACGAAAATAAAATTCTCTAAGTACGTGTTTGTCGAACAGACGTTTAAAACACGTACGTAATATAATTTTTCAAGTAGCAGAAAAAACAGATTGGTCGAAATATTTGTGCTTCCGATTATTAAATTACATTCTGGTGTCAAAATCATTTTTCCTTCCTATATATAACCATATTTGCACTAACTACCTACACAGGTTCGTATAAAGTCATTCATCAATAAATAGCACACCTCTATCTCCTGTTCTCTCTCGTAAATAATTCACTCAAACAGGTAATAATGTACGACAGCCTTAAACTCCCCGTTTCACTTTAAATATCTTTTTAAAGTGGCTAAAAGTTCGTCTCTTTTCAATAAAATTTTCATAGTAAAATTCCTTTTACTTAAAACTTTTTTTTCCGTGATCCGTTAATAAAACCATGAAGACACCATGCTTTATGAACGAATGAATATTTTAGGAAATAGTTTTCCAACAAAAAGTTTCTGTTTTCGATTTATTTAAATAATTTATTGCAATAGGTGGGTAGTGGATATAATAATTCTGTTGACGGTGAGTGTTATCATAACTATTTTGTTCGGAAATTTCATTACTGCAGAAGATTGGAAGGAATTCGTTGATAAATATTACACTTACTCAATGTTCGTCTAGCTATAATAGACTACAATGAGATAGAAGTCATAAAGTGATGTCACTTTAACAATTTTTATTTTGCAAAACTTTTAGTTTAAAATAAGACATTTTATTGCACTGGCGTCTATAATTGATCAATTACAGCACAGGTTATTTATTATCATAATTTAATGTTACAATAATTATCATAATGAGAAAGTCATAATCAATCAAAGAAAGAAGTGAAAGAACCCAACGGGTTGTACAGCTAGTAAGGTAAAATTTCATAGTTAAAGCACAAAATATTTGCTGAAGTTGCACGATTACGCTAGGATTAGTCAAGAGAAACCCATTTCCTGCTACCGAGAACCAGATAAGGTTCTTGTGGATCACTATGAAGTTAGCCATGTAGTCTAAATTTTAAGATCTCTTGTCTGGACACATTACTATTTGTTGCAGTATAGCCAACGCACCAGCATTTGTGTGTCTAAATTTCAGACATCACAATCGGACAGTGTATGATACATTCGACTTTTACACATATAAAAACAAGTTCGTACAGGTACTCAATTATATTATGACTATGGGATTGTAGGATTCATTCCTTTTACATCCTACACACTTCCCACATTCAATTGAACCAACGAATTCAATTTCATTTTTGATTTTGTCGATTGGCACCATTGACATACAAGTGGTTAGTTCTCATTATCTGCTTGTGGTGGCACCATATACTTTGCGTGTCCAAGCATTTAAAGAAGTACTAGGTAGCGTCAATCAAAATTCTAAAAGAACAGTTTAGATCACATCTGATTTGATCGCAAAGGCAGTAAGCAATTTAGAAGGTTTTTTTTGTGCATTATATGTATTTTACATGCTACATGCGTCGAAAGCGGTACTTTTCATATTTCAAGCACTAATTTCGACTTCCAAAGCATGCAAAAACCACTCGGGATAAAAAGATGAAATGTCTCGTTTTCGCGTGTTTATTGACCTCGGCTACGCCTCGGATCAACAAAATTCACACGAAAACTCTACTTTTCATCTTTTTATCCCAAGAAATGTAAAATACAAATGCTTTTCTGATCTTTCAAACGTGAGAAGCAAGTTCGTGTGAAATGGGAGAAATGTAAAACGCTAATGAAATACATGTATAGAATGAATGGAATGAATTGGATGAAAAAAACCAACAAAAGCGGTAAAAACGTATGTTGATTGTTGAGTTTAAATTGGACAAAATAGCAAAATTCTAATCATACGATGTTGTGCAACAAAATGACGATCGGCTGTACCTCCACCGCTTTTGATATCCGCCTTCTTGGTACATGACATATGCAAGATTCTTTTCATAACATTTTCATTGTTCATTTGTCAACAGATTGCGAAGTGACATTTCAGTTATTTTTAAGCTTTTCGTGATATCGCAAAAACTGCAGGTTATTTCATTATCTTTGGGAACACGGGTTCTCCAATTCAAATGAGTGGTAGATCGTTGGATTCATCTTTGAATTCTAGAGAAGTCGCATCTTTAATTTTTTCGATTGATTTTGTTGTTTTCGGTGCAAAGTGTTCAAAAGTGAAGGCTTGTCAGAGGGTCCCGTGAACAGTTTTTCAGCAATAACTCAGGAAATAATTATTGTAAATCATTGTTGTGCTGTACTAATGTCGGTCATGGGAAGACGTACTACAGGACTTGCACTGGTTGGTGCAAGTACATCCACAAAAGTTATGACAAAAACATTTTTTTGGACCTTATTACGTTTTACCGTTTTATTTCTTTTTATTGACAAGCGAAAAAAAAGACTGCTCACCAAATATATAGTGTTCAGAGAGTCCACCTTCTCTGCAAAATTGATGTTCCAAGGGACTGACTGTGTAGTGTTGTAGCATGTCACCCACTATTGTTCCACATATATAAGATCCCAGTACTTCTGTGTTGCAAGCCTACAAAACCTGCAAGTCTTCGGAAAAAGGTTGCTGTAAAGTTGAAAATTTTAACTTTCTTTCTAGGGCTCTACTACTGGAACAGCGTCTGGAAGTGCAGTCATTTTTATCTACTTTTTTCCTTTTTCCGAAGACTTGCAGTTTCTGTAGGCTTGCCACACAGAAGACCTGGGATCTTATATATGTGAAACGATAGTGGGTGAGGCAGGCTAGAACACTACACAGTCAGTCCCGTGAAACATCAATTTTGCTGAGAAGGCGAGCACTATATTTTTGGTAGGTCTTCCCAAGACCGACATTAGTACAGCATAACAATGGTTTTAAATAATTATTTCTTGAGTAATTTCCGAAAAACTGTTCGCGGGACCCTCTGACAAGCCTTCACTTTTGAACGCTTTGCACCGAAAACAAACAAAATTAATCGAAAAAATTAAAGACGCGACTTCTCTAGAATTGAAAGACGAATCCAACGATCTATCACTCATTTGAATTGGAGAACCCGTGTTCCCAAAGATAATGAAATAACCTGCAGTTTTTGCGATATTACGAAAAGCTTAAAAATACACTGAAATGTCACTTCGCAATCTGTTGACAAATGAACAATGAAAATGTTATGAAAAGAATTTTGCATATGTATGTACCAAGAAGGCGGATATCAAAAACGGTGGAGGTACAGCCGATCGTCATTTTGTTGCACAACATCTTATGATTAGAATTTTGCTCTTTTGTCCAATTTAAACTCAACAATAAACATACGTTTTTACCGCTTTTGTTGGTTTTTTTCATCCAATTCATTCCATTCATTCTATACATGTATTTCATTAGCGTTTTACATTTCTCCCATTTCACACGAACTTGCTTCTCACGTTTGAAAGATCAGAAAAGCATTTGTATTTTACATTTCTTGGGATAAAAAGATGAAAAGTAGAGTTTTCGTGTGAATTTTGTTGATCCGAGGCGTAGCCGAGGTCAATAAACACGCGAAAACGAGACATTTCATCTTTTTATCCCGAGTGGTTTTTGCATGCTTTGGAAGTCGAAATTAGTGCGTGAAACATGAAAAGTACCGTTTTCGACGCATGTAGCATGTAAAATACATATAATGGTCAAAAAAAATCTTCTAAATTGCTTACTGCCTTTGCGATCAAATCAGATGTGATCTAAACTGTTCTTTCAGAATTTTGATTGACGCTACCTAGTACTTCTTTAACTGCTTGGACACGCAAAGTATATGGTGCCACCACAAGCAGATAATGAGAACTAACCACTTGTATGTCAATGGTGCCAATCGACAAAATTAAAAATGAAATTGAATTCGTTGGTTCAATTGAATGTGGGAAGTGTGTAGGATGTAAAAGGAATGAATCCCACAACCGTAGTCATAATATAATTGGGTAACTGTACAACTAAGATACTTTTCATGTTAATGTCCAGTGCAAGTGCTCGTGCGTTGGTGTGACCGTTTATTGTGAGCGACTATAATGACTGTGACCCAGCGAAGTGATAATTGGTGGGGTTGCGCTGATCCTATAGATATAAAATTCCGAAAGAAGTGGCAGCTTCCACCAAGGAAAGAAGTCAAGTCTTTGAATTGATGGTGGCTCCGACGGAGAAAATTTATGCAGCGGAGGCGGCCATTTATCAGTTAAATAATCACTATACACCGCCCGATTGTGTTTCTTTAAAACAACAAATATTGTGCTGCAGCAATCCAGTGTTATTCAGAATTTTGCAGCTTTTCGATTCGTGACGAATAAAATATGTTCAGGCTTAGCGACAAGCTGACAAAAAACGGCCGTTGAAATCGTGACTCTTTCAGTTGTCTGTTGTTATTTAATATCAATTTGAAATGCTTCAACAAAGTGCTATTTACACATTGTTGAGCTGAGTTGTTTACAGTGAACTCCAAGTCCGATTTATTAACAATTCCAAAAATAATTGTTCTTGTTATTCAACGGGACAATTATTCCAAGACTAATTAGAGTTTGAAGACCGTCTAATGTCTTTGAATTCCAAACGAATGTTTCACTTTCATTCAACTGAAGTTTACACCTTTCACACGAAATTTATTGAGGAATTCAAAGATGTAATATGGCTGATAGTGTCCTTTCATTTCATTTTATTCGACTGTTGTGATATTTCGCATACACGTAGCTCGAAATGAGAAAAAAGGAAATCTTGCCAATTTCATCATTTCATAAACACAACTCGTTTGCTATATGCAGATGAAAAGCAAAACCCGAAATAAGAAACCATTCTTTTCCACACACATGTGTGTGCTTTTTAGAAATCAATTTCTTTTTTTCCCCTTTTGGTTTAAGTTCTTTTTTTCCGTGTTCCACCTGTTGTCCTAATGTAGTCATTTTGTGCATAAATACATGCTTATATCAGCTTCTCAATAAAAAGGGATTTAGGTCAAGCGATTTAGATTCGGATGGCTGATTTTGTTTATTTAATAATTCGATTTGACTGTATAAACATGATGGTGTTCCTCATTGTGCATTGAGTATAGAGAAATCGAAAGCGATGATATCGGCATCAGTAGCATTCTTCTAGGCACAAAATGATTTTTTTTTTCCTTCTTCTGAAGTGTACAAATATTGAATCTGTAGCAGTTCACAGTGGTGCTTCCAGCTTTCCATGGGGCAAGATTTTATCTAATTTACATAGTCAATGGTAAAATATAAAAATTCTATGTGGGAAGCAGCTTTATTGTGAGCTTAAGGTACCGGTTATCAATTTATAAAGGTACCGGTTATCAATTTATAGATTATGAACATCAAGTCAAATAATGGGCTCAAACTCGTTGCACGCTCTCATACAAATATTAGGAATTGAAGTTTTCATCGAACTTTTAATCCGATATTTCCATAAACGTCAACCCAAACTCCAGGTCATATTATGTTATCGACAACGATGAAAAAAATATACGACTCGACTAATGAAATACCATCGAAACTGATGAAGTAGTAGATTTTGTAGCAAGGTGCAGATCAAGAGAAGTAACAGATTCGATAAATACTCAATATGCATGAAGTCAGTGAAAGTGTATCATTTTCTTAGGATATTTTCCGACATTTAAATGTTCCCTCAACATCAGCTCAACAATTTTAAGATCAGAAAGGCTTGTGATACTTTGAAAAATGTATCGTAAGTGTTACACTAACGTCTTTATTATATGATTGCAATAAATAAATGTTTCACTTTACCTATCTGGTTCGATCGTGCTTCTACAAAATGCCACAAGTAAATACGGGAGAACAACACATCTAGATACAACATTGTTTTGCCATCATTTTATTCGATAAAAGTAAATGATGTGTGATCCAATATAAGACTTTGAATGCTTTTATTGAACGTTAAGTTAGTCGTTATTGTGTATTATATCTTGTTTCGTAAAATTATTCACTACAAGGGGGTGGATAATAAATCATAACATTTGTGGAAGTAAATAAAGTTGTTGTAATAAAGGGACGTATTTTATGTTCTATGAATCGAATCGATTATTCGTAGCGAAGTTGTGGTTTGTGTTACATTTCGTTGCGGTGCTAATGTGTTTGGTGTGCTGAACATATTACTGTTTTTTGCTCAACATTAAGAGATTTATTCTACTCGAACATTTTACTAACATTTGTAAAAATCATCCAGACAAAAAAAAATTGTAGAGAAAAAATGAGAAATTCTTCTTTGCGCACTATGCTTCAATTCTGATCTTTTAACAGATGTTGACATAATTGACCAATTAAATTTATTTTCAGGTGACAATTTCCGTTTCACCTCCAGTCTTGTTACACCTTTCGTCAATGGAGCAACTGTAATACTGCATGCAAACAGTCATTTATCAAGTTTACTACTCTTTACATCCACTTATCCATTGAACGTGGTAAATGGGAATGTTTCACTTTGAAAAACGTTTAAAGTACACTTCAGCAACCACTTTTTCAGCTCGGTTATCTCTTATACACCTTTACCACTCTAAATCGTCGTCACGTTTACCACGAGATTTATGTTCATTTACGGCTTAAACGAATGCGGTGATGTTTGAAAAATACTTGACTTCAGTGTTAGGAAAATCATGAATAAGTTTCGCCATGAAATTGATATGAAAAGTGGTGCACTTACATTGGTATTTTGTTTGCATACACTGGTTCAATGGTTTTAAGACAATTGTGGCTTGTGTCTAAGAGATGCTTTTTACGCAGTCTGAATCACCGGTAATTCTTAAAACTAACAAAATTTGAGCATCCAATCTTTAACATTTTTGCCATTGTTTGCTGAGAAACGTTCATTATAAAATCCAGAGTTACCATTTTCAATTCTGGATAGAACTTAAGAGATAAAACTCATTGAAATTTTTTACTTTCACATACAAAAGTGAAAAGTGACTGTCTCTTTACAAGATTTTGGTAATTTGCATTTTGTACAAATAGTCTCTTTGTAAGCACACAGTGCGATTTGCCAAAGTAAGCTGCCCATAAAGTAATCTTTGAGTTATGTTATATCTGAGTGTCATTACGATGACAATCTAATTCCAATTGATTTTGACTGATTTTATTACTGATCTCAGGATGCATACCGATGTGTACCTTTGATAACCAACGTGATTTCTTGCAGGATTCATTGATGTTCGAAGGAGCTAAGGTATCTCGTATTAATCCCGTAGGAGAGATTTTCCATGACTGCATGACTGCATGTGCAAATAGTCTTATTATAATACTTTCACTATTTTCACTGTGTGCAGCGAGCCTTTTTCTGCAAAAGTGGGGTTATAGATCCCTCGTGGCAAAATAACAATCTCCAAACAATTATGTAAGGTATTTTACTTGCAAAGTCCTGCGAAAATGAAAATTATCGCAAGTGTCAACGATGTGCCCCTTGCGAAAATTTTTACTTTTGCAGAGTGCTGCAAGTAAAATGATTTTTTCTGTACAGTCAGAGGCGGTGAAATTTCAACATGAATTGATCCAGCTGTTTTTTAGTTGATCCACACATACAATCAAAGCTATTTATGCTAATTTATACGGTTATTAGGGCTGCGCACGTGTGGTAGTTATAAAACCGTTTAAAGACGTATAAACAGTTTTGATTGGTTTTGTGGATCAGTTCAGAAACCGCTGAAATTTCCCTGCCTCTAACTGTATTGAAAATAAAAATTTAGTGGTGCAGTGCACCAGGTGCACACTTTTCCACTATAATAACTTTCAGATATTCTGTCCTTATTTTTCCAAACGTTGACGTAAGACCACTGATTGTTGGCTAAGTCCAAAAACCATGAATTTATCGATGACAGTAGCTGTTGTAATTTCTTTTCTTTTTTACATTTTTACCGGCAACTGTATTACTCTCTTTGAAACATACAACCAATAACATCGCAAATATTTCATTGCAACCACGTAATATCGATAAAAAGTTCGACATATTAAATTCTTTCTGATGATAAAATCCACCACCCATCGTGATGTTCTTCACTCAATATTCTCTGAAATTTGCTTCTGAAAGATTTCGAAATATTTTGTAGAAGACGAAGAAAAAACAACAATCCCATATTAATAATGAATATCACGAACAAATTCAATTCGTATATTACATAATGTAAACTTTTCGACGCAAAAAAAAGCAGCAAAGTAAATCAAATATTTTTCAAAGAACCATTTTATTTGTGAAAAAAGAAGTGGTTGTGTGTATACTACAACAATGGTCCACAAGATACCAAAGTAGAAGCAATATAACGTTTGAACTAGAAGTTCTGTTCAAATATTGAATATGTTGTTGCTATTATAATATGAACTTACGTCGAATGTATTGCTATTGCCATTGAATGCAAATGCATCCTTTGCAATAGAAGGATTTTATTTTATTGATATGTTTGATTTCGGATTATCCAAACTCTTGCTTGCTTTGTGAAAGGAACTACTGGAGTTGGTTTTTTTTATGAGATATTGTTATTTCGCGGAAGAACGTAGGAAATACAAATTGACTGTCGACTAATATCTTTCACATTTCACCTTTCTGAACAATTCTCTGGATTACCTTGACCGTAGTTAGTTATACTCATAAAACCTTCCCCGAAGTTATAGTAAGGAGTCAATTCACAAACGAGCTATGGCTCAAATGAATCGTCGTTCCATTCTGAGAATTTCGTGGAATAACTTTTTTCCCGAATAAATCTTGTTGGGCTGTCATGGCTCTGAAAAGTTTCTCCGAAGTGGTCGCGAAAATCGTTTTTTATCAATAACTCCAACGTGCAAGATATGAATAATGTCAAATTGTGGTCACTTGTGACATCAAGCACTATACATCGATAATCCACTTGACCATATCCACAGAAAGAAATGGAGTTGACTTTTCGTATGTATCTCAACCCATAGAATTTTGGAAAATCGCCGATCTTTGACGTTCCCCAAATACAGTTTTTTCGAGCGATAAAAAGTTGAAAAGTTGAGTTTTTGTGTGAATTTTGTTGATCCAAGGCGAAGCCGGGGTCAATAAACACACGAACACGAGACCCTAGTGAAAACAAAAGCATTTAAAAATTTATTCTTTCTAGTTTTACTAGATAGCAGTTAGTAAAACTAACGTGATACAGCCAGAAGATGTGTCATTTTTTTTTAGAGGCCAGACTGACAAAATGAACTAAAATTCTAAGATTGTACCTCTTAAATTTTTTTGAAAACAGTAAATCAAAAGAATCAAATAACTGATAGAAGGAGAATATCGAACAAAAAATAGCAAAACTGACTGCTTCTACCGATTTATCTCGTCCAATGTCAAAAATGTCTCGAGGTGTTAATCTCGCATTTTTTGTTCGATATCCTCCTTCTATCAGTTATTTAAATTCTTTGGGTGAAATAGTTACAAGCACGTGTGTGCTACGAGTGGACCAGCTGAAAACAGCTGTCATGTCTAAATTGCATTGACGTTTCCTGTATCTTCTTCTAACAACTGGTACAGTAACAACATATAATGCATACATACAACTAATTACAATTTAAATTTTTCCTTTTACGGAGGCCTTTTTTCCTCTCCACTACTAGTGACTCATGCCTCAATCATCGGATATTTTCGTAATTAAAATTCTACAAAGTGAAGTTAATCTTATTGATTTTCCTATGAATGGTCGTAAATCCCCTAATTTACAAAACGCATCTAGTAAGTTAAAACTGTACGTACATCGTTACAGTAAATGTCTTGGTAAGAAATGCTTAACTGAATACCATTGAATATAAATACAAGAAACTTTGCATAAGGCGGATTATGAATTAAAGTCAAGTCTTTGGCATTTAAACCAATTTCAATTCCGTATAAAATCGGTCTATACTTGTAATGCTTCCCTAAGCTAATGTTTATATTCTGGATGGATCCATTCAAAAGTGGTGGGTATATTCACAATATTTGTAAATTTTTTGTATAAACTCACTGGTGGGGTGGAATAATTTGATAAAAATTGTTTTTTTTTCTGGGTTATTGACAATGTAGATGAAATGAGTTTGATTGAAGAGACATAATAACTGGAATGGTTTTATTAATTATCGTGTTATTATGAGAATTGAAAAATACTCGCTAGTGAGGCCGGCTGCTACTAGCATAAAATTATTTTCATCAAACAAGGACAATAACGTGAGATTTTATTCACGTGTGGTTATTCTTTTGTGTGCATACCGACCTCAAGTCCACCTCGGATCCCAGATCTCATGATAAGTAATTGAGGAATCAATTACTAGCGACAATATAAGTAGATCAAACAGGTTTATATGCAAATTGCTTCACTCGCTTCAACCCCCAAAAATCGCTTTTCGTCAATGGTAGTAGGATTTAAACTCGTTTACGGCAGTCTTCTCGATTAAAATATGCTACGTTATGGTTTGGATATGGTTATCTTGATTTGTGTCTGGATATGGTTTCTGTTTTGGTAGTTGTTGTGAACTGTGATGATTCCACACAAAATTTGTTAAAGAAATGAGAATCTAGATTTTTTTCTTTTAGTAAACATTCTTGCTGTGAGTGCGTGACTAACAAAAATTCAGAAAATGAAAATCTGGATTTTCATTCGTTGAACGAAGTTCTCGTGGATTCAATTACAAACCTCAAAAATTACCAAATTAGAAATCATGTCGAATTTAACTTTTCTCTCAGACAGACGCGTACACCAATATTATTTGATGAAGTAGTTGATCTAAGTTTTGGTTCTGTAAACACATGCGTTGATCCAAGTAAATTCTGATTTAACTCAAATTATGAACTATTGGTGCAACCAGTATAACCAATAGATAATCTCTAACTAATACGCTCTTATTTAATGAAAAATGCGTGTTAATCGAAATCAATCAAAAGATTTTGTGTCCTTGAAAGATGACAGATCAATAGAAGTAATAGACTCGTGCTGCTGATAATATGTTTGTTGTGTGTGAAATTTTAATAAATTTCTGTTAGTCGTGTTGATTGCAGGACGCATAAATTTGTTCTATTTTGCGTATAAATTCCAACACACAATATTTACGTCCCAACTCAAATAATCACTGCTCCTATAGAGTGCTACTTTCAATTTCTGCTCTATTGATTGCTGAAATTCCGATTCTAGAAAAAGTCATCACTTCCACCGTGGAAATTGTATAACATTCAGATTCTTGCTACATTTTTTCTTTTTTTTTCATTTATATAGTGGCCATTCAAAAAACACAACAGGATCCACTCAGATAGCAAAAATTTTGTTATTTAATTGTATTCAATAGTTGAATATCGATTTCCGCTTTAAGCAACCATATAGTTTACGTATCGCCAGTGTAATACTCCAAATAATTAATTAAATTGCGATGAAGCTAAACCAAATCGACGAGTAAAAAAAACTCGACGATAAAAATAAAACATTTAAAATAGCAATAAAAAATCGCCAAACTCAAATGAATTTACAATTGTTCCGTAGTGTGTGGAGAACTGTAGAATGTGAGCTATGTTGGGTAGATGTATGTTCATATATATTTTCAATTACCTTCATTCAGATATACCAATCGTGCTTTTTGTTTCTCTTTTTTTATAAAAAAAAATTGTATTCTCGATTGCATCAACGTTTTCATTTATTTTTCTCTTCAAAAAATTCTGACTTTATATCAATCAGTAAATCAAATATTCTTTTTTCCAGAGCAGAAAAAAACCATCATAAATAAGAGATGAAAATTATTCTTAAATCATTACAAAAATAAATTGATTTTATGATGTACTATGACCGACCGAAGCGAAAAATTTTTATCTTCAATTCTTTTTTTTGTGTGTGCATTATTACTCCACCGTCAACATAGCATAAATGATTTATTGCAAAAAGCACAACAATTTGCTATGCAAAAGTGAGAAAGAATATTGGATTATATGCTTTGTGCATATAAAGTGAAAAAATAATTGAGTTTAAAATTGATTGGGTTGACCGGGCTATATAATAGAAGTAGATCTCATCACAAACGTACTGAAAAAAATTTATTTGAGGTTGTAGCGAAATAATTTAAAATAAACATTCATTAAGGTTGATGAATGGTCTTGTGGCGCATTTTTAGAGATAAAATTGTTGAATTGTTAATTTATTAAACAAAATCGCATTGAACATTAATTTATTTTCACTTCAGCGAAAGCTGTTGTTTTTTAGCAGGAGGCGTTTATTTATTAAAACGATGAGCTAGTTTGCAAAATCGGTACGGGATAGGATCTAGGACTGTCGGAGACCTTAGGCAGAGTGAGGTTTGAACACATTACCGAAATTAAACTCATATTTAGAGAATCATTTCGAGAATGTCGGGCAGGGCCTTTTTGGGATTTTAATAGCGAAAATTTTATAGAACTCGGAACTTTTTCAGTGAAATTCGACATATTTTCTAATTTGGGAGTTGTCGTCAAAAATGCGAATATCGTGTGAAAACTCCAGCCGTATATGCAAGTATTTGAAAGCGATTGGAGCGAGTTAATTACGAGAGCTGATTCCTGGGATATTCGTTCAATATGCACATCGATGTTAGTATGCATGCAAAATACGCATAAGTTTCGTTATATTGTTTTCGAGTAAGTAGATGGAAAATGAATGGAGACAATAAAAATAGTCGGTTCTTAGTTCTTATAATTCTCTAATAGTACACAGATGTTAATCGAACATTTAACGTTTGATACTCTGTCCACGTATATTGTCGTGAAAACGAATACTACCCGCATCACCAAGCCATGATCTAATCGGTTTTGCAATGACCCAATGGACTTGGACATGCATGCGTCTCAAGTTCTTAAATTAGTTTCACTTAAGTAACAAAACCGATTTTAACAAGATATTTACAAAAAATCCGTTGCAGGCACAGTTGATCGCCATTATTCACGTCCAATAAATTTCAGTGGTGTTTCTAACATAAAATTCCTCGGAACAATCCATATCTGATTTGAGGTGATATAAAACCCAAAATCGGAAAAGTAAGGTCCTCGAATTTGAAACGTATCCATTTACGATTCCTTCAACAAATTGCACTTTTTTTGGTGTAAATTATACAGAGTGAAGATAATTTGACCACTGTAATTAATTGAATTATTTTTCTTCACACCCATTTTCTAATATTAATAATTTTGTACAATCTTTCGCTGTGAATTACGACCGTCATCCATCTAGCCCCAAAAAATTGTTATAAGAGCAATAAAGAGGAATTTTCTGTTGGCTATTAAGTAGGTAGTTAAACATTATTGCAAAATGTTTCATTACATACTTAAAAATGATATACGTGGCATTTTACGAGAGTTTTATTCACGTCTTTGTATTTATAAGAAAAATTTATTATTTTTTTTCTTCACATCGTACATGCAGCCGTGGAAAATTTTCGTGTTACGAAATGATAATAACATTTCTGAAAATAATGTTTGAAATTGTTGGATATTATTAATTTTTAACTGCTCTTACAGTGCTAAGTAATAAGAAAATTATTGCTCAGACTCGTTAATTATTGTAAACGATATTAATAATTCTTGAAGAAGAACGTCGACCTACTTTAAACGAAAATTAAACGACATCGCTAAAATCAATTCATACACCTACGCGTGTAAGTGGTAGGACCGTATAAAGACATACAAACAGTTTAAGTTATATGAGTGAACCAGCTGAACAGCTGAAGTAAATTGATGGCTAAAATTCACTGACATCCTCTGTAAATTTATGAAAATCATGAAATATTTAAGATTGTTTTATTTATATTTACAACATAACGAACAATCTCTTACTTTTTTGTTGTATGTATCACATAGTGTTTGACACAAGGTCTTGTACGTTCTTAGTTTTACTATATGTCTTGCTATATAAGAAAACACCAATTAGAGACCGTCATTACTTTTGTCGTCGGTGTCGATAGCAGATGAGGAATCATTTTTGAACGTCTTTAGAATGTGACAACTATAATTAGGATTTCTTTTTAATTTTATTATAGTCGACCTTAATCGGTCAGATTGTATGAATCTTTCCTTTAAATAAATATCTTGGACGAGTTAATTCGTAAACTATATATTTATGACAGAGCTATAACTCATGTTAAAACTGTTTTTGACTTTCACAGACGGCAATGATAGCCGGTCTATTATTAAGTTTATTCGGATATTTTTTCTAGCTTTAAAGTACTTTGACAATGTATGTGACGACCAGCTAAACAACTGATTAGCCGTCCGTAAAAGGTATTCTATAAGTTGCTAGACTATAGACTTAGACTATAGACGTAGTTGGTTCATATATGACTTGTCTGTATAATGTTTTTGAACGGTGTACGACTCCTAATCAATTACAAATCAAAATATACATTTTCTAAACCAATTTTTTTTTACCCCTTTTTTCCATTTTATTTCAATTTGCATAAAAATCGCAATCTTTTCCCTTTCGTGCCTTTTAAACCAAGATAATCTACCGCAAATAACAAAAAGTACAAAATCCCGACACATTATTTAAAAGCCACTCAGCAAATTATATTGAATTAAATTTTAATGGTTTAAGAAGAGTTTGTCGGTGTATATTGTCATTAAAACAACGGGATTTACACAGAATTATATGGGACGCAGGAATAAACGACGACAACAGCGGAGAAAAATATTATACAGTTGTTTTATACACGTTATACAGTATACACAGCCACCCGGCAGCGCAAGAAAAGAGGGTGGATTTAACGTATTATTCAGATTTATAATAAAATTTTCATTTTTATCATGATTATAGGAGGATTACACTTTTTTTTCTACTCCATTTCTTCCTTACATTTTTTTTCACCGTAAAATATTTACTATTTGAGTTATTGAGTGTAAAGTCGAATTCATAATTTATTTATAAACCAAAAACGTATGATTCTGATCTGGAAGAATCGGTTACAAGCTGCCGCCGGTTTTATGCACCATGATCACATAGAATAAAATAATGAGCGTTCACATCAATCACATGGCTTTCAATGTTAGCCCCCCCTCAGTACGTATACCATGAACTGTTACCACGAATATTTACTGAATGTCTAGTAAATGTTTACAAATCAGAGAGTAAATTGTATTGATACAATTTTCGTGCTTGCTCATAGGAATAACTGTCTGTACGTAACTGTTGGAGTGAGGATAAAACTCTAATTGTAATGTTTTATTGAAAATACTTGTCATAAATAAAGAGAGTAGAATAGACAAAAAGCATACGAGAAAGAAAGACAAAGTCGAATTAAGTCAATCTCATATAAAACCTATCACTGTAGGCAAGCAGTAACTTTTATTCATGTTATCGAATCTACTACTTGATTTGATCTAAATATTTTCGTCAGCCTGAAACAAAATCTTCCACTTCATTCGGTTTACACTCGCGGAAAAGTGAAATCCCACATATTTTTTGATTTGGTAGCTGTTGAATATTGTAAATGCTTCCACAAAAAATTCCGTTTAACAAATGAAAATCTAGATTTTTATCTTTTGCTTTTCTGCTGGGTGCGCGTGTGTGACTCGCAACGAAATTGTAAAATAATGAATCTACATTTTCATTATTTGATAAACGAGTTGCATACATATTTTGCTGCTTTTTACCACCGCTGTTTCATACTCGTTACCAAGCTGTAGATGTAACTCTAGAGCCTGTAGTTGTTTCATGTGTAAGAATTTATCGAATTGACCCCAGAAGTAACAATTACCACGTTCCCTAAATATCACACCATTTTCGCTTTTCTTCATCTATTATTTTGTTCTCGTTGAGGTTTAACGTCTAAACTAAAAGAACCAATAAATAATTCGTAGCGATGAGAACAACGCAATGAACTTTGCAAACAATGCAATAGTCATGTAGAAGAAAGTGCTTTGCTTTTGATTGTTTTTAAAAGCAAATGCTCCATCTAATTGCAGTAATAGGTGCAATTATAAACCCAACCTGAGTTCAGCATATCTTTGTATTTTCTATTTTCCTGTGATAAAGCGCATAATTTCACATCTTTCACCTTTCAGATCGTTATATTTCTTTAACACAAAAAAAGAAGGGAAAAAAATTAAACAACACCTTTTCCTCTATCTTTTCCATCTACGCTTTTGCACAATAATTATTTTTTAATTAATGGAAGCAGAGTATACAAAAAAGCAGTCCATTTATTTCGAAATGTTTAAGATTTCTAAGCATTTGTGGCTTTGCTCTTTTGTTGCATTAATTACTTGCACAGGTCGGTAGACATTTTGTATTTTGCCTTTGTTTGCAAATATTACGAGTAAATATAACCTGTGTGTGTTATGGGTGAAATTTTTTTTTTTCAGAAACGTTCTTTTTAGTATTGTCTATGTTCGGTATTTCCATTCAAATAATTGTTTTGTGGATACAACGTTGTATATATGTACATTGTACACGTATACGTACACAAACGATATGAAAGTTTATGCACATGAAGCTTTCTGTATTCGCACAGACCGGAAACAGATTCATCTCATTTTACTATAGAAAAAAAAAAATATTGCGTTTTACTAACTGTGAACATCTAGATTGGAATATTTTGGTCAATTCGTAGACACTCAGCTCAATATCGGACTACACCATACAAATCTAGTTTTTATAATCGACATATATGAACCGACCTTAGTTTCAATTTACAAGATTCGGAATAAATTTGGTGTGGTTACTCAGAAACGGCTAGCAATTTGCTATCAACATTAACGATAAAATAAGGCTATGACCTGTTTATAATATGGTTTTATATAAAAAAGTTGGTTAAAACAAGTGAAGTAGTAGATGTTGGGTCAAAAGCTCAGTGATACTTTAAATCATGGCAGTAACAATAGAAGGTAGGTAGGGTTTAAAAGAAGGTTTAAACCTACCAACTTTTTAGTCGCGCTCGATAAGAAAGTTGGTATCTTTTTTTGGTAGCTTTAAACATACCAACTTTTTACCAAAGCTACTAACTTTATGATCGAGCTCGACTGAAAAGTTGGTAGGTTTAAGCCTATCAAAGAAATATACCAACTTTGTCATCGAGCGTGATAAAAAGTTGGTAGGTTCAATCTCAACTCAATTCCTAACTTTCTTCACGCCGTAAAGGCGTTCTGTTGCTTCCTATGAACCGACCTTAGTTTCAATTTACAAGATTCGGAATAAATTTGGTGTGGTTACTCAGAAACGGCTAGCAATTTGCTATCAACATTAACGATAAAATAAGGCTATGACCTGTTTATAATATGGTTTTATATAAAAAAGTTGGTTAAAACAAGTGAAGTAGTAGATGTTGTGTCAAAAGCGCAGTGATACTTTGAAGCATGGCAGTAACAATAGAAGTGATTAAGTGCTTCAATCGCAAACAAAAACGTTGAATTTAATGAGACCAAATTAAACCACGATAATTTTAGATTTAGATTAAACCGCGATTCGATAATTTCAATCCTAATTTTATTTTAAATTATCCAACTATCTATTGTCAGGAGAAACAGAAAAACAATTTTATTTGGAGATTCTTCCAAATTCAAATATATACAGAAAACGCGATCCGTGACTAACTCTAGCTACACATGGTGACGCGAAGAAGACCTAATTCAGATTTTTCTTTTATTTTACTGTCACGCGGGGGGAAACTACTCGGGTAGTTACTTTCAATTTCTCGTATTTCCAGTCAATTCCTCGCAATTCCTTCAATTGATTGTAATTCAATTTCTAGTATTTCCTTCAATTCCTACTAATTACGAGATACTTCGGCAACTATGAAACTGCAGTAATTTCGACGGTTTTTGTTCGTTTTCGTTCGTTTTTTTTAAATTTGAAGACAATTTTGGAAAATTATCTAAATAAAGAGAAGGAATAGTACATTACTTTCCAATGGGACAAGTGATGGAAACGGTGCTTTTTGTGTGAAGCCGAGGTCGGTAAACACACGAGAAAAACCATTTCCATCATTTGGCCCATTGCCAAGTAAGGTATTTTATTCAAAAACTTGAGGTAAAGTTCTAGCTTCGTGAAGTAAAGTTAACTCCTCACGTTTTTGGAAAAATTTTTAGAAAATAATTTCTAAAAAGTAGACAATGAATTTGATAGTAACAGAACATATCGTGGAATTATATTAAAAATTATAAGGAAATAATAGGAATTAAAGTGTAAATCCGCCAAAACGGAACTAATGCGGTAATTGAAGAAATTGAAAGGAATCGGATATTGATATGCCACACTTTTGGCCAGCGGTTTCCCCCGCGCTGTCACGTTTGGCTCATAAATTATACAACAAGAAAACATGGAATTGACTCTCTTTCGTGTTGATATGTGTTGTTTTACCATCAGTAATATTTTAGAGCCAGCTACAGCTACTCTAAGCTCAATAATTCTGTAAGCTTAGTAAGAAACCCGTTAACTACAAAAACATAAATATTTATTTGTTTATCGAGGGAATGAAATAGGAAATTTTAACAAATTTTGGTCGAGTTGGAATTTTCTATTACTACGATTTACCGTTCTTTCCTTCAAATAAAGTAACTGTCGATCCACCATTTTTGAAAACACAAACAAAATGACAGTTCAAGTGAGAAAAGTGTTATATTTACTCCCAGCCGGGAGTGAAAGTGCCGCACTTCTTTCACTAGAAATGCCATTCGACCAATCGTCAACATTTTGGTGTGAATTCTGTTGATCCGAGGTGTGTCAATAAACACGCGAAACGGGACCTTTTATTTTTATCAGTAATTTGCCGAAATTTTCAAAAGAGATAAGACACTTAGTGAAAATTTTAAACAAAGGAATTCTTTAAAAATCTTAAACTTTTATTTTCTAATTGACTATTCATTTATATAAAAACATTAAATTCGGGTCAGGAATACCCCTATTATTTTCGGTTGACTGTTGTCACGATTTATCAACGCGACATACTTAGTCCTCACTCACTTACTTACTTCTTACTTCTAACGCGCTACGTCCATTTCTTGGACTCGGTCTGGTACAGAATCCTTTCTCTTTGGTAGGTCAATTTCTCTTTGCTTAGGAACAGAATGACAGAGTAAGATGGTAAGATATGATGTTTATTAAAAAAATATATATTCCATCCGAGTCCGAATATCTAAACAACAATCTATGACCGCATTGAACCAATTTACTCTCAATTAACACAATAATCTAATGAAATCTCCCACATTAACCACAAAATTACCGAAATAAAAAGTTACAATCTTCATATCATTTGTTGGCAGTATAGTAACAATGGTGCGGAAGGTCCACATAAATAAATAGATATCACTGATAACCCAGTACACCACAGTGTGGAGCGAATATGGGAAAGGAGAAGGGAAGAAAAAAAAATAGATAAAAAGAAAAGAAAATGAAAATATCATACTTTTTCTAGCCTGCAGCAATGTGATAACATGTATAAATCCCTGCTCGTACACTATAAGATGTATTTAAGTCGTTTAGTATATCTTCATTTTCTTTCGTTTTCTTCTCCTCTTTTTTTTGTTTATTTCGAATGAATGGGTATGTGTGTGTTAATGCCATGAGACTTTTAGATTTGGCTGAGATATGCAATCTTTATGAATGCGACGAAGAGAGACTTTCGTTTTTGTTTAGTATTCATTGTTACCGATGCATATTTGGGAGACTCTTCTCCAGTGAAGATACACTTGCAAATGGAAAAGCTTGTTATCAACGAAATTACACATCAAAATAGAACTGAGTTACTCAGTCTGAGTATGCAACCATGAAAAACTTTCTTTGCTCTGTGGCCTACCAACGTTTACATTCACTCAACTTCGTGTAGCAACCTATATAAATTAAGTAGCATCAGTGCAGTATACTGTCAGTATGGAATCTACTGGTTTTAGTTTGGATAGTACAGACTATAGTGAAAAAAGTCTGCGTCGTTGGAATTTTTTTTTAATTGTAGAGATGAGCAGGTCTGATTTTTCGGGTTAACCCACCAACCCGACCAGTTTCGAGTTTTTCGTTTTAGTTTTGTTTTGAATCCTGTTTCAAAAAGAATTGAAAACCCCAATCAAACCAGAAACCACAGAAATGGTTCATAAGACATGCTGGAGTTATGGTATAAGTTGGTTGAAAGAACTTTGTGTGAACATAGTTTTCCGGACGGCTTGCGTTTGAAAACAATCAAACGGGTTTGCATAGTTCAGGTTTCAAAAGCAAAGAACGGGTCGGGTTCGGGCGGATTTTCAAAAAAACTTAACCGGCTCATCCTCTACTACGAAGTGTGTTTTACAAAAGAAATAATTATCAAATACTGGGATATCATTCCTCTTTGAGAAGTCACGTACTCATGAAGTACGAGCCACTTATTAGCCAATATATTGTTCGTAGAGATAAATAGTGAACAAATAAATTACCAATTAGACAAACCATAATTCAGTTGTCATTAAAATATTTGCTCTAAGCTTCATAATTTATGAAAAGCATCAAACCTGACTGGGAACGCAATTAGCTACTTAACTCAGTTGTGTTTTAATACAAAGCAAACAAATCGTGTAGCCTTGTTCATGAACGATAAACCGAACACTCTTCACATGTACATAATATTGCCCCATTTCATAAATTTCGTTCGTTTGAGTGTACGAATATTCATAGAGTCAATAGTTCGTGTCGTGCCTGATTGAGTGAGGTGATAGAAACATTTTGTCTATGGTATTGCTATGTGTACATTTCGATAATGAATTAATTTCATAAATCAATTCGGTTGCAGGTTATCTAATTGATTTTTATAAGTGAAGTTTAAGTTACTGATGAATTAAGTTGTTGATGCTAAAAGAACACAATTTACTTGGGCAACGCAATAGTGTTTCACACGAGGTATATTGAAATATGTTTAAACAGACCTGAGATGGTTACTGCCTGGCGGAAGCTACATTTGTCAGAAGACAGAGCAATAATGAGCTCATTTTAACTTATTTTGCTAAATTTATGTTAAAAATAAGGAAGTAAAAGATCGTAGAATACGAGTTTGTTTTAAACCAAGGCTGTAAACTTTGGGGAGGTCACGGAGACCGCTATTTTATTAGATACGCGGGAACACACCACGTCTGATGATTTACAATCACCACATCGTCACAGCGATGACAATCATCATAGTAGGTGAATTTTTGTATGAAATCCGCCATGTTATCATCAAGTGCGGTGTGCCATCCGCGGATCTGCATCTGCGCTATTGTTGGAGACTGTTGTTTTGAGTGTAGAGTGCAGAGTGTTCATACTCCAGCCGACCATGAGGGAAAATAACAGTCTCCAAAGTACTTTCATTTTCAATTAGTTAAAAATACTTCAAGCAAAAGAAGTAATAGACTCGAAGTTTATAATGATGATTTGACTATCATTCTCCAACGAATGCCTCAACGAAGAGAACAAGTGATAGAACAAACAGCTGGGAAATCAGTAACTGTTATGACGTTCTAGGTTTACTTAAGCTTGTTTGTAGACTAGCAATTATCCCAACTATAGTTAAACAACAAGACAAGACAAAACTGAAAGCACCTATGTCACAGTCATAGAAAAACTGTGTAAAGTATAGGTAAGCTTTATTATCCGAAAGTGTCAAATTGATATAGGAACGATTTACCTCCTTCCGCTAATGCATTCTGGAATCGCTTCTTTTCAGAAAATGCAATGAAAACATTTTGAAACATTCGACATAAAATGTAACATGCAAAACCGCGCGTTTATATAATTCATAAAAAATAAAATAAAATTTCTTAAAAATGTTGTAATCTATAGACAACCCCCGCATACTTGCTGAATTAATTTGGTTCATTTAAATAAAATGAGAGGGATCACTGAGCTCCGAGTTCTTTTTTTTCATTATTTTTTTTTTCCTTATGTTTTTTCATCATACAAAAACCAATTGAACGTTAATGGTGCCAAGCTTTTATATGAAGAATTTAAAGTTTATGAATTGAAAGAACACCAGAATAGCAAACAATAAAAAATTGTGGGGTTGAGAAAAAAAGCAGATAAAACGAGGAACGAAAGAACGAAAAAAAGCTTTCATTTGTCTACGAAATGTTGGAAAGGAAAAATAAATATTGTCGGAAATGTTAAGTGTGTAATAATTTAAAGAAGATATTAATGAAATGTTTCAGTTTACTCTTCAAACCTACTTACTATCTATAAATATAAGATATGTTTTGTAATATGGAACTGTCTTTCATACTTCTAATTATAGTTGCTCAATATACGTAATGCATATACGTGTTCCGTTCGTATATATAAGTATACATCAGAGGCGGCAATATTAGGATTAACCTTCTTTCTGTTACAGTTTTATTTTGTTGAATTGGATTACGACACAGAAATGTCTTCTTGGCAATATGACAAATTATACGACAAGCACGTAACTTTTCGAGGTAAGGAATATGACAAGAAAATCCGTACATAAGCCATTTAACCTTAATCATTTTAATGGACGTATCATATATTTTCACGATTCACCAAATAAATGAAACTCATTCTCGAGACGTTTTACCTTTTCCAGATATTAATTTCTGTTTGTTAATGCTAGTTTTCTATATGTATCCTTTAGACTTACTCTTTTCATCCACCAAAAATTATAACATTTTATTTACAACAACCGATTCTCTCCAACAAAATCACAAAATGTAAAAACGCACTTGTTATACAGCAACGAGAGCGATATAGGGAGAGGGGAAAAAACGTTAATTTCCTTTCATATTTTCATACTCGGAATTACATCCTTCCGAGTTCTCATATGGTATAATTTAGGAAATCGATCATTTAACTTTTAAAGAAATATGATTGATGAGATTTTTTCTTCTTCGTATTTTCAGTCAACCAATTTTCGTGCATAAGGCAGGTAAAATACCGACGACGTTTATACTTGTAATGATAATGATTGTGCTCGTTAATGTTCTTCGGTATTGTTTTATGCATTGAAAAGTGAATATAAAAGGAAAGTGCTTTACACATTAGACGGTACTTTATCATATTTCAAATATTTATTAAGAAATGCACGATAAAGCGTCGCCAGTTCTCGAAAACAATTATTTGGTTCCTTGGATTCATTAATTACTTTCTTCCATACAATGGCATTCATGGAGTAATTTTTCTTCTTTTTTTTAATTATACCGAAGTAATTACCTTTTACCAGCGGAATATCGTGGAAGTAATTATGATTGTCATATAAAGAGTATACGTTTCCGTCTGGATGAAATTCTACATTCTTCTGTTGAAGTACTTACTGCACAACATTAAATTACATATTCTTCTGTTGAAGAGAAATCTAAAATCAAAATCTTATGCTGAAAACAAACGAGACATTGAAAACGTGTTTTGATCCTAGTTTTCATTGACAACTGCAGCAATCGTAATTTTCTATAGAGAAATTTCTAACTTTATTTGACAGTTGCGACAATTTCGTCATGAAAACAAGGACCAAAACATGTTTTGAATGCCTTGTTTGTTTTCAGCATTACTTCTTTAAATTCGCCGTACAGTTAGAGGCAGTGAAATTTTAGCATGAAATTGCTTCAGCTGCTTTTCAACTGACAAAAACAATCAAAACTGTTCATACGTCTTTATACGGTTTTACCACTACCACGCGCGTACGTGTATAGCAGCTTCAACCGTATAACCAAGTATGAACAGCGAGATGAACAGTCTGGATTGTATGTGTGAATTAGCTGAAAAACAGCGTATTAAGCAAATTCATGCTGAGACTTCACTGCCTCAGACAGTGCCTCTGACTGTATCGTTCTTCGCCGCCAGTAGGGTTTACCCGGTTGGTGAGAATTAAATAAATAAATATGTTTTAAAGGTAGGTAGTAAAATTGACATCTTGTTCGTTACACTCAGGTTAAATCTTGTTCTTCAATTAAGCGTTTAGCGTTCTCAACATCAAATAAGTAGGAAACACAAAATCAGATCAGAGCATAGTAGCATTGAACTAAAGTATTTCAGTGTCTAGGATGATAATGGCTCTTCGGAGGAGATTACACTTTACTCCACTCGTCAAAATAAAATGTACAAACAAAGACGTAATCTATACTAATGTAACACGTTTAATTAGCGCTCATTCATAAAGTATGGACACTCGTTAGGTGGAAGGGTGAGTTATGCTGCGCTTCGATGATCAGATACTTGTAAATTTCGTTGACAAATGCTCTGAGAATTTTCAAGGATTTTCCTATATCTTTCCTATATCCAAGGATTTTTTACTGATTCTGGATAAATTTTCATAAGATTGAAACAGCTGCTTGAAGTGCTTGAATCGATTCATAAAAATCTGGTATAGTTGTATGTGTAGAGTTGTCGCACGGCTTACCGGTCAAGATATTGTTGGGAGCTGCCGGTATTCTACTCTTACTGCGCTTTAGTGGGCTTAGCACTGCTATATGTACTAAGGCGCAATATTCAAAAACCTACATTCGTAGCAAGCAATTGAGTTTCTGTTCATTTTGTGAAGTCAAAGAAAGGAGGTTTTCCACCTACTACGAAGTAGGAGGAAAGCAACATTTTCAAGACCAATGTTCGCTCGGTTTAGGACAATTTCGAGCTGAACATGTAATTTTGATTTAGTTTATTTCATTTCCATCGCTCCAGCCTGTTTGAAGACCAAAAACAAGTTGAAAACACCGAAAAATATGGGTTTCCTGGAGCGACTTCGACTAATTTTATGGCTTGCAACAGAATTTATCTGAGGTTTATTATATGTGGAACGAAAGAGGGTAAGTCCAGCTACAAAACCCTATAGTCAGTTCCGCGGAAAAATTCTGTTGCAAGCCAGTAGGTCTGTCCAAACATTGACCATATTTTGAGTCATAAGTCCAGAACGGGTGGCGGCCCATACCGATGATTATACTCTTTATGAAGGTCTGTCAAAGGCCTATATTCCTACAAATTTTCAACTTTTAGAAACATGTCTATCTTGAGCTATCACATAAAAACTGTTTTCACCACCCCTTGACATGCTATCACTTTTCACATGTTCACCCCGAAAATGGGAAACTAACCGAAAAAGTAAAAGATTCCTATTTCTTAGAATTGAAAGACGATTCAAACGAGCTATAGCTTGCCTGGATTGCCGAACCATTGTATTTATTTTCACCAAAATTGGTTCAAGTTTTGGTGATATCTTAATTCTATTATCTAACAATTTCTGAAAAAATGTATGCAAAATCTTTTACTTCAGTTGTTTGAACAAACATTTTGTTTTATAAGACCGATAAGATCGATAAAGCAGACGATGTTTAGCGATGAAAATAAAGAAGGATATTGATGATGTCCCAACACTCTTTCCATTCATTCCAAACGATAATTAATATAGCAACACGTAAGTTTCTCGTATAACATCAATCAACGAATGATTATGTGCTGGAAATTCCAATCCTGTGCTTGTAATTCTGTGCTCCGCTAACAATGATAGCCTATCATTAAAATAATAATTTGCGTTTGCAATTAATGCATTTTCATCTGCTAAATGCTGAAAGGATTTTGTTTAATTTAATTTGATCTTTTCAAGCAAAAATTGTCCATTTTTCTCGTAATTCCCATTTATCACACAAAATTATATTAAACTGTCCCTGGGATTTAAATTAAAAATTCCAGATACGTTACAACAAATATATTTCAAAGTTGGATGGTCATCCCGATGAAACTTGAAACAGTTTTCCAAATTCAATCTAAAGTTGCGAATAAATCCGACTGTTTTTTTGTTAAATAAAAGTTTATTCATTTTACATTCCATTTGTTATGTTATGTTACACAAAAGCATCTCATTCGGACAAAAATAGAAAATAATATTTTATCAAAACTTGAAATGGCAAAATGCTTTTATCGTCGCTAAATCGAAAAGAAAGCCGTATTATACATCAAGCTATCAGCTTCTGAACTAGCGAAAGAAAAGAAAAAATTAAAACAGACCAACAAACACATTTCCGAAGAAAATTACTGCAATTTAAATCACATCTGGGACTATCAAGACGAACAAACAAACGCAAATTATACATAAAGTTTTCCATTAAATTACTGACCACCAAACAATAACGAAATGAGAAAGGAGTCGGAGAAACTTTGAAATCTCATTCGAAAAATGCTTGGGTTGGAGAAGGATATTCAATTACGTATACCTAATGGCAAAACATCCTTCATTATGCTATGGGTGGTATATATATGTGGAATATAAAGCTAATTGATCTAATTATCAAACTTTGGTTTAGATTTAAGACAGACTGGATGAGTAATTCAAAAACCGTACACTGTCTATGTAAGAAAATACTCTAAGTGCTTTTAATGGGAATTCGAGCTGTGCGTGGGTAAAATAATTATTTTTAAATATAATTCGAATTTAATGTTGAACTGAAAAGGATTGAAAGGACGTTACATCCCTTCGCTTCAGATCTGGAGAAAATTGGTAAATTGAGGAGTTATCCACATTCCGGTGGTACAGATATTTTACTTGTAATTGACGGACGGTTGTATAATAGACAAAATTTACGGATATTATTCTCATTGAAGTCTTAATAGTTATTTATGACATCGAGTGCGAAGTACTTCATTAGGCTCTAGATGTGTAATTAATACGCGAGGCCGCAGCCTCATCACATCGTGAGCCTAATAGAGTACTTTGCTCCGAGATTCGTACAACGTTTTATGCCACAGAGGCATCTAAAGTTTGCAAATTTTACATATTATGATGCTGAGTGGCACAAAGAATATTTATTTCATCTCCATATGATTCGCTGCTACTAGCAATGGGGGTTTCGAGTTGCAAACCTTGGGTGATGTTTATTTGAATTATAATTAAAACATTTCAAGCAAAATTTAACGTTATACTGTCTATTGAATGTTCATTTCATTCCTCAAATGATAGGTACCGTACCGAGTACCGGGTTTGTTTTCCTCGGTACTGACTATCTGAAAAGACACCGATTTTTTTTGCATGTTCCTATACTTGCAGAGCTAAAACAAATTCGAAAACCAAAACCCTTGTTGCAATTTATGGCACACACGACACAGCATTGTTACCTGTTACCCGGTTCTGATGCCGTTTGAAGTGGTAAAAGTTTCGAACATCACTTTGTCGTTGTCCAGTTCACTGATTCCGTTATTATAAATCTTTGCTTTTTTTAAAAAAATGCAAAAAGATTCTTTCTCTTTTAAATTCTAATTAATGTTCGTCAACTTACCCGCTTACCTTTACGGTTAAATTTAATACTCCCAGTACACCGTGTAGCACATAAAAACGCAATTTACCTAACGAACAACAGTCGTTCTTCCCGTAAAGGCTTTTGTGCTATTTTAAAAACAACAACCACATCACAAACTTTTAGAAATAAGTAATTTGTGATGACAAATAATAGGTTTTTCATGTTTTTGAAAGGAGTTCCCATGTCGCCGCTGAATTCTGCAATTATGACATGGTTGGGTAGTGTGGAAAAAAAGGAAGAATGTCTGGTAGCTCTGTTATGTGTGTAATACACACTGTGTATGGTTAAGCAATGTATATATAGCAGCATGCGCTCAGGCAGCTCCGATAAATTGCAAATCTTTGCCGAAAATTACGATCACATAATATAAAATCTAATAAAAGAACTGCTGTACATACTGGAGCCGTCTCTCATCGATTCCCTTTTGCTAAAACAATATTCGAGAGCTCAGCAAAATAAATTTCAATATAATATCAGCAAAATCATGAAATATATATGAGCTTTCGGTCTTCCACTGGCAATAATAAACTATTTCATTTTGGCTTTTCTTTATAAACATCGTTGCATATATAAAACTTTTCTAGCCATCGCTTGATTTATCGTCTACAATAAAGGTTTTCGGGAATGGTGTGCTGCACCATTGCTTTAGTTACAGAATTTGTCTTCGTTATGATACTCTCGGATAACTTGCAATATTTAGGTCTATAGTGCAAAACTTTTCTTTTACCAAGTTTATATAACTTTACCAATGAGGTATCAGTAGCGGTTAGTCTTACTGTTTAGTCGAGACGAGAAAGGATTTTTACAGTGAATGATTTTTAGATCGGTACCAATAATTCTACACATGGACGAGATGGCTAACTGGTTACATACTAACCTTCCACCAAAATTATCCGGATCAACGCACCGACAGTGCTATGTCCGGATTCAATTCTAGTGTCAAACAATTCCACACGGAATTATTCGAGCTGTTATATCGCGTTGGTCACGTCCTAAAGTTTCATAATTTGGGTAGTTGCAGTGTGGTTGGTGGTGGTGGATGCATTTATGTGAGATGTACCTAACGTTCCTCAGAAAGTGTTTGCATACTTCGAGGCGTGGCTCGGAAGTCACACTAAGACGGTGGTATAGACTGTTATGTTGTTAAATACAGTGGACGTCATTGAAATTTGGGTGTTATTTTGTTTCTATGAATGGACCAGCTAGAAATCACCTGAAGCCAATTCCTGTCTAATTTTCACTGACCTACGCTGTTGTCTTTGAACTCAGACTTTTCAAAATTGTAAATGTTTGATGATTAAGAGGCATGGAGCAGTAAATAATTGTACCAGTCAAAGTGCCATATTTCCACGAATGTTCAGTAAAACATAGATCCGGTTGTAGCAGTTAGATCATCAAAATTAATCTGAAATACAGTATTTAAAAAACGCCTAAATGTATGCTTTTCAGCAAAGCATCAATGCCTCTTAAACTTTTGTCATGTGGTATGAGGTAGAATACGAAATAAAACCATTCCGCGATATTATTTAACCCGATGATTACACTTAAACAATGCTACAGCTGCATATTCTGTTGCGTAATAAAATAGAGTCGAATTTTTGTCTACAGCCAATTGTATAAACAGTATGTTGCGGCCGTAGAGATATATATCAAACATTGTGCGTACTATGCCTCAGAAGATACTGAGCAACTTATACCAACCATTGTTACAAGCCAGTATATTTTTGATAGTGTAAGATTCAGTATCACAACATTATGTTGTCGGTAGAGAACGAAAATCCCAAGTGTTATTTGAAACGAATGTAGGTGTTCACAATTATAATGGTAGTAAGAGATTGGCTACGAAAATCCAATGTGGTCTTTTTGCTGATGATCGCCTCCGTTTGCTTCATTTATTATTTCTGCCCCAAATCAAATTCGTCGCATAAAAAGGTTTCGTATCGAGTACCAAATGAAAAACTTAACAAGCTCGTTAAGAATAAAATTTTAATTTGCACCCAATACTACAACATCGGTTGGAATGATTTATTCACCGGCAAACCACTTTTTCGAGATAAGCGATGTATATACAATCGCGATCATAATGACCTGATGACAGCATCGTGGGTGCTGTTTCACCAACGTGATGTAAAGAAATTCAGCGATTTACCACAACTGAACATCTCACCATATATTGACTTGGATGCATATATTCATTCTATCAGTTTTATCAGTTTTGAAATCGATTTTCAACGAAAAACAAAACAAATTGCATGGTTCGTTTCGAATTGTGAATCATTTTCGAGACGCGAGGAAATAGCCGAAAAAATAGGTCAACACATCCCGATCGACATCTATGGAAAATGTGGTACGTTGTCCAACAAGAATCTATTATATTTACAAAAATGAGTCTTGCTCAGATGCTGTCGAAAGATTACAAATTCTATCTGTCGTTCGAAAATTCTTAGTCATCGATTACGCTGTTTTTTACGGTGTTCAACATTTTAAATTACGATATGTCATACCGATTGTCTACGGCGGTGCAAATTATACAGCCATTCTACCAGAAAACTCGTACATCGATGTGAGGAATTTCTCATCTTCGACGCAATTAGCCAACTATCTGTATTATGTTGGCAATAACGAAGCTGTCTATAAATCATATGTTGATTGGCAAAAAGAATACCACGTAGAATCCGACTTTCCAAACACGCTTTGTGATTCTTTGCTAAATGGTGCATTTCCTTATAGAAAGAGAGATGACTCCAAGTAGTGGTTAGATGGCACATGCGAGGATTTAACTAGAATTTGCTGGCTGAATAAACGTAAACATTTCAGCGTTTGCATGAGCAAAGTGATTAGGTTTATGGTCAGCGATATTAAAGATTCGTTTTACATGATTGAGAGTATGGTTATATCGTGACTGCTATTTCATAAAAAGTAAACAAATATCAGAAAATCAAATAAAAAGTTTCCGTTTTAGTACATCGTATGACTTCAATTCAAGGCTGTATACTTTGGGGAGGTCACGCAGATGCAGATACGCGGGTTACACACCACGTTTCATACAAAAAATTCACCACGCCATACAATTTAATTTTGGTGAATTTGTTTGTATCGAAAAGGTGTGATCCCGCGTATCTAGTAAAATGGCGATCTGCGTGACCTGGCCAAAGTATACAGCCTTGCTTCAATTGACTTAGTAATCATTTTCTGATAGTTAGCGGAGGTCGTGACGCAGTTTCCTTACAAGAAAGGGAGAAGCTACCAAACAAAATCAAAACAAGGGAACTATGGTTCCTGCAAGAACTTCTAGATCAAGTTTATGTAATTGTTTCTTTTCGCTTCAATTCGAGCTGAGAACCATGTTGTAAGTAATATGTATATTGGGACATACAACAAAATGAGTACAGTCACGATCCTCGAAATTGTTTGAATTTAGGGTTAGGTACGGTTACAATTGCAGTTAAGTGTCAATTAGACAATTTCATTGATAGACAAGTTTTCGAGATCTAGGCAAAATGGCTGACAATCGCCTTCTTGGAATTTTTAGGGCCTATAAAGGGAAAAAATTAAATAAAAAATTATCGTTTTTTCTCTCATAAGAAAAACTCGAAGAAAGAGTGTGAATCAAATTACCGAAAATTACAAAAATTCCTTAAAATTTCCGAAAATTTCTGAATTCCCGTAACTACCCTCCAAATGTCCCGCTTAGCTCACATTATGGTGTGTCAATTTCATTTTTTTTTAAATTAGTGATTCCGGATTCTGAGCTTTCGCTATTCACTATCATCCGTAAACTAATAAACATTTTAAAAAAATGTATGTCGCGCAGCTGCATTTTCTAAAAAAAATCGAGTTTTCTGAGGTAGCTGTATTATGGGTCCAGTCAACGCACTTCAAGCAAAAATGATCATGGTCGACAGCTGCCAAATAGAGTACTATTTTGTATGAAATTGTTTTTTACAGTGTTTTACAATTATATGACACACTGTATAGTTTCAGTACACTATTTAGAGTAACGCTCATGCTTGAAGTGCGTTGGTCCAGTCAAAAAAATTCAACAGATGCGTTTGCGAAGTTTTTAAGTTTAAAAGGTTAAAAATGTCGTAGTGTCGTACCATGGCACCAAGTTTCACCGAAGTTCGATTTTCAAGAATTTTTTAAGTTAAAAAATCAACTCATCAGGGTAACTTTTTTGCAAAGTTTTTTTTTGTACAAACGTGTTCAATAGCACGAAAGATCTAAATAGGGTATTTGAAATGTGTTTTTACCAATGTAGATATAACGGCATTACCTCAGCCCACATATTTACCTTGGTTTATACTATTCAGATGGTCGGAATCAGGGACGCCGACTTGTGTTTGGGAGTAGTGGTGCTCATACAACAAGCGAATCTGGGAGAAGTGGTGCTCTTTCAAGTAAAACTGGAAAGATGTAGTGGTGCTCATCATTCGAGTAGTGGTGCCCGAGCCTCGCTTGTCCTTAGAAATCGGCGCCCCTGGTCGGAATAGCTCAATTAAAAGACAAATTTCTTAGTTTTTACTCTTTAAAAAACTCTAATCCTTGTGTCTTACAACTTAAAATAACTAAAATGACTCCATTTAGTCAGATAGAACCGAAATTCCTAACGTTTGTCATAAACTTTAATTTTGACTGTAAAAACAATTTTAGAAAAACAATAGTCAAGGTCATTGTACGTGGAGATCCACCATGGAACCAAGCGGCTTAGATGCGCAGCGTTGCTGTGTAATAATCCATTCATTGTTCCCTTTTGTTCTTTTATAAGTCCCACCTAGCACACAACACTTTGCGTTTGTAAAATCGAAATTGAAAGAAACAAAAATATGCCATGGAATATGTTTATTCAAAAAAACACATAATTTAATTAAAATAAATAAATTCAATTTGTATGTGCAACACGTTTTCAAGAATTTCCATATATTGAATATATGACCGCACGGGATTTAATCCAATTCACCATTATGCTCTCTCAGGTTTTCCATCTGCTGTTTTGCATCGCTGCATTAGTGTCTTTTCCACAGAGATATATATATATGTGTGTGTATGAGTATAAATTCGTTAACGAATTAAAAGGAAAGGATCTGCAATTTATATCTAGATTTATGCACAGCAGTTAGGATTAGAATTTCGGATATATTATATGAAAATTAAATCCTCTTGGGAATTTAATATTTATACCATATGTCTAATAGTGTAACTATGCGGTAGATTCGCGGATTGTTTAGCTGGGATTGGGAATTGGAATATTATGCTTTATGCATAAAGTGAAACATGCAATACATGTTTGCCATGGTTTTGTGTTTTATGCCTGTCGCGTTTCTTGCTAATATGTGCAGCATAGATATATTTTCGGTTTTCTTTATTTGTAAATGTTAATTCAAATATTTTAACGATACAATATATTAGTCCTTATCATGTCATCATAATATTTACTTATGCAATTTACCACTATACATCTGCACGTTCACTTGTCTGCTTAAAATAAGATCGTCATTTGTTTGGCAAATTCGAATTGTAGATTGCATGACATAGTAGCAGATTTAACAGTGGGATGCTTTCATCGCCATCGGTTAAAGAAAATTCATTGTCAGGCTTCCTTGCTTCGAATTCAATATGTTTTTTTATTATGTATGCGTTTAAACGTTACATTCAATGCACTTTTTCAAGGTATTAAATCTAACGTTAATTCTGGATCCAATGTCTGTAAACGACACAAATGTAAACGACACGGATTGAGCTGTTTGAAAAGTGATGGACGCCTTCTCTGTCATGCGCGGCCTAATACAATCATTCATATTCATAATGCTCTGCAATCTGCAAATATTCCTTCGAAAAAGAACAGTCGGGAATGTTCCGCTTCCGCGACGATGATAAAAGAGGAGATGGAGTGACCCTTGTGCCTCGTCTTGTGCCATTGAGCCGTGGTCAAATACTCGTTTGGGATGCGACCTGTTCAGATACACTAGCACCATCAATCGTCTTCGAAAAGTGGATCAGTCGCAGAATTTGCAGCTAGCAACAAACATTGAAAATACAGAGGCTTATATTGCAACAGAATTTCGTAACTAATAGTTTTGCTAAACTCTTTGTGCTGGGTACTCAGAGGCAATAAGCTTCATCAAAAGACTCGATAAAATGATCTCTCAAACAACTGGAGACAAAATCTCAAAAATGTATCTGAAGCAGCGTATAAGTTTGGCTTTACAAAGAAGCACCGCTGCAAGAGTGATGGGTACCTTCAATAAGTCGAAAAACATGTAGGGTATTTTTAAAGTTTTATAAATATCTTACTGTATCAATATCGACTTATGTCGCCCAATAAAAATTATCACTTTTTGATGTGTGATTCGCTTACACAACAATAGTAATTTATGCAACAAGTTGCTTCGTTCGACCTACAACTAGCGAAATTGCCTAAAATCTACCGTCCACAACAGATAATAGTATTTTATGCAACCGATGTGCAAAGTACTTTATTATGCTCTAGATGTGTAATTATGACAGTACTTTTCGCAATTCCGGTCCATAATCATCACCTTTCCATGCATCCATTTAATGTCGTTTTGAAGGTATTTATTTCACAGTGCGTTTTTGATTATTTTTTTCGCACTTGGGCTTTTTCACCTTTTTTTCGCACGCTACAGAGCTTAGTACCTTTAAGAAAGACTAAATTTTATAAATAAAAACTTTGCACAGACCAGGATTTGAACATCCAACACCAAAATTCTTTCAAACACCAAGCAACGACCATATCCATTCGGCTACAGAGTCACACAATTATACAGAACGTATTGCTGAAGCGTACATACTAAGCATTGACTACTTGATTTTATTTGGCGCGTCTCTATACATCACATTGCAATGTGTATTTAGTGCAGGTTGCTTGATCGTTCAAATGAATTCATGTTTGCATATGAACGTTTGGTAGAAATTTTGGTAATATTTTGCATTGGAAAGGTGATTATGGCCCGAAATTGCGAAAAACGTTGTATCTACCACGGTAGGTATGCCGGTATTTTTTCGCACACGACGTCTTGTCGACCTCGGCTTCGCCTCGGATCGACAATCGACATCTAGTGCGACAAAATACCTTCATACCTACCTTGGTAGATAAATAACTATTTCCAAACACATGCTAAAATGCTTTTTTAACGAATGAGAGGAATCGAATTCGCTAAAAAGCCTTTTAGCATAAGTTAGACGCAACGTTTTTCCCAAAAAAAATTGTAAATAAGTAACGAAGTCGCGATATTTTAACACTAGTTAAAGTCTCCTGCTACAGGTAACTTTCTTCACGATACCAATTCTATACAAAAATATTTCCGAGCAATGAAAGAGCTCAGGTGGTTGGTTCATCTCCCCACTGCCGTGTAGTTAGTCCGACCACATAGATCGTGCGACGACGGTGGTTGAGTTAGTTACCACAGAAAGTACTCTGTGGTATATAAGAAAATAGTAGACCAGAATGGTGTGCCCTACACTGATATCATTCAGAACACACATAAGGGTCGAAAGGTGGAAGTTGAGCAGGGAGAGTGAAGACGTTTTAATGTGTGCTTTGAATGTAATCAAGGAGAACGAAAAGGGAGGATTAGGGTCTGACTTACAATCAAACCAAAATCCTCACGTCAAATGTTTACATGGGATCGCTCACAGGAGCACGTTTTGGTTACTCAAGTCAAGTCAAGTCAAGACTCAATTGCATCTTTCCATCTCGCTCTTGGTCTTCCTGGTCTGCGTCTTCCGATCAGGATTTGTATTTAGCAGTTTCAGTACTTTGTACATGACCGAGCCATCTTAATCGATTGATTTTTGATGAATTTGACTATATCAGGCTCCTTGTAAAGCTGATACAGCTCATGGTTGTATCTTCTTCTCCAGTTGCCGTTCACATTGACACCTCCAAAAATTGATCGAAGAATTCTCCTTTCAAAAACCAAAAGTGTCTGTTCGTCCATTCACCTCCACCTCCAAGACAATGAAGTTGTCATGTACTGGGTTTTTCTCTCACTGACCTTGAGACCGAACTCAGCACCCCTGTCTTCAATTTTCGTGAAATTTTATTTAACGATGTCAATGTTCCGTCCAATTAAGTCTAGGTCATCAGCATATCCTAGCAATATGTCTTACCGAGCTAAAATTAAACCTTTATAACTCTTGACATCCTGTTTTACACAGGGGTTTCAACTTCGGGGTATTCTCCAAATATTATGTTGGAGTTTCAGAAAATTTTGATACATCCACTGTTTAGGACATCTATATACTAAACTAATTCCAAATAAATGAAGCGTGTTATTTCAGCTCTGTGGTAGTCGTTGGTGCTTCGAAAATTTCGTAAAATTTGTCGTCAGTTAATTTAAATTCTTAGAGCTTTTAGAGTGACATTACTGTATCATGAAATTCATTTTTTAGTAAACGTTACTCCTATCATGACTTATCGAAAAATTTCGAATGAATGAAAATGAAAGCTGGCAAAGAACATGCATATCCAATAATTCTATAAAATTCCGTAGAAGTAAGTGAAAAAGGGTCATCATGACATTTTACCGCATTTTTTGCAAATAAAATTGCCGAGAAAAAAAATTCAATTTGTTGAATCTTGACCAGAAAGGTATATAAATAAACCGATGGATCTTAATCTTACACACGGAACGTGACTTGAAAACGAAATGAAGGTATTAAAAATCAACAAATCTAAGATAACCAAGGAATTTGGAATATTTTTAGTTATTCCCAGTTGTGTATAGACACAGGAAATAAATGATGTAAAGAAACCAAACCATACCCATATTTATAAGATGTAACAACGTTACACGTCTATATCCATAATACTCGTATATATATGGAGTGTAATATTGTGGAATTAAGAAAATATTTTGTAAGTCACGAAGTGTCTTGATTTCTTCATTTCCCTTTTTAGAGAAAAGGAAATGGTTCATTGGAATTCATGACGCAGGGTATAATCTTTTGGGGATTGGGGTCATATGCAATTACAGGTGAGATGTTTATACATGCAGCAACAGTATCTTAGTTGCTTCTTTTGTAATTGCAGACGTAATAAATGTTATTCGATAATATTGGGTAGAAAATGGCCGGTATTTTCTCTAAATGTGTACCGATTCCCGATGCATTATTTGCTATTTGTACTGTATTTGTATTATTTGACTTATCCTTTAATTAACGGAAAACGTATCTTTTGAATTAGTCTTTTATGTCTGTTGTTTAACGCATTTTCATGAGAGTGATCAACACATGATACATTGCCCGATTGGGATATCTGAAATCCATATACGCAAATGCTGGTGTGTTGGAATACAAAATCTTTTACTTCAATAGATTTAGCACACTTTTTGCTATATAAGAGAATACTCCAGATGAACTTAGCTGAGACATTTTTTTCTCTTTTCAACGTCATTCAATCCACAAATAAAATCCAATACAATCCATATGAAAACACATTGAAACATATTTTGATTACACATACACTTTTGCGCGCAAGACAGCAGTATCAGCATGAATGTGAGTAACAGTACGATGTCTTTTATGTGGATTGAGATTGAAACTGTGGTATGTAAGTAAAGGGAATAAAAGTTTCTAAGATAAAATTTTCGGGTGTTTATAACAATTATAACCGACTAGTGACTATAGGTTATGGAAAATCGAACTAATTAGAAAACACGAGAAAAAAATCAGGCAAAAAGTGTGAAGAAGGTGAGGTCGTCATGTATCCGTTTTTCCAGCAAAGTGAGTAATGGGAAGTATACGAAAGTATAGATTCGCCTCTCCATCCTTTTTGGGTCAGATTAACCATCCGTTCCCTGTAATAAGTTAGACAGTTTTAACTACATTTTCTTTCCAGGTGCAAGGTAACAGTCCCCCAAAAAGGTGCATCATTCATCTCTTGTCCAAGTTTTTTTTTTTAGAAAAAATGCCCAAAGCCCAAGCTAAACATGCCCAGCCCAAGTTACTGTAGTTTTGTTTGCATTTAGATGCATAGCGTATCAATAACTAGAAAATCGTTTGAGCCCCCACATTTTCTTAAAGTGTCAATACAATCTAAATAGGAATAGGGTATTGAAAGTGCTCATGACTATATCGTTGTTACATAGGAAATGAGTTTTTTGTTGCTCAAATATTTTTTTTACAATTTTTAATTATGAAACAACGGCACAGATACAGTTGCCAAGCATTCAACTTCACTCTAACTTCTTCACGAAAAAAAGTTGTTCGAAAAATAAGTTTGAATCGATAAGTGTAATTCTATAGCAGCTGGCGGATCTAAAACTTATTCGACGATGACAACTCAGTTTTGATGCACTTACAGTAAAAGACGGAAGTTTAAATTTTCACGGCTGAAGACACGCGATTAAAGTTTTATTTTTATTATTTTGTTGCCGTTTATATAAAATATAAATTAAAATTGAAATTAATTTAGTCGATTCCGGCAGGCAAAGAAAAATAAAATTGAAATAAAAAACAATTTATATTTATGACGTTTATAATGTGGAAAACAATAAAATAATATAAAAAATATTGAAGTTTTGCAAATAAATAATGCAAATGAAAAAAAATATATTTTTTTAATGAATTTTATACCCACAACTCAATCCAAAATTAAAATAGAGAGCTTTTTGTTTTAAAATTAATTTTAGTTGGTAATAAATCCATATATTTGTTTAGCCGATGTTTGCCGTTTGTTAATTACATACATTGCGCTTTTGAACTTTTCACAATGTGAAAAGTATTTTTGTTTATTTTTACCTTAAATTTATTTATTTTCGCATAAATAAAATATTCTCCAATTTCCATTTCACCTGCAAGCTTGACTTTTAAATTTTCACCCAAAAAATAGATTTTTTTTCTCTTAAACAATTCCCCGAACTAACAGAAATTTAACCCACCCTTCATTGATATATCGATTTCAATATTCATACAATGAAAACCAAGAACGTGAATAAAAAGCAGTCAAATTAGAGGTAATATGTATGCAAAGCAGTGTGTGCAGATATTCAGTCTTATCTTTCTTAACCCAAAATTGATTTTGTCTATTTGTATTTCCAAGCATCTTGCTTTGTCACTTATTGATCTTATCTTAGAATTACATTTCTTACATTCCGTTATTGCATATCGAAATTGAAATAGAACATGCAAATGTAAAGTTTGGTGTTTGGGTTTGGGTTTTATGTTAGGTAATCAACATGGAACACATTACGTTTAAGTAGAAAACGAATTAGGAATCTCTTCATATTTTTAAATTTTAAATTGATTTCTTGCAGTAGGATGGAAGAAAACTCTCTGAATGAAAGTAGGTTTACGCTTGGATGATAATGTTGCAAAAATTGTTGTACCATCACAGTTTCATAGGTCTTTGTTTTGGCGCCATTAAAAAATAGTGTGCACACTAAAAAAATAGAACTTTAATCGCTATCCCGTGCGATATTACATGTACATATGCCCCCGGAAAGTGGTCATTAGCATGCTTGGGCCTCACGGAAAGTGTTCGTTACATGTACATGTAATAACAACTTCCCGCATGGGACAGCGATTAAAATAATTTTCGTTAGATGTTGGAAATAATTCATCAATTCGAGGCAATTAATTATACTCATGAGCTCACTCGTAAACTCGACTCCTTTCACAAAATTGATCCCTCATGTAATGAATGACTTCCGCCGCATCCAACGTAATCTACTATTTGAAATAATCTATTTCGACCCACCCTTCCAAAGTAAACACTAAAGGTAAGGCGAATCCACAAAAGCTCACGGAACCCTAGTTTCAGGTGAATATAATTTTTATAACGTTAGCCACGAGTCAAATTCATTTTATTAGATTGCAACACATGCCAAAGTTCAATACGTTCGCAGACAAAGTATACATAAACACCGAAGGTTATGCAAATGCGCGTATAGTAAAATTCATGTTAAGAAAATTGAAGTACAAGATTTGAAATCAACCGATTAAAAATACTTTGATCAATGGAAGTAATAGACCCGATAATAAATTTACAGTTAAGTTATAGACATTCTGAAAACATTCGAAAAGGCAAATAGAGTACTATGAAAGACATAACTTTTTAGAAACGACTAGCACAACTACCAAATAAGATCAATGAAGCAATAGTATATTGAGGTCTTGTTTGGTGATTTTTATTTTGCCGATAGAGAGAGGTTTTTTCGTGGCAAAATAACAATCTCCAAACAATTACGTATTTTACTTGCAAAGCCCTGCGAAAATGACAATTATCGCAAGTGTCAACAGTGTGCCCCTTGTGAAAATTTCATTTTCGCAGGGTGCTGCAAGTAAAAGACCTTTTAAAAACAATAGATGATACATTATGTTAAGAAAACGAAGTTATATGTGACATAATTGTCATTTGTACAAGGATATTCGTTCAAAACCAAAGCACCTAGCATCGTAATGGAATATTTGGTGTCTCAAAATAGTACCTATTTAATAACATTAATGCTATCAGTGTCATTAAGAGGCACCGGTACTTAGCTAAAATTGTAGCCTACATTTGTGTGCCTCATATTTCATTTTTGATGATATCTTTTTATCAGAATCTTTTTTGAAAAATGTACGACCGCAATTCCGACCACGAATGTGTTAGCTTTAAATCAAAATTAGTTTTGGTTGTAGGCGTTTGACCAGCTCTGAGAAAATGAAGCAGTTTAACGAAATTTTCGGAAACTGCTCATTGTTCTCAGAGCTGGTCAAACTGCTATAACCAAATCTATTTTCTGTTGAAAGCTAACACATTCGTGGTCGGAATTGCGGTCGTATATTTTTGAAAAAGGATTCTGGTGGAAAGATATCGTCAAAAGTAAACTAAAGTCCAGTATTTAAAAATCGCCCTAATGCAGGCTTTTCAAAGTGCCTCTTAATGGTGTTAATGGTATTGAATAGAGTAGTATTTCGCCACACCAAATATTTTACTACGATGCTTGGTATACTTTGCCAAATCAAATATACCTCTGGTGTATATGTATGGTTGATTGTATGGTGTGTACAATCAAAAATTATCGACGTTTGACATCCACAACCATTGATATCGATACGAATCCAACATAAAAATAAAACATTTTCTTCGCTAACATTGTTTTTGCCGACCTGCAATGAAATCAGATTTCGTATTTATACTTATCCAAACCCTCAAATTACGTAATAATGGGATGATTAAACAAAAACAAAAATAAAAGAATAAAATGAAAACAATCTAAGCCACTACTGAAAACCCTATAAATTCGCAATTTACCAATTTTCCAATTAGGAAATTGCTTTCTTAAAAGCTTAAGCCCATTATGGGCTTGGGATTAGATAAAGTTCCAAATTAATTTAACAGCAAAACCATTATTGTGTTAAGATAAAATTCTTATGTGTATATTTAAACTTGAGGCACTAAATTTACTTAATGGATACAATGCAGCACATAGAGATGTATATTTACTTATTGTGTATTCGGTTCGTCTATATAAATGCTTTATAATATATTGCGTTGCTACGAACTGTTATATATGTGTGTACACTGTTCATGAAACAACAATTAACCAGTTAATTTTATTGCTAACATTAAAGACTAGACTCTGATTATGTATACCAATACCAACATTTTATCAAACTAAAGTCCTGCACGGCTTTTAGGTCATGACTGAAAGAGATGCTATCGCATAATGTATTCATATGCTGAACCCGTATGCTGAAATCAAATTGTTCAATATCCGTTTTGAGGTACAGAGAAAAGACACATTTTTAGGCTATCGTTAATGAAAAGTTCGTAAATTTTAAGTACAGGAAATTGCACATCCGTACCAACCGTGCTACGGAAATGAAAATTACAGCATTCGTAGTAATTGAAGTAGATCGATTATGATACCTTGCACACTTGCAGTAATTACCAATGTTCGACACATTAGCGCATAATCTTGTAGATTGAATTATGCGCCAATGTGTCGAACAATGTCGTGAGAAAGGTCGGTGCTTTTCAGCGCCATCAAATCTCAGATTAATAAAGTACGTCGCCCGAAATCTCCGCTGCGTGACATAAGCCAAAAGCGTACTGATGTCAACTGATTCTTAAAAGAAATTATAAAAGTTACTGGGTGAACGATACTTCTGATTCTTCTAATAACGATATATTATTGTAAAATTTCTACACCTAAATTCACCGAATAATCTCTAATTTGACAATCGACCATGGAATACGTGGGCTTCAATGAATCGGTCCCAGATGAGGTCTATTTACAGGTTCTCCCTTATCCAATTGAAATGATTTCATTTTGTACATCAATTGTATTTCTCATACAGTGTCTCGAAGGACTTGACGAGATTTTGAGCGAAGTGATTTGGATACCATCAGTTATGGCACCGGCTTCTACCCAGGAATTCCACGTAATGAAGGAATGCCTTGCCATTTTCAATAAAATCACAACGGTTGATGAAACATTTGCTAAATTAGTGGAACAATGCGCAGAAGTGATCGACGTGGAGAGTGCGGAACAAGCGCGTGAGGTGGCTGCGATGTATTTTGAAAAGGTCATGGGTGAACCAGTGTTTCTGAATTCTTACGTTCAGTTTACTGTTGATTTGGCGAATCGCACGGAAGTGTTTAAGAAAGCAATTATCACTGAATGTCAAATGCAGTTTGAGAGAAACGTGAAAAATTTCGACTTAAATCGACAATTGCAGCTACTTTTACAGAAGATCGATGAGGCAAAAAATTCGATAGAAAAAGACGAACAGCAATACCTCTACGACGAAGAAAAGCGGAAACTGACTCAAAACTCGATTAAGATAATTCGCTTCATTGGAGAATTGTTCAACCACGGAATGCTGACCCCAAAAATAATTATCTTTTGTGCCAGTGCATTATTAGACCAAAATTCTGAGCCAAAGCTCGAGTGTCTCTGCAATTTACTAACAACAGTTGCACCACGTTTAAAGAACGTCAAACCGATCAAACATTCAGATCTCGACAATTTCTTCAAAACGTTGCTGGAAATTGCGAGAAATCAGAATGTTAAAATCAGCAGTCGTGTACGGCGCCTCATGCTGGATGTAAGCGATCCGCAACGAAACAATTGGCTTCGTGGAGAAGAAACCAGAGAAACTGTCAATCCGATGAAGTCACCAAAGAATCAGAGAAGTCGTAACAGAAGACGGCGTAACTCTACACCTGATCGAAATTGTAACAATAGCTCAGCAAGAAGTAGTCGCAAGAAACCAGCATATTCTCCCAATGTAAAATCAAATCATTCAGTGAGCCTCGAAGAGATTTCGAACCGTATCAAACATTTGCTGAAGAATGAGATTGATGTGGGTACCATTCAAAAGTTCGTCACCAATAACCTTGCCAGCTGCGACGACGCGGATTATATTCGTGCAATATTAAGAACAACCGTCGAATGTCTGATGCAAGAGGAAACCCTAAAGTTGCGGGGAAATAAGGAGGCAGCGTCGATTTTACGCACGTTCTTCGAATTACTAGAAAAATAGTTGAGTCGATGCTAAGTAAGTGTAGCCAACATGTTAATGTAGCATTGACATCTAAATAAGTTTATTTACTTCTCTGATTGAATTGATTGATTTTAATTGATTTTTTTAGGACTTTCATCTCTTCTAAGACATTGCTCGAACAATAAAGTTTCTTTTAAATTATTTTCAGTTTTTTGACCTTGCCCAAAAACGTTCCCCAAAGTTTTCTTGGAAAATTGCCAAGAACTTACTACTTCCTCTACTTAATGCTTAGTTTCCTCTTACCAAAAAAGTACTCCGTGTGAGAGACAAAATTGATTTTTTTTCAATTTTTTCTTTGTTTATTTGACAGCTTGCTCTCTCACGGCTCTCTCACGGAGTACTTTTTGTTGAGTGGAATGGGCACTTAAAACTGAAAATTAATATTCATTAACCTTGATGACACTGACGTGCAATCTAAATCTGAATCTTACTTCTTTAAGAGGAATCACCACTTGGCTAAATTGTAGCCTACATTTCTGCGTTTTTTATTATTTGATCGGCGATATCTTTAAAAAGAAAAAGTTTTTCAAAAATGTGGAACCATTATTTTCTGTAAAAGTATATTAGCTTTAAATGAAAAATATTTTTTTAGCCATAGGTTTTATTTGCACCGAGAAAATCGTGCAGATTACCCAAATTTGCATAATCTGCACGATTTTCTCGGAGCACATAAAACTATAGCTAAAAAAAATATTTTTCATTTAAAGCTAACATACTTTTACAGAAAATAATGGTTCCACATTTTGGAAAAACTTTTTCTTTTTAAACATATCGCCGATCAAATAATAAAAAACGCAGAAATGTAGGCTACAATTTAGCCAAGTGGTGATTCCTCTTAAACTATATAATTATATTGGTCTAGGCCACCTACATTTAGTTCGAGTTTTAAGATCAGTCATTTTCCGCGATGATGATTTTTTTTTGTGGAGGTCTGTCCTGTAAATTTTTTGAGTGAAAATCTTCTAAATTCTATCAGAAAATCATCCAGGCCCACACTGATCGTACTGACAAGACGACTTTAGAATTTTTCTTCAATTTCTTATATTACCGATCCTTATAATATTCAGGCTGACCGACTATTCTGAACAAAAGTTGAGTCAACAGATTAGTGCCTTTTTAGTCACTAGATACATCACTTTGCTCTCGATGTCATTATAGAACTATTATCACCGAGTGGCATAATAACCATTTCACAACTCAGTAACGAAAAGTAAAACTTGAGAAAAACGTTGTGTATATCTCGGTGATGCATACTTTTTAGGCGCACGAGGTGTATTGTCATGCAGGGCCTGCTGCCTCGAGCAATATTATAATAAATATTTCGACACTACAAAACTTTGTGGAGTCGAGTTAACTCGATTGAGATATTGGAGTGTCGTTCATACTCTAATATCGGAGAAAAACTTCCGTCACAATTTGTGTGCTCCTAGAAATAAAATTAGCACAGACAGAATTTTTGGAAATGTAGCACTAAAAACCCAACCCGAAAAGTTCGTGCGCTGAAACCGCTAAAAATTTGGTGCTCAGCGAAGTTATAAGTGCAAATATGTGGTATGCCTTTTCGCGTTTTCAGTGTAAGAAATTATAGTCACCAAAAACCGAACACACATCCTGAAAATGAAATTTCAGTTATGGCACATTACCTACCAACAAACTGAAATTGTCTTCCCACTGCAAAATAAAAAATCGTTCATCTTCAAAGAATTTCATTAAGCACAGTCTAACAACTTTTACCCCTTCATGTAGTTTCACTGTTAAGGTGTCATTTCCATGATTCCACACTGTCTTTATATGCCTTGCTCCCCATCTTAATAGCATAAAATTGTAACGAACATCTATGCAGTGTTCTTCTTCCGACATTATACACACCGTACAGTACACCTTAATGTATATTTTGTAATAGAGAGCTAGTTACCGAAAGGACTACATTTATATATATCCATACACAATGAGTGCATATATTATACATTTTACGTGTTTACCTGCCTTATAGACGAGCATCGTTGTATAGTAAAAGGGTTTTATATTAAATTTTTAGGTTTAATTAATTGAGTTAAATAATTTATGTGATTTTTTTGTTTCTTATACACACTGCCACCTCGTTTTCATCTCTAACAAGTCGCTGTTTATATATTCATAAAACGGGGGTGTTTAGGATTAAAGTTTATTGTTTTGACAAATGGGGGTTGAATGATGGGAAAGTTAAAGACATTTTCAACATCGATCGACAAAGGTCCATGTATTCGAATGAAATTTGTGTGCAATTTTACTGTAAAATTTAAGAAAACTCACGCCTGTTTACAAAACTATATTAAGGTAAAGCCAAAATAAATTGATTGACTCTGGTCTTTGACAATTGAAATTCAATTGTCAAAAACCAGACTCGATCATTTTATTTTGCTTTTATTTTAGGAAAGCTTGAAGAATTAAAAAAAAAAAATCTTTGAGATTTCATGGAAGCAGAATTCTTAAATAATTCGGCTATTTTCCAGTGCCTTCATTATACGGAAGGATTCTCTTGAAAAACAGCCTACCGACGCATTTTCCAGTGTACTTTTTTGTGTCTACAAAGTTATTACTCCCTAGAAGGCAGAATCACTTCTAAAAAAAGTCCTCGATGAAAAAATGGGTAAAATCTTGATTAAGTCGGCGAAACAAAAAAAAATATTTACCCTCAGCTTTAAAATGATATTTTAGTTGCGTGTCGGATGCAGAGGATCTTTAGAACTTCGCCAAATTAATCAAATAACCCATTTTTGCATTTGCTCATATCTCAATGTGGATGCATTTTAAACTAAATATAACACCCTGTTCTCCCCGGAAGTACACATAATTAGTTTCTTATGACACCTTACAAACAATTTTTTTTTTGAAAATGGTTTTGGCTTCCGGTGACCAAAACTTTTCTAGGAGCATATAAAAATGTCCACTGGAAAATACGTCCTATTTCGAAAGAATCCCTCACGAAGGTATTTACTCGCAAGTACTTGTATATACCGTCGTGCAATTCAATTCATTTAAAGTTGACAAATGGAAGAACAAATTATGAAAACTAAGGAACAAAAAACGCCTATTTTGTGTTCACACTTTTCTAACAAACCTGCGAACAGCGCCTGATAAAAGAAAGTTCGTTTGACTGCTTGAAGACGTTGATGTGAATGTACATATATAATGCACGCAGGCCAAATTGCCTGCGAATCGCTTGTACGTTCTTAAATTTATGCCACATAATATTCTTACCAAATATCCATTAATTTCATTAATAAAAATTTGGCTTTAAGAAGCGAAACCAATCTTTATTAATAATACATTACGGTTATTGATCCTCCTTTCTCATTATACATACACTGTAATTCTATTATGATGAATATTGTTGCCTTTGAGCGTTACTTTCACTCCATAAAAATAAGTTATGGTTATACCTTCGTCTCATCTTCCAATGTATTTTCGATAAATCCATAAATGCTTTAACGACTCCATTAAGTCGTTTCGTGTACTTTTATTGTATTTATTATTACTTACATGCTTCGGTACCGACAATTGTGTTCATACTCGTCAGTTTGAATGGGAATGGGGGAGTGTAATGAATATAGTACAAGGCACAAGACACAACGCGCAATTTTAGACTGCAAAATTTTGTCGGTTGATAAATTAATCGATTGAAGGCTTTATAGATTCTATAGTGTGCAATCCGTGCAATCTGATTAACTCATCAAGCTACACTTTTTGTTTGGTAGATAGACATAATTTTACAAAAATTAATGTTGTGTTAGATTTCGTTATCAATTTAAACACCTGAATCTTTTGCCACTTTTCCCATTGCATTTTCTGATACGATCAAATCGCTTTAGCGAAGTCCAAATGCAAATTACTAATGTACTTTCTCTGTACACATGCTTAATTACCATGTAGTTTACGGAAGTGCTCATAAATAAAGCATTGCGGAGTGCGGTTATTGTTTATCTTTAACCTTTCACAGACTGCAAGCATATCAATGATACACAACAGAGGGTAGTTTTAGTATTTGTTACTTCATTTGATCTAAGCGGCAGATTGAAAGAAAATCTTTTACTTCTAACGTTTTAACAAATACTTTGCTGTATAGAACGCGACATAAGTCAATAAAAGTTCAATTATTACTAAGTGGTAAAGTCGTATAAATAAGAAGAGGTTCTCAAACTTATTTTGTCCCTTAATTTTATTTTTTTATGAGTTTAATTGCTAGAGAGAGTATTGTTGATGCTCATTAAATATTGTCTGGTCAAATTGAAGTTAACCTGAAATTTTTAGAGAAACTTTTCAGAGGAACCTGATTCTGACGCGACCCGAAACTGTATTTACCTGAAGCACAGCGTTGCTTCTAGCCTTGCATTTCTTTCGTAAAGACATGATTTCATGATTTCTTGGTATGGGAATGAAAACACAGGCAATTATTCACACATGTTTGCAAATTTGGAGGCTTTTGACCCTTTTTAGTAAGTATTATTAACTTTCACTTGCTCCCATTTTGTCCCGAAACTCTTGGCTTTCAATTCCTTATTTCTGTTCACGGTGCATATTTACGCCGCAGGGCAGGAAGGACGCTTTTCATTACATTTTTATGAGAGCTTTATCGTTTGAGCTTCATATTATGTTGTGTTTTAATGTTTGGTTAGAATTTTATGAGATTCTATCATAGACAAATATCGTCGCACCATTATAGGAGACAGAGATACTCACAAAGTGTAGTATAAAGTTTGGAAAACTTTTGACAATGTTTGTGTGACGAATGGACGTCAAAAATTCTATGAACACGCTTGACATTATTGGTTCATGAGCCCAAATGTAATGGCAAGGAAACTATAAGATTAACAGCACTTAATTTTGGGAGTTTTCTTGATTTTCTTCGAGAAAAATATCGTGGATTTTCTTCAATTCAAATGGAATTCAAATCTTTGAATTGAAGAAAATCCACGATATTTTTCTCGAAGAAAATCAAGAAAACTCCCAAAATAAAGTGCTGTTAATCTTATAATTTCCTTGCCATTACATTTGGGCTCATGAACCAATAATGTCAAGCGTGTTCATAGAATTTTTGACGTCCATTCGAAGAATTCGGGAGACTAAAGAAAATTGCAGATTTCTCAAATTCGTCGATCTTGTCGAATTTTATTGATTTCTAGAAATTTCAAAAAATTCAAGAAAATTCAACTAACTAATGTCAAATGTCAACCCTGAAGATTAAAGACTGTCCGATAATTAGATTTTTATGTTTTTTGGCTAATATCAACGCACTTCAAGCAAAAGTGGTACTCTAAATAGGGTACTGAAACTTGGCAGTGCTACAAAATTTTACACTGTAAAAAGAGTGGGGATAAAATTTCATACTAAATAGCACTCTATTTGGCAGCTGTCATTTATAGCACTTTTGCTTGGAGTGCGTTGCTAATATTAATTTTAAAGGAAAAACGAACGTTTTCTTCGATTGTTATTACTTTTATTCTCTCGTTCCTGTCAGTATTTTATAGTTTGTTACATAATTTACATTGTTGTTGTATGGTAGAAAATTTTTTATTATAAAAAGCGCAATCAAAGGTAAATATTTATGTGGCAAAAGTATCTAGTCTATGAAATTATATTGTTGTAATTGCTGGAAAAGAAAACAGAAAAAATTGATAATTTAAACAGTTGACTTGCTTTCGGTTCCTGATACAGCAAACTAAAATGAAAAGATTGTAATGCTGTCCTTTAGTTTGGTTATTATGTTATTTCGTCAAGTATTAATCAAACTTAAACTTTCAATAAATGTAATTCAAACCACATTAGCAACGTTTTGCTTTCTAACAATTATCTAACAATTTAAATTTCTCTTTTTCTTTTTTCATTTTTTGAACAATATATAGTCAAGCTCTATGTTCTTTACATAATAATATTTTAGTTTACTCATTTTTCATCATTTTTAATTTTCTTTTTTGTTATGCTAATAATCAACTAACTTCCAATTTGCATGGCTTTTTATATAACATTCTCTTCGTCTATCAATGAAACAAAAAAAAAAGTTCACGTAAAACGCCTGGATCTCAATAATTTACAGGACACGGAACTGATATGATGGGGGGGGTTTCACAAAAATGATTAATTTATTTACACACATCGAATGTTATATCATAATGTTACTGTATGTTCACGTTCACTACCGTCACCCCCGAGTGAGACAGCCTCGGATTGCTCGATTAACTCTCACTCGGATTGACACTACTGTACAAGTATATGACTAAGGCTTGATAAATTGCTGATTACTTTGTCGACACTTTTAACACTCATTTTCGACACAGAAACTTTATCAGTAGAATCATCTGCACACTGTCGATTCGTCACCGGCGCAAATACTATGAGACAAAGCCAGAAACAATTTGCCATTTCCACAAACGCATAATTGATAAATTTTGTGATTATGATCGTGTGATGACGATACGCCTGGAGTGGGTGGTTGTGCGGTTTTCAAATTTGGTAGGAAAATGCTGGATGAATCTAATCGAATCTAATGGGGAAGATAAAATTGGAATTGGTTTTTGTACGATTGAACTAACAATTTAATTGCTTCAATAATTAAATCTATGCATAGGACACAGCTGGATCAAGAGGAACAGCAGATTTTTCATATTTTAATTCACTTACATTTCCAGCTTCCGAGTGTAGTCGGATGTCATTAAGGCAACTAGCGTCTATGCTTCCCGCTCCCGATTTTATAAATATGTCCTGACCAGCACTAATATGCAGCGATCGTGTTGGTGAATCGAATCTGCAATGAATGAGCAAATAAACATTTGTCAGTTAATTGATTCGAGCCACACCCGAAAGTCCTACTTTAATTCTCGACCAGGCTCCGCTCTAATAACAGACGTCTGTACGGATTCCCGAAACACAGCTCCGCCGTCTCCATCGATCCGTAACGAATTAGCTCCAATCATTACTTCGTTTTTGTCGGCCGAAAATAGAACCGCACCATGTGTGTCCTTTATTTTCAAACTATGGGCAAGCACCTCCATTTTATCGTGACCGAGGAATAGATTATTTTCAATGTTTCCTTCCCAATCGCGGGTGTTGATTGAAAAATTTCTTGACGATTCTAATGGAATTGAACAATTTTGATCGTTCATTTAGCATGTTTGAGATTACTTTTTTGTTGTCCGCAAAATTACCTAATGAAATCGCTTGGCCATAACGAGATTTAATTGTGGAAGCTCTTAGTATGTCCAGCACTAGTGTTTGACCTGGAATTCGTATAATGACATCATGAAAATTTCATTAATACGCCCTCAAAAAAGAAAAAAAAAATTTGTGGTTTGGAATGAAATGACCATTTAATTCATTGTTTGCCACATTAAAACCGAATACAAAATGCTCTAGCAAAATGTAATCTCTCAAATCGCTTCATGCTTCGATTTGTCTTATTGTTCTCTGTTTGACACTTGATTAACGTACAAGACATCTATCATCAATGCCATGAAGTACTACAAGTGTCTTGAGAAGCTACATCACTTCTACCATTTAATTATTTTCACTGAGAACGAGTTCTCAAGAAGAATTATAAATCTAACAATATGTCGATGGGCTATATGCACTAAAAAATTTGTTGGCAAAAAGGTTTTTAAAAAAATTGTGGGCTAGCAGCATGGACATTTTCAGAGAATGTGGGCATCGAGGTTTTTAGTGCTTCCGTTTTTTCATTTTTCCGTAATAACACCAGTGACAACGCCTTATTTTAAAAGAATAATTACAGAGATGCGGAGCAAATAAATAAAAATATGACAAAAAAAACGACATTCGGGTTCAGGCTATTCCTACATTGGGATTTTTTCGGCCAGGCACTAAAATAATTGTGGCACAATGGGCCCTTTAGCGGCCTAAGTATGTTTACTTAAGCAATTAAGAGGCACCGGCACTTAGCTAAAATTGTAGCCTACATTTGCGTGTTTCGTATTTCATTTTTGTTAATATCTTTTCATCAGAATCTTTTTTGAAAAATGTACGACCGCAATTCCGACCACGAATCTGTTAGCTTTAAATAAAAATTAGTTTTGGTTGTTGTCGTTTGATCAGCTCTGAGAAAAGTGAGCAGTTTAATGAAATTTTCATGAACTGCTCATTGTTCTCAGAGCTGGTCAAATTGTTACAACCAAATCTATTTTCTGTTGAAAGCTAACACATTCGTGGTCAGAATTGCGGTCGTACATTTTTGAAAAAGGATTCTGATGGAAAGATATCATCAAAAGTAAACTAAAATCCTGTATTTAAAAATCGCCCTAATGTATGCTTTTCGGCAAAGTACCGGTGCCTCTTAAGAAACGCCCGGATTAATAATAAATCTCTACTTTAAGTTGTCCATCGAGAAGGGAAGACTGCTGAAAATTTTCATAAGAAGCCAAAAGCTTCTTTAAACTTTGAAGCAAAATCATAATTTGGTGCCTTTGCATGAAATAGTTGATTACGTCCTAGTTTAATTGTTTGGAACTTTTTGTTTTGCCAAGTGTTGCTTTTGCAGGTCACACCCAAGGCCCGGTATGCAATCACACTTGGCAATACAAAAAGTTCGAAGCAATTATGTAATTTCATTCACTATGCCCCCTGGAAAGTAGTGTCAACGCTATTGTCAATGAACTAATGACTCATTTCCCGTAGACTTAGTAGTTGTTTTCGTATCTGTTGTGGACGGTAGATCTTCAGCACTTTCGCTTGTCGCCATTACTTTGTTCGGGCTTCAACTCACAAAATTACCTAAAATTTACCGTCCACAATGTTACAATCTAGGAACCACGTCAAGTAGATATGTAACTGCAATATATTGTGTGCGTTACGCTACGAGCTTTTATATGAAGGCTTTAAATCAGTTACTAAAATTCGTAATAAACTTACCTATAACTTGAAGTCCACCAGCAACAACTTTAAGTTGTCCCATACCTTCCTGAAAGATTAACAGATTTAATTGTGACGTAGTGCGTGTTTTAGATACAAAAAAATATCGAACTGGTTCGGAGGTACACTTTAATCAGAAATTAAAAGATAAATAAGAAAAATTTTGCATCAACGCCAAGGTAGCCTGAAAACCTGCCAAGTTAGGTCAGGTTATTATTTTTCAGATCGAAACAGGTCAATTCAGTTAATTTTAAAATTAAACCAATCAGGCTCAAGTCAAGTCGAAGCCTGACCTGATTCCTCAATTTTCCGAGAAAATATTTTGCTTATTTCACCTTTTGAACGGAACTTATTTTACGTTTCTGTATTTTATCGAAATTTATACATGAACAACTCGAGTGAAAAGTATGCAACCGAAACGAATACAGTAACGCTTCAAACTCCGGGTGTAATTTGTCATTTGAAAAAAATATGAGGAGCGACTTGAATAACCAACAAAATTAAAAATTATTTGTAGTTGAGGGAAGACTTAAAAGATAACTCAAGTATCATAAACTGGCCGGAGTTTGAGTGATTTCCCAATTTTGTGCATATATTAATAACAGGATTTCCCTCATTTGACTTATAATGACCGTCAACAAAAAACTGGTATAAATATCTTAAAATTCTATGACTCACCGATGAAAATTCCATCACTTTCAATATCCATAAGGTTAACGCTAAATTTACTATAATTAGTACCATTAATCCTAAAATGAGTATAAAAAGGCATTTCTTTCGCCATCCATACAGCCCTATATGATACCCGGTGCTGCTGGTAGTGTTGTGTTGATTTATATTATTCGCTGCTGAACTCATGGTTGGTTGGTATTTTGATTTGTTTGTTGTTTCATCATCAGGTAGCAAATCGCTAGGGGTAGGAAAAAATGCAGCGTTAGTCGTTATAAGTATGTTCGGGTAAAGTGTAGATATAATGGAAAAATTTTGAATAAACGGAGTCATCTGTTATCGAAAGCGGTGACAAATATGAACAATGAAACGCGAGGTAAACAATAGAAGTAACAGACTTAATGATTATATGACGATATACTTTCCGTTTCTGAAAGGTCGAAAGAAGATAGTGAGTCTTGGTGTTGGAAGAATCAGGGGTACCGCGGCTTGCTTGCTATTTTTTACCAAAACATCCTATTGTTATTTCTACCGACGCGACATAAAAAACGTTATAACCGACAAACCTTTATCGATTATAACTAAAAACGATTGAAAAGCATAATTGAAATATTTTCCGATTTTTTCACTGTACCGGCCAAAATCTATTAGTCGTTTTTAGGTACAAAGTCAATTTGAAAAAAAGGTAAATACATCAACAGTTGTTTCTTGCTTTGTTTTTTTTTTGTTTCAATTGGTTTTGCACAGTGATTGAACTAATAGGTTTATTGCAGGACATTGAAAATTATGCTTCAATGCAATACTGTGATGAGCTTCTCTTTACTAATTACTTTCCATGCATCTACCTCTCTCTAATCCTGTTTCCTATTTGTGCACACATACAATATCGCTGAGAGTGGGGGGAATATGGACACTTGTTATTTTGCAAATGAGTTTTAAAATATTTTTCAAATTCATTTACGTTCAGACCGCCGAGGAGAAAAGTTCAAATCAAAAGACTCGTCAATATAAATATTGTGAAAAACCGTGCATCTAAAAGCGTTAAAACTATCGAAACCGACATCAGTGACAAATTGAAACACTTCTTTCGGAACAACCAGTGCAAAATCAATAAATAAAAATGCCAAAAGTTCGCAGAAGTCGCAAATCTCCACCGGACGGATGGGACCTGATCGAACCAACACTGGAGGAATTGGAACAAAAAATGAGAGAAGCCGAAACCGATTCTCACGATGGCAAACGGATCAGCGAATCACTGTGGCCAATATTCAAAATTCATCATCAAAGGTCGCGCTACATTTACGATCTGTACTTTCGCCGGAAGGCAATCAGTCGCGAACTGTATGATTATTGTGTACGCGAACGAATAGCCGATGCTAATTTAATAGCAAAATGGAAAAAGTCTGGCTATGAGAAGCTGTGTTGTTTGCGTTGCATACAGACGAGAGACACGAACTTCGGAACGAATTGCATTTGCCGCGTACCTAAATCTAAACTGGACGAAGGCAGAGTGGTCGAATGCGTGCATTGTGGATGCCGTGGGTGCTCCGGGTAGGCAGTGGTTGTGATATGAAAAGATATTTTTTGAAGACTCAGTTTCTTTGTATTGGTTGGATAAAGAGAGAACGAAGACTGTAAACTCAAATTCGGTCGACTTTAATCTAATTTTTGAATCAATAAGAACATTGTTTTCCTCTACAGATAATGTATAGTTTCGTATAACGATAAGATTTTGTTAATAAATTGATTGATTGTAGAAATAACATTTTTTTCCTGAAACAGTGAACTCTAAAATATTGGAAAAGTTGATCGTCAGAGTGTCTTTTAACTCTGTTAAAATCGATCAATACTGCATATTATCAAGACAGTACCGGACTGGCTCAAAAAATCCCGTCGGGCGTTGCAACGCGTTGTATTATTTTTCAAAAGGCCATCCGTTGACCTTTATCCATACAAAAATCAAAAGACTCTTCGAGAATCGCCCGAACGCCCATAAGGCCAGTACGGCACTGTATCAAGAGCAAAGCCTGACAATCTTAAATCATTCTCTTTGTAAGGACCCATCAATTTGAAGCAGATTACATTCTAGGTAAGAGTGCCAAACGCATAACCTTGTTTCTATATCACTTTTCAAGAGAGAAAGTGAATGAAATAACACTTGACCTTTGAAATACAGCCAAACTTAAAATCAATCGAATCCACTAAGTTTCAGTAAATCAATCCAATTGCATCAACATCACATTCTGGGTAGGGCTAAAAGTTTTGTGGCATAATCGTTTTAAAAGTGCACTATATAATCAGAGTCGTTTATCCAAATGGTAAGTGTAAATAGGATTTCAAACTATACTTATTTGTCCGCTGCACTTAAATGTTCGTTCAGCATATTTTCGAATTTCTAACTTTTAATGCATTTCGCGTTTACATTTTTGGTTTGTTTTGAGTTTTATTTTTATTCATTCAAATTTTATAATAGAAATTAGTGTCCCATTTAATTTACAGCTGGACAATTTTTGACCAAAATATAATGTGATGATGTACTGATGTGAACCATTTGTAGCTAAAACATAAATTCAACGATTGAGTTTATGAAAAATTCCTCATTCTCGGTAAGAGACGAGATATTATTTCATTAGAGAAAGAAAAAATTGTGTCTCGTTGCAGTGAGATGCAGATTCACAGCTGAAAGAAAATGTTCTGTATCGCTATGCTACGCATCTTCTATTTTCGTTCCAATTATAGCGCTTTCCGATTTTATTTTAATATGAAATGTGATGCAGAGTCATAGTATGATAAAACAAAATCATCAGTAGCATGACACAAAGATAATTCGTTCATAAATAACATATCATTCGAATTTAATGCTTTTCATCTATTTTTGAACTGTAGAAATTACAACCGAGGTTGCAAAAACATATTACAGTGCAAAATCAACGCATTTTCTTAAAGTGAATCAACGATACTCTAAAATGTTCGGCAGGTGAAAAATGATAGACGAAGCAAGAGTATCGACGACTTTGTGAAGAAACGGTGAGTTTCTGAAGAAGTTTTGAATAGTCAAAGTACTCACAGTTTCTTCAGAAGTCGTTGTTCCTTAACCTTTTGTAAAAGGAATATCCCTTTAACAGAATGGCGAAACGGTGAGAAACGACGACTGCTCAATATTTCTTCAGGAACTCACCCTTGCTGCAGAAAGTCGTCGATAGTCATTGAGATTTAGCGTTTAATCTAGACACTAGATCTTGGTTTCCACTTACTCTGTTTACGCTCCGTTTGCTCGCCGTTTACTCTTTAAACAATTAAAAAAAAGGCGTGATTTAGCTAAACGGTGGCAAAACGACGTAAGTGGAAATCAAGCATTATGACTGAAACGATAGTTTCAACGTTTAATAACTGGATTTGTATTGTAGTCATATCGGTAAAATCTCATAGTTGGACTAGTAGACAACAGTCTATGCCACGTAGTTTCCTTAGAACTCTAGATGTTGTAGCAAACATTGAAAAACATTTTTGATGGTAAAACTTTTCTTAACTTGAAATTCCTTCCTCATGGCTGATTCCTTCATGTGACTTACGAGATTTGAAGAATTTTCATAGAACTAAAGCTTTTGGGATTGAAATTACTTTTATTCATGCAAACAAAATTGCTACAAAAACTAACAGAACGATGGAAACGACAATTTTAAATACGAAATTCTATTCAAAAGTTTTCATTCTCATCACTTACAGTTTAAGTGTCCGTTTGTTTTGGCTTCGATTAATAATGTCACTTTGATGATTAATTTCCTGCAAAAAGATATAAATCCCATTGAACTGGCACTCCGAAACGATCATCGAAATCAAAAACCAATAAATAATAAAGTCACATACTCAAAACCGAAAAACAAACACCATAACTCTTATCAACAGGCATTAAGAAAAGTATTTGAAAATTTTCGTAGACAGAAATGACTTTAGAACTTTGAAACTTTTCGATTTTATTTCCTTTATTTTGTGTCAGTAAATTCAGTGTTCATAATAATAATATCGAATATAATACACACGACGAGCAACACTTCATTTACCACATTAAATTATAGAAAAGAAACTTTTCCGAGAAAAGTTGAAAAGCGGACTAAAATTATCTTAGAAAACAGAATCATCTCCGACAGGTATTAAGTGTGTGAAATCACGAAAATAGTTTTTTTTCTCTGTGGAGATGCGAGTGGAGTTGATTTCGATGTTTTTATTGGATTTTCTTCTCATAACGAAATATAAACGGAACATTTTATGAATTCTTTGTTGTTTCGTTTTAAAACACATTATTTAATGTGTGAAGAATATATTGAGTTAAAAAACATGTTTAGTAGCGAAATGTAATAAAAACGCTTAAGATTTATGGAGACAGTATTCTATGTGTAAAAGGTGTGAGTAATGAACATTTTTATTACCGTGTAATCATTAGCAGGTTTTTGAATATCAACAAAAAAAATTTAATGTCGCAATTTTGAAAAACCTATATTACTTGCCATTAAAACATTTTTCTATGTGTAGCCTGGACATACATACACATAAAACTTTAATTAACATTCATTAAAAATGAAGCGCGACGCACCATTGACTTAATGAAAGAAGATTTTTTGTTCATTCAATTCGTGTTAATTACACTTGGTCTTGACAACCCCCTCTGTTCTGTAACACAGGTTTTGTTCATTGACACAATAGTTCGTTAGATCGGACTCGGTGTAGCCATTTCAAACAAAAACATAAAAAAGTAATGAAATTGGTATGATTCTCTCAGTGTATTCAACACTTAACATTGTCAATGTTAATGTTTCAAATGCTCTACTTTCGATGGAAAAAGTGATGTTTTGGATCAACTAAGGTGTGTTTTATTTTTAGGGGAAGACTATTGTGGGACCAATGATATTCGATAGCAGACTTTCTAGGATCTTATGGGGCTGAATCATTATTTTCCGACAAGGTCTTATTAGTAACATTAAATTACCGATACATCCCTCGATCATTTTAAGCACAAAATGAGAATATCTATTTGCAGATTCTTGAGAAAGCCTAAAACCTAGCTGATGAAACTTTTCCACTAAAATAATGGGTCAGCTTTCTAGTTTCCCTGGGTAATTTGTTATAAAAGATTGAAAAAACAGAACTCATTTTCATGATACAATTGGTGAAAAATTCGGTCCAGCACCAAGTTTTTTTGCTGTATCAAAAAATCTATTATTCATGAACGATGTTTGTCGTGACCCATATTACGTCGCGTGAAACATATGCAACTCGTAACGGTTACCACCAGTTGAAAACAGTTATTATGACACTCACTTTTAGTGGAAAAAGTTTCATAGACATGTACTAGATTTTAAAATAATAAAATCTAATGTTTGCGAGGTTGTTCAAACCACACGGTGCGGTTGAATGAATTTTAACTGAGCATTTTGATGCACTTTCGATATTTTTCGATATTATTAGTCAGCTCGGAGCCCTGAACTTCCACAAAATTTTTAGATTTTCATCCGTACCGTCGGTGACATTGGTGCATAGCCCATCATGTGTACAGAGAGAGAGTGGTGGAAAACTGGTTGTGGTTTCAATCGATAGTGCCCGAAATTCTAATAACAATTGTACAATAATTTAGTACCCTAAGTGCAAGTGAAGCCGGTAGAGACACAGAGCAACGAACTGCCAGAAATCTAGTAAATCAAAAATGAACCGCTCATGCCAGGTTTATTTTAAGTCTACCGTGATCGAGTCTTACACTTCGTTCGATCTAAGAATTTTCAAAATATTGATACAAAATCTATCATTTGTTCATTTGTTCAAACAGCGCTTTTGGTGCATACGATGACATAAAAGAAATCTTATCGCCTGTTTTTGTCGACAGCTCAGATGACATAGCCGGCATCGGGCATGAAGTCTATGAGCGCAAAATCTTACTCTAAGAGCGCAACATCCTACTCTAATGGCGCAACACCTTAGTGGAAAATTGTAAAGATTTTGTAAGATAGGCACCGTATGGTCATTCCAGGCCTGCATAGGCGTCTGAAATACGGAGTAATTTCACCTGTCGTAATTCGATCAGCGTATACCTCATTTTAAAGCAAATCAGATCAAACTGAAGAAGAAACAAGAGACCATGACAATTTCAAACACCCGTCTACCCATTATGGTAAGCTTCCAAACTCGACATACTGTTCATTTTGTGTGTTCGGTTTACAAAACACAAGTAAATGCGAGAGTAAATGGGAAAAAAATTAAATGTCAAGCAATTTATCAACATATTATTATGATGGTTTTATGGTTATGTTCTTTAAAACTGTTATGTTTTATACGTTTTATTATGTATCCTAGAGTTAAAGTTCTATGCTAAATTAACTTCAACATTCATTTTAAATATAATGCATATCATATCGCATGTTGTATGTGTATACATAACTTTCAACAGATATATATTTCATAACAAAACATTCTTGGGTAATTAAAGCCAGCTTTCAAACAATACCCTGTTCTATGGATGAAAATATATATAGTATAATACACACTACCAGCGACAATGAACGTAGATGTGTCGGAAAATAATGAAAGGTGTACGAGATATACAACGAGATATATTCCGGATACGATTATCAACGACTCCGGTTGTATGGTAATAATAAGTTAGAAAATTCTCTGTAAAAGACAACTTTTCCATTATCTAAATTATGACAAACGAACTAATGAAACGGCGCAGCAAGTACAACATAAATAGATGCAGTTTCCATTAACGTGTAGCTTGTAGCAAAATCAGTTTTTAAGAAAGAGTTGGGAAAGATTCAACTCGTAATTCAAAACAATGAAAACTCCGGCTTTAAATAATGTTTTGTTAAATACCGGGGGCTTTCAGAGATGTCAAGCTTTCAAAGAAAATTGATGCGATATGGATGCTTCAGCAAAGTTATTGGATTCTTCTTCATCAAAAATTCATCGTCAAAGTTATCAAATTATCGAGTTACACACAGACATTTCGTCTACCAGTCTACCATTCCTAATTCCTCTATAAATTTCAACGTTTCACAAGAAGATAGCGAAAGAAATAAGCAAAATGAAAAGAGCAATCCTTTCGACCATCATATAGCTCCTTACATGGCATCTTGACTCTGTTCTGTGAATCTAAAAGTCTCGAAAGGAAACTCTAATTAAAATTGACCGACAGTTTTATATATCTTATAAAGTGCAAATTGCGAATAGCATTCCTATCTCACAAAAATAGTTTCAGTGAGAATTGCGAATCTGAAAATTTCATCATTTTCATCTGACTGTAACATTGGTATAGATTTCACAACAGTTCCCAAACGCTTTTCTTCCAACAACACGTTTTTTTTTTCTTTAAATGAGTTCCGACATGCACACAGTATTACAGCATTATATCTATTCGAAGCTGTTAAGCGCGTATACATGTTCAGCTAGGTGTTTTATATCTTTAAATATATTTTTTTTTGTCAGAGATCTTGCACATTTTGATATTTATTTATAAACGAAATACGACAACATGAACGAGGAGGCAGCTGTGCACACGGGTGTATCACTGTAATTTATAGTATATCGTGGAAAATTAGCGTCTTTGTGCAAGCGAAATATCTCTACACACAGAGCCAGACAACAACAAATTTTCGTATTTGTTTTAATACTCCGACAACATAAAATCCGCACAGAGAAGAGAGAACGAGGAGAAGTGTGTCGTGTAGCCCGTAGGTATTATAGTATAGACAATCGGCGTTGCTAGAGCCGCACTAAATTTTTTTTTTTTGGAAAAAATGGAAATTTACTGCAAATTGAGGTAAACATTAAACAAAAGAAGAAAGAAAAAAATAATAAAAAGTTGAAGCTTAATATGAATTTAACGATCGTCGGGTATTGCCCCATGCTCGCACATTTTTTTTCGGCTGAATGCAAAAAAATTATTTAAATTAATTCAAACTTTCAGCACATATTTTTGACATTAACTTTCACTGTGAAGTGTGAATATATGTTATTTTAATAAAATGGTGTGTGTGTACCTCCCCCTAGTAAGACTCTGGAATATTATATGTTCAGCAATGTGAAAACAAGTGGTTGTATGATACGGAAAGACAGCGCTTAAATTAGCAACATTGCCTTCAAGTACACATTTTCATGCTTCTGTTCTCATTATACACATACAACAGTTAGTACTTGCAATTTATGTATATATAGAACGGTACTTATACTTTACAGTTGGTGTTATTTCCGCTCGGTGTGACTCAGCTGTTACAATTTCCAAATTAAATGGACACTCTGGTGGTTTAGATATGGTTCAAGAGTAACACAAACACACAAATAGCACAGATGTTAGACAATGGGGCTAAGGAAAATTTGAATTTATGTGATTTTATTTTCGGTCGAATTTTCCGACATGGCAATAATTAGACTTGAATGTATCCGATCGGAAAAACCAATATCGAAAACGCCATCTATTTTCGGTCTTTATGCCACAATAAAATGGAAACTTATGTTGCAAATTACAAAAACATGTCCCTTGACTGAAATTATTCAAAAACAAAAACATGTAACTGAATAATTGTCATGTGCAGCCAGCACACACAACTTGATATGAAGTGAACGTAACACACATTCTGCACATAAAGTTATTTAACGGAAAGTTTATAGTAAACTACATGACGTTGTCTTTGTAACTTTGCTAGTAAATTTTACCAAAGTCTAAGACACGGCGCAAATATAAATGCAACTCTGCTCTGTGTATTTATAATGGAAAATGGGTATGAAATAAAAGTCTTGCCAGTGTGACGAGAGAGAGAGAGGGAGAGTATATATATATATGTGTGTGTCTATGCCGTAAAGTTTCGGAAAGTAAAGCTGAAGTTATGATAATATGAAAACATATCTGTTAAGAAAATTGAGTTTAATCAAACAATAAATTTTATTTTTGGATGCTAGACGAAAACTTAAGACGTTTGTCTTCATTTCTATATAAACTGCATGTACCCTTATCATATACTAACACTTATCATCGTCTGAGGATAATTTTCAGTTAAAAAAAAAGAAAAAATTGAAAAAGAAAATCAGCTCGTTTCGCGAAACTTTTTTTTTAAAGCTTTTGAAATATATGAAGTGTTGGTCGACATTCTTTAAATAGAAATTTATAAATGGTAAAGGGATGTACATATAAAACGCGTTTAGGTAAATAAGCCACGTCAGGAATTATTTAATAGTAAATTTCATAGCACCAAGTGTAAGGAAATTTATAAAATCAAAATAAAAACAGTCTCAGGTGGTCAGAGATATTTTATGATCGCTGGCTGACACTGACACAGTTTAACATAAAATTCTAATGAAGTAAGGGGCCATTCATAAATGACGTCCACTACTTTTGGTCGGTTTTAGATCCTCCTCCCCCATCTTCACGCAAAAACGGTCAAATTTGACCCAATTTTGTTAGGGCCATGAACAGTTCCTAAGAGGTTTTCCCTCAATTGTTCCTTCACAACGACAAAAAAAGAATGACATCTGGTTGTCATAGTATTATATAGTGAAATTAATGTTGAAACAAAATGAAGTAAAAGATTTTGTATCAAACACTAAGCAATACCTTGAACAAAAGAAGTACCAGATTTAGTCGTGATATAGTTAAAGCCGATAAAATCAATATTGACTTACCTTATGGGCTGGCTGGTGCAACTGCTTCAAACGCCGTCCTACTGGAACTGGATAAGATGGAAATTCATTTTCGTTGCATAAGAATGATGTGCCCTCGTTACAATTATTTAAGTTTTCCAAAAATTCATGTTTCATTTTACATTATACATCGCAATCAAAAACCGATTTATTTGAATGCTTCACATAATTTATTTTTTATAGGGGAAAAGGACTCGTACACTGAAAATTAGGTAACCCATTATAAGTACTACAACGTAGCCATATAATTTGGGAATATTTTTTTTGGAACTATGTTTGCATGGTTAATTTAGCAGCAGGCATTTAATTTTCGTTTAATTGGTCGGGTTGGCAATAAGAACAGCGAAACTTAAAATGAAGCCAGCCAACAATTTCGATACATTTTAAGCAAACTACACATAAGAACGGTCATTAATTTCAGTCGAACAAAAATAACTCTATTAAACATCATCTAACCCCAATTTATGGCTTTCACTCGTTTCCATTTAGACATTATTATGCACAAAACCCATAATGTTTTTTTGGTGGATGTGTGTGTAGTATAGTGTAGTATACAAAACGGTAGCCAAAAGAACTTGATGTAGTCATTTGCATTTAATTTAATGGAATTAAATGTATAAACTAGTCGCTCCAATTTATGTTATTAAATTTTTGATAGTACACCGTATTTTGATGTTTCGAGGACAGACTGTATAAATTACAATCCGAAGGCATAAATTATTCCGAAATTTATTGGCAAACACGATCCGCCTTATAACAGAAAATGTGAAATTTATTGAAATTAGTGAAATTACCAAAAAATAAAAATTTTGTGCAATTCAGTTTCTGCTTCGAAAAAACCAAACTATTTCAAAATATTCTGCAATCAGTGAAAGACTACCAAAAAAAAAGTTCATTGCATTCACCATGCATACATACAACGTCCATACAGCAATTCACCAAAGCCATTTTCAATGTTATTTTCCCGCAATTATTTTGTATAATTGAACAGGAGTTTTATGTCTCTCGGGGTTAAATGTCACAGCGAAAAAGTCCTATTGTGAGTAACGTTGTACCGTTACTTTTATATTATATAGAAATGTCCCGTTTCTGTGTCGTTTCGTTTATGCACAGTGCAATTTATTGAATTCTTTTAGCCATGCACAAGTCTCGTTTGTGAATTTGAAATTTTATATAAATTATATTTGATATTTGAATTGAGTCGTGGGAATGCGACACATTTAAACTAGCAAATTAAAATGTAAAGCACACTAGTGATCAAACGTTGAAAATGTTTTGCCTTCGGTGTGGAGATTGTGGAGTTAATTTTGAGGATTCAGTTTTAATCAACAAAATTAATTTGCCAATTTTTTGTGTGTGTACATTTTTTGATTTTAAATAAAATCATGAAAAGTTAGTTGCGACAAACAACACGAGGGCCACGACAATCGTTTTATTGGCAAGTAATTTCTCATGATTCGATAATGATTTTGAAGGAAATAAGGGGAGAAAGACTTTCAATTCGGTGGGACCTATATAAAGATTATCGCTATTTGTCCTTTCCCAAAATGAAAACTATTTATTCTACCCGGTGGAGTGCCTATCAATTTTCAATAATCGGTTCCGGACTCGTATGAAAAATTTTATTAAATTTTTATTTTCCGAAGTTTAAAAAAAAATTGTAATTTCGCCACCGGCAAGAGCATTTTTGTCGAAAATTTTCGTTTTTCGGAGAAAATGCTTCTGCCAGTCTCGAGCTTATAAGTTTTTTAACAGGCGGTTTCGGAATGTGAAAATTTAAGAAAAATTTCTTTATAAGTCCAAAACCGCCCATTAAACAAGCATACACTCGCAGAATTTTGAAAACCGACACTGCCTAAGGGTTGAATATTCAGTACTGCAAAGGCAAACTTTTGATGCCTTTCTAGCGAAAACTTTTTTTTTCGTGTATTGTCAAAATGGAAATTGTGTAAGAATTACACACTTAGGACTTTATAAAAGCATGAATCCACTCAGTTGCATACATAATATATTTCCTAACTTCGTCGCTTATTTCCAATGTCGTTTAGGAAAAAAGTTGTTCCTAACTTATGCTAAAATGCTAAAATTCGATTCCATCACTCGCCTCCGGCTCGAGCTGAAAATCTCCCATTCGCTCAAAAAGCATTTTAGCATTACTACAATAACTATTAAGTAACATCTTTGACACGTAACATACTGCATTTTAAGAAGGAACAATTACGAAAAATGAGAAACTGAAGTAAAAACTGAGGTGTAAAAACCAACTTCTACGAACATCGTCGAATTATAAAGAATAGGAGAAGATCATAGACAATTTGAAGCAAATTTCTTTGCAGGCATTTTATTAGAGATAATTGTACGCAGAATTATTTACGAAGAAGTCGGCAGACAGAAGTAACACGGTAGTCTACCTCTATGAGTAACACATGGGCAAATGGGCTAATGGGTCACTATTAAAAAAAACATATTTTTAAAGCAGGTTCCACGACTTATTGAGATACAGAGAAGACGGCGCAATTTTTAATTTTGTTTCGGTTCAAAAATGTAGCCTTAAATTCCTAACCTGCTGAATTCTTGAATTCTGGTATACAACTACTTCCGAACCAAATTACGTTAAAAATTAATTTTAACTTTCATTCTCGGTCACTATTTTTAAATTTTTTAAATTTTATTTTAGTCTTTTTCGCTCAAACAATCATTTTCCTGCGATGTCACTCACATAATTAATTGTACAATTTTCGCAAAAAAAAACATCTGAAGTACCCCGCAACCGATTATTTATTACACAGATCAAGTTGAGTTATGATTTATTTTTTTAAACACTCATTCTATGCGGAACTGTAAACCGAAACACAACCATCCCCGTCAATAACATTCATATCACTGAAGTGAAATGTTTTTCCTAGCGGCTGATACAGCACTTCATCAAACCTATTAAGTATATCAACTCAAAATTGAGAAAACATTTTCACATCAAATGGTGTTGATGCTCTCATAATAATAGAGAATTACCGGAATTTCTCTCCTAGTGGAACTTATCTAACCCACGTGCTTTTCTTTGATGAAAACTGAAACGATATTGGTGGGATAAGTAATGTGGCGCATGCGTATGATATTGTACTCGGTTGGGTGGTGAAAATTGGCACAAAAGGAAATGGGAGTTTCTTATCGAATTTGTTTCAAAAGGAATATCTCTTATTTCAAACATTTGTTTATTGTTAAATGATTGAATTTTATGTCGTTCACAATAGCGTTAGCGTAGGTTTAGAAATAAATTTTTGATTTTGGTCTGGCATTTTCTTGTTGATTTGAAAGACTTTTGACTATATTTGTGATCCGCTTTCAATTATCTTTCATATAATAATAAAATAGGCGGGATTTAACATTTCATTCAAAAATTTTTTTTTGTATCTGAGCCATTTCAACAAATTTATACAAAGCAACAAAACCGTTTACGTCTGCTTGATATCAGATGTATGAGATGATAATAGCTGGAGATCTCATTGCTTATTCTCTGTCGCTTAACAGGTGACAGTGTACTCGCTTGCCACTACTGGGTTTGAGACTTGGATTAGAAAAATATTATTTATTTTTTTACAACTTCGATCAATGAAAGAGAGACTGAACTCAGTAATAATTTCCTTTTATGGAACATGTAAGTAACTATGTGTAACCGAAGGAGTAAATGCGTACTTCCGTACTCCTCTTGAAATGGGTGATGTGTGTTTGAGCTCTTACAGTCTCGCTGCAACAAATGAGAAAGTCTAACTAAAAACCAAAATTACTTTGCCGAAATTTATACTTGATAGTGCTGGTGTTTTGCTTGTTCCATGGTTTAACATTAGAAGGTTACACCGATCACTGAGACTGTTATCGCAAAAAAGCAAAGAACTTTCATGTAATTTTTGTACAAAATTGTAGCGCAATTTCGAACAGAAATGCAGTTAGAGTTACCGATAGCCGGGCGATCGGCATAACCTCCTCATAATACAGCCTTGGCTTGTTCGACATGACTTCAAAATATCTATTTTCTGTTAGGATTGGGATTATATTTATTCACTTAGTTCCTAGACTAGAGTGTTAGTGTTAGTTGCGACGGCTGGTTGGAATCCTAACAGGACACAACAGCTTGATCCAACTTGCAGAGGGTGTGGGCTAGAACCGGAAACAGTAAGACATTTCATATGCACTTGCCCGGCTCTGAAGAATTTAAGGACTAAGCATCTAGGAGACTTTTATTTGACTCCTGAAGAACAGTTAAAGCTGGACCTGGCTAACGTGCTTTCTTTTATTACAGGAAGCAAGTGGCTACTCGTACCCGAAAGGGGAGTCTGAAAAGAATTTTTGAACGGAGAAATAACACAATGGGCCCAACAAGGACTGGTCTCAGTGTTTTTGATTTGTGTAACTTTATTAATGCGATAAATGTTCAATTTTGCTCTTTAGTATTTGAAAATTTAGTTGTATAATGATTGTAATGCACGAATCAAGTTTCCAATAAAAACCAAACCAAACCAAGAGTGTTAGCTGATTCAATTCTCTAAATCTAAAATTTTTTTTGACTATCTTAATTAGATAGGTGATTGATGAGGTTGTTTCAAATTACTCTATGGTAGTGCATCAATAATTCACGCCGTAAGTGTGAATTTGCCTCTTCTCTCTTCAGCTAGCTGTACAGTGTACATTGTGTGATGTTGAAGACAGCGCCATTGCACTTTCTCGTTGAAACGTTAAAACAACCACTAGGAGTGTCTTAATGTGATCCAATAATTGTGTAAAAAACAGGTAGTTAAATTCGCGAAATATTGCATACGTGTAGGAGTTTTGAAGAGAAATTTGCAGAGATATACGAGGATAATACAGCTACTGGTGCCAAGCTTTTCAGAAGTATTTTAAATATAAATTTCCCTCACAGGTTACCAGCAACGAATGTGGAACGCTGGAAAAATCTAACAAGCAAATAACTATGGCAAATTTCTGAATCTGGTGGGTATGAGTAGTGGACAGGACAGTAGACTTCAGGACAGTAGACTTAAAACTTGATCAGATGCTATTCCATTCTCATTATTCTTATTCAGGTGCGAAACATTAGGTTCTAAATCCCAGATATCATAATGCAAGAAATCAAATCACTGAGGCCCTACTGAGAATGACAACCAGTACTCCGTAAAGGTAAGGTAAAATTACTTAAAGTAACGGTAATTTTACCTCAATTAAAATACGAAATAGTTGATAGAGTTACTTACACAATCAAAACTTTATTGTGAAATCAGGAACTGTAAATAATTTCGAAGCCTTATTGACTTGACTTATGCTTCTAGCTGCTTCAGTTCTTTCTTCGCAGTTAATAGTTCATGAGTCAAATAAAAGGAAACGCGGTATATGTATCTTCTCCCCAGCCCCACTTGTTTTACAAAGTGGACTCCATCCAAATTGTCACCTAATTCGTGTCCCAAATTATCTTCAACCAATTTCCGTGCTATGTTCGATGTGTTTTCACCCTTCGTGAAACAATACACATGCACCAGAGGATACATCGGATGAGTGACTTCGTCGATGTCGTTCAGCAATCCACAGAAACAATTTAAAAAATCAACAGCCATTGCAGGCAGGTTCATTGTTATGTGAATTTTGTAGTCCTTCGGTTCGTTGTTTCGCCACCGTGAAACCAAATCGTTTTTGATTTCATTGCAAATGAATTCTCGGCCGTCTTTATTGAAAGCCGAAACGTAGTTGGTGACCCTGTTTCGTCGGATGTTAGCTTGTAGCCATTTGAACGATTCGGGATTCAGGTCATTAGCTAGAACCGTGCATTTAGATTGACCAGCCGGAACACTGAATGGACCAATACCAGCGAAAACGTCATACAAAACGTCGCCGGGCCGTAATAGTTTAACAATTCGGTTGTGTTCCCCCTTTAAACGGGGATTCCAGTAAACTGTCGAAAAGTCGAATTCAAATTCGATCCCATTTTTTTTATCTGTAGTTTTACAGTCACGATCTCCACACAACACTTCAATTGGCGCACTCCGAAATGTGTCGTTAATCTTTTGGCACTTATTGGTGACTGTTCGACAGTGTGGCTGTTTATCCAAAAGTACTTCACCGATAATCGTCTTATACGGTAACAAATGTTCTGCTAGATTAAAATGAATAATGTGTCCGACATAAACATATGATGGCAATGTGTGTTGAAGTTGACACTCTCCCATTGGTAGAATCGATTTTAAAATTTCCTCCGTACTCCAATTATCGGACGTCAATTCATACTCTCGCCATGTTAAATTGTCTTCGGTTATTCCGACTTCTTGAACTGCTAGAGGTATACCGTCCCAAGCCTTCACAGCCATCGGTTGCAGTAGCAGTTTTTTTCGCACAGTTTGTGTTCCCTGCACTGGTTTTAGTCGACGAATTTTGAGAGAAAACTTTTTTAGATCCGGCAGTGCACTGCGTATTATGTTAAATTATTATGATAAATCCAGCATAGGAAGCGAGACGGTCTTACGAAATTGGTCTCTATCGAGAACAGTCATTCCTTGTACATGTTTTGGTGGTAATAATTCATTGTATTTCATGATGCGGTAGCTGCACATACTCCTATGAATGTACCTTTGCACTACTAACATTGTTTTTTGTTGACAACAAGTATTTCGTAACTAAAAGAACAATTTCCATGAACAGAAGTTCGAGCTTTTTGTTTGTAAACATATTTTCATCAGACAGAGAAACTGTCGTTGATGACATTTGACGATGTGTGCGCCGATTACGTCTCTCTCTCACTCGCACGAGACAGTATCAAAACGTTTTACAATAAGCGGTAAGCATTTGAATAAATTAAGATCTGGAGAACTCCATATTAAGGATATGACTACATTCACTCTACCACAGCACTGCTCCTAGCATGAACACTGACTTGACAAGCGTCAAATTTGCAGGCTTTAGCGATAAGAGCTTCCGCTTAGGATTGTTTGTGACTCTATGTAAAAATTGAATCGAACCTAGTAGCAGAGCTGTGAACCTAGTCATGTTCATTTGCAAGTTTCAAAATCTGTGATAAATTGTATGACGAAGCTGTAAAGTCAATGAAATTTAGGTAAAATGTTAAACAAAATCTGATTCTATGAATAGTGCTAAGAATTATGTATGTTTTATAGCCACTGAAGATGCCATCCAATGTGATGCGTGAAATATTTGGCAAACAATAAAAAACGGAGAAAAAGACTGAGTTAAAGCGTCTCTTCTTTTAGGAAAGAAACAAAGAACATAAAAAATCGACAGCTCATTGAGTGAAACTCATCCCTCAAAAAAGAACACGGAAAATATCAATGGGGGTAATCTAAACGGCGGGCCAATTGCAACGACACCGTCATCAACAAACCTGTAAAAGATACTCACAGGATCCAAATTAAAGAAAAAAAAGTTCGACAACGAGTAGTGATTCGAGCGTTGCAGCTAATGAGGAATCGTCGGATGCCGACATTTTGTCTCTTTCGCCACCTTCTTCCGGTTTAAATTATTCGTCTAGCAATGCAAACTGTCGATTTGAACGAAGCTGAAGAAATACTCACCAATGACATACTACCATTGACAAATATTATTCCGACTGGCGTGTGCTTGAATGCTGACAAAAAGGAAAGTTGTGCTCTGAAGAACCAAATGGCTAACGCTGAAATCGATGTTCGTGTGAGAGACGAAACGATTCGATACAATAGAATCTAAGCCGAAAACTGAAAACGAGGAACAATCTTCTCCGTAAAATTGCTGGCACCGATTGGGGTAAAAACGGACATATGCTGCGAACTACAGCTCTGGCACTCTCATACTCGTTGGCCGAATACGCAGCACTGGTATGTGGTATAAAAGCGCTTATGTGGATAAAATCGACATTCAACTAATCGAAACCATTAGAATCATTACAGCGGCAGTCCAGTCGACGCCTCAGCCATGGATGCCAGTGGTGGCGAATATCGCTCCACCAACTTTACGAAGGAAGATGCAGATTTAGTCTAAACTCATAAATCACCGAGACGCTGAGAAATGTGCCGATTGTGCGCGATCTCACAAATCCACCACCACGTCGAATTACTTCCAGACACCCAATTTGGAAAGGTCCGGATATCCATTATCCAAGCTGACGATTTTCCGATAACGGAACGTTGGCGACAAAAATGGGCAGAATACCCAGATTTTGATAACAAGTCAATCATTGAAGATCCGACTGTATCTGTACCAGGCCTTCTTCTTCACCGAAAAGCGTGGAAAACGCTTAATAGACTGAGAACTGGACATGGGTGCTGTGGCAAAAAAATGTATTTGTGGAAATACACCGACACTACTTCGTGCCATTGCGACAACTGCTCAATCAACTTAAGATAAACACGTCTACACAGTGATGACTGAAAACGGACAAAAAAGTGACATTCATTTTGCAGCCAGGATCGGCGATGTCCGAAGGGGCCTGCAGCTTTCTGTAATTAACCTGTCACGTACGCCTCATCTGTTATCGATAACTACGCGAAAAATAGTGACATACTGTGGGTAATATAGTCATTTGAAGTACAAGATTTGAAATCAACAGATCGAAAACACTTTGATCGATGGAAGTAATAGACCCGATAATAATACGATCATATGCTTACCGTCTGTAACAAGTTAATTTTCGGATATTTGTTATTTTGATGGAAACAACTACCACTTCCTTATAAATGTTCAATTCTTAGGACTTGACGATGACTTTCGTAAAAGTTTAATGTAGAGTATGAAGAGGTCTTTTGAAGTTTGTTGCAACATTTCAACACGACAGATCATATTTTAAGAAATTTTAGTAACTGAAAATTGCTGAAAATTTTGAATTTTGGTTATTTGGCTATGTACTTCCCTATAGACCCTGCCTAAAAGTAATTATTTTTTTCATTTTTCGACTAACCATTTATTGTCATTTCAAGAAATACAAATTTTTTTCGCATCCACATTCACGTCGGGTGACGGAGATTTTGATCGTTTCTGTATTTTCTTCGCAGTTAATATTTCACGGGTCAAATGGAAAGAAACGCGATACATGTCTTTGTTCGGCGCTACATTTCTCACAAAGTAGATTCCATCCAAATTGTCACCTAATTCCTGTCCTAAATTATCTTCAACCAATTTCCTTGCTATGTCCGATGTATTCTCACCCTTCGCGAAACAATAAACGTGCACCAGAGGATAAATTGGATGAGCTTCTTCGTCGATGTCGCTCAGCAATCCACAGAAACAATTTAAAAACTCAACAGCCATTGCAGGTAGGTTCATTGTTATGTGAATTTTGTAGTCCTTCGGTTCGTTGTTTCGCCACCGTGAAACCAAATCGTTTTTGATTTCGTTGCAAATGAATTCTCGGCCGTCTTTATTGAAAGCCGAAACGTAGTTGGTGACTTTGTTTCGTCGGATGTTAGCTTGCAGCCATTTGAACGATTCGGGGTTCAGGTCGTTGGCTAGAACTGTGCATTTCGATTTTCCGACCGGAACACTAAACGGTCCTACACCAGCAAAAACATCGTACAGAACGTCGCCGTGACGTAGCAGCTTAACGATTCGTTCGTGTTCCGTGCTTAGGCGCGGATTCCAGTAAACTGTCGAAAAATCGAATTCAAATTCGATTCCATTCTCCCTAACTGTAGCCTTGAAGTCAGAATCGCCACACAGCAGCTCAAATTGAAAGTTTCGATATGTGTTATCGATCGTTTGAGACTTATTGATGACTGTTCGACAGTGTGGCTCTTTATCCAGAAGAACTTCTCCGATAAGCGTCTTGTACGGTAGCAAGTGATCTTTCAGATTCAGGTGAATGATGTGTCCGATACGGGAAAATGCTGATAATGCTTCTTGATCCTCTGGTAGAACGGATTTTAAAATTTCTTCAGTACTCCAATTATCGTACGTCAATTCATACTCTTCCCACGTTAAACGGTCTTCGGTTATTCCCAAATCTTGCACAGCAACAGGTATACCGTCCCAAGTCTTCACAGCCATAGGTTGCAATAGCAATTTTTTTTGTCCAGTTTCTGTTAGCTGCACGGGTTTCAGTTTCCGTATTTTGAGAGTAAGCTTCTTTAGATGCGGCATTGCACTGTGTATTTGAATGTTTGATAAATCCAGTACAGGAAGCGAAACGGTCTGACGAAATTGCTCTCTGTCAAGAACGGTCATCCGTCGCACATGTTTTGGTGGTAATAATTCATTTAATACCATGTTGCGATACAAGCAGAAATTCCTTTGAATAGACTTTTGAAGTAATCCTCCAACAAACATTTGGTTTAACCGAAATAATTGCGATAACTAAATGCACGGTTCGAACTTCTTATTTGTTTACACAATTTTCAATACATGACATACACGTGCTGTCACCGGTGACATTTCGGGAACGGTGCGTCGATTCTTCTCTGAAATTTCTACGAACGCACTCATTATTGCAAAACGGTGTAAGAGCGGCATTGGTGCTTTACCGGCTTTATAATCAGTACAAATACGAACGTTAAAATCGAATTCTATTGACTTCTGTTAAAGAGATACCTCTACTGAGTAATTCGAAATTATAGCCTTAAGAGCAATAAAACACCGCTTCTTATCTGAAAAAGTAACTTTGAGAGATGACCCTAGGTTTTCGGTTCCCCACCATAGAGTTATACTCGAGAGTTAGCATGGCGGCACTGATGCTAATCAGCAGCCAAAAATTACAGGGGCACCCAGTTATGTTTAAATATGACATCGTCCATCGTCACCATGCCATCTCTCTAATGTAACTTTAAGTTCCCTGATCTCTTATAACGGTCAATGGGTATAGTGACGATTGCTTTCAAAGCTCATCTTTGGCATTTTCTTTCTCTTTCTAGCGTTTATCTCAAGACGTGAGATAGAAACAGAAGGAAGAATGACAAAGATGAGTTTTGAAAGCAATCGTCACTTGCTGTTTAGAAACTAATGTTCAAATGTAATAGGTTGTTGTACAACTCTATGACATTTATAGTCTAAAATTACTAATTTCAGCGCTATATGGGTTGTGCTGCTACGTTACAAAATTCATACTTTCATGTGTAAGGTCAATGCTGAAACGACAACTTATGGTAAACACAAAAACTTTTGAGAAGTATTTTATATGCTCACAAGTAGAAAGACCACAGGAACACGTTTCTGGAAATTTACCGAAATAAATAATTTTTATTTAATTAATTTCTCTTTTCATGTTGGTGCTACACGTTACAATATAAAAATGTTTCCTGATGCGAAACACAGTTCACTTCGTACAATTTGCATGTACGGCACTTAATAATTTTTCTCTCATAAGAGAAACTAAAAATTGAACGCGCTCAAATAAACACATTGTTCACAAAAAGATGTACAATTTCCCATATATATATTTGTGAACCAACTTCACTGTTTTGAAATTTCACTAGAAAATGCAAAATTTTCACACCAGAAAATAGAGCGCAAAGAATGAAGTACAAATGTGGCTCCTCCAACCTCCATAGCCTAATAGAGGTTTTTTTATTTCATTGCGAAACGTTTAAGTAATGCATCTCTTCGTCCTTAAAGGCGTCTAGTTTGTGCGGCAGACGCAGGCCCGGACTGGCCAATGGCCATACGTTGAATTCGGGGGATTCCCGATGGGCCTTTTCGGTTTTTGTGTGAAAATATTTAATTTGTGGGCCTTTTGCAATTGAGTTGCATGGAGCGATGGGCTTTTTCGAGCCAGTTCGGTACAGGGCAGACGAGTGAACATGAATTTCTACTGAAGTTCAGTGGCATAAAATCCAAGACTGTAAACTCTGGGGAGTTCGCGCCAAGGATAACCGAGAACACACCTTTCAACAAGTGGTGTGTCACCCGCGTATCATAATCTGCGTGACCTCATCAACATTTACAGCCTTGATAAATTCCAATGCAATTTTAGATCACTAAATAGAATTTTATCAACTGCACAGACAAGAACACAATACTATCGAGAAGAAATTGTCTACATTTATTGATTTACTCTGCTCTAAAGTCTATGCAATTTGCTTTGTACTTTGCATTCTAAAATTAGTCATCAAAAAAATAAAACAAAAAAAATCTTTGAATTTCACGTATTGCAACGGCAGCTCTTGCTTCAAATCGGAATGCATGATTATAAAAATGACATGAAACGAGTTGAAACGAACGCACGTGGTATGGAACCGAGTGAACCGAGTCCGAATCGTATATTGCCCCTTCTACTTTCATGAAGATTGCAGTCAATCGAGTTTGAAGGTAGTAGACGTAAACCTTACAGTAGGACGTTCAGTTTTGGTCGAGTTTTAAATCTTGTTGATTTGATTTAAATTGAATGTTCCTGTTGTTCATTTTCTTAACGAACAGAAAATTAAGTAATTACGGTCGTGTAGGTTCAGTTCCAATAATTTTACAGTGTCGAAAATTGCAGTTCCTTACAGCAATTTCATTTCGTAATCAATTTTTGAACATTTTACAAAAATAGTGAGAATTGCATAAAAGCACAGTTTCGAAGGCGAAGTGCGGTTCATAACAACGTAGAATTTGATCTTTGGACCTTCTAGGAAAATTTACGGATCTGGTGGCTAAACTTCTACTTTCACTTGAAGAATTTGTGTTTATAAATTGAACTTTGTGTGATGCAATATTGAATTGAATAAGCAGACCAGAACAACAATATTTGGAAAGGTGTGCAGTTCTACAAGTAAGTAATAACGTAAGATTATCAATAAATTTTGCTTGTGAAACATTTTAATGCTTCGCCGTATTTGTGTGTGGACGTGTTGGTGAAAAAGAGGCATAGACGGGAATATTATACACGTACTCTATACGTACGGAAAAAAGGCGCAAGCGGCGCAAGCGCCAGTGTGGATGAACATAGAATGTATTTTTACACGCACATTGCTTCGGATCTTTGTATTTGTATGTTATCAACGTCAAAATAATTTTTAGGTCAAAGCACCCATCATCGACCCAGATATGATTATATTCATTCACGAGTTTAGAAGTCCGTCACAAGGAAAATTCTAATCACTTAGATGTGGGGCGCCAGATCTTATTTCAGGTCCATTTTCTTTTTTTATAGAGATTTAAATACGACAGATCAAGAGGTGGAAGAGGTCAACGAAAATTCTTCGACTGTCCCAGAAAAGTAATGATAAAAATCAGAACCGATTCAGTTCATCTAATGTGCACGTAGGTCGATTGAAATTGTTATCTTACTCAAACTAGCGTCCGTCGTTGGACAATTATGAGATAGTCTATTGCTTATGCAAGAAATTTTACAATTTTTGAATTAAACTGATAAACTGTTGAGTCGTTTTAAATCCGAGCTAGATATGTCGTTAGAAGTGCAATTATACCGACTCTAGCATTTGTGTTGGCAGGACCCGATTCATACTTTAAGCTTAAATCAAAAATGGTAACAAAAATCGTAATGTGAAAGTTTCAACAGTGATGCAAGTTCAAATTTCCTTGAGACCACTTAAGCTCAAAAACATCTCAACGATAATACCCACATTTCGAATGAATCGCAACCGAAATGACATAACATTCCATTCAATAACATGACGTCAAATTGACACATCTTGAATAGATGGAATGACACAACACACTTCATCATCCTTAATCGGAATACAATGTGATAAGAAAAACATGCGTACGTGTAGACGCTTGAATTCAAAGTGTCATAAACAAAGAACGTTCAAAGGTTGCACGGTTTACAAAAGAATGAAAACGTAAACCAACACTGAAGTACATTATGTGAACTGAACCAACAACACTCATTACAATTGTGCTGTAATGCATGATACTTGTAGATTATACAGCTATAGTTGGCGCAGTCATTGTGCATATAGTTGCACCACGGAAGGTGACATTTACTTTTTTATGATAAGCAGTAAGTTGCATTATTAAAATAAAATTCTCTGGTCATTGCATACACGACAGCGTAGTATATACCTGGTGCATATTATACATGCAAAGTATTATTAAATGTGTGATGTTGGTGAAACAATGTATAGTATGCAGACTTTCCCACTCCACAATACACAAAAGATCGATAGAAAATGAAAACTTAATTTGCATTTCGACCGTATACCTAATGCTTTCACAAATTAATTTTGTCGATAAGTTTGCCATATTCGGAAATTAATAGCCTGAAAGAGTATCTATGGCTTTTCCATGTTTGATTAAATTTTATTATGATGAAGACTTGTCCGATCACTTTTTCTTGCCGCATAAAATCCCACACGCCAAACGAGTCAAAACGAGTGGATAGGTTCAACATCATCTTTTCTTAATCGACTAGCTTTGTTAACTCTAACATTCGTGTTTCGGATATTATGTCCATCTGTGCGTAGTGCATATTCGTACCAAATGCTTTTATTGTATATCGAGAAACCGTAAACGAACGGAAAATTTATGGAAATTTACCAGCTTCATAAGCCTCACACCTTTTTTTAGTGATCTTATTTTAACTGACCAGGTAGTGCACACATAAAGTGCAACAGTTTTTACGATTTGCAACGTTTGAATATGTTAGACAAGACATATAGAATGAGACCGGATATTTATCAATTATTACAATCACGTATCCAGCAACGAGTTTAATTTTTCATAAAAACATATTTGGAATTTTCTTCCATAATAATCAATAATCAAGAGATTACAACACCAATTCTTTAACATAGCTATTTGCCAGTGCGGTTTCAATCCTATGCTGTAAAATGTTAGTTATGGTCATGTGTTAGTGAAACTTTTATTTAGTTTACCAAACGTAGAAGGTTAAATGCTATTTTGTAACATAGTAATTCCGACAGTTTTACACCAAAGAAATGTTGTAATCACAAATTTGAAATGATTTTTTTCTCTGTTGTTGCTGTGTGTGTCTAAGTCTTTCCAAATGAGATGATGCATCGAAATTGGTTGAAATGAACCGAAGTTGTTTGGGTATATATTTTCGTTGCCGATCCATTCAAGAATAATTTATTTCGAAATGATTCGAACAAAATCTTTTAATCAACAATTTTTATGTGTAGTGTCTCACTCAAAAGGTTTTTTTTTCATCTCAACAATTTACGAATTGCGTTTCAAAATCTGTTCGAAGTGAATTGTACAAAGAAGCAACAGGTTTCGTATGGATAATTTCAAAATAAACTAAAACAACGACAAAAAAACCAACCGAAGACAGTAAAGGTCAATGTTAACGTATGTACAATGTACATTATGTGGTGTCGTTTTGTTTGTGTATTGAATATGAATGAATGAAATGAACGAAAGTTGAAAATTTTATATTTTTAAAGTTCAACTAACTTGTCGATATTATATACAATAAATGTGATATGAACCCCATTTTATCGAATGGGTTGGGTGTGAACCTTGGAGCTCATATATTCACTGGTCACATTTTCATGTCGATAAATTTAATTCCATGTTTTCGATGTTCAATTTCAAACTTTCGACTTTGAACACTGTTATGATGCAATTTTATTTTTGGAGCGTAGATTATTTTCGTCCGTATCATTTCGCATTTATCGCAAACATTAAATGGAAATGCTTTCGTCGAACATCGTCTGGGTTCACATCGTTTATTTAACAAGTGTTGCGTCTTATACTTATTACGTTATCAGTAGGTAGTAGGTTTCAGTTATAAAACAGGAACCGCTCGTTCCTAATACAAGAGAGAATAAGATGAATTTCTTCTACAGTTCTCCTATCGCGAAATGGTTAAGTTTTTGTTACGTTTGACCACTGTTTCGATCTGAGAGAAAATTTAATAAGTCTGTCGACGTTTTGAGCCACAACAAAAGCTAAACAAAAGTTTTGGCCTTTGTGCCTCATATGATGTGAACTTAGAAATGTGTTTTGATCAAGCTTTCATAAGCCACACATTCATGTGACGGTTTTTGATTCTTCTATAGGTACAAGGTGCAATGTGTCTATATTTGTTAAATTGGTTCGTGAGAGAGCGAGCTGTCAAGTAAACAAAGCACAAATTGAAAAAATGCCATTCTGTCTCTCAGAAGGAGTACTGTTTTGGAGAGTGGAAATCAAGCCAGGCCTGCGTAAGCCTACTACTTTTATTACCAATGTAAAGATATTTTTGACGAAGTAAATCATACACTCGCTTAGCTTTTACAACTAAGTTCTATGCTTCTGTGTTTAGTCCATTAGTCGTAACTTAACTGGTTTTAGATAAGCTTTTTCTGTCCAAAAATCACGATAGTCGTTTTTTCCCCTGATTCTAATTTCGTTAAGAGAGCATAGAATGACTAACATCAGAAATCATCACGTTAATTGTTAATGAACTATTCAAATCACAATTGTTGCTTTCATATTACAAATCAGACAAGGTTTTGCATTCAACACATAAAAGTACAAATTCCAGAGTTCAGGCGTTCATATTTTACGACTGACAAAAAGTTATCGTTACCGTTTGTTGTGTGGATTTATAAGTTCCTAACATCAGTCTATCGAAGCATACAAATCACTATATTGAACTTGATTAAAGATCACTTTCTATATCTTTCGAGAATGATTGATTGCTTTATATAATTCAGAATTTGTTGTTAGATTGACGCAGTCACAACTCGTTCATCTATAATTGATGTTTTTACTTTGTATGAATACTAGAGATTATTTTACAATTTAAATGTTATTGAAGGTTAGGCTTGATAATATTGACAAAATCAGGGGTAGCAGTATCGTCAACAGAATTTCCATTAATCAATTTAATTCTCGAGAAAATCAGTTTATTGAAGAGAATCTCAGCCACGTTGTACCTCGTCAATGTTTCGAATGAGTGAGTTCTTGAAATTGAAATAAATATGATGACGTAGCATTGCAATTTTCCTTCCTCATTGGTTTGCTGTGTGGTTTATTAATGCACGATGCACGACGAAATTATTACAGATCTGTGTAGTTTTATTGTTCTTTTTATTACATGCCATAATGTGATTGCATGTACTTTACTAACGATGATCAGTAACAGCTCAATAAAGTTTAGGTTATTGTAAAGGATGTTGTCACTCATTTTAGTTGATAGTATGTGTCTTTACGTAAATTCACTATAGAATAGACGGAAGGTAAACGTTACGTGCGTTGAAAACTTTAGATTCAATTCGATAGCGTCTTGACACTGAGTTCTTAAGTAAAAAAGTTGTAAAGTCGCCTCCTCTAAATGTGTTACACACTGCTAATATAATGTCAAAGTTGACGCTAATTCCTTCACAAAGAAACGACAAGCTCTGACCGCATGTCTTATATTACCTAAAAAATGTTTTAAAAAAATGAAGTTCAAAATTTGAAATTGTACTACAGTGAACGACATCTCAAATGTCTCACTGTAAAATTTTTCTGAGAATATTATTGTGTCATTGCAAATTCACAATGACATTCTCTGAAAAAAATGACAGTGAGACATTTGAGATATCGTTCACTGTATTGAAAATATCAAATGAAGTAATAGATCCGATAGTAAAACGTTGATTTGCTTTCATTCTAAATTATAGCCTTGAATATAGCTAATATAGCTAAGATCAAAATAGATTTGATAGTAAAACTGGTGATTTGGTTGCTTCATTATGTGATATGTTAAATGAGTTAGAACAAACCAATGAAAAAATTTAGGAAAAAATTTTCCCTGCTGTTCAACTGATTTATTTAAATGGGTGAAATAACACTACTAGTGTTGTTTCAGCTCAAAGCGAATTTTTAGCGAATTAATTCGTAAACGATAGATGCTGATACCATATGTGAGACTTGAAGCACAAGACACAAGCTTCTGATATATTGAGGGTCTTACCCTCTTAAAATGTTTTGTTTTAACACACATTAAGCTATATAAGTTAATACTAGCTGGTGGTCAATCACTACATTTATTATTGTCGTCGTTGTTCATAGCAGCTGGATAGTTGTTTCCAACAAGAACTATATGAACTGTACATGATTTCTATTGGCCATAATTGAACAAATGAAATGTTTTCCTTGTCACTCATGCAAGATAAGGTAAAATGATATGTAGATTTTCTGCTTATTGTTCATGATGCGCGAAACATTATCCAAATGAATATGAAACGACGACGGACAGCAACATTAGAGAGATTGTGATATTTACTGTTTCCTACAAAGTGTTATCCACTCATAAGTTATAAGTGTTTGATCAACTTAGCAGTACAAACAGCAATCTCTCTATTATTTTGTGATTTCTACGAAACTTTCGCATCATGATGATGTTTACAATTTGATAAAGACTGAAAATATCAACACATATTTATATGTGGCCAAGATTGTACCATACATACAACACATACATCCAAAATTGATTCAACTTACGGCAATTATAGTATTTGCAATTGAAATTTGCAGTCACTTAACTTGGCAATTAACCTTAAACTGTGATAACTGTAAATTAATACAAATTCTATAATTATCATGCATTCAGTAAGTATATAAATATAATATTCGTTCAATAATAAGTCGAAATATTTGCCACACTCTAAAACCTCAATCCATCATCATAAAGGGTCGATTCAGTCATCAAATGAACGTGACAATGATTACAGATAATAAATTGATAAAATTCAGACAAACTGCGCGCCAGTTGAAACAAACATAATCTTTTAATCGTACGTAATCTTTGCTCTGCGAAAAAAAGTCGAATATAATGAAAATAGCCTCAGGTAAACGAAAAAAAAAAATATTCAAAACACTGACTGTTTTTAATCTCGTTCCCGTTCAAAGTCCAAAAGTATCGTCGATTGAAAAAAAAACGGTATGCGCCTTCTCGTCGTATAGATATATTAATCACAATCATATGTCTCGTGTTTTCATTAGATTGTTGCAATAGTATACGTGCTTGTGAGAGATAAAGTGTAAACAATTTTTTTCGTGTGAAGAATCATTGGTCTATTAGCGCGAGAATCAAACAAATAACTTGCCCATTGACATTGATTGATAAAGCACTGGATGATAGATTCATTCAAAATCAATCGATTAATCGATTCCTGTTTGACTATATAGCGCCAGAGCACAGATAAGTCATAGATCTTGTTGCAAGGGAAAAGAAAAGTTTCTTTTTTCCTCTCTCAAAATAACATTTCCAACACCGAACACGTACTGAGACTTGAGATAGGTTGGTGACCTAAATTCGAAATATATATTTCGTTTTCATGCTCATACTTAACCGCCTCAACACTACTGTAACATATATTTAATGGTTGGCTAACGAAACGTTTTGTTTGTTATATCTGTTTTCGTGGACTTTGTACTCTTTTCAATATACAGAAAAAAAAGTGTTAGCTCACACTCATATCAACCAGTTTTATTGCTAAAATGGACAAAAATTCAGTAGACTCATAATATTATACGCACACTAGCACCACGGCGCTGTGTCGAATTGATAGTAAACATTATGTTTAACTAAAGTGTTTCGATAAGAAACATTTAATTGAACTTGCAAATGATGTTCAGCTATGATGGTTTCAGTAAATTCAAGGTGGAAATAATTTAATTGTAATGTTCAACACCCAGGAAGCTGTGTTCATGAGTGTTAAATGAATTTATGTTTGGCAAATACCATAAATGTACAGTAAAGCAATTCGATAAAGCCCGTTCGATAAATACCGGTCGTAGCGGGCTGTTATTTGGTATGTAAAGCTCGTACAAAACCTAATACACTTGTTACAAAATTGGCAGCTATGTGCTGTGAAAATGCATATGCAAAATGCTGTGAAAATGAATATTGTGTCTTTTGACATAAATCGATCGGAACTGCAGAGAGTGCCCTCACATACCGTCACATATGGCATTAAGAAAAACCGCCACAATTGAAAAGCTCTGTGCCGGCGTATTTTTTAGAAAATTTTTTGTACATACAGTTGAAGCCAGTGAAATTTAGACATGACTTTCATGCAGCTGTTTTCTATTCGTACAAACAAAGCTGCTCAAGCTCATACATCTTTATACGGATGAAAACGGGACACGCACGCTTGTGGTAGTGGTCATGCCTGAATTTCACTGTACCTTTATTTCTTGTAAATTGTCACAACGTACCCATAACTGGAACTTTACTACTGCTTTACTCCTGACTATATGACAATTGAAAATACTTTCACATGCTACATGTGTCGAAAACCGCACTTTTCATGTTTCAAGTACGTCTTTCAACGCCCTCAACATGTAAAATCCATTACATAACTCGGGATAAAAATTCAAAAGTCTCGTCTTCGTGTGGTTATTGACCTCGACTACGATCGGATCAACAAAATTCACAAGAAAACTCTACTTTTCATCTTTTTATCCCTAGTCATGTAAAATACTCTTTCTCAAGCTCTATATCTCGCTGTATTACCACATACAACTGCGGTAGACCTTCACAATTGCTTGCACGAACTTACAGTCACATTTTATGTTGGTGTAGGTAATGGATTGAATGGTTTGTACAGACGAAACCAAAGCGTTCAGTTATGTCTTAAACGCCGTCGTGATTTTACGTGCATTCGTGATTATTAAGACATTTTGTTATTGTTTACATTTATTACACCTATAGCGAGCACATTATTTATTAATTTCCCATGTGACGTTTCATTTTTATGTCGCAACACGTTGAATTTTATTAAATAAGAAAAAACGTCCATTGCATTAAGTATACAAACAGACTTTGCAGCTTGTGATTAGAGTGCAGAGTGCGCACTTTTGTTACATAACAACGAGTATGTGAATTGCCTTTTTTTCTTGTTTGTTTATTTACGTTGTTTGAGATTGAAACGAGATTGATATTTTAGCCGTCTTATTAATCGGTTATGCAAACATTTTTATTAATTTGAATGAAAATTACTCGCTCGTAATCGTTGTTGGAACAAGTAATCTATTAGTTTATGTAAGTGTCGCTATATTGTATATGTGGACTCTATTGTCCCGGGTTAAGTGTTAACGATTTTGGTCATTTAAATTGAATCAAATTCGTTTGTTGTACAATGATTGGTTATTGATAGGAATTTTTGTTTACTAATAAATGGCAAAAGAGTCACTATTATTGATTGATCTTGTTAGAGTAGATATTATGTTCGAATTTTTCGTTCCAAATCATGTTTTCACACAAATGCAACGTCCTGGGCGAATATTGCTTGAACTTAAATTTTGTAGATAATTGCAGGTGTTTAGGTTAAACGATCGTTTTCGAAATTAGATTTAATTAACAATGAATATACTTCGAAGACAAACTATTTACAAACATTCTGTGCATTTCATTAACATATTTTCGTATTATTTACAAGTGAATGTATCGACAGCTCATTGTCTCCAAATTCATGCAACTCAATTTGTAAATATTTGTTAACGATTGATTAGTTTTGTCAATAGAAATGAAATCACTGGCGTTTGCAGGTCAACGAAATTAGATGAAAATAGGACAGAAATATTAGCATGCCGACAGCAGTTACGTACTTCAGGGCATATTGTTGCAAAGTTGATTCTAAGCGATTTTTCCAGAAACATACCCTGATGTACTTAAAACGAAGGTCAAAGGCATAATTTTACAAGGAAGCTTTTCTCGACACCTACAAAATACCCCTACCACCGTCCTTTCACCAGTTAATCCTTCTGTTTGTTTAATTAAGTCTGTCAGTTGTAGTCTTTAGTTTTTAAGTTAAGTCAAGTCAAGTATTAGTAATAGCTTTTGTCAAGTTTTTCTTTCGCCTTCTCACTCGTCCGTCGCCATGTAAATAAATAACTAACGCTAAATTAAGTTGGAAAGCCGTCCTCAGGCTAAACACTTTCTGCAAGTGAAATATTATTAATATATTCGTAATTTGTGTTTTTTTGAATAATAAAGCTCGTTAAGTAACCTACGAAATCATCGAGGAAATCATTTCTTATTGAGCTATGACTCAAGTTCGATATCTAACTATATTAGGAATTCAATAGAATACAAGCTGTGGCTAGCAGAGTTATTTTTCGAGAAAATGTTTTGTCGAGACTTTTTTAGTTTCTTGGAAAATATTTTTCGAGAAATTCGAGTAAATTTTCAAGACATCTCGCGAAAACCAAGAATTCAAGAAAATATTTTTTCAAAAATGCCTCAAAAATGGCTTTAAGCGTAGCTTCAAAGTGCAATTGTACTTTTCGCATCAGTCATTTAAGTTTCCACTAAATCAAATAATCTCAATAATACACTTCGAGCTACCATTTTCGATAAACAACTGATACAGGTACGTATACGGTACATTACGTAACGCCAATGAGTGTTAAGTATCAAAGGTTGTACCGATTACGATTGGTGTTTGTTTGACTTTTCCGCATTTATGAAATACCGTCTAGCGCTGATAACATAGAACCACTCTCACAATGACATTGATAACCGTTTTCGGTTACGTTGGGTTAAGCCTTCAGTTTGTGTTCAGATAGATACGCAATTTCTGCTGTACTAATTGCTGTTATCTACAAGGTGATAGGGTTGCTATCTCAGATGTAACTTCGTGTTTTTCAGCCAGCTATAATCTTGGGTTTATTCCATTTAGATTTACGCGGTGATATTAAAACGCGGAAATATTTTGTGGGCTTGATACAAGACAATCCCATATATGCGATATTCACTAGAATGATACCTGCAGTCACCTACCTCTTTAACGACAATTTCCTTTTTCTACTTTCCAGAAATCTGAGCACAATTTCTTGCCGCAAGAATTTGAACCACCGATAGGATGGCTGAAGCCCATTCGGCCGTAGCATTTTCATTTTCAATCACACATGATGGATATAACATAAATTACAATCGTGAAGTGCTGAACTTGGTGTGGGATTCAGGCGTAAGGTCATGGAAAAAACGAATTGCCAGATTTCGCGTAAGACATAAGACAACAAAACCGAACATTTGTGAGGTAGATGACGGTCGAATGATTAATATTCTCAATTTCTAGAATGGAATTCGAAACGGAGTTTTTCCGGCACACATTCAGAGTTTGTACATACTGATATCGATCGCACTGGGACTTCATGTGGCTGGGAAACAGGCTCCCTTCAACCTGACGAATTTGATTTTGCCGCTATTACCTGCGTAAGGAAGCGTTGAACTGAATTGAATGGATGAATGTTAATCATTTTCTCTCTCCATCTAACAGCCAAACAGCTCTATACCAATTCATTGCATGTAGCTTAACAGGATTAGTATTCTGGCTGTGCATATGTTACACAATGCGATACACGCTGAAATTTCTATTGATGTACAAAGGATGGATGTACGAGTCCAGAGGTAAGGGTTCAAGAATATCGACGGCAACGAAACTTTGGGCTGCAGTCACTAAAGTTTTATCCAGTTGGAATACACCAGGATTGTACAGTTTTCAAGGATCATTGCCACGTCTGCCACTACCCAGTGTGCATGAAACGACACAGCGGGTAAATACAGAAAAAATTCACTTAAAAGTCACAGAAATGCAAGCGAACAATATTCTTTTGTCATCAGTATTTACGATCAGTACGTCCGCTGCTGGACGACAAAGAATATGCCCATATGGAAGACTTAGCCAGGGAATTTGAATCGACCATTGGCAGCAAATTACAAAGATATTTGACGTTGAAAAGTTGGTGGTCCACAAACTATGTGTCGGATTGGTGGGAGGAGTACGTTTATTTGAGAGGACGCGGACCTCTAATGATCAACAGCAATTTCTACGGAATTGACGCTATTTACATGGAAACGTCGAAAGTACAGGCTGCTCGGGCAGCGCATATCACATCGCTTTTATTGATCTTTAGACGTACTGTTGAACGGCAAGAATTGCAACCGGTAAGGAACAATGAAATGAGTTGCTTCATCGACCGTTTTTTTGTTAAACTGAATTTCTGTTTCGTTTCAAGATCATGGTCCAAGGACTTGTCCCACTATGTTCCTGGCAATATGAGCGAACCTTTAATACGGTTCGTGTTCCCGGTGAACAGACCGATAAAATTGTACATTACAAGGATTCAAATCATATCGTCGTATTACACAAAGGCTGTTACTACAAGGTCATTATTTATTACAAAAACCGATTACTAAAGCCTTGCGAGATTCAAATGTAAGTAAATCCGGTCGTGTATGGTGGCAGGCAGCCTCAGGTTGAAAAGTTCGAAGTCATAATTGCGGATCCATTTCTGTACATTTCAGCCAAATGGAATATATTTTAAATAACAAATCAGCAGTTCCTAGTCCCGGTGAAGAGCATTTGGCAGCACTGACAGCATGGGAACGACAAAAGTGGGCCCATATCAGGGACACAGTTTTCCGGCAAGGTATACAATCGCAGTCTTCAGTCAGAAAGACATTTTTACTAAATCGGAATCTCACAATATTCAGGATTGAATCGAGTCTCGTTGCACATAATTGAAAGTGCTGCGTTTGTGCTATCGTTAGACGACGAACCATTCGAATTTGACTTAAATAAACCAGAGAAATTGGACAAATTTGGTTCGGTTTTACTTCATGGTAAAGGCTGTGATCGATGGTTCGACAAAAGTTTTACCGTCTGTGTCGGTTCGAACGGAAGGGTAAGTGGTTTACGTTTAGTTAATTTTGATCATCGTCCACTGATCGTCTCTTTATTCATTCCAGATTGGCTTCAATGCTGAACACACTTGGTATGATCTTTAAAAATTAATTTTTTCCTTTCTTTAAAATGTGTGAATGAACTTGGGGTGTGTGTGGAACGAATCTTTTGTTTATGGTTTTTCCTTTATCATAAAAATGTTTTCCATTCCATTGCGACACAGTTTCGGCGGCAAATGTTTCAAAATTGACGTTTGAGACACAAAATTTTTGCACTGCAGAAGTTTGTTTTAAAAAAAAGATTTTTTTTGAGAAAATCGCAACTTAAATTTGATTGATTTTTGAAGGGGCGACGCAGCAATTATGGCACATATCTGGGAAAATAACATCATGGAAGAGGCAGCCGTTAATGGGTAAATTGTGGATTCAAACTACATTGCGGCTAAAGAGTTTTCTTTTGTGTTTTGTATTTTTAGTTTAATTTGGTTTGTTGTAGCAATTGGTTGAGCGTTTTGTATTAATCCTTTAGAAACGGCAAATGCACCGCCAACAAATCTGTATTCAAATATTTGATCCACTCCGAACTCATGGCTTAGTTTTTCGTCGTCCATTCAGATGGCTAGCCGTTTCTAAAAGGTTAATATTATTCGTCGGTAGAAAGTATTGCGTTTGTTAGCGAAATCAATCCGTCCAGGATTGTGTTTCGGACAAAAATTTATAAAGAAGATGTCACACGTCTCGTCCATTGATCACGAAATTACCAGCTTTTTATGACACGAGTTCAATTCAGCATTTTCTTCTCAGACAATGTCTCTAGTGGTATCATGAATTTCAAAATCGTTAAGCACTTCAGGAAAAAAATAATTTTCTTTTGAACTGCAAAGCTCATGAATATCATTCAAAAACTTCTGTTAATTGTCCTCATTGACAAAAGAAGCTTGTCAGATTTTCATTTTCGTTTCAGCCAAAGAAAGACTTCCCCTTAACAGATCCTTTATTGTAAACTTGTCTGTTGAGGTGGTGTAAGTTTGTGTTGTTGTAGTGATCGGAGTGAAGTGGTAGATCGTATTGTAACGGTTTTGTTGGTACGTAGAAAGCAATCACGTGAATCCCATCGCCATATACATAGATCACTGTCTCTAGGAAATCATATGGATTCGTGCAATTCTGAACCCCGGGTTGATATACGAAAGGCTTCCATACAAAAAGTTAACTACAATCGCTAAACCGAACTGGTGTGCATACGTTATTTTGCACCAGCTGGTCACATACAATTCCAAATGGGACCAGCTGGTGCAAAATAACGTATGGACACCAGATCGGTTTAGCGATTGTATGTCACGATCTTTCGCGCGATTCGATTATTTAGTGAACTTTAAAAAGTGTCCGCATTTATTATCGTCCAAGAATATGTGTACTGACAGCCTTGACAAGCCTTGGATTCTTCGTCTATAATTCCTCATACATCCCACTTACAATTCTTTCTGATGAAAAATGTTCCGGTTCCCCAATTATTATTGACATTTTTGATTAATTGAATATGAAGGGAAAACTAGTTTGATTTCCATGATAGTGAACGCATCTTTCTGCAATTTTTTTTAAAATACTGATCATGATAGGTACCTAAGGTGTCGTGGTTCAGACAGAACAACAAGAAGCTAAAAGTTTTACTAAAATACCTCAACTGTTTTGGTTGTGATTTAGAGTGCTCGCAACCTGGTTTCACCCAGTTTTACTTGTAAAAAATTGAATAGTTTGTGCTGCATATTCAATTTTTGTATATTCGGCTTAAGTGTGAACCGTTTAAATTCAAATTGTTTGACACGTTAAAGCTGAAAACAAACAAGCATTTTTGCATTCCTGAGATAGGCAGTTATGCTGCTATCTTTATTGTAAACCGATTTGTAGTAAAGGTAATGGAAAACGTAAGCATAATCGTCGATCTCAACATTGCAAAATTGCTCGTGTGTCCTCGGCTCAATGATTTGGATTTGCGATTTTTATTGAATCATAACATACATCGGATAATGATGATGTCACCCATTCTATTGTCGATACGAATGGGGGGGAGGTTAAAAGATCACTGAATGAAAGCGTATTTAGATATCAACTACAACTAGTGCATATTGTGAGCAAGGTATGCCTCTATTTCATATCAATCAATATTTAATTAATATTTGAGGGGGCAGCTCCTAGAACTTTTTAAATCTTTCCCGGATTTAAGGTACTCTTATAGGAAAAATGTATTTTCAACGAATTCTAGTGAGATTTATAGAAATATTCCGGACCATTTTTTCTGCTGAAATATTTCAAAAAAAATATCCAAAAATCCCCCAAAAATAGACCCTGGAGATATTTGTCAAATATCATGAGCAACATCACTAAAGGGCGTATCTCCGATATCTCAGTAACTACTGAACCGATTTTAAAAAACGTTTTTTCCCCGAAAGGTAGTAAAAAGTAATGAATTTTGAGCCCGACATTAATTTTAGTTTTTCAGTTTCTCGACAATGCCTTCCAAACCGTGTCGATTAATTTTTTGTTGCTCTCAAAATTCATTACTTTCCACTTCCAATCAGGGAAAAAACAGTTTATCAAAATCGGTTCAGTAGTTACTGAGATATTGGAGATACGCCCTTTAGTAAAGTTGTCCTCGATGTGTTGGCGACTTTTCACAATTCATATTTCAGGCGATACTCTTCCGATTTCATGCTACACATTCAACCAAAAAAAAATGTTCTCACGACCCATGAGATTGTCTGTTTTGTTCAGGAAAAAAAAACATAGAAAGTGAAACTTCCAACGATAGTCATCCCAATTTTTAGTTTCCCGTTTCATTATTACAGTCATAATCACCAAAAATCATTTTAAGCCCATTGATAATTTTGTACATTTTTGGGTGATTGGTTTATGTGTGTAAATTTGTATTTCTATTTCCCATTTCAGCCATTTCCGCACAAAATTCCATTTTTTTTATAATTTCCTTTTTTTCGAAATTCAAAAAGGGCTGATGCTCCTGTTGTTGGCCACATGTGGGAGCACACATTTGGTACTGAAGTTGATGAAGGGTAATGGTTACGGTTATACATTGTGTTAGATTTAATGTACAAAACAAAAAATAAACTTTTCATCATTTTCCGTTGAGTCTTTTGATTTTGTATCTAACAACAGCCTTGTAATTAACCGTTTTTTGTCGTAGAAATTAGAATTATTTGTGACTAATTATGTTTTCCTTAACCACATGTAGTATAGCTTTGACCGTAGAATTGGCATGATTTATCAGTCCGTCAAAATCACATGCTCAAATAACAATTTCACTTTCAAACTTAGATACGACGAAACAGGCAACACTAAAGGCGTCAAGGAATTCGATCCACCAATGCCGTTACGACTGTCTTGGAATTTAGATGAAACTGTTGCCATTCCGGCCATTGAGGAAGCCTACGAATCTGCCCAGAAGTTGATTCAAGACATTGATCTACGTATTTTAGTCCACAATCAGTACGGTAAAGGTTTCATGAAGACGTGTGGCATTTCGCCCGATGCATACATACAAATGGCATTGCAATTGGCTTATTACAGGTGGGATTTTTGTGTTAAATTGCCTCAGCCAGACATCTAAAATGTCGAATTGCTTTCAGAGATGCTGGAAAATTCTCACTAACGTACGAGGCATCGATGACTCGACTCTTCCGTGAAGGCCGAACGGAGACAGTTCGTCCGTGTACAATAGAGTCATCGGCTTGGGTACAGGCAATGGTTTCTAACAAAGAAACGGTATGACAGATCACACTAACGAAAGAGCGAATTCACTAATTTCCCAAATACATTTTCTGTTACAGCCTGAAAGTCTGGTGGCACTACTACGAAAGGCATGCCAGAGACATCAGTTAGGTTATCAAGATGCCATGTGTGGTAAAGGCATCGATCGTCATCTGTTCTGCTTATTTGTTGTTTCGAAATATTTAGAATTGAAGTCGCCCTTCCTCGAAAATGCTGTACTTAATGCAAAATGGCAGCTATCTACTAGTCAGACACCACACGGTCAAACCAGCAAAATGGATTTGGTGAGTTCGATGAGTGTTTTCTTCAGGTAAACGTTTCGAAAACTTTAAAATTTTGATGAAATTACAGAAAAAACACCCGAATTGCATCTCGGCTGGCGGTGGTTTTGGACCAGTAGCTGATGATGGCTACGGTGTATCATATATCATTGCAGGGGAAGACATACTATTTTTCCACATATCATCTAAGAAAGGGTGCACGAAGACGGTAAGATTCCTTTGTTTGTGTCTGTATTTTCAGTCCTCTACGGGGAACGATTCTGTTTCGCCGTTAGTTACTGTAACATAGAGGATTCGGGTCCCGTGGAAATAGAAAGTCTGGTTGTATGGCTAGGAATACCAAATACGAATTGTCGGAATTCCTTGTGCGCGACATATCTAAGTCAAGGAGTTGTGTGTGTAACTAAATGAACTAGATCCTTGTATGTTGTTGCTATGTCCATCGGGAAAAAGAGCATTTTCAGGATAAGTGAGTAAAAGTGCGTTTGTTCCAACGAAAATTGGAGTTTTACGATGTGTGACGTTCCAAGAGTCTAAGTGAAATGAGAGTCGTGGAATTGCGAGAATATCTCATTTTGGGATCTAGACGAAGTGAACACGAATAGTATCCTGAGATCCGTAGATCTTCAGCGGAGAAGGGTTAGATAATTACCGCCATCTAGTGTCGAAAATGCTATTGATATGCGAGTTAGTTTTTGTCACAAATTTAGGGGATGCTCAACCATGTCTCTTCGAAAAATTTAGATTTCGGCTAAAATATCGTTTGAAGTTTTGTGAATTCTAGTAAATCCGTTCCGTTACACGTAGTTTATAATATTGATCTCAGAGGTTTTAGTGGATCGATACTGGGGACGTCAGCGAAACTTAGACATGAATTTTCTTCAGTTACCTTTCAGTTGGTCCACTCATATAAACAAAAGTGTTTATTCTGGTGAAATAGTTGCACGCACTCGCGTGGTAGTGGTGGAACCTTCTGAACAGTTTTTGTTTGTATGCGTGGACCAGCTGAAAAACAGTTGAACCAAATTGATGTCAAAATTTCACCGACGTTCCATGTAGTTTTTATTAATTTCCATTGAAACATTAATTTTCTGTTACAGAGTTCCCACCGATTCGCTGATGAGATAGTGCGGTCATTGGCAGATATCCGAACGTTATTCGAAAAGTACAACAGTTCAAAGAAGTCAAATGGCACGTCGTAAGAATTATATTCGTTAGATCGATAATTTTTCTAGTTAATTTTGTATCATTTTAAAAAAGAAAAATTCTAAAAAAATATTTTCTTTTCGACCAATCACTATATGAAAACTGAAACTTATGAAAAATGCATCCACTTTGTGACGAGAGTTTTGAGAAAAATTTTTTCTTTTGTGTGTCGTTTTCGATTGAAAATGAAATGTTTAAACGAACGTCAACCTACCGCATCAATCACACGTGTAATAAAATTTAAAAAAAATTGAAATGGAGAAGTATTTTTAGTTTAAAAATTGAATCGTTGTTTTTAGTGTAAATTAGAATTGATAAAATGAAAAGAAAAAGCGAAAAGAAAATCTGAACTATGCAAAATGATAACAACAGCAAGAAAGAAATTTTTGTTTAGTTTAAAAATCTAAATTACGAACCATAAAACTTACATTTATAAGTTAACATCAACCGAACGTTAAATAAATTTGGGGTGACTTGGAATTTTTTAAGACTAAAAATGTTAAACGAAAATAAATTTTCATTTTAAGTTTAATCGGTCTTTTTGCAGACAACTTCTTTTTGTCGTATTGAGTGGAAATATATGAGAACATGAAACCATACGAAACGAAATTTATTTTTTTCGCTTGAGCTTGAACTTCGGATTCTTTGCACCAAGCTGTAAGTGCGTTATACGTTTATCTTTTGAACTCCAGTGACCGTGGTCAGATTGCAAGCAATATAGTTGTTTACCGAGGGGAGAAAAATGGAAATTCCGACAAGAGCGATGTTTGTGGCCCGAGCAAAGTGTGGGCTGCAAGTTCACTCGAGTTGGAATTACCTATTTCTCATAGATATGAACACAGCGTTTTCCATATGTGCAACTTACCATTTTTCTCCACGAAACAAACAAACATCAATTCACCATACCATTTTTGAAACAAACATGACGCATGAAGTGAGAAACATCCTATTTTCTCCACACTGGAGAGAATGTGCTGCACTTTTCTCACTAGAAATGTCATTCTACCAGTCAACAAAGGCATGAAAACGCAATATTCTCATTGCTTTGAGGGGAGGCAATGGGACAAATCACACTACACATATGAAATAGTATATTTCGTACCTAGTTCTAAAGGTCTTTTTTTAGCGTGTGAGAGCCGAAGGCGAGGTCTGGAATCGAATACGCTAAAAAAGACTTTTAGTCCTAGGTATACGAAATTGCCTAAAATCAATCGTCCAAAACATATACATTATACACAAACAACCATTATGCAACTCGAGATCATAATTTAGTCAGTAGGACGTTGTGTTGTCGATATCATAATGTTTGAAGACTGCGAACTTTAGATCCCTCTATTGCATAAAACGTTGTATGAATATCGGTGCGAAGTACTTGATTAGGCTTACGGTCTGCGGTCTCGTGTCATAATTAAATTACACATCTATAGCCTAATAAAGTACTTCGCGCTGTTGTAAACAACTATTTGCAACTCAGGTGAAAAAATACTAATTTTCTCACCTCAGCTGAAACTTCGGAAGCCTTTGCTGTGAAAAATGTTGTGTTGATATTCGGAAAAAAAATTCACTTTCTCGGGTGGCTTGTTGTCCTTGCTACGCTCTGGTCACCAACAACAACCTTCGCTCTAAAAGATTTACCTCTGCGAAAAAATAACTATTTCGTGAAAGAGACCTACCTATATTAGGCCGAAAACACTTGAACAATTTCGCGTTGCTGAGATCGACAGTTACGCTGCATTTTTGATCTCAAGAACGCAAAATTACTCGAGTGTACCTTCATGGAGTTAAAAAAAAAGTTGCTTAATCATAAGAGAAGCTATCTAAGCTTTCCACAAGTCTACAAGTTGTCCTGAAATTTTTAAAATTCATTTATGCAACTCGAGATTATAATGTTCGAAAACTGCGAACTTTAAATCGCTCTGTTGCATAAAACGTTGTATGAATCTCGGTGCGCACTCGATGTCATAAATAACTATTATGACCTTGGAGAAACGAAGTAGAAAAGAATGTAGAATGTAGAACCTTAAGGGTAATCTTTTTCTACGAAAAACTGTGTTGGCTGTATTCTAAGAGGTTTCAACTGGATTGTCAATATTTTGGTTTTGATAGTATTACATGTCGAAAAGCATTATTATAATCCCATCAAATATTGGTTTCGATTTAGAAACAAGAGGTGTTTAACCAATGTCGTTATAGATACCAGTTTGGAAGTGTTGACTTTCAAAAATCTGATGTTGCTTCTAAATGCCTCTATGTTCAGGAATTCAGGACAAGTAACTTCGAAAACATAGAAAAACAAGAAGAATATATCTTCCGTTGCGACAAACCTTGGTATAACTTGATGTGAGATGATTACTTTCGATTGGCTCGCAACACATCACGGTATCATGAGATCTATGAAGACGAAAATAATAAGCTCTTAAGCCTTCTAAGTAAAAGAAAGGACGACGCAAACTTAAAGAAAAATCAAAATAAAATGATCGATTCTGGAAATTTTGAGTGTAATTCGAAAACAAATTTATGGTTGAAACAATTGAATAACGTCACAGTCAGATATAAAAACGAAAAAAAATAACTTCATCTGTGAAGTCAATCTGTCAATCGTGACAAAATTTTGACAGTGTAGAACACACCTCACGAAAACGAATGTTGAATAAGTGTGAACCCTAAATACCCTAAATACCCCCTGCCTCCAATATCATCGATCACAGGCCGAACGAAAATGCAATAGATTGAAAGGAAGCGAGTCAAAGGCCGAAAATTTGCCATTATTGTTGAAAGGTTACTGAATTCAATCTACTCAAAGAAAAAAATAATAATTCGTTACCCTCTCTTTAACAGTGTATAAAGTAAAGGCATTATATCAAAGACAACGCTCCGTATTATATATTGCAAACTATGTGTGAAAATCACTTCATTTAAATTCAACCAAGTCTACATTCAGAATATAACAAGTCAAAGGGAGCTGCTATATATGTAGGTAACATTTATAATGAGATAGATAACTTCATTCAAGTGCTAAAAACGCGCATGCGTTATGTTTCATTAATAAATTTGCTTTCCACAATCGATGGTTTCGGGTTGAATCGACTTTTCGACAACTACAATGTAACAGACGACAAAAAGTGAGTGAGGAGCCTGCATGAATTAAAAGATCGCGTAACAGTCTGTTGAAAAAATCTTAGATAAAAATTAACAGACTCGACGTGTTAGTGGTGCCTGCTCGCTGTAAAGGGATAACTAGGAGGGAAAGATATTAATCCACTGACTGTTGGAACCATGGCCAGACTTTCTATCTACCCTGTGCTGGAAAATATATTTCAACATAACTAACACCACAAAACATAGCCACTGCCATTCATAGCAGCACAAATATTGCTGCGTGCTTGTATAAAGCTTCGACGTCACAACGTCATTATCAGCAAAGAAAATTTTGTGAACCAAGCAGGATTATATTGTCCGTTTCAAATATCGTAACAAATCATATTATTTTTTGTAAAAATTCGAGTGAAATAATCGTCAATTTGCTAAACTCATATTCTTCAATAATATCAAATTCTAGTCAGATTGTTCTGCAGTCACACTGGTGTGGCATACGGAAAGCTTTTTTATATAAATTCGCGATTGTCGTTTTGAAACTTTTTCGTACATTTTTTTTTGTAGTTAATTTCGTTTGAGTATAACAGAACGAATTTTCAGTGGTAGAAAAACTGTCGTGCATAAAACCGAATATTGATTTTCCTGTGTTGTGTGTGGGCATATAATGTTTTAAACCGAGTTTTATTGAAAAGGTGGTTTTTGTATAGCGACGATAAACATTTAAGATGGTTTAAGATAACAATATAAATTGCTACCATATGTGCGGAAAAATAATGCAAAAAGAAACGATGTTTCAATTAATTGTGCTTATGATAGAGCTAGGATTTTGTATACAAATTTCGTTAGCTGAAACGGAATATTTTCCAGGTAAATCTAATTTTTCGTAAAATTCAATTTCTGTGCATATCATTACCACTAATTAGCCCAGGTTGCTTGTAACGAGTAGACATTATATACAACTCAGTTAAATGTTTAAACTTTTGTGTTCAATTTCGTGAAACTGGTTTGCGATAACAGAACGAACCAGGTATTTCTTTCTGCAATTTGTCGTTGTACGTGTAAATTGTGAACAATTGATCGTAATTAATGCGAAATGTAATGTTCGCAAAAACAGGTGTCATTTCATTCAATGAACAAAGATTAATTTGACGGCCTTGCTTATTGCGATGAAACCTTATTAAGAATTTGGAAGTTTTTCTCAGACACAATTTTTCACTTAACGAGCTGGGACATAACAGACATAACGAGCTGAGAAAACTAACCAACGACGTGAGATAAAAGCTTCAATTAAATTGGACTCCCTACTCCCAGTTTGACTTTCTTTAACTTCTATTATCGTTCTTGTAGAACTAATAGTTTCTGAAGCTGGCTTATTTGTTGTAATTTCCATCTGCCATATGATCCAATTAAATTTCCTTTTAAGACTGTAATTTTACATAAAAGATTGAAATGACTTTGGGAAAATCAAATTTCTGCCTGTAGTACACTTGAGACTGTTCTATAATTTCATAACGTAGGAAGGTAGCAAAAGGTTCGGTCTCATGGGACACGCTGCTTTTTGCGTTCGAAAATTAATGAATAGTCCCATCATTCCAGCGAACGTCTGAGTGGTAGAAAGGTCACATTAAAACAAACAGAATAATTTTACAATGACAAAGATGAGACATTCAGAAGAGGCAACAGCAACAACCACCGTTCCAGTACAATGTTTCGGAGGACGAACATTCTAATGTGAATGTTAAAACGCCAATAGCAGTTCACCCAGCTGGTATCGCATATTATCATCATTTTCAACAAAGTTGATTCCCTCTTCTCAACTATACTGACGCAACGTACAAAATGCCCAACTGTGCCCTATGTGCTCGACATACCTTTTTGAGAACTTAAGCTTATCCTAAGTATAGCGTCTTGGTCATTACTCCACTTTGTCGTAACCTCTCGTTCACGCCCAGTTCATAATGAATGAACATCAATTTCGTTCATCATCTATTTTGAATGCTTTCAGTAGTTTTGATCGTAGTTCATACGATAATGCTAATGCAGAACCAACTACTCAAAATGATACCTGTTTCTTCACACCACCTTGTGAACGGAAAAGCAAATGTCTACCGTCGAGCACTAATTCCACAACTGTGAAACACCTTCGAACTGTTCTAAACTCTAAATCTAGCAATTTCGATTCACAATCAATTGACGAAAGAAAACAACTTTCCAGGTCTACGAAAACCACCTCAATCGCCAAGTTGGGGCCAAGTTCAAAGTCAAAATGAAAATGCATATCTTCTATCTCAATTAACGAATATCATCGAAGAGCAGGCTCGACGTCACTATCAGCAACAACTGCAGCATCAAAAGAATCTCCAAATGAAGCATCAACACAATCATGGCCCATCGCCACCAGACGATGATTTTTTCCAACGTACACCTGCGTTTTCCTATGAATTTCCCGAAAAAACTTCGTCTGACGACGCGATTCCGTTCGCAATAAGTCCGGCCGATCCACGATTCTATGATTCCACCACAGAACTGCGAGATAACTATGAACGATCTCAAGATGATAACGTTCAATATGCAGTCGAACAAAACAAGTTGAGTCAGTCGCACAGTACTGATGATAAGGTACCATCTTATAAAATGAAGGCACCGATGGAAGTGAAACCGAAGACCAATAACAATTTGTCATCGAAGTCAATGGATGTTTTCACCCGGAATGATTTGAAACTTTTGTACGAGGAATTGCAGAAAAATGGACAAGAGGATGTGATCATCAATTCGGGTCTAAATGGTCGATTTAGGAGCGATGTAATCAAAAAACATATGGAAATGGATTCCGCAACGGGAATGTACGTTGTAGCGTTGATTGCTGGCGTGAGTGCTGCAGGTAAATGAAATGCTGTTGCCGTAGAACGTTATAGAACTGTAGAACGTCGAAGAGTTCAAATTTTCTTTTAACTTTTCTTCTCAAATTTTCAGTAACCGTTGGACTTATTGCATTGGGAATAGGTTGGTATACCTTGCATAAAAAAGGAATTGCGGCCGCTGATGTCGAATATCCAGCATACGGAGTTACTGGTCCAAACAAAGAGATTTCACCATCGGGTGATCGACGGTTGGCACAGAGTGCTCACATGTATCACTACCAGCATCAAAAGCAACAGATCATAGCGATGGAAAATCGTGTCAACAACGACCGCAACGGTTCGTTGTCGGATGTAGAGAGTGATGATGAAAACGAAGAAGGAGATTACACGGTGTACGAGTGTCCCGGACTAGCGCCGGTAAGAAAAATTAATTCAAATGACCGCAGGTGAATTGAAGTTAAATTTTTGTTTTGTTTTGTTGTTTTACAGACTGGCGAGATGGAAGTTAAAAATCCACTGTTCCTCGACGATCCAACTCCAGCCACTCCAGCAAATGCGAACAATTCGAAAAAGGCATCTCAAACACTTCCATCTAATGCACCTTCAGCCAAGTCAAATCAAACGAACGAAGGCAAAAAGTAAAACTTTTTCTTACCAATTTTTTTCCTTAAATTAACATGACTGCGGCCTCTTGTCGTCCTTAAATCATTAAAAAAAATAGATTTCATTCGTCAGTTTAAAGAAAGATCAAACATTGAGTCAGATAAATTGACGCTGCAAGTATTTCCTTTACGATTTGGTTATCCATTTCTCACCGTTGCCAAGACTAGAATGAGTAGGAAATTTAGTAAATTTATGAATGTCATAAACGGGTCGATTTGAAGCTAGTTTTGAATCTGGTACATTTTGGATAAATTCAGGAGAGTCGCCAGAATCAGAACTTGTCGACAGCGATGATAACAATAAGCGATAAGGTATGTGGCTCATCAGTTCTTTTATGGTTGAATATATGATGAAGTGAGAGACTTTTGTGTCAATCGTTTGCAAATATGAACAAAAGAAGTAGCAGATTAGTTAATTGGACTAGTGATTGTTTGTCGTCTGTAAATGGTTTAACTGAAAAGAATTACCGAACATTTCTTTGCACAGAGTCTTATGATCAATTCGAATTCAAACAAATTTGAGTCTGTTCTACTCCATTGTAGCATTTATCAGTCTTAGAGTAGCTTATCTCCTCTACAACTAAATAACACAATTTCCAAATAAGAAATGGTCTGCATGTGAGAAAAGAAAGATTTTCCCCTCGAAGTGGTATTTTGTATATTTATTCAGCCGAACAAAATCAACATCAATCGAAATACAACACTTTCACATAATGTTATATGAAACGTTGACGTGATGGCAATCAATATGGGTAAATTGTTTATCGACGATTTATTTATGGATTAAACACTCCAACGTACACTTGAGTTGGTTTATTGTCTTCGGAGATTTTCTGAAAGATTTTTTTCGTTGTTTTATTTTGTTTACATTCTCTAATTATACATAATGATACTGGACATGTCTGCAGAACATATTTCATAACGTGCACGGAAGCTGTGTAGTAGGTGGACTAGCTAAACTTTAATCAGTCTTCCCGGAGGAATTTTTAAATAAAATGTCATCGAAACATGGAGTAGCCATTCAGATTCATATGCAAATCTGACCACTTCCTAACCTGTTCTACTTCCACATTTTAAAATTATTTTGTCTTCCCAGTAAAGCTCAAAAAAATTGGGTATATACCCGAGGACATACATTTTCCCTTTTTATACAGTGCTTTCACATTACTTTTTGCGACAAAAATATTTGCAAAACTAATGACTTCTCGACATTATGTCATCAGAAATATCATGCAAAGACAGAATGATTGATAAGCACAGACGAAATAATATATCAGAAATGTAATAACAATCTCTAGGACACCAGAAAAATTACTGGACTCCGCATTTCAGGGACTATTTACGGAATTTGAAAAAAAAAACTCCAAATATTTGGTTTTTGATCATTTTATGTAATTTTTAACAAATTTTCATACAGTGAACGACATCTCAAATGTCTCACTGTCATTTTTTTTCAGAGAATGTCATTGTGAATATGCAATGACACAATAAAATTCTCAGAAAAATTTGACAGTGAGACATTTGAGATGTCGTTCACTGTAATTTTAGAAATTTAAATCTCTTAAAATAGTCCTTGCTGCATTCCATTTCTTTAATGATATCTGACGACATTTTATTGTCAATATTACAATAGTGAACCCTTGAGTCGTTACATTTTATGAAAATTTCAGTCTATCTTCAGCGATCTATGCGTACATTGTTCTTAAAAGTAATCCAATTCATAATGTATAGAACGTTCAGAGACTCGAAATGAACCCTTTACAACTTTGCAGGCTCTACATTTTTGAAGAACATATTTTTAAAAATTCTGGTAGATTCTACAATCAAGTTTCCACAGAACAAAGTGGATTGATAACTCGACGGAACTTTTAGATATGACTGTAAAAAACATAAAAAACCATGCTGGGTCATGTTTTATCATCTGTCGTCGAAAATATCAATGAAAAAAAAAATAATGAGCTCCTGGGTAGCGTCGTCTTACATATTTATCAAACTACGTGTCAAAACATATGAAGTAAAAGATTTTTTATTTCAATGTGTTGAAAATATTAATATGAAATCAAGTACTAGATTCGCTAAACTAATGATATGCTTGCCATCTGTATGTGAGAGTGTTACTGTATACGATCCGCTAGATTAATTTTCTTGTTTTACAACACTGACTGATTGCAAAACAGTCAACACTAGTCAAATTCAGTTTGATTTTTGATTTAAGTGAAAGCACGACAGAGTAAAGTTAACCAGGCAGTAGCGCTGATTTGACTAGGGACCTGAATAATCTAGTAGCCCTACATTTTTTGCGAATAAAATTTTTCAATTTATGTCATTTCAGTTCATTTTCATACAGTGTATTTGGTCCCTTATTTGACGTTTCGAAAATGAACCGCTCCTGCCTGGTTTATTTTACTCTGTCGTGTGATGAAAGATTTTAAGAAATTTATCTTATCTTTCTTGAATTGATTTCTTCCCAAACAACATAGTCGTTCACACCAAATCTATAGTGTTAATTTATTGTACTTACTTCTGCATGTAATGAAAATGGTTCCATCTTTGGAAAGTTGGCTATGATAAAATGCTGAGGCTTAGTGATAATTTAAAAGTATTGGTAAAATTCGGTTATAAAGCGTACTGTACTACAATCATTTATGAAACAAGTACGAATCCGACATTATACACAAAAAAGAGATTTTTTACAGCTAACATTTTAACATTTTTTACGTGGAAAAACTGGAACTCAACCAAATATGTCTTGTGTTGTCGATCGCTTAAAAAAAACTTTACAGCGGGAAATTATTATCCATACAAATTTTTATATAAATATGTTCCAGTTGCTTAATCAATTCAAGGAAATGGATTTTTTACGAGTGAAAAAAAATGAAAAAAAAAAATTGGAAAATAAAAGTACTGTTGAGTGTCAATAATAAAAAAAATTGTACTCTGTCTATTCTTGAAATGTGATGTTATTTGTTTTGAAATTACATAGATGTTATACACATACAAAATATTTAACAAAAAAATCCACACTTTTAGCTCAACAAAATATATTCATAAATCCTTCTAAATATCTATACGAGATAACATGTCCAACAATTTTCTATTTAATAAAAAAAAAATCAAATGATAATCTTAAATGACAAAAGTTAAACGTATAAAACAATGTAGGATAAATTTAAACGACATAAACTAAAATAACCTTTTAGAAACGGCTAGTCATCTGTTTTATCGACAAAGACGACGAAAAAATGACTATTAACGTATGTTAAAACTAATGAAGTAAAAGATTTTCCATACAAACACAAAGACTTTCAAACGAAATCAATGTAACATGGTGTTATGCTTGCCGTTTGTAAAAGGTTAACAACACAGCAACGCTTGAATAAAAACTAAAGAAAAATAAATAACGTAAATGTAATTCGAAAATAATGAAAATCAAATTATTGAAATAAAATTATTGATATAACATAATAACAATGAAGAAAAAAAGTGTAACTAAATTAATTAAACAAAAAAATAATAAAAATAACTACAACAACTTATGATGCATTCACTGTTGAGTTTATATAATTATATATTTAAAAGCATTATATAAATTATAAATATAAATATATCTAATCTAAATATATTTTTTGATTAAAAAGGAAAGGAAGAAGAAGAAAACAAAAGAATATTATTGAATTATTATAAATTATGAATGAATATATATATATATATTGAGTAATTAAATAAATATTATACATACTATGTGTAATAAAACCAAAACGGAAACGGTTTTATTTCTACCATAAACATAAATACGAATATTTTCTTTCATCATTATAGACATCATGATAGAGGTAGACTACCTAGTGGAATTATGACCCAAAATTCATTGAAAAATTATATCACACATACAGATAGACATTGCCAAATATCGACGGTGGAGATTATTCGGGCTCTTGTGAAGGATAATGGCTGCTATCAGTTAAAGTAAGCTGATTTCAAAAAAAATACGGCTGTTTTCCTGTTAAGGGTCTAGATTGCTGATATGAGCGAAGCGAGTACCTTGATATATCGTTTGCGCAATAGTTATTTGCATCACTTGGATTGAAACCACGAAATTACAGTATACGTGTGATACGTGTTTCGTCTCGACGAAACATACATACTTATGCAAAAATTATTCTCTCGGTATACGAACTCACATATATACTGTGATTGAGTGGTTTCAATCCTGTGATGTACACAAGTTTACACTCGTCACACCATGAAATACACAAACAACAAAACCAAATACACACCGTTCAATGTTGAATTTGAATGTATAGAAGAATAATGAGAATAAAAACGAAACCGAAAATACGCGATATAAAGCAGAATGAGTTGATCGTTCGATGTGCATCACACTACTCGTTGATACGGAGAGTAAGCTCCGCATTCGTATCAAATTTCTCTCTTTGACGAATAACATAAACAAACTCCACCATTAAGGAAAACATCGCCCGGATCCCTAGATCTGTTTGCAAGGTCTGCTGAGAGAGAACTAAAAAAGTGTGGTTTCCGATAACTTTTGACGCGTGATATTCAGTGTTTTCATGGTTTGGCGAAAGTAAAACAATTTAGACACGTAATACAGCCAGCTCAGAATAGTTAGAAATATTTTCATGCAACTCTATGTTTTTCTTAGTTCCACACGTTCACGCTCACAATTCGTATGTTAGTATTATTCGGGATATACTCGGATTTACCGCTGATAATCGCACACGTAGAGTGAGACAACTAGCGTAATGTGCGCAGAGAATGTGTGTGCAATATATTGATAGAAGTGTGGAACTGTTGGAACTTAAAAAAAACAACCAAACACTTGAATTTCTTGCTATCTAATCTGCGATTACTGTAGGAACAAGATTTTATCTACTGTTGGTCAAAATGTTCGAAAATTCGAGTTGACTTACAAATTATACGTTATTTCCCCAAACTGTCTAATGTCATTTATGGAACGCTTATCGAATGAATCAAGTTTTGTTTTTAGGAATGTGCACCTTGTGCTTCAACAGATAGGTTGAGCAGATTCCATTATTTCCTGTGGCTGGTGATGTTACCATGAGTATTTCCTATTTTTCTTTGATTTTTGCTTTTGATCAAAACTATGATTTTCTACGATGTTTTGTTGTACTCCAACTGACAATCGTTCTCCGGACTGTTAAATCATCAAGTAGTTAATTAACCCAGGTTATTAAACTGTGATGATTTTCGTTTGTCTTTTACAATGAGTTATTAAAATATGTTATCTCTGCAATTTTGTACTGATATCCGACTGTAAAAATGATAGTTGGCACGATCAGTTATGCGACTATTTGAAAATGGTATTCTGTGACTTTATCTCATTATGTTATACGAATCTCCAAATTTACAAAACCATTCGGAAATAGATATAATCTAAGTGATTTATTTGTTAGATGGCAATCACATAATTTTGAATATAATCTAAATATTCAAATGATTTTTTTTTATTATTTATTTTTATAATATCAGCGCATTGTATACCTTACAGTGAACACTGGTGAACAGACAAACAATGCTTTCATTCAATTATAGGTGAATTAAGTTGGTGGTATAAAAATGTTGGTGCAAGAAACTGAAATAAATACAAAATGTGTGTTTGTATATATATGGTATGTATATATGTTCCACTCAGCTGTTATGTATGTTATACCAGACTTAAATTTTATGTCTTTCACATTGCATAACAAACAGTATTATCCATGTACGTAATTGAGAGCAATTTTTTTTTCTCTTCAAATACATTTTTCTCGAGTTAATGTATTTCTGTGACAATGTGTCGATATTTAGATCTATATGTAAGATAAATGGCTAGCGTATCACGGTGCAAACTTTTAATCGGTTAGTTTTCTTGTTAATTCAGTGTAAATAGATTATGTACGTGCAGCGAGATTTTTCTTTTGTCCTATGAGAAATTTATAACTAGAGTAGAAAGAAAGGGCAGCAATCGTACTAATCGAAATAGTACGTACGTTGGATTAAATGCCTTTTTTAGTGTGATTGTTAGTTTGTAGATGGACCCAAGTATCTAAAAGCCTTAAAAAATTAATATGACCCTTTCATCGCACTTAGATATATACAGCCTACAACGAACTGAAACATAGAGCTCGTCATGAGCAAACTCCAAGCTCGCCTACCCACCTAATCTTTTCGTTGACTCTCATACGTCTATATTAAAATCAGCCGTGTGCAGTCATTAAATTATTTTAGTCGTATGCTTCACCATCCATTAGAAAAAAATTTCTTCAACGGCACACGATACCTTACACTTTGATTGACGTTGTGTCGTTGTGAGTTTCCTTAATCATTACCATTTGACATAACTAATGATTCGACACGAGATTCCAGATTTGTTCAGTGGTAAGAGAGGTCTCTGCATAATTCAGGCTGTGATAGTATAGTGTATGAATCGGTAAAACGAAGAAAAAACTTGAATTATGTGATTACACACGGAATAGGATGCAAGCTAAATGATCATCGTTTATTAAATAATACAGTCTGCTCTGTCATTGGAAAACTATAACTCAAACTTTAATAAACGGTAAGCGTATCGCCATGAAACCATTAAATCTATTACTTCTTTAGTTTAAAGTATCGCTTAATTTTGGATATCAAATATTTTACTTCGTTAGTTCTACAAAAAACGCATTTGGGTACACCATTTTTTTTTATTGTTTTAAATCGTGGATGCCAACGGGTATAAAAGTTTCCTTATTCCACGAGAGTTTAAAATCAGTTAATTATGCGTTTTACGTACCAGCACCATTTACCATCTGTACCAAGTTAACTAACTTACAGTGTAGACTGTTTAATTCTTTTTTGGTTCCACTAAATGCTCCTAGCTTTCTAGCCTGATCGAGAACTCGGGACAATAAAGATTTTGGAGGAATCTAACATTTTGTTAAAAATCTGCCTGCTCTCATCGTTTATTTTTGTCGTAGATAACTGATTTATTTGATATTTAATCCTTGTTACTGTAAATCAGATTTCTCCATTGTTCGAAATTTCTGATTTGATATGTAAAAGCGAAATTTTATTGAAAATTAACGTGCTACGCGATTTGATTATATTGTTTTATTAACAATCGTCTACAAATCTTAAGAAGTGCCAGCAAATTGTGCTGCAAATTACAACAATTCATGGAAATTAAAATTAATTGACTAATTTGCTTGGTAATACTTCATCATTTAAATTCGGAAAATGATTTTCGATATCTAATTGAAGTAAAAGTTAACTTCAGCGTAAAACCGAAGTCCATATGATTTTGTGCGAGCCTAGTTCTATGTTTTAATTGAATTTCCTGAAAAATACAACAACGTTACTGTCAACGCATATTGATGAATAATTTGTTACCGCCGATCCACTCGGGAAACGTTTTAATTTTCACAATATTTTTTCAACCGAATAAGAAAGTTCATGCTGCCGTTTAAGTCGGTTAATGGTCTGATAAATTACAGATAAAATACATATCTATTCTACGACCAATTTATAGCTTATATGGTTAGAGCGAAATAAAAGATTTGATTAAAAACGATGCTAACGATCTATTTGTGCTGTTAAATGGTAAAATTGAATTACTTTTTTTATTGCTGTTCAACAATGAACCACACAAACTGTACAAAAAAAACATTTAATGTTTCAGATTTTCTATAAAATAATGTAACCATTTCGTTTCCCAAAAGATCAGTTCACAATTTGCTATATATTTTTTTCGCAATTGAGTAACACCGAAGCAGCATGACGGCCAGGACTGCTATACATAATGATGGTAAAATATATCGTTTCTCTATGGCAATTGAATTCGATTTACTTTTATTAATTAATTGATATAATGGCTACACATATAACAACAACATTGGTTACATTACATATGTCTGCACACGCTGCTATATATATTCTGTTAAACTCTTACAGTAAATGATCGTGCCGGTCGCTTTTTAGTGCCAACAAAATGTGAACAAAAATTTATTGTCTTTCGCTATAATAATATAAAAATGCGTACACACCATCTGACGACGTTAGTTAAGCTTTTTTTCTCGTTTATTATTAATATTTTTTTTATTTTGGCTCGATTACTAAATTATGACTATCTCTCAATTCGATTATAAAATGTGAAATTGACGAAATTTTTATTTATGGAGGTGTAAAAATCCATAATTATAGATACCATTTTATATAAAAACATGAAGACCATTTTGTATACAATTGGATTTTGATTGATTAATTTACTGACTTTTTTTCTCTCTCCAGTGTTTTATGATTTATGGATTATATTAGAAGAGCGATGTGAATGTGTATAATTGGATTGTAATGGTTAATAATGCGGAGAGTTCGTGCAATATGATTTTATTAAGGAAGGTAAAATTATGAAGTTAGTTAACGCCAACTTAAAATAATAATTATAATAACACGGAATTAAATGCACTTGGTACTAATATTAGGGAAGTGTAAGAAATTTATTATACGCTAAAATTCACATAATTAAATCCATCGTTAAATTTGCATACAGGGAAGGAATTATAAAATCCAACAATTTCAATGCTAATATTTCTATTCAGTCCATATGATAACTTGGGTACATCGTTGTGATTCGTTTGGTTGGTTATGCATGGTACATGGTAACAATAACAACATAGATACCTCAAGTGGAGTGAAAAATATAAATTGGATCGAAATTGTAGAAACCCATTCAATGGCTGTACATTTTTTAGATTTTAGATATTCTATGGAATAATAACGATTTTTAAATGATGTGGTACGTGGTTTCTTGTATCATACACCACCACCTGTATTATACAACGTATATACATGAGTGAATGATTTGGAAAAAGCGTACAGAAGTGAAACCATATTTATTTAAAAAATGAGATATTTAAAACTGAGCTTGAGTATACCTTTTCACTAATATGATCAATCGAGCACCTCCACCTGTGGGAAAGTAGCGTATGCAATGCACCTCTGCCCTAAATGTTTATTTTGACGATTTGGATTATATACCAAGCCTTCGGCTCGGTAAATAACTTCCAAATCGTAAAAATAAACATTTAGGGCAGAGGTGCATAATCTACTATTATCTTCGAGATGGAAGCTTTTATCCCAAGTCGAAGGCAATACCGAAGATAATTCACTCACCAAAGCAATAAATCAACAAAACAACAATTTATAAAACGATTGTAATGTAATGTCATGTAATGGCAAATTTTGACAGTGGCAAACTGACATGTAATGGTCACGGGCAGACCATAAAATCTCCTACTTCTTTCGATCTAAGTAGTTTTAAAATATGGATACAAAATCTTTGCCTTCATTTTATTTAACATGTACGACATAGTAAAATAAACCAGGTAGGAGCGGCACATTTTTGAAACGTCAAATAAGGTATCTAATACACTGTATGAAAATCAAATAATTGACATAAATTGAATAATTTTATTTACGAAAGATAGGGCTACTAGATAATTCAATCCCTAGTCAAATCAAGCGCTACTGCCTGGCTTACTTTACTCTGTCATGTAACATGCATTTTGCTAAATGAAAGAATGTATATTCATGTGTCGGGGCAAAAATGAGCGAGTTTTGAGATTTTTTTCTGGTTTTCGACCTCTTACATGAAAATGTTTTTGAGTATCTGTTTTGGACGATTGATTTTAGGCAATTTCGCGAGCTGTTGCTCGAACGAAGTGATACACGAATAACTATTAGGCACACTTTATTATCGTTGCCTCAGTTTAAGAGGCATAATTGTTCCTCCTCAGACACACTCCAACATGATTCTTCTTAACAATTGATACTTGCTCCATCCAACGATCACAACTCAAAACAACTAGGAAATTCGGAAAAGCGCAATAATTTAAATTTGAACACACAAAATTTTGACTAAAATATGTAGATTTTCTGTTACTTATTTACTGAAATCAACTTCTACAATGTATGCACTGGTAATCAGCGTATAATAAAGGCTGAAATCGTTTAAATTATCAAAAATTTATTTTATTATTTAGATCAAAAATTTGGCTGCCCATATGTCCCCTTTACTGAAAGTAGCATTTTAATCGAAATGACATCATTTTTGAAATCATTTTTCGGAAATGATTCGATTTAGTGTGACGCCATTTTATTATATTTTGATAATGCTTAAACCTATTGCAGTTTGTTTTTTAACATTTGTGAAATTTAAAGATTTATTTTAAAAATTTGTGACCGCAATTCTAACCGAATCAGTGGCAGCTTTTCATATAATACGCTCTTGTGTTGTGATATTTTTGGTGTTGTCAGGAAAGTGAGCAGTTTTGTGAAAATTTTAGCTCAAAACAGAGATACTTTAATTTCATTATTTTATCAAAATTTTATTAATTTCTGGAAAATGTAAGACCGCAATTCCAACGGCGAAAGTCCATATTACCTTTCTGAAGCATATTCGAATCATTTTATATGACTTCCTAAGAGATACATCGACAGTTTTCGGGTCGTTTTTTCGGGTTTTGTGGTAGGAAAAAGTGCCGATGCCTCTTAAATAGAGGTCTGAAAAAAGTGTTGCTTTGATATGTTTTGAATAAAAACAAAACGCACTTTGAGCAAAAGTGCTTCGAGTGACAGCTGCCAAATAGAGTATACTTTGCATGAAAAATGTTTCCAGATTTTTTTGCAGTGCCAAAATTTGTGATACACTGTCCAGTTTCAGTACTCTATTTAGATTTAGACTACCACTCATGCTTGAAGTGAGTTGATTTTCGTCTGTGTAGAACAGAGATAACTCTATTCTGTCTAATTCGATTTAAAATTCTCTCAAAAAATCAATTTTTCACAATCTCGCACACTCAATACCACAAATATTTGTTAGCCCTGTCATCAACTCAATTTTCTTTTTTACGAAATGGTATCGAGAAGTTGTGCTTGCGAGTTCAACGTCTATGCAGTTAAAGAGTTCGTTGCTTAAGCGCTGTGTGTGAAATAAGCCCAAATTTGGTTGCCAAAGACATGAATTTCTTCCTCTAACTAACTTGAGGTGAGTATAGTTCCAATCAACTAATAATGATTTGACCATCAGTGACAAAAATCAATCGTGTAATATAGAGATCCCTGAAGTATACCGGTAGTAAGACTCACACCCTATATGTCACGGGTTCGACTCCCGTGTCAGACATAGTTTATATTATAAGGTTTTTCCTAACTATATCAAATAAAGACTTATTGCACTTACTGGCGAATAGTACCTATTACTTCTATTCTAAAATATCAAATACTACCGACACCTATGTTCTAATAGATCAATCATACGATTTACAATTCACAATTATAAGATTTCTTTGAAATATCCTAGACGAACCTTTGCAAATGTATCCAGTCATAGTTCGTATATTATTGAAATTTCTTATCAAAGTTTAAATTTCTTTTAGGCGAAACATTCACTATGATTTATGACTAACATGGTTAACTTTCTGCTAAAAACAAAATTTATAGTGTGAAAGGCGTAGGTTTCTTACCTGTCTTACCTATTTTTGCAAATGAAAAAATTCACATTCATCATCTCTACAATTCAGACAAAATATGTGTAATCCACAACCAATAGTATTGTATACCCAAACCGATACTCATGTTATTCAGGTAAATTTTCAAAGTTTTCGTAACACCAATAATTAGAATATTTCTTGGACATTACTCTTGTAAATTGGTTAAAATACTTAACGACCATTTATATTCTTACATACTTATACTTGTCCTGTCTCACAACGCGCGGTATATTGCAAATTTATTTCTATTCAATAGTTAGACTTAAGTATAATTTATTGCAGACACTGTAATTTAATTTGTGTTTAAATATTCAGTAACACAAACAATTATTTAATTATAGTGTAATACTGTAACTAACGGCTTACACATATACAAAACCTTTTATTGGATATATAATGTGCAGCATTATGGTTCAACAACACCAACTCAAAACTTATCACAAAATAAGTAATCATTTATAATGTAACCTACAGTCAGTCACAAAGTGACATGACTTACTTTTTTTTGTCTTAGCCAAAAGCACTTGATCATTCAAGGTTATGCAGCTATACATTACATACACTTTCAGTTTCAGAACATGTTTCTTGAGACTAAAAAAAACTTATGTTATTTTCTTCTTTAAAAAAAAGCTTAATTAGCTCAACTGCTTGTATTGACTGTTTGAATTCTTTTGATTTAACTCGGTACAGAAGTTGACCTGTTAAAAGGTCTCCGTTCTTTTTTTTAAGAGACTCGTCGAATTTTAATCAATTGATGTAAGAACTCGGCATTGAAGTAGTTTGTAGATCGTTACTAATGGATGGAAGAATTCACGGTATTCAATGCATGTATTAGGTTTTGTGGAACAGCACTTATCGTAAGTGATAGCTTAAAATCCTTCATCTGGGAAAAAGCGTAGAACTGAAGGTCTTCTATAGGAATTGAATATACATAAATTGAAAAATTTTATTCGCAAAAAATATAGGGCTACTAGATTATTCAGGTCCCTAGTCAAATCAGCGCTACTGCCTAGTTAACTTTACTCTGTCGTGATATCAAAATGTTGAACAAGCGAAGTAAAAGATTTGTATCGAAAGCAAGATCTTTCTTTAATCAAAGGAAGTGACAGATTTATAGTAGATTACATTGGATGCTGCGGAGGTAGTTCATTACATGAGGGATCAATTTTGTGATACGAGCCGAACTCACAAGTGTAGTTATAAGCAACAAGCTTTGGAAACGGTTATTTTGACTCGTGTAGTTGCATACCTCGCCTTCGGCTCGGATATGCAAACTCTACACTTGTCATGTAGTGAACTACCTCCGCAGCATCCAATGTATGCTGTTTTATTGCCTATCCACCCGAAATATTGTTGTTACGAGTACATTTTCCCACCCAAGGACCTGAGAGTTCAAAACCAAAAGTGTTCCTGGAGCACTGTTCCAGTAGACAACTGGCAGACTCTTGAATATCAAAAGATTATTCTAAATTAATGCACAATTTCACAACATTTATGTCGCGCTATTTCATTCACTGCCAGACTAATACTAAACATAAATACTACCGATACAACAAAAATATCTGTTGTTGCATTGAAACGTTTAAAAACGAATCTAGTCTGCTGATGAAATCGGCTCACATTATATTAATCCCGAAAGCATCACTGGCAACACTACTGTTTTGGTGACATGTTGACAAACTACTTCGACTGTTTTGTTTTTGTGAAGTGCTAGATTAATATTTTGCGTAATATTTGTCGATTTTGGTGGTGTTTCAATAAATTTTGCTGTGAAGTGAAGTGAATAGATGATAATAAAAGTAAAAGTGTTAGGTGTTTTTGAAAATAAGTGAAAAATGCAAAAATAAAATTGTGCGGTCATTGGTGTTCGTCGAAGTTGAAAAAATTGAAATTATGGCTATAGACAAAATGGCCGTCACTTTTATTTTTGTATTTTTAAATTCATTTTTTTTCGAAAGTTTTAATGAATTTGCTTAGATTGGTGTGCACTTAATTCAAGTGACAAAGTTTGTGATATCAAAACTAAAATAACATCGCAAGTATTGTTTCCATTTCAGTGTTAAAGAATATTTCATGTGATACATTTTTACTGATAAGCAATGAAAATCTGCTGGTATGTAATGAAAATCTCCTGATATGTAATGAATTTTCATATGAATATTCCTTCACTTGTGATGTAATGAAAAAGTTCCCATATGTAACGACCGCTTTCCGCGGGTGGGAGATGTACGTGTAACAACAATATTCCGGGTGGATAGGCAATAAAATATTATATCCAACGCACTGAACAAGGCAGGCTTTTCGAGCTTAGTACTAATTCAGATGAATTTGAATTGAAACCAACGAAAACGATATAGAATGAATTTTAACGAAGTTTGGATAGGTATGCATCAGTACTAATGAACACTATAGTTATTTGGATCACAAGGGACGAAAGTAAAGAAATTCAACCGTGTGCGAGAGTTGCTGCCCGCGCCGAAGGCAAGGGCCGCAATCGCACAGGTTGAATTTCTTTACTTTCGTCCCTTGTGATCCACATAACTTTTTATCACGAGAACTACGAAAATTGTAATTGAGGCACATAAACTCGAAGAAATGCGTTATCGTATGATGAACTAAACCAAAATATGCTGACATTTGCGGGGGTCCTGGTATAAGAAAATATTAATATTATCAACCATCACAACAATCAGACGTAAAAACAACAACAATATCCTTTGAATTATTCGTCATCAACTTTGTATGTTAACATTAATCAGAGCACTGGCGCACGGTTTGTTCAATATTGATCAAAGTAAACATCTTGACAAGATTTGACTTTCGCATTATGTACATCGACTTTCGCATTATGTACATAGACTTTCGTATTATGTATTATCCGATTTCGATACATAACTTGCATTTTTTTACTTTCGCTTCCCGTTTGGGAACCGAAAATTACAATTTTCGTAGTTCGTGTGATGAACAAGTGTTTCCATTGAATGTAGATCCGTTCGTTTTACAGATACAGTCTACATTTTTATTCAAATTTATTCATATTTTTTGGTAAAAGAATTAAGTTTAGAATAGAAATAGAAATAGATTACATGGACAGAGTCGACAGCAGCCCCATCGGAGTGAAAAAATGACTGCACCGTTCCTAACGGTTTAAGTGGGGTTGACAGAAACGGCCTAGAAAATATTTTATCAGGATGAATAGTAAATGGTTTTCAAAATATCACACTCAAACAGTACCGCCTTTTCCATAATGACTAATTCACCAATTTGGGCAAGTGCTCTTGGCGAGACTGTACGGACTGTACTCAAATATTATCGACTGATTGGGAATCCCGATTCGGGATGTAGATGTACCGATACATTCAAAGTAACTAAACCCTTCGCTTCCCAATAATTATTTCATTTCAATTGTCGTATGTTCACACCTAATTTGTTATTATATATTTGTACTAAGACTAGACAAATATGTGGCAATAACTCATCTTACATACGCAAAATTTTTATTTTTCTAGAAAAGTTCTCAAATTATTTTGTCAAATATTTCATTTATTGCGTTATCTTATGCGGTAACAGTCGATTAGTAAAAAAAACGAAAAAGCTAACGGTCATCATTTGATATTTCTGGCTGACTATATTTCACCACTCGTAGGTCACAAACAATCACCATTTATGTTATCTTATTGGTGATGTTATCTACCATATTAACCTTAAGATTCCAATCGTAGATGTGAAGACAATTTTCATGTCAGATTAGATCAGTACTTGCATGACAATGGCGCAAAATTCAGCCAAAGTGTCTTTGGAAGATGCTTTGACAAAAGCTGGATTCGGTAAGTTCAATTGGATCCTAATCATTCTATCGGGTGAGACACCGACCGCTGTATATCTGGAAACGATAAGCATCAACTTCATTTTACTGGTTGCACAATGCGAGCTACAATCAGGACCAAACAGGACAAGGGCTTGCGGAGTGCGAATGGATTCATTGGTGTTATTGTGTCATCACATCTTTGGGGATTTCTTGCCGATACTCGTGGAAGGAAGAAAATTATTGCTACATCTCTCTTTATCGCCTTCTTTATGACCATCATATCAACATTGATTAAGTCGTATTGGTTACTGGTTTTGTTGAGATTTCTGAATGGATTTTTAAGAGTTTGATTGAAACAAGTGTCATCCGAAAAAAATCTTTAGTATTGGAGAATGTTAGTATCTCAGATCCCTCAGCGACAATATTTGAGTACCCGTCTCGAAGATAGATCAAAAGTTATGATGTTAGGTGAGTTTTGTCAAAAAAAATTTCCTTTTCTATCGGAATATTTCTCTTAGGCTCATTTATGTTTGGCTTTTTCTGCTTTTGGAATCCAATTTTTGCGTCGATTATTATAAATCAGGACTGGACATTTTATATTGAGCCAATTGACTTAGTTTTCAAACCGTGGAGGTTATTTCTGATCGTCTGTGGAAATCCAGGCAATCCATGTCCGAATCACCAAAATTTACATTCTCCCAGAGCAATGAACAAGAAACGCTAAAAATTTTGAAGAACGTCTACACCTGTAACACAGGAGAGCCAGCCGAATCTTTTGATGTAACATCGCTGGCTAAGGACGAAGAATCCGAAGATCAGAAAGCGAATCAAACATATTTGTTCCATTTTATGTGGACACAGACAGTTCCACTCTTCAAACATCCCCATCTGAAAAACACATTGACCGCACGCTACATACGATTCTGTATTTTCAATTCAAACAGTGGTTTCTGGCACGGCAGAGTAAAATAAACCAGGCAGGAGCGGTTAACTTTACTCTGTCGTGGTTCTAGACGTTTTTTCCAGAAATTACGAACAGGATGGCTATTTGGAGGAATGACACATCACACATATTGTAAAGTTGTCTATATAACACCTTAACTGAGGCGTTAGCCTTTGAAATTTTCCAGCCGATCAAAAGAAACTTCTTGCGGCGCAAGAACGATCCTTAATAGATCTTAGGGAAAAAAAGGTCATTCGGCAAAAAGGGTCGTTATAGGGAAAGGACAAGGTCGAATGAATGTCACAAACCAGGTATTAGCGACCGAAATAACTTTTTTTTATTTTATCTAAATTTCAATGAACTAATTAATCGACTTGAAACTAAAGCTAGCTCTCTTAACCTACTTGGCAACCTTAATCTAAATTTGCATTCCTTAAACTATAATTGGCAACCTTAACCTAAATTTGCATTCTTAAAACTATTGCGGCCGAATGTTTCACTTTTCACTTCAATGATTTAATGCGCATTAAATAAATAATAGATAACGTTGGGTACCTTTGAGATGTGGAATTGATGTAGCCAACGGGCAACCACGTGTGGGCAGGGGCAGGCAGATAATCGGGTCCACGCGGTTAACTCAAATTAATCAGGAACTCACAGTTGTCTTTATGGGAATTGAATTCAGGGAAAACACTTTCATATGGAAATGCTCTCGGATTTAATCACTTTCGCCAAAGAACGAAATAAAAAAAAAATGATGGCGTCACAGTCCTTTTTCATCACACTTCTTCATCAAAAATAAATTCGTCCGTACATTAGAATTGTCCGAAATAATTAGTCTTGAAGAGTATCGATCACTACTGGATTACAAAGACACTTTTTCTTTTGCACTTTCTATACGTTAAAAAGCCGATGGCCGACGATTTACTTTCGTTATGCAATATCGCTTAGTCTAACTAGAATTAATTGTAAAGCAACACGTCTGTCCTTTCGAACGGATAGCTTAAGACTCATTTTGAAACCGATTAGGACGATCATACGTTCGAGCCCATTCGTCTCCAAAAACCGGAACTACGATTATTGATCCCTTAACGTTGACAATTATGAAACGTCGGTCATGAAATCAACAATCGGTGTGTCCCAATTAATTAAACACCTCACGCGCCAATATTTAAACTAGATTTTTGTTACAATATTCCTCTTACGATCTATGGTCTTACGTATGGTCGCTAAAATTTATTTATTTTATTTTCTTTCTTTTATATTTGTATTCGTATTTTCTTTCATTTTTTCTTAAGGAGAAAGCGTTCTCTTCACGCACTAAAACTCCTTGAAATCGTTATAAACGTTCACTTAGGACTAAACTTATTTACTAACGAACTGCCACTAGTGCAGTGCTATTTCTCCTAATTTACGATCGCTAATCCCGTACGATAAATTAATTACATTCAATCGAAGGGGAAGAGAAAAGAGAATCTTAGAATGCGACGAAGTAATGTCGTCACATTATAATCCCCTAGACCTGAGCTAGGAAATTCGGATAATAAATTCGGAATTCCTATCGCTATGCGATTTTTACTACTGTTGGACTCTTTATACCTCATAGAAAATTATGGAATATGTTCATGTTAAAGTTAACTTTGGGCTATTGCTGGTATAAATGTTCGTGCCAATTCCACGTCATAGAATTCCTAGTTGAAAACTTTCATACTAATGACGTCCATACGTCATTTCAAATATCGTGACCTCGATGTTACAACATAACAGGGTACATCTTCTGGGCGATAATTTGAAGTGTAACGCTTTTCACAATTCTTCTCTTAGACTCATGTCGAGTGAAATACGGATCAATTATTCTTGTCGACATGGATCTAGTTGAATTCTGACTCTTTGCCATATTAGAAAAAAATCTCCGTCAAATAGTCAAATGTATATCTCGGATTAAATTAATGCGGATAAGACTGAAGGCAAAATAGACGGATATATCAGGTTATACCTGTTCGGATCATTGGCACTCTATATATATATATATATTTTTTTTACGCCGTAGCAATTCTCAACTAAAAACATTGCGTGGAAGAAAAAAAATAAAATAAAATAAAATAAAATAAAATTAATAAAAATTTTAACTGAATAGGATTCCGTTGGTTTCGTGCGGTTCGGACTGTTTTAAATTGCTTTGCTGAATCATGACTCCTGCGTGCGCTACTTTCGAACAAGTGACGAACGTCTACTCAACATCACCAATTACAAGACTTCTATGGCATCTTTGAGATGCGATGAAACCATATTAATCATGATATCGAATTTCGATTCTGTCTTCCTAGTCATAGACTCTCATTGTTCATAGATCGCCGATTTGATCGATCATTTTATGCTAAGCTCAGCTACCCATGAGCTTTTGCAGAAAATGACATCGACTAGGCTATGCACAATGCTCACATGACGAGGCTATTTACCAATTATTCATTTCGGATCAATTAACCTTACGCATAGCTAATGAACGTCATCCACATCTACGGACCATTAGGGCGAACCTGGTGAGAATAATTTTCGGTTCATCGTTATGCTACACAGGAAATCAAGACAAAAAATCTAAATTTTGACCCTTCATGATTCGAACCTTCTATAAGCGGCACCTTAAAAGTTACATAATCACCGTCTCAGACGTATGGTACAACGCATTCAGAAGCATAAGGCAATAAAAAAAAATGGAAGGAACGATGAAATGTATTGTGGAAAGCTAAATTTCGTTGTTAACGTCGTTAACATGACAAATGTTAAAGAAAATGCGAAAATTATCCTATTGAATACTAACTTAATCAAGTGAATTAAATTCTTATCCTAACTAAATACGTTAATAACAGAAAAACTAAAAAAATGCTTATATCTATCTTAAACTAATGGCATTGGGGATTATCGCGGTTTGAGCGGTTTATTATTCCCTAAAGTCGGATTCCCGCCATGAAAGAAACCTGCATAGCTAATCGTTAGGGTGGTAACAAATTCACCCTGTTCGTCTGTTATTTGACTCCGGGGAAGTCAAATAAATCAATCACATCTCGCGGCATAAAGAGATAGAGTAAAACGGGATGTGATTGATAATAGAGGCGAATAAAATGATTATTGATTCTTAGGATTCGGCGGGATCGGCCTAGGACGTAAATCCTGGATATGAAATTTGCCGATCTCCTTACCCGTCGCATTGGAGACGATGTAAGCCAGATTAGAGATAACGTTGGAGATAGTACCGGGTAAATAAATGGGGGCCAACTTTTTCATGAAGGATTTTCCAGCGTCCGATTGGACGAAATTACGGTAATAGACTGGATCTCCAATCTTGAAAGAAGCCTGCGAACGGGACTTATCATAATATCGTTTGTTCCTGTCATATGAAGACTTCATTCGTTTCAATATATCTCCCGAAATTTCTTTAAACTTTTCTAAGAACATAGTACGTTCCTCTATTGGATTCTCACTCGGGGAATCATGAGAGAAGAGAGAATAATCAGATGCATGAAATACGTATTCACGGGCATGATTCAAGAAGAAAGGCGAATATTTAGTGACCGAATGAACTGCGGTGCGTAAAGCTAATGATATCTCGGGTAGCAGCTCATCCCAACTTTTATGATTTTCTTTTACGTATGCCCGGAGGGCCGCATTAATGTTCTTATTATGACGTTCTGTAAAGTTGCTTTGCGGATGATAGATACAGTTACTCCACAATCGTGTTATGCCATATTTCTTTAAGAGGGCCATAACTACTTTACTACGAGCAAATTGGGAACCATTATCCATGATGATAGCCTGGGGTATCCCGTATTCTAGGAAGACGCGAGATTCGGTATGTTTGACGATATTCTTAGCTACTGCGGTTCTCAAAGGAACGATGCAGGGATACTTCGTTAACCAGTCGCAAAATACCAACAAACATGTGTTACCACGTCTAGACCGAGGAAATGGACCCAGTAAATCCATGGAGATCAGTTGCCAAGGAGTATGAGCGTTTCGGAATTTACCCATTAGACCAGGGGGTTTAATGTTATCATATTTGGACATCCTACAGACTTCACAATTTTTGACATACTCTTTCACATCTTTGGATAAACCCGGCCAATAATAACGGTCAAGCACTCGATCTATGGTCTTTTGGACACCTAAATGCGCGGCCTTCGGATCGTCGTGACATTCGTCTAGTATAGCCGACCGGCTATTCGAAGGTATAACCAGTTTCCACTTCCAGTTAGTCAATCTTCTACCTTTAATCGAAGGATCGTATAATAACCTTCCGTTTACCTCTTTATACCTTCTAGACCGAGCGTTTCCTTGTCTGACGTCGTTCAATAAATTTTCATACCAGAGGTCTCCAGTAGGTTGAACGAATTCGAGCAGAGCAACGACTTCCAGGATTTGTACTATAGGGAATCGAGATATGGCGTCCGCCACAACGTTGTTTTTACCTCTGAGATGTTTGATCTTCATATTATGCTGTTGGAGAGTTAGTACCCATCTAGCTAAACGACCTGACAACTCTTTCTGTTTAAACAGCCACGTCAAGGCGGAATGATCAGTGTAAACGGTGATCTCTGTTCCCTCCACAAATTCTAGAAACTTTTCCAAACAGAAGACCACGGCCAAACATTCTTTCTCTGTAGTAGTGTAGTGAATCTCCGGGCCCCTAAGCTTGCGACTAGCATAGGCCACTGGACGATCGTATTTATTGTCCGAGTCAGCGTACTGGCTGAGAACTCCTCCGATACAACCATCGCTTGAGTCGCAAGAAATGATAAATTCTTTAGAGAAATCGGGTGGTTGTAACAACGGGGCGGAAACTAATTTCTGCTTTAACTGTTCGAAACTCTGGGTAGCTTTTTCGTTCCATACCAACTTTCTACCTTTACCACCGCCTTGAAGAAGATCTTGTAAAGGAGCAGCCACTTCCGCATAAGCGTGAATGAAACGACGATACAAGCCGGCCATACCGAGGAATCGTCGCAATTCCGTCACGGTTTTAGGAAGTGGGACCTTCAGTACACAAGAAATCTTTTCTGGGTCGGGTCTAAGGCCTAGCTCATCGACTATATAGCCCATATATCTCATGTTTCTTAAACAGAATCCACTCTTCTCATAATTGATAGACAAATTAGCCTGTTTCAATCGTTGGGCTACGGTACTTAACAGTTGTAAATGTTCGTCGAAATCCTCGCTTACGACGATCAAGTCGTCGAGATATACGAACACCATACCGTCTAGATCTCCGAATAGAGTATCCATAAGGCGTTGCATAGTGGCCGAACAATTTACTAGACCGAAAGGCATAGTGATAAATTGCCACACTCCATGTCCTTTGACAAAGAAAGCAGTTTTCTCTTTTGAACGTTCGGTTAATGGTATTTGCAAGTAAGCGTCCTTCAGATCAATTTTTGAGATAAAGCGAGCCTTTCCTAATCGAGATAAAATAGTGGTGATACGAGGTAGATCGTATTTCTCAATCTTGGTAATGGCGTTCAATTTTCGAGAATCTAGGCAAAGTCTCAACTTCAATTTACCTGACTTGTATCTCTCAACCATGGTCATAGCGTTCCTGAAGGCAGTTTGTGCGGGTTCCACCACGCCTAGCGACTTGAATCTTAGAAATTCTTGCTCTATTTTTTTTTCTTTAGCGGGAGAGGTAGGTCTGGTTCGAGTAAAACAGGGCGGATTATTTCCGGTGTCAATATCGTGAGCAATTACATTAGTACGGCCTAATAGAACCTCTCCTAATCTTTTGAACTGGTCGACAATCGGTTGTAACTTAGATAATTGTACTTCGCTTAATTCTCTTTGACACTCAGGAGCTTCCTCAACTTCGTATTCCTCGGCATCAATACTAAGTTGACTAAAGCTTTCAGTACATTTGCGAGATATGTCTTCTTCAAAGCTAGTAATGGGTTCAGGCCTCCAGACGGAATGAGGCGTGAATATTCCCATCTTGAATGAGTCCATGAAAGGAATGCCGAGTACAAGGTCGTCGGGCAGCGATGGGGCGCCGAGTATCTCAACGATCGCAAACATTCGGTCAAAATGGATGGGAATGGAAAAGACGTGCTTGATTGGATGAGCGGAATGATCAGCTGTGTGTATCACGGGCTGGTGAAATTCGGTTACTTTCTTATGTCTAAAGCCTAAACTAATCAATCGTTTATATCCGGGACCACCACACACGGTACGGGTAGCACCGGAATCTAGAAGTGCAGGGAAAGTTTGTTGTAAAATGGAAAGATTGGCGTAAGGACGTTTTTCACCTTTGACTCTTACGAAAGCCGGGGGAAAACGCGATTCAGATCTAGCCTCTTCCTTTAAATTATCAAGCAATTGAGTTACGGCTAATATGGACGGCGATTGGGATTGGGAGTTTGACCCGTCCTGTAGTTCGAACTCCCTTTCTCGTTTCCCGACGACTGAGGGTTTAGGCTGTTACGTCGTAAAGGATAGTATTGCTGTTGGCTCTGGTTCAGGTTTCGAGGATCAACACCCTGAAATGTGACGTGACGTTGGTTGGAAGCTTCATGTGAGATTGGAGTGCGTGGAACCAACTGGCTCGAAGAACTAGGGTGGAAATTATTCGAATTAGGAACATACGAGTCGAATTTATCTTGACGTGAGTTCGAAAAGTCGGTTCGAGGCCGATTATCGTCTAAGGACATCTCATAAAAACTTCTTTCAAATTCTTCTTCTGGAATTTCTTTATAATAAGAGTCTCGGCCCAAAACGGCCTCATCTAAAGAGTGCATTTTACCGTAAGATGGCCGATAGTTTTTCAATAATTCCGGATTACGGACAGAATGCATGCTTTGACGAGAGTGAACTCTCCTTAGATTAGCTTCTATTATTTTACAGTCATGCTTCAGAGAACGTAAATCGTAGTATTCTTTAACGCCTAATCCTTGAATGAATTCTGGACGAAGATTCCTGCGAATTACTACAGCTTTCACCAGTTCACTAGCTGGCCGATTCAATTTGAGAAAAAGATCTTCCATTATGGCGAAGTACATGACAACGGTTTCGTTATTCTTTTGCAGCCTATTCTTGATAGTATCCCACAAGGTGTCACCGTATTCATAATCTTGAAAATCGATTGCTAATTGTTCTTCTAAATGGTCCCAATCTCTAAAAAAATTGGTCTTCGTTCCCGCTCTATACCACTTCAGAGCGGTACCGTCAAATAAATCTACGGCACCTTTGAACAAATCTTCTTTAGTAGCTCCTCTGGCTTTGGCTATCTCGTCGACTCTTCGAATGAATTCAACGACAGGCATCGCATGGGTATCTCCTACAAACTTCAAATCCCATTTCCACATTTCTACTTTGCGTTGGGGAATATATGAAATTTGACTGGGAAAAGACACTGTGCTGGGATTATGAGGAAAATTCAACGAACGACGAGGAGCGTAAAACGTTGAAGCTATTTTCGGGGCTGCAATACTTGTCTTATTCAATGGTACGTCGTCTTGCATTTTCATTGAAAAATCCAGAATCGAGTCCTCAAAGTACTGGGATCTAGAAGGAACGAACCTAGGAGGTTTTGGAAATGGCTCTCGGTGCGATTCCGCTTCTCCGAGCGACTCTTCGTTCATAGTCCATTCATCCAGATTCCTAGCTTTATCATCGGTGGCTTTAGGGGCTGAAGCGTCTGGGGACTTAGGACTAGAAGTGGACGTGTAGTTCAAGTCTTGTAAAATCGCATTTTTTAACTCCGAGAGGTAAAGTTTGAGTGTGCTAAGCAAGTTCTTAGCAATTTCATCGTCGTCTGGGACGGTGATACGCGAAATTCGACCATACATATGTCGTAATCTAGTTCGATACAAATCCAAGATTTCGTCTCCCAACTCTACCTCAACATACGAGGCCCGCCATGAGTCTAAATGGTGAGCACAAGCGGCGATATCTTCCTTATATCCTATGGCTACGAAATATTTTCCAGGCTTATACTCTCTACTTTCTAATAGGTCACTAAGCTGTTTCTTTCGTTTCATAAAATTGCTGTCCGGTTTAATACCTTGTGATTCTAATTCGTACTTAATCATCTCATCGGGCAACGCAGACACATGCTTGTTGGCTCTTCCTTTTTCGGGGAATTGAAAAGTTAAATCCATGACTGGAAACGTCGATTATCAAAGCGGCAAATAAAAAAAATTAAAATCTGTCCCAGGCCTGGATTATGTTCTCCAAAGATCCTAATTGGCGATACACCACTTGAGTACAGTACGGTGGTAAGCGGATAACCCACTCGTTTTGTCTTAGCATGTGTTCATAATGGGCACAGGCGAATTGGAGTCCTAAAAACTCTAATGAAATGACGTCTAAGCCCGACTGTTGTGCGGAGATAACGCGAAAATCCCGTCGTAGCGAGGTTATTTCGCCATCGATCGAGGCATATAATTGGAAAGAAAAATATTGTCCCACTACTTGGTTGATTGTAAAGTTGTCTATATAACACCTTAACTGAGGCGTTAGCCTTTGAAATTTTCCAGCCGATCAAAAGAAACTTCTTGCGGCGCAAGAACGATCCTTAATAGATCTTAGGGAAAAAAAGGTCATTCGGCAAAAAGGGTCGTTATAGGGAAAGGACAAGGTCGAATGAATGTCACAAACCAGGTATTAGCGACCGAAATAACTTTTTTTTATTTTATCTAAATTTCAATGAACTAATTAATCGACTTGAAACTAAAGCTAGCTCTCTTAACCTACTTGGCAACCTTAATCTAAATTTGCATTCCTTAAACTATAATTGGCAACCTTAACCTAAATTTGCATTCTTAAAACTATTGCGGCCGAATGTTTCACTTTTCACTTCAATGATTTAATGCGCATTAAATAAATAATAGATAACGTTGGGTACCTTTGAGATGTGGAATTGATGTAGCCAACGGGCAACCACGTGTGGGCAGGGGCAGGCAGATAATCGGGTCCACGCGGTTAACTCAAATTAATCAGGAACTCACAGTTGTCTTTATGGGAATTGAATTCAGGGAAAACACTTTCATATGGAAATGCTCTCGGATTTAATCACTTTCGCCAAAGAACGAAATAAAAAAAAAATGATGGCGTCACAGTCCTTTTTCATCACACTTCTTCATCAAAAATAAATTCGTCCGTACATTAGAATTGTCCGAAATAATTAGTCTTGAAGAGTATCGATCACTACTGGATTACAAAGACACTTTTTCTTTTGCACTTTCTATACGTTAAAAAGCCGATGGCCGACGATTTACTTTCGTTATGCAATATCGCTTAGTCTAACTAGAATTAATTGTAAAGCAACACGTCTGTCCTTTCGAACGGATAGCTTAAGACTCATTTTGAAACCGATTAGGACGATCATACGTTCGAGCCCATTCGTCTCCAAAAACCGGAACTACGATTATTGATCCCTTAACGTTGACAATTATGAAACGTCGGTCATGAAATCAACAATCGGTGTGTCCCAATTAATTAAACACCTCACGCGCCAATATTTAAACTAGATTTTTGTTACAATATTCCTCTTACGATCTATGGTCTTACGTATGGTCGCTAAAATTTATTTATTTTATTTTCTTTCTTTTATATTTGTATTCGTATTTTCTTTCATTTTTTCTTAAGGAGAAAGCGTTCTCTTCACGCACTAAAACTCCTTGAAATCGTTATAAACGTTCACTTAGGACTAAACTTATTTACTAACGAACTGCCACTAGTGCAGTGCTATTTCTCCTAATTTACGATCGCTAATCCCGTACGATAAATTAATTACATTCAATCGAAGGGGAAGAGAAAAGAGAATCTTAGAATGCGACGAAGTAATGTCGTCACATTATAATATCTTCCACGGTCTGCCAAATATTGTCGACACGAAAATTATTTCAAACGAGAATGCAGGGCTGTGATTAACAAAATTGGATCACTCTGCCTTTCAAAATATTTTCATTTTAATTTCGATCTACTGTTTTGGGTGATAGTTCTTATCGCCGATCGTCAGTGATGAGCCCCTCACAACAAATATTGCATTTTAATTGACTTATCCATCGTACATAAATATTTGTTTTTATTTGTACAACTGAAACTTGACAAATGGTGTGCTGCATAATGTATTAACTCATTGTAGATTAAGACAGTATTGAATACAGTGGTCTTTTTTGCTAGAAGTGTTCTATACTTTAAATTAAAAACTGTGAAAATTGAATGTTCAATTTGACGAACTACTAATCATTTATTGCGTCTATAGCAAACACCGGTAAGCAAAATATAAACGGTCATAAGTTTTACCGGTTTTCTTTACCGAGTAACAACCAACGATATCATTCACCAGAAATATTTATTCAAAGATCATCTTTCACTATTACTTATGATAGACGAACGTTAATTACAACATTCAGGCTAGAATTGAGCTAGACCTTTTTATTTGATAAACAAACATTTTCTAAGTACCAAGCTACATAATTTTGGTTATAAAAGGAGCCTAATTATGTACAAGTAATATTTACTTGTATTCTAATATTAACTTCGAGCCAATAAATATAATCTTATCTAATCTAAAGTCACAAACTGAGAATTCAACATTCTGTAGATGTAAAGAAATTATCGAGCTGAGATCAGTACTTGTGCGACAATGGTGCAAGTTAAAGATTCAGCCAATGTATCATTGGAAGACGCATTGGAAAAAACTGGATTCGGTAAATTCAATTGGATCTTGATTATTCTGTCGGGTGCGATACTAGCCGCTGTTTTTCTGGAAACTGTTGGCATCAACGTTATTCTACCGGTTGCACAATGCGATTTACAAATGACCAATCAACACAAGGGCTTACTGGGTGCGATTGGATTCATTGGTGTTATTGTGTCATCGCATCTTTGGGGATTTCTTGCCGATACTCGTGGAAGGAAGAAAATTATCGTTACATCTCTATTTATCGCTTTCTTTATAACTATCGGATCAACATTGACTAAATCCTATTGGCTTATGGTTGTGTTAAGATTTTGGAATGGATTTTTGTGAGTTTGGTTACAACAAATGTGAATAGAGAAGATCTGTAGTATTGAACAATTTTAGTGTGTCAGGACCTTCCGCAACAACATTTGCGTACTTGGGAGAATTTCACTGTCTCAAATATAGATCCAAAGTTATGATGTTAGGTGAGTTTTGTCGAAAATATTTTCTGTTTTAACCTTTGGGAATATATGTTTCTTGTTTAGGCTCATTTACGTATGCCTTTTTCACCTTTTGGAATCCAACTTTTGCTTCGATTATTATAAATCAGAGCTGGACATTTTATATTGAACCAATCGACTTGGTCTTCAAGCCGTGGAGATTATTTATGATTGTCTGTGCTGTTCCAAGTGTATTATGTGGATGCGTTATGATATTTATGCCCGAATCGCCAAAATTTACATACTACCAGGGCAATGAACAAGAAACGCTAAAAATTTTGCATAACGTCTACACCTGTAACACGGGAAAGCCAGCCGAATCTTTTGATGTAACGTCGCTGGCCAAGGACGGAGAGTTTGATGATCAAAAGGCCAGACAAACAAATTTATTTCATTTTATGTGGACACAGACGGTACCATTGTTCAAACATCCTCATCTGAAAAACACATTGACAGCATGCCACATACAATTTTGCATTTTCAATTCACACAATGGATTCTGGACGTTTTTCCCAGAAATCACAAACAGGATCGCTATTTGGAGGAATGATCCATCACATGTCACCTCTACGGTCTGTCAAATATTGAACGACACAAAGATTATACCAAACGAAAATGCAGAGTTTTGTGTAACAAAGCTGGACAACTCTACGTATCAAAATATTTTCATTTTAATTACGATATACTGCGTCGGATGGTTCTTTTTGTCGCTCATTATTAATAGGGTTGGAAAGCTCATTATTATGACGGCACTGCTATTCACCTGTGGAATTAGTTGATTTTCATTAATCTTTGTAAATCAGCCTATGGTTTCGAGCTACTTATATATCGTTCTAATGACCGTTGGTTTGACTCTCTCAGTACTGAACGCATCGACTGTGGAACTGTTTCCAACGAAATTAAGGTATTCTTTGTTTGTGTATTTCTAGCCATTCATCGCAAATTGATCAACTTAACGTTATCAGAGCCATGGCGCTGTGCCTGTCTCTAATGTCTGGTAGAATCGGCAGTGTATTTGCATCGAACGTAATCGGAACACTGCTGGATAACTATTGTGACTACACGTTCGTGATGCCCACCATTCTTTTGATGTCGAGCGGTTTTCTTGCATTTACAATTCCGAATATTTCGAAGAGAAATTCAAATTAAATTGTGGTCTAGAGAATAGTGGACTATGAAATTCATTGTGAAGTTTAACTTTTTATGTTTTTATGTATGTACTGAGAGGTTTCGGACTGTATTCAGATTATTCTATGAAACTAAAACAATCAAATATAAGTATGAGTACCAGTTGCTATTCAAAATTGGTATACTATACTAGACCTCATCACTTGGATGGGTGAAGTCCCCTAACTGATTTTTTTTCTCAATATTTGATCGAGAAGGGACCGCAAGCTGTGAAATTTACTCGTTCCATTCGCTCCATTCGTCCCACATTTATGTATGTAGCGACTCTAGTGAATGCAATTACCATCTCTTTTTTAAATACCGGTAAACGGTATTACCGAAATTTTCGAGAAAATTTACCGATAAATTACCGGGAATCTATATTGCATGAAAAACGCCAATTAAGTTCAATTTTATAATGAAAAAACTCAAAATATTAGCTTTGTTTAAAGTTTAATCAGCTTCATGACAAACGTACGTTCAATTTAAACCTAAAAAATGATTTTGTTCATAAAATTTTACTTGAAAATGTTCATCAATTCTTTAAATGTACCTCAAACTTCTTTACTAGATGTTAAAACTGGTTTCCATTTAAAAATGTTTGCCGTAAGAGAGCACAGTGAAGGATTTCCATTTGTTGAACTTCGTCTCTCTCGTTAAGATGCGTTCTTACGATGAAAATTTTGAAGTGAAAATCAAACTTGAGCGACTCAATTTCCGAGTTTCTTCACAAACTCGTAATGTCACATCAAAAATGTCATACGAAATACAAGTAACAAATCACAATACGATATTTATACGGTTGATATTCAGTTTGATTCTATGTTGCAATTTGCCTTCTCGGGTTCCATTTCATTAGTGAACCTGGGCAGGCTTGATATCCATTTCTTAGACTTTGTAAGTTCTCAATATTTTGTATTGAAAGTTAAAGACGATAATGTTGACGGATTGACTCTATCGATATCACGCATTATTATTTCATTTGAGTAAAATATGTATAATCTTGAGTAATTTTGCAATTTAAATTCGCTTATTTTCGATACTATGATTAAGTGTCCATTCCACTCAACAAAAAGTACTCCGTGAGAGAGCGAACTGTTAAAACAACAAAGAATTTTTTTTTTAAATTCTATTTTGTCTCTCATACGGAGTACTTTTTTGGAAAGAGGAAACCAAGGGCCCTCTCAATAGAACAAACTGACAAATTAAAATGAAAAATCATATATTTGAATGTGTGAGTGACAGCTCCGTGTACAGACAGTACACGGGACTCTGTCAAAAGTAAAGGGACTCATAATGTCAAAGTTGACGTTTTCGTGTTAGTGGTGTGTGTGATATTATTTTGGTCATAATTCCTCTAGGTAGTCTACCTCTATGGAGGAAACTAAACATTATGTCCTGAGGTAAAACCGGTTATAAAAATTTTAATTAACTGTAAACGGTAATAGCCATTACCGGTTTTTAATTACCGGTTTTTGATTACCGGTTGCATTCACTATGCGACTCTCTTTAAATTTATTTCACTCTATTTTCGGAATTGGTTCCTAAATATTTAGTTATTTAACATGGAGAAAATAAAGGTGTAAAAGTTCACACGTACCACGATCCTAAAGTTGTCCACTAAAAAGCACTGAAAGGATATGGTAATTTTTCTAAAACCCTTGCTTTGCCGCAAACTTCACACCTCAAAGATGCCAGCGGGCCTACGCCGTTTAGCTCTCCGTTTACGTTTTAACAATGGAAAGTGGGAGGCGTAAGTCCGCTGGCAGCTTAATGCTACTGAAGTTTGTTATCGAAAGAAGAGAAAAAAACTCCATCAATTTATTCTAATTCGAGTGATAACAAGATGAACTGTGTCGCGGGTCTCCATTCTAAACAATATTCGCATTCCAAATTTTATTGTCTGTTTGTACCTAGCGATATTATTTAAACAAAGATTATTTTTCTTCGACACCAACAAAATGAAATATTCCATAAATCGACGGCTAATGATTTTATTGCTCTGCACCTGTTGGTAAATGTTTGTATCTTCAATACAATGTATGACTCACCAAGAACCACACAACAAAATGATATCAGGTAGCTTCTAAAAAGGACTACATACACTTATGTAAAATATATATTGAATTGCTCTGAAAATGTATGTTCCACCCATTTACCTGTTGCAGCTACAATTTTGTTTTAAATACGGCAGATCCAAACATTTTCCTTCATTCAATTTATGTTGAGCATCAGAGTAACATCCAATATTTCGTTAGTAACTTTGTGACCAAATTTAACTTCAAAAATGAAATATTTAGTGATCAAATCAGAAACATCCATTGACTTTTTCCCTTTTAATGAAGCCGGAGATAGTCTGGTAATTCATAGTGAAAGGAGTAACGCGTCCTATTACGTAAGGCAAATAAGCGAACAAATTGGCGGATTGATAACCGTGAACGTGGTCAATAACTATGCGAAAGGTGGAACCTTCTTTCAAATGACGCATTCAGGATGCAATATGCGTGTCGACGACCAGTTAATTCCGCAAGGAGTACTTGAAATGGAAATGGGGAAAAAATACGTCGCTGCATCGAAAATAACGTTGTTCCTTATCAACGAAGAGGACAAATCCGATGTACAATCAGGTATGCATCCAGCAATTATTTGAAATTATTCAGCGAAAACTTACTCGTTTTCCTTTTTATTCAAAGAATTCAACAACGAACAGGAAGAAAAGAATCCCCACTATTATTATGATGATGATGATGATGATGATATTGATTATGATAATTATTTTGGTCAAACGATCGATAGCGATGACGGCTATGACGATCAAATACCATATACTAATGAATGGGATTTTATTGTGTAACGATTGTGATAACCAATAAAACTGTAAAAGTCTGGCGTGAAGGACTAGCTAAAAATACATGTTGATAAAGTGTTGATGAGTTGTTTTACTCAAGCAAAGTTCGTCAATAACCACTGATCAATTACGTCGCCATGCTGCTCCAGACGATCTCTCCTTTCGGACATAATTTCCTCAACGACATAAATTACCGGCTGTGATACGAGTCCATTTTCTAAGTATATTTGTAATAATTCACGGAACTGAAAATAATTGTTGATAGAAACCTTTCAAATGTAAAAATTGAAGAACCAACTTTTTCAGTTAAATCGTCGCGTCTGATCGACGAAGCCATATCGATAATGAAATTCGGTCCATTCACACCGAATGTCTCGTATGTTTCAATCGCATTCTCGATCACAAAGTCCAATGTCAGCTCTAAGCCAAAGATTCCATTTTGATAGACATTACGAAATACTTGATACGCTTCGTTCGCTCGATACTCAATGTTATTTTCATTTGTCGATGGCAGAAGTGAACTAAGAAGTCGATTTGTCAATATTCTAGATGTGGAACAGCCCAACGATCGACTAATTTCATTCCGTTGATTAGTGTTGGCCGATTGTAACATTCGATTCCATACGAAATTGAAATCATTCGCATTACCGCTTCGAAGTGCTGCACAGTAAATTTGTTGCCTGACATTTTGATGAAATTCTCCACCGGTTGTAATTAATTGTCGCAGTTGTCTTAATGCATCACTACGACAATGTACAGAACCCATGTCGCATGCCAAGCTAACGGCTAGTTGCCTAGCAGGCTTTCTTAAAATTGGTTCATCTGGTATGTCCTCGACTCGAACGGAATCATACAAATTTTCAATGAGAGTGCGAAGGAAATCCTTTAAAAAAAACGAGACAAAGTTTAATGCGTTGCACGTAATTTGCGCCCACATTTTACACTGTACCCGAAACAGAGGATAGTTTTGATGACCTGAAAACATTTGATCGATTTCAAGCAAAAAATTCCTTACTGGATACCAGGCGACGTAGCTGACTTCGTTTTCTAATATCCTCAACACATCCATAACTGGAGCCATTGTCAATTCCTGCGTGCTGAAGAACTCACGCACGTTCTCCACTAAACTAGCTTTACTTGTTAAGTGAAAATGATCTGGATCCCGAAGCATAGCATCTGAAATGAGTCGATAATTCTGTTCGTCGTATAGAATCCTGTAATAACCGCCCGCATATGTATCCAACAGGAAGTAATCATTGGCGTCCAACGAATCAACGGTAATCGTAATTGAAGTGTCTTGCTGTGGAATCCAGCCAGTTGCTCTAGAACTATTGAAACCAGGATTGTCACTGGTAGCATAGTTATAGGGAACCCAATAGTTGGTTCTGATTGGGTCAATGGGACTCGGTGGATTGAAATATCGATATTGAGTGAGTGTAACTTGATCTGTTGCTTGACTGTAACTACGTTCGACTGTAATGAACGGAAAACCGGCCTGTCTGGTCCACGATGACATGATTTCTGTGACATTGGTAGTTGGTGGAATAAAAACTCCATCATTCCTAACAGCATTTTCTAGAGCGTCAAACAAATCCTCCTCGGTTACGTCGGAGAATTGACTTAGGTAAATGAAAAACAGATTAACATAAAGTTATAAAATGGAAATAGTAAGAATTTGTCTTACTGTTCGACAAGATACGCTCGTAAGCCTGCCATAAACGTTTCTTCACCGAATGCAAACAGAAACATTCGCAAGACACTTGCCGCTATATAGGAAGAACACTTTTAGCTGAGCACAATTTGAAAGTGAAAAAGCTGGCAATACCTTTCCTGTACGAAACATTGTCGAAAAGCGAATCAATTTCTTGAGGTTGTTCCACATAGTGTGTCATAGGGCGATTATAGCCCCAGTACGCCTCATATTGAAACATGCTGTGTACACTTTCCACTAGCATATAATCTCTTTTAGTCCAATCAGGATATATCTGTTAGCGAAGCGAAATTAATCGGGATGGGAATGTAAGCTTCCGAATATTACCTACCCAGTCTACACCAAATGAATGGAATAATGTCGCGAATCCCTCTTTCATCCAAGTATATGTCCACCACCTACAAATGATTTTTTAATTAAAGTAGAGTAAATCGTGAAAACGGCAGAATTTTGCCATGGAGCCACAAAAAGACCAAAATAGGAAAATGACAGAATTGTGACATGGAGCCACAAGTTGACCAAAATATATGGAAAGCTACTTAAAAAGACACTTCGATCGAACAACAACTCGTACGTACGTGGGTGTAACTAAATTCCCAAACCATTGATGTGCTTGCTCATGAGCAATGCCCTCCACTGATGTCAATTGCCTCACAAAACCGTCGACATTGTCATCAAAGATCATGTAGTAATCGCTGAAAATTTTAAACTTCAACGAACCAGCTCTGAGAAAATACCTGTAAGCGAAATACCTGTAAGTGATTAAACCAAAGTTTTCCATGGCTCCGCCAAACTCAGGAAGACTTGCTGCATCCATTTTTGGCAGAACGTAATCTATTCCAAAGTGTTCACTAAACGCGTCCAACATTATTCCCGAGTTATGCAGTGCTCGTGATGTTAGATTGACAACACTTGGACGAGTGAAAATTCGCTGTGGAACAGATGTAGCCGAACTGGATACATGCGCAAAGTCAGATACATGGAATGCTACAAGGTACGTGGACATTAAAGGCGTTTGTTGAAATTCCTGTAATTGGTAATAGACGAATGAGCAATGAAATTCGAATTTTAATTTTTCCACGTTGACTTTCCGTTGTAACTGATCCATCAGGGCTAGGGAAAAGAGGCTTGTCAGTACATAATTTAAAAAAAAATGTCATTAAAAGTCCATTTTCCTTGTACCACAGTCCCCTAAAATTTTATATGTGGTTACACCTTCATTAACTATCCACTACCACACTCTATTGAGTGTGGCCATCAAACAGTGCAGTGCACTAGTGTGGCGAAATGTTAAAACAACATTTCGTACATTTTCTTTGGCTGTTGCATTTATCAAGGCAATAATGGACTATTTAAAAACAAATAAAATCTCACTTCGGAGTTGGATTCTCTGACGTTGCAGGCATATTTGATATAGTTGAATAAGATGGGCTGTGAGTGATACGAATGGTAAAGCGTGATTTCCTTCCAATCTCATCGTAGCACGGGAATGCACGTCTCGCTTCAGTAGCCTCAAATTGTGTGGACCCGTAGTAGACCTCGTTCCCCTCACTATTCAAGTAACGAACTGCATAGAAGCCACTCCTACATTCGAACGAATAAAAGTTATCGACGAAATTATATTTGAAATCACTGGCACCATTACCAACTGGTAGGCATGAGGCCTCTATAACTGATAACGATGGTATATTCACTTCCAATTGTTAAATTATTCGGCACAGAAATCGTAAAAAATTCGAATACGCTATCATAAGCAGTAGCTCCAATTGCAATTGGGTCACCGGACGCTGATAATAGAACAACATCTTCGATTGTTAACGCACGGTGATGCAAAGTTATCGTGTTGGTGGACTGTTCAGCAACTATTCCGATTCTAACTGTGCCAATAAACGTTAGATTGCCTTCATCGATCCAAGTTCTAATGCTAACATCATAAGTAAGGGCTCTTGTGTCATTCGGCAAACGGAACGTTTCGAAATTATCGTGACGAAGCTCCGGCTTTTCACCTCGTGAAATCACATCATGGTTGGTCGTGGCGAAAGTCAGAGAAACCGATAAAATGCCAAAGAAAAGTTTTAGGAGGACCATCGTACGACAAAATTTCACGCTGAACTGATTGGTGACTTTGGAAATTTTTATTTTTGTCTCAAGTATATTTTGAGTGTTTCGATAGGAAGATTAGTTTATCTCATTGGCTTGGGTAACCGATAAATAAATGGTAAATGTAAAATTGAAATGTGAGAAAAAGCTTCGAGAACTGATGAATTACATAGATTCCCTTGGGTATGTGTTTCTTAACTTATGAGTCCACACATAAGCTACACATTAGTTCTACACAATACGCGATTTACGGCGCACAACGGTAGAAGTTATAATTCCATAATAATAATGCACTTGCGCAACATAAGCTATCATTGATTCCGAATCTCAGGTTCTACAATAAAAACATTCTGTCGCGTCTAAAAGCATACTGCCTTTGTTTGAGTTTGGGTTATCACATCTCACGACACGTTGAAAATGAGATAGAAATGTTTGCTGATAAAGCAGTAATAGCTGTGAAGGTGCCAGTTGTAGGAATTTGATTTCGATTTGTTTTGATCAGTATAATTCTATTGAGTTTCAAATTTAAATTGTCTTTCAAAAGTATACGTGACCATAATGAACACATAATCGACCAATCATTTATTTCGACAGCAACAACACAAATAAGCGATCTTCATCTACCAATGCTCTCTTATACCACAAAATATATGCAAAGCTATCGAACTAAAAGATTTTGTATCAAGCACATCAGATGAAGTAATAGATTTAAGTAATATATCACGATACGCTTAAACTCCACAAAAAGGGAAAAATTCTGTGTTTAAGTAAGTGCCAACCAAAAATATGAATCTACAGCCATTTAGAATTGGAGTTCATAAGGTAGGTAGGATGGAAACATCAAAAAGTTACAACTTGAGTCACTTGTAACTTTGCATAATTCATTTTCTTTCAAGCTAAGTTAGGAGCCTCTTTCCTTTTGTTATAATGAAATATGGTGTACAGCAGTTCTTGGAATGAAGAAAAATATGAACTATCAGGGACAGCGTAGGTAGTTCTTCGTTTCAAACGTTTTATAAGGGTTCAATTAATATAAGAAACGGTTTAAAAAAACAACAAATTAAAAATTGGTTTATGCCGCTAATAGCCTACGTATGTATCACACGAGACGAACGAATGGTCACATAGACTGTCGGTACATTTAGGCACACGAGACGACGCACCTATTACAAAATCCTTGACGATATTATGTTCTTGACATTCAATTTACCTCCCTGCAGATATTGTTTGGTAACAGAGCCTCTAGCATGCGAAAGTGCAGTTAGAAACTGAATAACGTAGTTAGTCGGACTGTACGCCAATTTTGAGGGTCAGCTCATTATGTGATTGTCCTTTACCACTTACCTGGTTAGCCTAGCGTAATCTGGAATGCATATAGATTAAAATACATCTTTCGCTGGGTATAGTCAGGTCGGAATTCTGAGTTGGAGAACCCTAGCATGTGAAATAAACTCTTGGATGAAAATTACTCCCTTGTTCCGCTCCGCTCCACTCGTTGTACAAGCAAACAGTCACAAAATGATATATAATCTCCATTTATCTCCTGCAAGCTGATATTTCATACATTACGCGTTTCTGCATATAAACACAAACACATACATAACCACAGCCTAAACGATTGGATAATTCACACATAACCCACCTAGGGTAAATTTACTTTCCATCTACATATTTGAAAGAAAAAAAATCGCCGAACGGCGGAAGCGAACACGGGACCAGCAGCATATCAACCAAACATGCTGACCACTACGCCAACAAATCACATAACGCGATGCAATTGGTGTCGGTAATGGTTCGTTAGTCACTTCTACATCGATCAAATAATCAGAGTAGTCGGAATGATGTGATTTGAACGAAATGTTGAGGTGGATAGTATATGTGTGTGAGTAAGTAAATAAAGGATTCTCTGTATGATGTTTTTTTTGTTGTGAATGCGTTTTAAAACAACATGCTTAATTAATTAATTTTAAATCCAAATTTTTGTGGTTATTTCGCTAATGTATGAAATATCAGCTTGCAGGAGATAAAACATTGTTCTACCTTGGTGTATATTTCTCGAATCACTTCTTATGTACAATTGTATATACACTCGCTGGCGCTCGTTATATACAATTGTACATACGAAGTTATTCTCGAAATATACACCAAGGTAGAAAATGTACTATAAATTCAAACTAATCCTGTAATGACTCACGTACTTGGTCACTGTTGTAAGATTCTAAGGTACTGGTATATACACCCTTAGCGTGTAAAGTAAAGTAAAGTTTTAGACCACTTATAGGATGGTTCAATTTCATTATTTCTTGATATAAATTGAATTCTATCACACCTATCCAATATATTACACGACCCACTCAAAGTGTCGGTTCAGGAAATTAACAACACTGCATTTACGTACTCCATGCCACTATTTCATGTTTGCCAACAGCTTCATTGTTAAAATAAATGGCAATTCAATTAGTTTGTCGACAGAGAGAAGCGAAAAAAAACGGAACATAAAAATTAATGTTTCGGTTATCGATAGCACATTTAAGTTTTGAATCAACGTGAAACCGTACAGTAATATGCTGAAGATTTATGTGAAATACTAGCATTAACGGCAGCAATGTACGATTTTTTTTTTGCTTCTTTGCATAACATAGCAATTTTGTCTATTAAGAACCAGCTGCTAAGTAGTATAAATATGGCGCGGCAAGAAATACCTATTCAATCGGGGTATATATTCATTAAAAATGAGTATAGACGACGGTACACGTTGTTGCTGGGATATATGATATTTAATATACGAAATGGAAAAAGCAAAGTGATTATTTAAAACTAATCACCAGAAATTACGACAAATTTATAATGTTATCTTGTCAGGAAATTGCTAATCAAAATTACTTTTTCTAATACACCTTTTATCCAACTAATAATAAAAAAAATTTCTCATGCGAAAATATATGTTATATTGCTAGGCTATATATGTAAGTACAGTTTTTTTTCTATCTCTACATAGATAATATTATGAATGCATAAGCAATATGGAAATCTCTGGAGAGAAGAAAAAAGCCACTAATTTATGTATTTATTTAATTTAAAAGACATAACATCGGAATATAGATGCATGGTTTAGCTCAGGCTTACATAAAAAAGCCAAAGTTATTGATGTAAATATGATGAGGGGACAGGTAGATTTTAGCGTTGACAATAATAGCTACCAAAAATAATATGTGGGTGATTTGCCGTTGTTTCAATTCACATTGTCTTTTCAAATGATTTATATTCTGAGACAGTAGATAGAGTCATTGAATTAACACCATGCATATTTGGCATTAAAGCTGTTCGTTCAAGCTGAGAATAGTAATAAATCATTTGGGTATATTTTTGTTGTTTTTTCGTTTTGTTTTAAAGAAAACAGCACTTTTTGCATATATTTAACTAGACCATAAATGGATATTAGTCAAATATTATTGTTTCTTTGAACTGTAGATGTGTAGTTATCCGAAAAATGTTAATGAGACTTTAACGAAATTCTTACAAAATCGTCATTTGAACATTACATTCAAAACTGAATGTGTTTTTGTAAACTCACCGAGAATTTTTATGACCATATTGGTCTGTTCCAAGGCCATACGAATTGTCTTATTACTGTCAAATTCAGGCGTCCCACTTGTCCGAAATTGTCCAAAATGTCCGAAATGTCCGAAATATTCTTCAAGACCTGACCAGAATTAAATATATAAACTTATAAAAGTCTCATTTTCAAAAAAATTGCCTGCGGCGCGCTTCACAGAATTTTTAATTAAACTTTCAGTCTATCAATACTTTGTCCCGAAATTTTTATTCAGTTGACTGTAAGTCATATGGGTCTTTATGGCAGAAAATACCGGAAAATGTGTATAGGTACCGTGATCACTAATAATTGAAAATTATGTGGAAATATGACGTTAAATATGAAACGTTAAATGTGTAATATTTTTTTAACTTGAGTAAATCAAAATCGATTTTCAAAAACGTTTTGTTCGAAGGAGAACTGAATTCCTCAGGTCAAAGTTTTTAAATGGGCGTTATCAGCTCAATGGTCTGGGAGTAGTTCTCGAAAAACCGATATGCTCATTGTTTCTTTTCCTATGGAACACGATAACTAACTCAGCTAATTCAGCTAATTTTCTAGACCTGGTTTTCATTCAAAGAAGCATTTCCTCAAAAAAAAAATTTTTCTTGTTTTTCTGATTATGGTACTCGGGCATAATGTTACAATTCTTCCTTCGATATGTTAGAAAATAGCTGTAGCTCTAAAAGACAGCCACGTTAAGAGTTTCCTGCGTCACATTTTTATACTAAAATACCAAATCTAGATTTTCGTTTGTTAGACGAAATTTATATAGGATCTATTACAGACCCTTACCTCAGAAACATGTCAGATATTATTCTTCCGCGACTGTATTCAGCCTTTCACCTTTCCGGTGAGATGCATTAGTTAACCTACATCTTTAACACTATCTTTTCGTGAAGGTTTCAAGCCCTCTATTCAGGTTTATGATCAGTACAGCTACAGGTCATGTCAAAGTATACTTTTAAAAAAAATCTCATCTCTCCCATCTCATATAAAGCCTTAGAATTTGTTGGTGGAATGGGCTTAAATGACTTACAGACTTTTTCTAATGCGTAACTTTAGTGAAAATTAGAAAAAAAATGTCCGAAATTTTTGCAGAAAATGTCCGAAATTTTTATGAATTGTCCGAAATGTCCGAATTTCGGACAAGGCAAAATTTAGTGGGACGCCTGCAAATTTCATCTATAGAGACAATATTGATATGAAAGATCTCTATGTATGAAATCGAGTTCGTTCGGCCAGTGAAAATTCGTGTTTACAGATAGTTGGAACAAACATATTGTCCCTAAATAATACCCTTACATTAATAAAAGTCTATTTTTGAGAAAGAAATTTTGTTCCACATATGATAACTGTTCAGCTAGAAAAAGGTAGATCGAGAGGAATTACACAAAGGACCCGACTATACGGCGTGAATTTTCTATCAAATTTTCCTACTTTTATTTGCAACAGAAGTCACCAGGAATAATGATCATCAGGCATTCATAATTTTTCACGTGTTTGATCAAGGCAACGCGTGATGTCACTGAGGTGACATGTGGTGCACTGAAATGACCCAAGGTTCGCCGAGGTGCTCTGAATTTCTGTTTTATGTTATTCACCAATTTATCGAAGTGATAAAACATTCTACTGAGATCTTTGCGACTGTACTGTTATTAACAGTTACTGTAAATAGTAGATTATGCTCCTCTCCCTCTGTCTAAAATGTTTATTTAATGATTTGGAAGTTATCATAACTTAGTTATATACCGAGCCGAAGGCATGGTACAGAATCCAAATCGTCAAAATAAACATTTTAGACAGAGGAGCATCCGCTGGTGTTTACGCTACTTTATCTGTCGAGAATAGATATATCGAGTTAAACTAATTTTATTTGGAAAGTATTCTTTTTCACTAAAAAAGGGTGGGTCGCTTTTATTTACTACTGATGTGAATCCATACAACAGCATGAACACCAGCTTGTGAAAGACCAGTAGTCCTGGAAGTAATGGTAGTCCTGGAATTGATGGTAGTCCGGGAAGCGGCGGTTCTGCACTTCTGCGAAATTTGTCAATAGAAGTTACTGGTAGTAAAGGTAGTCCAAATAAATCACAAGGAAACCAGCCATTTTCCAGCCAAAGGCGAATAGAAAATGACTGAAGTCATGACACCATTACACCGAAGCTTAGGGGTATAAACATCGATCGTGAAAATAATAAGTTCAATTTCTTCTGTAGATCTGATTCTAACTCATTCTACTAAAATAGATGGCTGTTTATGCCACTTTTTTTTGCTAGAACTAAAATTTGATCTTTTGTTGATGCTGTCAATGACGTTAAAAAAATTTACCGATTACATTCCGATGTCCGGGTAACAACAGACTATATTTCATCAGCAATGTTTATTCCAAGATTTGCAGATCATTGTTATTTAATGTGTTACCAAAATTTAAGCTAAAATTGTGATAAGCGTAAATTGGATAAATATAAATCTTTCACAAGTAGCATGGCCCATACACACTTTTTTCGTTATCTTTATAATCTATCTGAGATAATATTGAGATTCAAGTCGTAGATGTAAAGATATTAATTCGATGAGTTCAGTACTTGTGTGACAATGGTGCAAGCAAAAAGTTCATCCAATGTATCATTGGAAGATGCATTGGAAAGAACTGGATTCGGTAAATTCAATTGGATCCTGATTATTTTATCGGGTGCGATACTGTCCGCTGTTTTTCTGGAAACAGTTACCATCAACCTAATTTTACCGGTTGCACAATGCGATTTACAAATGACCAATCAACACAAGGGCTTACTGAGTGCAATTGGATTCATTGGTATTATTGTGTCGTCACATCTTTGGGGATTTCTTGCCGATACTCGTGGAAGAAAGAAAATTATCGTTACGTCTCTATTTATCGCCTTCTTTACAACCATCATGTCAACATTCACCCAATCGTATTGGTTGTTGGTTGTGCTGAGATTTCTGAATGGTTTTTTGTGAGTTTGATTTTGTGGGGTGGTTGGACGAACTGTAGTATGGAAAAATTTTAGTGTTTCAGGGCCTTCCGCAACAACATATGCGTACCTGGGAGAATTTCACTGTCTCAGAGATAGATCGAAAGTTTTGATGTTAGGTGAGTTTATTGTGGAGATTAGTGGAAATGCTTTCACAACTTTAACTTTCTTCTTGGAATATTTTTCTCCCAGGCTCATTTACGTTTGGCTTTTTCTGCTATTACAATCCAATTTTTGCGTCGATTATTATAAATCAGGACTGGACATTTTATATTGAACCAATCGACTTAGTTTTCAAGCCGTGGAGGCTATTTATGATTGTCTGTGCCATTCCAAGTGTCTTATGCGGATGTGTTATGTTATTTATGCCAGAATCACCAAAATTTACATTCTCCCAGGGCAATGAACAAGAAACGCTAAAAATTTTGCAGAACGTCTACTCCTGCAACACAGGAAAGCCTGCTGAATCTTTTGATGTATCATCGCTGGCGAAGGACGGAGAGTTTAAAGATCAGAAAGTGAAGCAAACAAATTTGTTTAATTTTATGTGGACACAGACGGTTCCACTGTTCAAACATCCCCATCTGAGAAACACATTGACCGTATGTTTCATACAATTCTGTATCTTCAACTCAAGCAACGGATTCTGGACGTTTTTCCCAGAAATTACAAACAGAATCGCTATTTGGGAGAATGATGCATCACATGTGTCTTCTACTGTATGTCAAATATTGAATGATACGAAAATTATTACAAACGAAAATGCCGAGTTGTGCGTAACTAAACTGGACAACACTGCCTATCAAAATATTTTCATTTTAAATTCGATCTATTGTTTCGGTTGGTTGTTCTTGTCGGTGATTATTAATCGAACTGGAAAGCTCATCATTATAACGACACTGCTATTCACGTGCGGAATTAGTGGATTTTCATTAATCTTTGTAAATCAGCCTATGGTTTCGAGTTACTTATATATCGTTCTATTGGCCGTTGGCTTGGCGCTCACTGTATTGAACGCATCGACGGTGGAACTGTTTCCAACGAAATTAAGGTATTCTTTGTTTGTGGTGTCTACTTACCATGTCTAATGTTGATCAACTTAACATTATCAGAGCCATGGCCTTGTGCTTGTCTTTAATGTCTGGTCGAATCGGAAGTGTTGTTGGATCGAACATAATCGGAACATTGCTGGATAACTATTGCGCCTACACATTTGTGATGCCCACAATTCTGTTGATATCTAGCGGCTGCCTTGCATTTACAATTCCCAATATTTCGAAAAGAAATGTGAAATAAATGTTCGGTTTAATAAAGTTTGCTGTTGTTTAATGCAATTAATTATTCTCTTAGATCTTGGTGATAAATTTGGGTTTATTTTCCTAAGAAATATGAAAAACTAAAGAATCAGATAGCCAGTGCATGAAACGTTCACGTCATTAGTGTCCCCACAATTTTCTGCTGCGCTGTGATAATATTTTGTATCAATATCGACGAATACTCATTTAGAGATTCTACTCGACCCGAGTAAGTTTCTTCGACGTGACGGACTATAGCATCTTCTGGAAAAATATTTTCAAGTTAATAGAAACGCCAGGATTTTACTATCATTCTAACTTTACATACAGTTCCCTTTTGTCGTGATTATAAAATTACCATCCACTCTTCGCCACAAAATTTATTGATTCATTTTCGTTCACTTGATTTTAATGTTAACTTAGTAACTTGCATAAAGATTTTCATGTGTGCGAAATTCAATAAATATTTCATTTTAATTGTTTTAATCATACGTAAGATCATAGCACTGATCCTAGCATTAACAGTGTTAATTTAACACTGAATTACAAGTGTAAAATTTTGAGGTTTTAATTTTTTACATTTTAACCGTTCTTCAACCCACAAATGCAATCCATCTAAAATTTGATTACAGTAACTGTCTGTTACGCCTGTTACTGGAGTCAATGTATGTGTGTCATGTATAAAAAGTGTGCATGGTACATACGAAATCTAAAACAATATTTATAATGCGGCAGTAGATTTTGTAGGTTGTCAATATGTGGTATCTAAGTAAATGGAAGCCGAGTTTCTAAGCTAATTTCGGTGATTTCATCAGACTTCGAATATTTTCTATGTTCATACTAGGAGCAGTGCTATGGTAAAATTCGTTCTATTTGGACAGCTGAAACAAGTGAAAAACATTTTGCTGTAGAAGTAGATTTTATTAACTCATTCTACCAATAGACAGTGTTTTATATGCAATTTTTTGGTTAGAAGTGTCACGCTGTTAATTTTGACAACAACTTTTGATTTTTTATTTTCGCTGTTCTACGGTTAATGACGATAGATCTCGTTGCTTTGCGAAACTGATGACAGCAAGGCACAGTGTGGTTCAGTGCACTTTGACGATTTTGTGCATAGCGTTATACTCTATGATTTTGTGTACAACCTAATCATAGCCAACCTCACAAAAACTGAACAGCAAGAAATAGACATTTTTTCGAGCAATTCAATGCTCATATTTTCCTTGACTTCAGATATTAACATATCTCGGTTACTGAAACTGTTTAATTCAATTTTCCATTAGAATTTTCTATGTTTTCTTAAAAAATATTTAAAAATAATTTCAAAAACTATTCCTCTTGCGAAGTTTGCTGCGTTCAGTTGCTCACAAATTTGGGCATGCAATCGCACTGCTAATGGTCAAAACTTTGATCTACATATAAGTAAAATATAAACTGCATATCAGTCTTACCAATTTCTTCCGATTTCCGGGTAACACTCGACTATACTTCATCGGCAATTATATTCTAAGTTTTGCATATCATTCCTGTCATCTACGGTAGATGATATATATAAAAGATAAGCTTTAATTGGATAAACGTAAGTCTTTCGCAAGTCGCATGCCCCCTCGTGTCGTTATCGTGGTAAACTATTTTAGACAATATTAAGATTCAAATCATAAATTTTAGGAGATTATTCAGCTGAAATGGTACAAGATAAATATTCAACCAATGTGCCTTTAGAAGACGCATTGGAAAGAACTGGATTCGGTAAATTCAATTGGATCCTGATTATTTTATCGGGTGCGATACTGTCCGCTGTTTTTCTGGAAACTGTTGCCATCAACCTTATTTTACCGGTTGCACAATGCGATTTACAAATGACCAATCAACACAAGGGCTTACTGAGTGCAATTGGTTTTATTGGTATTATTGTTTCGTCACATCTTTGGGGATTTCTTGCCGATACTCGTGGAAGGAAGAAAATTATCGTTACATCTCTATTTATCGCTTTCTTTACAACCATCATATCAACCTTCACCCAATCGTATTGGTTGTTGGTTGTGCTGAGATTTCTGAATGGATTTTTGTGAGTTTGATCTGTGGGATGGCTGGACGAACTGTAGTATGGAAAAATTTTAGTGTTTCAGGACCTTCCGCAACAACATATGCGTATCTGGGAGAATTTCACTGTTTCAAAGACAGGTCGAAAGTTATGATGTTAGGTGAGTTAAGTCAGAATTTAATGACAAATTTTCAGAGCTGTCACTTTATCTTTTTACTTATTGTGGGAATATTTTTCTCGCTTAGGTTCATTTACATATGGATTCTTCTGCTTTTACAATCCCATTTTTGCGTCAATTATAATAAATCAGGACTGGACCTTTTATATTGCACCAATCGACTTAGTTTTCAAGCCGTGGAGGCTATTCATGATCGTCTGTGCCATTCCAACTCTCTTAGGTGGATGCGTTATGCTATTTATGCCCGAATCACCAAAATTTACATTTTCCCAGGGCAATGAACAAGAAACACTACAAATTTTGCAGAACGTCTACTCCTGCAACACAGGAAAGCCTGCCGAATCTTTTGATGTAACATCGCTGGCTAAGGACGAAGAGTTTGAAGATCAAAAAATGAAGCGAAAAAACTTGTTTCAATTTATGTGGATACAGACGGTTCCACTGTTTCAGCATCCCCACCTGAAAAATACACTGACCGTATGTTTCATGCAATTCTGCATCTTCAATTCATGCAATGGATTTTGGACGTTTTTCCCAGAAATTACAAACAGAATCGCTATTTGGCAGAATGATCCGTCACACGTCTCTTCTACAGTATGCCAAATATTGAACGACACGAGAATTATTCCAAACGAAAATGAAGAGCTGTGCGTAACAAAACTTGACAACTCTGCCTATCAAAATATTTTCGTGTTAGCTTCGATCTACTGTTTCGGTTGGTTGTTCTTGTCGATGATTATTAATCGTATTGGAAAGCTCATCATTATAACAACACTGCTATTCTCGTGCGGAATTATTGGATTTTCGTTAATCTTTGTTGATCAGCCTGTGGTTTCGACCTACTTATATATCGTACTGTTGTCCGTTGGTTTAGCGCTCACAGTATTGAACGCATCGACGGTGGAACTGTTTCCAACGAAATTAAGGTATACTTTGTCTGTGTATTTTACTTACAATGCCTAATGTTGATCAACTTAAATTTTATCAGAGCCATGGCATTGTGCTTGTCTCTAATGTCTGGTAGAATCGGCAGTGTGTTTGCATCGAACGTAATCGGAACGCTGCTGGATAACTATTGTGCCTACACATTTGTGATGCCCACAATTCTTTTGATATCGAGCGGCTGTCTTGCATTTACAATTCCGAATATTTCGAAAAGAATCGTAAAATAAACGTATTACTTTGGAAAGCTACTGTTGTTTAATGGAATCTATCATTTATTTGAGGTGTGTAAAATCTTTTGGTTGATTTTTCAAAGAAATGTGAAAAGCTAAAGGAATAAGATAGCCAGTGTTAAATCATGAAGGGTTCACGTTGGGATTCTTTGCATCGACAAATACTCATTGACCTCACCCGGAGAACGTCACGTACTAAGAACCTATCTGGAGTTATATTATGAAGTATAGAAAGAAAATCTAGGATTTTGCTATTCGTCTAAGATCAGTAGCTCGAATTCGACCTAACTTTGGGCCTTCGGCTTAGGATCACACTCACCAACTCGTCAAAATAAACATTTGGACACAGTTTCATAATATTTTTTAATAAATGTCAGTGCGATAACGGCTTTATGAATTGAATATATCCGCCGTTGTGAAAACCCTAAGTTGATTCTTCAATTATAATAATTAATTGAAGTTTTTGTCAAAAGAAAACTGGAAGCTAAAATTTTGAAAACATTTGGCAATTGATTCAAATTCGTATTACCGAGTAAAACTTTACTTAGTTGTGATATTGTGTCGCACGGTGGGGTCGAACAAAACTTAAATAGAGTCGCGATACCGCGTCTGATTTTTCTTCATGTTCTTATTGAGGGACTCAAGTACTATAAGGAACCACATTCAGTTCACGGATCCGCATCCAGCCGTTTCGGAGAACCGACACTCATTGCCTTGCGGGACCGACAAGTCAATTTGAATACAGATTGTTATCGCAACGGATAGAGGGACTAATTCTAAGCTAATTCGTGTTAAAATGGCTTCCCTCGACAACCTGACCACGGCCAGCTAAAATCGAAATTTCGACAATTTTAAATCGTAATATGTCCAAGATGAAGAGAGTTTGCTCTATTAAACGCCGAAAATGGATTTTACAAATTTTGTCTGAATTGTGCAATATTTGAAAACGTTTGTTTTCACCATCCGCGGCGAAACTTGGACTCCTCTGTAATTCACAGGTAGACCCATCTTGCAACAAAACGATAATGCCTGATCAGCCTGCAGTCTCAGCTTTACAACGACACCTCACTATCCATACCAGCCTCACAACAAGTATCTGTTACGACATTTTGTTTGCAGCAAGCTGACTTCGCTAGCCGTCAGAGGAAATTTACCACAGAAATATGAGGAAATCAGTTTTAACCGACTCCAGATACACGTAATTAATGTAAGAACTGCTTCAAATAACTGAAACCACTTATTTATGAAGAATGGATAACAGTTCCACTCATCCTAAAGGAACGGGCACTTGGAGGTAAATGAGAAATTGAAAATTTCGTCGTAGAGAGACCTTGCTGCAAACAAAATGTCGTACGGATACTTATTGTGAGGCTGGTATGGGAAGTGAGGTATTGTTGTAGACTTCAGGCTGATAAGGCATTATCGTTTTGTTGCAAGATGGGTCTACCTATGTATTACAGAGGAGTCCAGGTTTCGCCGCGGATGGTGAAAATAAACGTTTTCAAATATTGCACAATTCAGACAAAGAATCATAAAACTTACTGACATATCTGGCCAAGACATTCTTAAAATCGATTTTTCACCATGAAGCCGCGATGGCTCATTTTTGGATCTGGTTGTGGTCTACATTTTTCTCCATTTGACCAAAAATGAGCCATCATGGCTTCATGGTGAAAAATCGATTTTACGAAAGTCACGGCGTTTAATAGAGCATGGAATCCTCTACCAATATCGCCACTCAAGGAGTTTCAAACTCACTTCATCTTGGACATATTACGATTTAAAAATGTCGAAATTTCGACTTTAGGTGGCAGTGGCTACGTGGTCAGGTTGTTGAGGAAAGCCATTTTAACATGAATTAGCTTAGAATTAGTCCCTCTATCCGTTGCGATAAGAATCTGTATTCAAATTCAGTACTCGAGTCCCTCAATAAGAAAATGAAGAAAAATCAGAGGTGGTATTGCGACTCTATTTAAGTTTGGTTCAACTCCACTGTGCCGAAATGTTGCGTTGTGTGGGTGTACGTCTAATAACGACTGGCTTTCAAATGGTACCCAAATAACGGATACTCCATGAACCTGTTTTCTATTACACAGTTTCTTATTCTAGTGATCATAAAATCACCCCCCACTCCTCGCTACAAAATTTATCAATTCATTTTCACTCACTTCATTTTAATGTTAACCTATTTATTGCTTCATGTGTGCTTTGTGTGTGTGAAATTTATCTTATAATAATAATAGGTAATGAAAATTTGTGTCGGATTTTCAATAAACATTTAATTGTAATTATAACCATACGTAAGATCATAGCACTGCTCTTAGCATTAACACTAAATTCACTGTGTCAAATTTGAAGACTTTAATGATGAAAACTACCACTTAACAATGTATGTATTGTAAATTTTAACTCATACAACGAAAACAATTCGTCTGTCTTTACAAAAAAAACATACCATGATTTCATCTGACTCTGAATATTTTCTATGTTCATGCTAGGAGCAGTGCTACGGTAAAATTGGTTCTATTTGCACAGTTGAAACAAGTGAAAAAATATGGTGTTGTGAAAGAAGATTTTATTAAGTCATTCTTAGAGTTTTAAATACAGTTCCATCTTTTCACTAGAACTGTTTAAATAAAATTGGACGAAAGTTTGATCATTTAATGTCGCTGAGGTTAATGACGATAAATAAAATACAAGTTAGCCAGCAATCGGTCATCAGACTTATGCTGAATACGTACTAGACATTGAAAACATTGGTCGTAGTTTTCATTGGCAGTTACATCGATTGCGATTTACGACAGGAAAGCTTGTAACTTCATTTCTTCATTTGACAGGTACGAAATTTTCGTCATAGAAACTGGATTGATAATTTCAGTTTCAGGTATTTCTTGTCGTTGCTTTAAAACATGTTTTTAATGTCTCGAGTGTATTAAGAGGTTCCGAGTCTTCAGTTTTGATACAAACAAAATACTATGTCGCCATCTCGTTTCATTCGAATGAAACGCTTGTGATTATTCTTAATATCATTATTGTGGGATCCTTAATGACAATAGAAATTCGAACAGTCGGCCACCATACAAATATTGTGCAAACAAAATTTCCGTCGTGATAGAAAAATTGTGTTCTCAATTAATTTCATCAAAATAAAACCTAATTTCGAAGTAGTGAGACCAAATTTTGATTATAAATAGTGTAATGATTCGATTAAATATAGCTGCTTGCGCGTCACTGTTGTTGAATTAACAGAAAGTGTACCTATCGTGAAATTTTGCTTTGCCTTGCGGAAGTAAATTAGATGTGAATAGTATATTACTTCCGAGGTTCCAAGTTGTGTATTTTATAAGTGGGGTGTTACAGCCCGACCCGAAGGGGAGGACTGTATTCCCCACTTGTCAAATAACAACTTGGAACCTCGCAAGTACAATGCTTTACGTGACTAGGCAATGTAAATGAAAATGAAACATGCCGTAACACGTAAAAATCATTATCGAAATCAAGTAATTTACTAAATTTAACCAAATTCGTGATAATTAAGGTGGATTAAGTATACGTGACGTGAGTTTATGTGTTCATGTCTGGGTCTGGCAGATTTATGTACCTAAATATGGCCCATTTTTCTTCTCTTTTTGATAGTGTGTCTAAACTGAACGCTCGGAGCCTCTTAAGAATTACCTTTTTCATTCCGAATGCCAACGTTATGTACACCTGTAATTGGATAAAATTCGATAATTGTAAATCTATTTAAGATAAATATTGAGATTCAAGTCTTACATTTGAGGAGATCATTCAGCTGAAATAAGTACTTGCGTGACAATGGTGCAAGCGAAAAGTTCATCAAATGTATCATTGGAAGATGCTTTGGAAAGAACTGGATACGGTAAATTCAATTGGATTCTGATTATTCTGTCGGGTGCGATACTAGCCGCTGTTTTGCTGGAAACTGTTCCCATCAACCTTATGTTACCGGTTGCACAGTGCGACTTACAAATGACGAATCAGGACAAAGGATTACTAAGTGCAATCGGATTCGTTGGTATTATTGTGTCGTCACATCTTTGGGGATTTCTTGCCGATACTCGTGGAAGGAAGAAAATTATCGTTACGTCACTATTTATCGCCTTCTTTACGACCGTCATATCAACATTCACCCAATCGTATTGTTTGTTGGTTGTGCTGAGATTTCTGAATGGATTTTTGTGAGTTTGATTTTGTGGGGTGGTTGGAATATCTTATTATTGAAAAAATTAAGTATTTCAGGGCCTTCCGCAACGACATATGCGTACCTGGGGGAATTTCACTGCCTCAAATATAGATCGAAAGTTATGTTGTTAGGTAAGTTTATTGGAAATAAAGCGAAATGTTGTCACAACTTCCAATTCTTGTTGGAATATTTTTCTCCCTTAGGCTCATTTACGTATGGACTTTTCTGCTATTACAATCCAATTTTTGCTTCGTTTATTATAAATCAGGACTGGACATTTTATATTGAACCAATCGACTTAGTTTTCAAGCCGTGGAGGTTATTTATGATTGTCTGTGCCATTCCAAGTGTCTTATGCGGATGTGTTATGCTATGTATGCCCGAATCACCAAAATTTACATTCTCCCAGGGCAATGAACAAGAAACACTCAAAATTTTGCAGAACGTCTACTCCTGCAACACAGGAAAGCCAGCTGAATCTTTCGATGTAACATCACTGGCTAAGGACGAAGAGTTCGAAGATGAAAAAGTGAAGCAAAAAAATTTGTTTCATTTTATGTGGACACAGACGGCTCCACTGTTCAAGCATCCCCATCTAAAAAATACACTGACCGTATGTATCATACAATTCTGCATCTTCAATTCAAGCAATGGATTCTGGACGTTTTTCCCAGAAATTACAAATAGGATCGCTATTTGGGAGAATGATGCATCACATGTATCGTCTACTGTATGTCATATATTGAACGACACAAAAATTATACCAAACGAAAATGCCGAGTTGTGCGTGACAAAACTGGACAGTACTGCCTATCAAAATATTTTCATTTTAAATTCGATCTACTGTTTTGGAGGCCTGTTTTTATCGCTGATTATAAATCGTATTGGAAAGCTCATCATAATAACGACACTACTATTCACCTGTGGAGTTAGTGGATTTTCATTGATCTTTGTAAATCAGCCTATGGTTTCGAGCTATTTGTATATCTTTCTATTGGCCGTTGGCGTGGCAATACCAGTATTGAACGCATCGACGGTTGAACTCTTTCCAACGAAATTAAGGTATATTTTGTACTGCGTATTTTATTTACTTAATGTTGATCAACTTAACTTTATCAGAGCCATGGCATTGTGCTTGTCTTTAATGTCTGGTCGAATCGGAAGTGTTATTGGAGCGAACTTAATTGGAACAATGCTTGACAACTATTGTGACTACACATTTGTGATGCCTACAATTCTTTTGATATCGAGCGGCTGTCTTGCCTTTACAATTCCGAATATTTCGAAAAGAAACATAAAATAAACGTGCGATTTGTACTGTTGTTTAATGTAATTAATTATTCGTTTGGATCGCGTGGATAAAAACGATAAAGAAAAACTAAGTGAATAAGATGGGCAGTGTTGAAGCATGAAAGGATCACATAAGGCTTTGCACCTACGAAACCGTTCTCAATCGGAGAACAACACATACAAAATATCTATCTCGAGAAATATTTTGAAGTATTGAAAAAAACGCAAAGATTTTCCTATTCGTCTAAGATTAATAGCTCAAGAGACCTAACTTAGGGTCAAATCGATGGAATTCCACTCCATGCACCTGTTCGCGATTATACAGTTCCTTATTCTCGTAATTATGCAATTTCCTCCCACTCTCCTCTACAAAATTTATTTGTTCATTTTCGATCACTTGATTTTAATGTTAACTTATTGACTTGCTTAATGTACATAATGGCTTTGATGTGTGTGCAATTTATGTTTCAATAAACGTATTACAAAGTGTTACACTTTAAACTCGATCCTAACACTTTGCGTGTATCACCTGGGTCATTTAATAAATAATTGTATTTGCATTCTTTCAACAACTCAACCGATATTACCAAACGATTTCATAAAATAATATTTAAGTCATGACCATTACGTTTATTCAACATTTGAGCAATTTGTGGTAAGAGCAAAAATCGAGACTAGTAATTAAGGTATTGCTGACATGTTGTCGAATCTTCAAACTCTTTCGTTAATATTACGAATAATTCTAAGTTTTCGAAAATGGAAGATAATCAGGTTTTGAGATCAGCGGGATGAAGTGTCTGACTTGACTTGATAAGTTTTCTTTCTATCTATGACCTGTTTAAATATGACTCAGACGAAAGTTCTGGTTCTTCTTGAAATTCTCCTAAAGTGTTGTTTGGGGAAGTTGTTATTTACAGGCGATTTCATGCGGTACATGTTTCATTAATTACTCGGAAATCCATTTTAAGCATTCGCTCTTTAATTTCGACTTGATGTTTCTTAGACCGTTGTCAATCTGCAACTTTAAAAATGCCATTACTGAGAATAAAAAGACCTACTGGTAATGCTGAACATTTTTTTAAAAACATTTCTTGGTCAAAGGAAAGCTTGAGAGTGTTTGGAAATCTCCCGACTAGGGCTATCTAAAACAACGACGACAAAAAATCTGTAGGACTCATAGTTCTCAAAATAAATTAGAAAAACTGAAAAATTCAAAATTGGAAATTTCAACGCCAGTACCAGTCAAGCAAAAACTATACATTGGAAAGTAAATATGCAGAGAATATTTGCGTAATTAAGTTGCGTGTGAAAGGTTGAGAGCGTACAAGGGCTTAGCTTCGGACAAAAACCAAGTACTATAGCGTCATCTCTTTTAATTGAAATGAAACTCGTATTGTGTCTTCAATAACAATAGAAAATCGAACATCGAAGACACCCATCATAGAAATATAGTGAAAAAAAATGGCCGCCGTGATAGAAACAAAATTGTTTTTGGTTATTTTCTTAAAAATAAAAACTTATTTCAAAAAATTGTAAACAAAATTTCGTCGTTCGTGACATAAGAAACGGTTTTGATATAGGAACTTATGTGATTATTCTCGATGTACTGCCGAAAAAATGTACCTAAAGTGGAAAAAAATTTTTGCCTGGCAGACGTGTTTTAATTGTAAAAAATATTCGTGAAAATGAAACAATATTATGAATGTGAAAACACATTTTTGTTAAGTAAGGTTCAAATTAACCGTTCGTCCATTTTTTGTTGTATTCCATCTCTAGCATCCTGAGAATTATGTTCCTAAACATGCCCTATTTTTTGCGCAATAAGGTAAGCCAAAAACGGTTTTTTCCTCGATTTTTTTGCTTGAATTTGTTCAAAATCGCAAATAAAGATACCCGTGTCTCGTCGGAACCAATCATTAAAAGGGAACTTTAAGATGGCATCATCAGTTTATATATATTAGAATACCTTATTGTGGTTCTTGTCCGAAGCTAAACCCTTGTACGCTCTTAAGAGCACATCGAAGACGGCCACCATAGAAATAGTGTGAAAACAAGATGGCCGCCGTGGTAGAAAAATTTTTGATTTTACTTAATTTCATCAAAACAAAAAGGAATTTTAGAAAAAGGAAAACACATTTTCGTGGTCAGCGACATAAGGAACGGTTTTGATCTAGCAACTTATGTGATTATTCTCGATGTACTGCCGAAAAAATGTACCTAAAGTGGAAAAAAAATTTGCCTTGCAGACGTGTTTTAATTGTGAAAAATAATTGTGAAAATCAAGTAATTTTATAAATGCGAAAACAAATTTCTGTTAAGTAAGGTTCAAATTAATCGTTAATCCCCTTTTTGCTGTATTCCATCTCTTGAGTCCTGAGAATTATGTTCCTAAATATGCCCTATTTTTCGCGCAATTTTGGTTCTTGTCCGAAGCTAAACCCTTGTACCCTCTTAATAATCAATTGAATTTCTTCTTTTGCAACTTCTAACCACTTAAAAATCTACTTAAAAACGCAAGATTTTTAGGATTCATTTTTGACTGTCTCTAAATCGAAGTAAATTTACTTTTATATGCGTCGACGCATATATTATGGTAGTTATCCAAAAAAAACTTCCAGTTTTCAAATGAGTGTTCCAACGATGTGATTATATAAAATGTATTTTTGTTGTGCACATTAAAAATGTTATTACCGGGTGATAACGAGGAAGTTAATGACGACGCTATCTTTGTTAGTCTTAGCATTAACGAAAATTGAAGATATCCCATACCAAACGCGTTCATCAACTTAAAATCGAAACTGTTTTTTTGTGCAGAATTTATTTCAATTTAATATGAAATCGATGGCTATAAAATGGAATGTTAAACAAGACAGCATTCTTCGGTAGATTCAAGGTTCATTATCGATTCAGATGACATGATGGAGTCGGTTCTATTCGAGACGGAGACGATCTCTTCCTTATTACTATCCCCGTTCAGAATAGCGTGCAAAATGTTCGAAAAAAAGGCAACAACAAATAGTCAAACTTACATCAATATTCATGAATGACTTGGATAAAGGTTAGAATATCACAGAAACGTTGCTCGCATATATAACGTTTATTGTCGCTATAATTGAATTATGCATGAGCATGGATAGTAGTATTATTTTGCGCGAGATTTTGTGTGTCAAATTTATGGGTTATTTATTGGCCATAAAGACAAACGAAGACTATAGAGAGCATGAGAAAATCTCATCGCTTCAACCACTTCAACTATGTCATTAGCTTTCAGTTGGATATCACCCCCACGACGTTATTTGCATTTTATTGTAAATTAATTGCGCAGTTTTGATATCTTTTTTATATTTTTGGTTTTGTGCTCCAATTTAAGTTGTTTTTTCTCTCTCAATAGAATTTATAATTTATGGTTGTTTCCTTGTTCGGTTTTTATAGTTATAACTAAAATTATTTATAATAGACAAATGAACACACAGCAGTGTAAACGTTTACCTCATATAAAAAAACTTGTTACCTACTGCTTCAGTCGAACGAGAAAAAATAAGATCGAGAAAAAAAATTCTCATAATGTTCACCGTGGTAAACAATAAAAATTACAAAATATCAAATTCATTGGAAATGATTTATTGATGACAGAAACGAATCAGATCGTTTTTTATTCTCAAGCAATTAACACTCTTATGGAAAAGTAAATTTTGAGAAATAAGCCAGTATTAATCTTACGATGGTTATAAGCCATTTACATTCATATGACAGAAATGTATAGGGTGTCTCATTTGCATTTTTAATTTCAGGTCGAATAATACATCAAGAGTTTGAATATTGGCGAGTGTATGCTCTCAATAATAATATAATAATAATATCTGAGCGATTGTGTCTGTGGAACAAGGAAAGATAAGCGGAACTGGAGTTTTCACACGAAGCTAATACGATGGATCCTCGTAGTAGCTTTGGGTGAAAATTATTCCTTGTCGAGGGTACACATTCAAACGAATATGTATGATTCACTCAAGGATGTATACATCCCTAGGGCTGTAATGACATAAAGTTAAAATTTATCTCCCTGCTGTCAGGTATATGAGTTCAACAACTGACCGCCTTTATGATAAATCAAATTAGGAAAAAAAGCGCGCACATTTCAATGAATAAATGGTCTATACAGTGCATGCAAAAAAAGTCCCTAATAACGGTTTTATAACGACAAGAGAATGTCTTACGTATGCATGCATTTCGCCTGAAGTATAGCTGACCGAATCTTAAACAATTCGTTAAAAGACACCCATTACTTTAGTATAATATGTGCTCGATAATAATAACAATAATGTCGATTTTAAGTGTTCGTTTTAAAGTGTAACAGCTCATTTCTTACATAAAAATAACGCAAATAAACGTGCTGCAAGAATTACATTTCTATTGTTTGAAAATATACCATATATGTGCTACGATTTGGGTTATTTAATAAAACAAGAATTTAACATTGTGTCATTTGAAGAGAAACAAAAAAAAATGCAAATAAAAAACACTCGCAGACGAGTGTAGTGTATACGTTTAATTTTCATACTAATTAAATGGATTCAATCAATTTTATTTCTCGATTATCACGCAAATAGTCTTACGTTTTCTTACGTGTCTCGTCTTTGGATGGAATTAGACAAGGCGTTGATTTTAGTAGATAGAAAAAAATTGTTGGATGCACGAACGTATGATTGCATGAATGAAATGACGATTATAGGTAGCTGGAAGGGAGAAAACATTTTTTGAATGAATGATACCCGGATGGCTTACGAAATAGTTGAAGTTTGGAGCTTGATAGACAGCAAAAATTAGCGGTGTAGTCTGAGTAACATAATCTCTTATAGCCAAATTTTCATATAACCAACGCACTTCAAGCAAAAGTGATCATAGTGGTCAGCTGCAGAATGTACTCTATTTTACTTGAACCTGTTTTTACAGTTGTGTGACACACTATCAAGTTTCAATACCCTATACTCTAACCACTCATGCTTGAAGTGCGTTGATATAACAAATGAAGTCTACGATTTTGCATCAATCTGTCAGCAATGCTTGGATCAACAGAAGTAAACGAAATTTATAAAAAGAATGAGCAGAACCAAAATTACATCGAAACTTTTCACGCACCATCGTACACAAAGCGCTGACAACTGCTGTTTGTCCAAAACGATGAAACACATGAAAAGCTTCGGATCCGGATCTAATCTGATTCCTCAAGCAAAAAAATCTACGGTCTACTAAAAGTCTGACGGTTCACAGGAAACGTCCGTGAAATCCAATCATACAAACACCCGTATAAAGACTAAGCACCTATGTTTGTATGAGTGAACCAGCTGAAAAACTGTTCAAGCAAGTTCATGTCTAAATTTCCCTGACATCGACTGTATACTCATAAAAAACCGAAACTGACCTTCTGTGGGTTTTCATTTCCAAAGAACGATGAAAAATCTGATTAACCTTTTAATTCATCTAATCGTCGAGCCTCAGTGCTCAGTTAGTGTTCTCTTATATAGGAAACGTAAGTTAAAAGTAATGAAATTAAAGATTTCTTCTTCAAGCGATACCCAATAACTATCAGATTCGATTACAAACTAAAGAATACAAATTTTCTTCAGAATGTGATTTTTATCAATGAACTAAGGACCAATTGACGTGTTAATTTGGACGATATATTTCACTTGCCAAGTCTTCATCTATTTTAGAGATAAAGTCAAATTTCGATGCAAACCAATTCTATGTCATTTTGCACTCATTTGTAATAATTAACCACCACTAAGGAAACAGATGCACTAATTTCCATTGCAATTACTGACGAAAAAGGAAAATATCATGTCTGCCACGAACAGTAGCAATATCTCTATTGTCTGAAATACCATATCCAATTAGTAATAACAAAGTGAACAAACGCAAGTAAATCAATTTCATAAAAATAATTATCGGTCACGTTTCGTGCTCATCATGCGGCCGTTCTGAATTATGAGAAAATTAGCGGAAAATTTTTTACAATCTCATTTGAATAGCCAACACAATTTTAACTCTATTTGGCAATTCATCTGCATTTTTAAACAATTGGACTGAGCGCGAAAATCATCTACTATAATCTCGCGTTGAATGAAATTCGAATGGGTTTTTAGATTGTAAATATTATGATTGTCTGAAATAATATTGATGCCTAAGGCCGCACACCGAATAATATAACAAAAACAAAATTTGTGTTGATAACACCCATTTAATTGTTGGTCCATCAAATGAATACAATAATTACCAAATATAGAATGAAGCAATTATCATTTCTCGAACGAGCATGTATATAAAATGAACGACGACGAAGATAATTAATAATCATTGGCCAAAATTAAATTTGTTTGCTTTGCATAGATCATAGACAATATATAAAATTTGGTTGTTGTATCTTTACATCGAATAGTAAGAAGAAAAAAAAATTTAGACACAAAGTTCTCCAATCAAGGTTGGATGAAGCTGATGACCATTTGTTGTAATGTCAATAAATTTATATTTAACGTTTCGAGTATACACCAGACTTCGTTTTTTTTCTGCTCATCTGCTATGTACCCAACAATACAATGATATAAAAGTCAATGGATTTTTATGTGTTCAAAAAACATGCTTAAGTAACTTCAATTGTGAACATTCCGTCCATAGAAAATGCCTTCAAAAAGCACCTTCAAACTAAAATTCATCAAACAATATTTCAGGTAAATTCTTGTTATTTAATAAAGTATGTGGTTTTTGACGTGCGCGCGGTCGCGGTACCTACTACATTAAATAAGAAAAATACTTGAAATGCTTATACACATTCGATAAAACGCATATCAACGACAAGACTGTTAATGCCTAGATTGTAGATATAAAATTTTTTGTAGATTTAAATTCGAGTATAAAGCAGACAAAATAAAATACTTGGACGAATGATTACGAACTGAATGAGTAAAATTTAAATTGGTACATGCAGAGTTCGAATATTTTAGTGAAAGTTCCCTCCGACTATGCACACACCACGAAAAATCTCTGTTTGGCCAAGTTACAATAATTGTTCGTTGAGAAAAAAAAGTATATTAAAACAAGCACCAAAGCACCGACGAAGCATGTGTGACGATGAATATTTAACGAGTAAATATTTATAGGTGGTGGACTACGTTTATTTTTCTGCAAAATGTTGACTTTTGATTTCCTGAAAAAAGACTAATTCTTTTAAAGTCCAGCGAAGCAAAGGTTAACTGTCCTTACGCTTCCCTTCATTCGGTTATGTTTCCAGTCCAATTTGTCCTACTTCACTTTATAGTTAAGAACCTGTTACATAAAGCTATGTCATCAGATTCTGCTATCCACAGCAACGAAAAAAATGAGCAATGAGCTCTATGTATTGATATCTTTTAATAGTAAAATGAAAGAATAAACAAATGAAGTAAATTTGGTCTGTCTCTGTCTCAAATAGTTCAAACGAAGGAAGTACGAGATTCGTTAAAAAATACTGGTTATCCATTTACTGTCAGTATAAAGTTAATTGTGATCAAATAATAAGTAAATGTTGAAAGAGTCGTGATTAGTGGCCATAAAGCTTAACTTTATTGATCATGATCGAAAATCTGTAATTTTCTTCTTGAAAATTATTTTCTAGTTATCTTATTTTGCATACGACTTTCAGTAGGACTTTCTAGGATAGACCTACTTTTAATCTGGAAGAAAGCCATTTTATGAAAAAACCTCGACCATCCTGCGAATAACCTGAATTGCCATGAATCACATTTTGTTCGAACTCTCCATTCAGGGCACGAACCTGAAACTATTTACGCTATTCCTCATTTTTTAAATGCTGATATCACAGGGTGTCCAGCCCGTGATTCAGGGATGTTTTATAGAAATACTTCAGATAATCTTGGAACTGATCGCGGAATTGAAATTTTCGCTAAATCAGGGCTCAAGAAAATTGAATTCTTGGAAACCTGACCTGTTTCAAGCTTTAGCACATAGTAAATATTAAACAGACCTTCATGCGAAGTTATCTCAGTTAAGGGTTTTAAAATCAAGTGTGTTGGTGACCGAAATTTAAGATGTTCTAGTGATTTTTACGATGGTCAAACGAGATCACGAATGAAAGAACCTACTCTTCAAGCACTTTTCTGTCGATTAAAAATCCAAGATATAGGTACTTCTGCGTCTGTTGAAGATAATTTCAAAAAAATATTAAAAATATTTTACCTAAAACAATACACTGCATTTTGTTGTCTCTTTGGTTTCGTGCCAAAACAAATGCAAATATTTCACTACATTCTTTAATCTCTCAATTTCTTTCCGCGAAAATTTCCTGCAGAAATGCAGACTACAATGGGAAAGTGATGACGTTATGGCACTTTTTTTTATATTTATTGTTATTTTTCTTCAAATATAACCGAAAACGTGATGAACAGTTAATGGGAAGAGAAAAATTTATTCAAATAAGAAGACAGACTAAATAACACCCAGTAATTTCATTGCAAATAATATTCCAAATTGATAAAAGCTGTACTCGGTGTCTAGCAAATACCCTATCTAACACACCATGCCCGCCTATAAACCTGGTCACTTCCACATCGGATCAATATACCTCCGCAGCGTAAATATATATATATAAAAATGTTAATATTACAACTATACATAATAGTGAATTGCGTTGAGTGCTGTGTATATCTTAGAGCACACTATATCAATCCATCAATATATTCTGTGTGTGAAATGAAATGAATTTTATACGTTTAGCAAAATAGTAATTTTTTTTCGAATGTTGAAAAATACACCATTCCATCGAATATATGCGGTGTAAACGACATGAAACTGAGAGGGATATGAACAGAATTCACTAAACCGCGTTGCGATTCGGTTGTGTTCATTTTTATTTGCATTGTGTGTCCGCGCTGCTGGCTGTGTCTTTTTTTTCGTTTTAAGTATATATAAAAATCGTAAAATATTTTCTATGCGACGGAGATAAAATAAAAATTATTTTTTTTTCGTCTTTTTAGTTTTTAAGTTAGTTTTTTTGATTTGATAAAATTGAATCGGGTCATTGATTTATTTGTGAGCGATTCAATGTAAAAAAAATGTATTCTACGAATAATCCATGGGAAAAGTGTGTTTATGTGTACAGAAAATAAGATTAAATTTTTCTTAATGAAAACTGAAAACTGAACATGAATAATTAACCGTGTTTGAAAGAAAAGAGTAGAAAATGGCAACAACAACATCTTAAAATGGATTAAGTGATGTTTAAGTCAATTACTGTGTTTAATAAAGTGCTAAATTAAAAATTTAAACGAAAAAGAAAACTCGTTGATCAGAGTTTTATATATAACTTAAATTGGTGTTTCATATTTCATGAGAATTAATACTTATACTACACGCAATGGATACTATGAAAACAATTTTTTTTTTTTTATTTATTCGACAACAAACCGCATTAATGGATACTTTTCTCATAAAGATTTAAACCAATTGACAAAACCAAAAAAAAAACAATTTTTTTAATTCAATTTTTCGAAGCTTTAAATAAAGCTTTTTAACACGTTATAAACAGATAATGGAAAGCTAAATTTTTAGTTTACACGTTTTACAAGCTATAAAAATCGTGTGTACACACAGTATCACACAGAGATTATATAGCACATCCCATATATAGGGTCGATGAACATTTTGTTTTACGGATATAGAAAAAAAATATTGTTGCATTGGCGGATGTATTTTCTTTTGTTGTGGTTATGGACAGTATAGTTGGATTAGATAAGATGTGATGGATTTGTGTGCGGATGAAAATTAGGTTTTTATTTTCAGTAATTTGCACATTTAACGTATTAATTCACTTGATGCTTTTATGGCAGTCATTTGACGCAAATTTCTTATGTCTGTGATCATTTGCATTAGTTAAAATAATTTAAATAATTATTGCCCGTCATGTGGTTACCTCTTTCGTTAACGTTTTTTTTAACCTGTTTATTATGAAAATTGCTTTATTCCGCAATAACTCGCGTTAGCCGGTGAGAAAGATATTAGCAGAATGTGTACGGCGATCATTTTTTGTCAATGGCCTCAGTCTCAAATTTTATTGTGAATTGTTTCAACCTGATTAGAAAATTTATTTTGACTTTAGGATTGTGTGAAAGAAATTCACACTGCATATGAACATTTTTATTTGGCATCGATCAAATTGAGAGTTCAACGATTAACGTCAATGAACAACGATCCGATTCTATGAATTCAAACGATACACATTCGATCACGGCCCTACACACAAAAATAAGCAATTACAGTCTGAAAAATATAGATTTCGGTTTTTTTAGAGACATCGTCATTTCTCTAATTCTCTCAATTACCATTTTAAATAGCATGCGAAATGAGAGAATACAGAAAAGCGATGAAAACGATGATGTCTCTTAAAATCCTGAAATCTATCTTTCTTCGACTGTAGCCATGCCTGATGCTGTCTTTTAAATCAAAATCTCTGATAAAGTAAATAAAGTAGAAAATTTCTCATCAATATGTTCAAAACCTTTCATGGCTCATTTCGTTAGATTTTGCTTAAAAACTTATCTGTTCGGCTTCTTATTGGCAATGACGACGATTTAAAAGGATCAATCTACAATATTTAACTGATATTTGCTCCTTTTTGTAAATAGGTTTCTAGTAAGAAAGCATAAAAGCATGAAAACATTTCGATTAACCCAACTCTCAGTGAAATACTTCATAATATAACGAATGTAAAAACTATTTAGGTATCAAAGGCAAAACAGATTAATGATTGTACCGCGATACGCGTACCGTTTGGACTTAAAATGTTAACATAAAAGTTCATTTTATTGTTGTCGACGCATGCCATAAAATTTTTGGCATTTTATTAGCTAGTAAAAACTTTTAATTACATACGTCTTCAAAAGTGTGTTCTGAGTAATTGTCCAAATCATTCTACTCGTAACTACACTCACTGATGGCCAGCATATATCGCCAGTATTACTAATCGAATCTGCTACTTCTTTTGATCGAATTGTTTTCGATGAATTGAATATTGCTAATTTTGTCAATGTATAAAGAAAAGTACAGCCCCTATAGCTTATCGCTTATTTTTTGCCGTCGATGTAGATAACAGATGAAATGTTTTTAGGCTTCACTCCTATCATGAGCATGAGAATAACTGTTAAAATAATTAACATTTATTAACTGAGATCTTCCGGATATTCGAAATGATTAACAAACCTAAAGGTTATATCAATTTATTTCCTGTCCAAATTATTTGTTTACTCTCTAGTGAATCTAAGGTTATGCGAATAAACAAGGATAACTTTAAACAAAAAATGAACAAGAAAAGGTAAACAGAATAAACTCATTCTTAACCGAAAACACTTAAAAGATTTCTATTCTCAAGCCCAATTTGCATAATATTTTGTACTATGAACAATTCGACAATTATGGTACAATCATATCTCGGTCCCATTTTCCGCAATTTTCTATCGTAAAACAATGCGAATTGAAACAATAACCGATTCCCTTCGAATCAGAACATGATTTACTCCATGGACGCTGCAGGCACTGAATTTGGTTGTTAGAGTGAAACCCATTCAGCGATATAATTTGGTGTAATTTAAGAAGACGGAAAAAACAATGAATTTAATTTGCATAATATTCGAAAAGCTTATGATAAATTAATTTTTTGTTGTGGTCATCGTCTTTGTTATTCCGTGTTTAATCCAATCGAATTCATATTGCAGATGAATACATTAAACGACTCGTAACCAATATCTCCGGTTACCTCTGATATTTTCCACCCAAGAACGGTCACAAGTCAACATTGCAGTCGTTTAATAGTGACCGACTCTTAACCGATATTAACTCTGGTTTCATCACCTCTGATATTTTCCACCCAAAAACGGTCACAAGTCTCACGAAAATGTTTAATTCACTGAACCAGAATCACAGGTTCCAATTCAGCACTTTGAAGGCGATACAATCAAAATTTATGAAATCAGAACCGATTTTAGCTGATATTTCAAGTTATACTAAGGAAATTCATCTATTCATAAATTTAAGTCAATTTTTTCATGTCCCTGACATTTAATCGAAATAGATTAATTTTTCGTTATATCTTTTTGCCATTGTTTTTACCGTTAGCGGTGTTCATATGGGTGTTTTGCTATTGCCAATTTATATATTGTTAATGTATAGGCTGAAGTATACGCGCCGTTGATTGGAATAAGAATGGTCACATTAAAATTACTGGATTTTTTTAAACTTTTGAAGTCATTTCACACAGTGAATGAGAGAGTGAGAGAGACATGAATGCGTGTGTAAGCCGATGATTTTTCTAGTAAATTTTTAAATGTGGAAACGGGTTTTGTTGATTTTTTTGAAAAGTGAAATGATAAAAGTCAAAATACCACGCAAAATAAAACGCCGCATTTAAATGCAAACAGTAGACACGATGTTGATGGTTTAACTTTAACATTCAAATTGAAAACGAACCAACAACAACAACAACAAAAAACTTCATTTAGGTCGTTCCGATAAAATTTTCAAATTTATCTCGTTGCTTTTTCAGATGGAAATACAAATATCTTCTAATAAGGATGATAAAAATTGTGTACGCACATGACACTCGATAAAAACCGAACAGTAAATCGACAATTTGCGGAAAAAAATATTTTTTTTTATTTTAAATTTTACAAAGTGCTAAAGATAAAATAAATTCAATTCCGATTACAATAAGTGATTATAATGGAGGCCTTAAGGGCCGTTAGTTATTTGGTATTTTGCTGGACGATATTTGTGATACTATTATCAGTCGCATCTGCAACACCACCGGTGCGACCAGGAACCGGAAATCCATCACCACGTCTACCCCGAACGAGTGCGAGTCAATTGTCTCAATTGAACAATGTGACCGGTATTAAGACAAATGCAACGAAAAGTCCAAATACTCAACGAAATGGAAATCTAAGAACACGGTAAGTGAAATTCATATATTTATATAGACACACACCGCTAATCATCTAATATTTCGAGATCATTATGCGATAGGAAAAATTCATTTTATTTTTTATTTTTAATAAAAGACCATAGAAATTGCATGCATCATTCGTATACGTATACATATACATATTACACAGTACGATCTATATTTAATTATCGCTTTTTAAATTGGAGCTATTTTTTTTTCTTGTAAATGAATTATAAATCATGCACCATACCTACCATTCAGTAAACATTAAAGATGAATTGTAAATTAATAAGCATACATTAGAGAAATATGAAGAAAAGAAAGAAAGAAAGAAAAAAGTTCATTTATAAATGAAATTGATAATTAAATTTTTCTTTACCACAATTATGGTTAAATAAAAGTTTTTTTTTCTATCTACTTCTTGTCTCGGATATATACGGTTTAGTATCCGCATGTGTTGAGACGAGATGTTTGTTCGGATGTTTGCTTTCTTTTTCAAGTGTTATATTCGGTTAACAAATGCTTAATTAAAATTATTGTTTGTCATGTTGTAAATACATTATAAGTAACGTGATTGCTACTCATGTTTATACTCACGGCTAATTTGAAGGTGAAATTCTATGATTTTCTGAGTTTAAATGTTTTTTGTTTTTTGCTACGGAGTTCAGCTTTCAGATTTTGATTTATGTTTGCATATGAACGCGCCGTATGGGGGTGCATTGTCAAGTAGTTTTGTATCTGACAAAAAGTTTGATTTTTCTATTTGACTTTAAGCGTTGAGTGTACTTGAAGACTCTGTGTCTCTGTATACTAATGCGGACAATGACGCTGATGCATACAAAGACTATTTTCTTAAAATCAAGGTTTTAACTCACTTCTTCCTAATAACCAGCATCTTATGTCTAATCGGTAAATGAACCTAAATGACTTTCGATCTTTCTAAATACTTGATCCATATATGAACCTCAAGTTCAGAACCTGTTGCGTACTTATGGACTCATACTGTTCTACTCCTACTATCCGCAACTTCTTCTTCAAAAAAAAAGTAAATTATTTTCTTTGAATTAGAAAATTCATTGGCATTCCTAGCCTTCTAATTCAATGGTTATTTTACATTTTCCCCTTTTAGCGAAGACAATCGAATTGCCATATAATCATCGATTCTTTTTACTTCTTTTGTTCAAATGTCGAAAAAAATGTAGGACTAAATCAAACACTAGCCAACAGATGTTTGATCTATTCCTTCATTTGTTTCAACATTCAATTTACTGAATAAGACCAGACTACAAAACCCTGCTTGTTTTTGTCGTTGCTATCGGTAACAGATGTATACTAACTACATCGAAAGTTCTGTCTGTTAAGTGCATCATATCGAAAACGAATAAAGTTAAAGGAAGAAGTATAATCTCCACTTCTTCCTTTAATCACTTAATCGCGATCACTTAGAGATGGCACAAAGAACAAAGCATGGTCTAGTGATAAAAACAGACAAGCATGGAAATAGATAGGTCTACATATGTGATAGTTGGTTACATTGTAATAAATATGAAAAGTGATAGGTTTATCAGATGAAAATTACATGTTTTCTGTTTCACATTGTCTTCCTTCACTCACACCACTCCCAAATGTAACACATCTATTTATTGTTGTCATTGAAATTCTTGTTTACTAATCAATTATGGTTCAAAGTGTAGCTCAGACCATCATTTTCTCGTCACACAATCGTTCCATTAGAGGTGGGCCCACATTTCGTTCACACGATGGTCTACAATTTGATAGTTTCCGAGTTATGATGTGAAGAAATTTACATTATATCGGTGAATTGAATGAAATTTTACAAGGAAAGGCATTGCGCTAACATAACATTATATTGCTTATTTTGGTCATGTAATGTAGAAGTAGTAAAAGTTACATTTCCCATGTGAATGACAGTCGACCTAGCACAGCTCTTCCCATAAATTTATTATAAAGAAGACATCACCGTCTCTCCTTCAATGAATGCAATTCTTGCAAATTGTAGTCGCACACATGTGAACTAGTTACACAAAAACTTGATCGTATGAGTTTGATGGTCAGCAAGAGAATATAAACTTTTTCTTTGATATTAATTCGTGACCTTTCGAATGGTTTTTTTTTCTTCATAACTTAGCTGTGAGGTTGATTTGTTTGCACATTTAACCAAATATATTCAATGTAGAGGACAACCATTACTAATCAATGAATTAACAGATAACAATTGAAGTCACGTAGAACCAGAGATGTATGCTCAAAACTACGCATCAACGTATTTGACTTTATAAGATTCTTTTCTAAGGCAGCTTAAATTCACCGGAATCCTTCAACAAAATCAATAATTTGTATTGAGGAAGTATAGACGTAACACGTACCGATAATTAATTATCTTCTGTTGCGTTTGTTCTATTATTAACACGTTTAGTATACCATAACACCATTTATGTTTGTTCGCTTTGATTGTTAAGTAAAATATGACAAGCCCCAGGTAGCGTAATGAAAAAATATTTTTTTAATAAACAAAATTTCATAGACAATTTCACCTGTAAAAGTGACTTGACTGACGTTTTATTTAACATTTTCATGGTCATTTTGCGTGTCCACTAGAATTTGTCTGCAGTAATATTTTTCGTTAATTTTAATTACACATGTTAACCGTCGTGTTTACCAGTATCACTGCGATCTTTACACATTTTGTTTTAAACCTGAGCGTTCTTACATTAGCTGTGTTGCTGCACGAAACCGATTCTTTCGACACAGCGATAGCTGCCATGCAAAAAAAAACTTTCTCCTTTAAATGTCAATTTGTTTGGAACCAAATGATCTGCGGTAAGGGAATTAGAACCCTTCACACGAATAAATCTAAATCTTCAATGCGTGGCGTAGATTGTACGGTTTAGTCATTTGAAAGCGACCTCGATGTGATGCCATTTTAAATTACTACGCCTTTTCAGGATTGTTAACAACTATTCCCTGACGGAAAGCATATTATCAGCATTATTTCCGGATCTACTCTAATACTTTTTCTAATCTAACAAGTTTCAATAGATATTCGAAATCTTGTACTTCATTTATTTAGAGTGAATTCTTCTATTTAACACGATAACACTCGCGATAACACCACTTGGACTTGTCGTTTATTTTAGTCGTTGATATTGATACCAGATGAATAATCTTTCCTTTATAAAATATGTCGTCATTTCATGTATATACAATTCTCGAACTTTTGAACTTTTGAGACTTTTTACGCGGGCCTTCAAAGTAGCAATCTTGTTCCCACCCAACAAAAAATTCTCAAATTTGAAGTGGAAGATGCATCATGACCTAGGTCAAATTAATCATTATTTAACTCACTCAAAATTGGCTAGAAAATGTAAAGAAAATCTGCATTTTATTGTTAGTGCAACGCTGATCCGTAAATCCTTATGAGCGTTGAAAGGTTATCTTTCGGAATAGAAGTTGTTTCTGAAGGAGGTTGTCCTGAAAGAGATTGAACTCAGCTTTTCAACGATTCCTCACATGCAGTGATACTATGTATGGTGATTTTTCTTTAAAGTGATGTTCAAACTCATTCTACTCGCAACGAAAATTCATATTCCGATGCATCGATCTCCATGAAAAGGAAGTTTTCTCAACAAGGTGACGATAGCATTTTTTGAGAAAAACGTTGTATGTAACACTGGGATAAATGATTTAGGCACACGATGTATTGTATTGTCACACTGCGGCATCCACAAATCTAGTGCCTAAAAAAAGCACTTATCACTCGGTTACATAAATTACTATTTCGACATTTTGGTCAAATTCAGTTGTAGTCTCGACAATTATCGTTTGCTTGCTGGTGTGTAAAAGGATAAATATGTCTTCAGGCCGACACTTGATTGAGACATTCAGAGAGTTTCTTGATTCAGGTTTTTTGGTTTACTTTAAATGCGAACAAAGCTTCGCTCATCCCTACTAAAACTAGTAAAATTTGGTAAAATTCAGTAATGAAACCAGATTATTTGGTCGCTAATCGGATTCTTTTCACCGACTTAAATGCTCTAACTTTATGAATTGCATAAAAGAATTTTTTTTTTTTATTTCCATCAGTATTGTGTGTGACTTTTTTTTAAATGAATTGAATAAAAAATGATATTTTACCGATATATTGTGACAATAGGATAGCCTTTCCTTATTATGATCGATTGGGTGATCTTATATTTTATTGTAAACTTTATAGCGATTATAACCAATAATTTTATCATCATCATCATCATCATCAAAAAAACCTCTAAAATCTCAAATCTTTTTTTTTATATTTTTGTGAAAAAAATTTTTTTTAAAATAAAATATATTCACATGTAATATATGGTTTGGTAAGATGATATTTTATTAGTTATTTTATCTATAGCCATAATAAAAAAAAAAACTTTTTCACCTTTCAAAAACTAAAAATTTTCAATAAAATTAAATAATCGAAACACTTTCACTTTAACAATTAAAATACAATTTACTCATTGGTTTAATATGTTATAAGATAATATACTTCCATTGACCGCATATCGGCCACCATATATACACACGTTTTATTAACAACAATACCAGACATGATATTAATAAATTAAAAACATAACAACAGCAACAAAAAATTCAGCAAAGCAAAAATAAAAATGCATTACCGTAACCGTAGTGTATACCAACATTTGTATCAGCGGCTAAAACTTTGATAGCATTAAATCGACTCGTTTATCAAGTAATTGAAACGAAAAAAAAAATTATTATTATTACATTCAAACCTTCCATTGACCTGTAATGCAATTCTGATCACATATTTTATTGTATTCGGACCAACAACGAATAGTATTAAATATTGCGCCAATGGGTCTGCTCTATTTATATATGCAAAACAAATAATACCAAACTTCCTCAAAGTGTTTCGAACTCACTCTGGGAACTCGCACATTATTGATTTCACAAAAAAATAATAATCATTTTCGTCGATATGGTTTGGTTCGGGTGATTTCTTTTCAATTTCAAATTGTCAGTTTTGAATGTGTGTTCCGAAACGATCGAAATTAAGCATAAAATATGTAGCGATGCCTACACACAGCTCAGTGCAAGTATAAAGCCATTTAAATGGCCAGTTCTTTATAATGTTAATACAAAACGCACATTCAATATATATAAGGTACTTGTTCGTTGCATAATACACCGGTTGCTCGTACACAGAAAATAACATTTTATTTTTTAAGAATATCACACAGAGCTTTAAAGTATTATGTGTTTATAATACATAAATGTAGCATGCGGCATTTACGCAGAATATTTTATAATAAACATTAAGCTACCTCTGTATTATATTTCTATACATATATGTAGTATGACCATATGTTAATAACATATATAATAAGCACACACACCAAAGGTATATGTAGAAATAATTGGCATTTAATATATATAACGACATATAGATACATAGTGGCAATAATCGATTAGTGATTAGTCTCAATAAAGCCCAACAAAAAGTGATAAATCAAAAACTTTTTTTTTCCTCAGTTCACTTTATCAAAGAATTGCTCAAATCAAATATTTACTTTTTGTTACCGAATCAGTTTTGCAAATTTGATGGTCAATTGAATTTATCTTAGCTTAATTTCAATGCTTTTATTGGTCAACCATATAAAACACATGCCGCAAAATATTTCGTTAAAATCGCCAAACAACCCAATTTAGTCTTATGTAATGTTTTAAAAATGTTTGTGCGAATACGACAAAAAAAGAGAACATACAACCGACCAGAAATAACAGCTTTGTAGAATTACCGACAGAAATGAAAAACTTCTTCATTGGAATTGTATATTCATTCATCTCAGTCTGTGCGGCGCCAAGCAAAGATGAATTAAGTTCTGTATTGATTCAGTAAATAAAAGTAATTTCATTTTTGAATTAATTGAATTGTACACACATCCTGCTGCCTATGCACTATGTATAGTATTTCTTTCAGTTTTCAATCTAATTGAATATTTTTTTACTACATCAGATCTATAGCTTTGCGATAGTTATCTTGATAATCGTATATCCATTTGTTATCGACACCTACGACAAAAATAACAGATAAGTTCTGTGTAACGTGGTCTTACATAGCAAAATGATTGTTAAAATTAATGAAGTAATAGATTTTCTGTTGAAAATACTTTAGTCGAAAAATCTAACAGACTTGATAAGTATACTGGTGGTACGTTTGTTGTCTGTGAAATTTTAATAGTAATTTTAATAGTAGAGGTAAACAAGTACTTTAGTTTCAATTTTTCACACATCGACTTTAAAAATAGATTATGGCATTTCGTAACAAGGGCAAAAAAGTTTGTTCCGCCCAACAAAATTTCAATTAAAAATTGTTTCCGAAAATTGAAACAAAAAACTGTGTGACCGTAATCTTGTCTATCAAAGCCGATTTCAAAAGATCGGTGTGTAAAACAATAATCAGAGCCAACAAAAAGATGTAGAAAGAGAGAGATAGAGAGAGAAAATCATTTTTCTTTTAATTTATGTTAAATTATTACACAATTATGCACATTTGTGGATATGATTGTGAATTTATCACTCATACGTTGAAAATTGCATATTCATTCATTCATATCTACATACATAATGATGCACGAACTTTTAATATACCATAAAATTTATTATTAATTTTATTATGATACTTGTTCGTGTCTTTTTGCAGTTGAGGAATTCTATTTAATTTTATGTTTCATGAATTTATTTTTTTTATTTTACCATGGCACTATATATCGTGTATATATAGTATATGTGTATCCACCAATACCTCCTTCATATGTATCAGGTAACCAATGGTTTGTTACGTATTCGATAACTTTTTTTCTCTTTCCATTTTCTAATTTAGAGATTATTTATTTATACACTTCCTTGATATTTCATATTATGATATAGTTAAAGTAAATAAAATTTTATATTTTATTTAATTTTATGTTATACTAATGCTAACCAACTTAAATAGACCGAGAGCCGGTGTGCTGTGCATATATCAGTCTCTCGTTAGGTCAACATTTGAAACCTATGTATATATGATACATTACCCGATACGAAGATGGTTTATCGTAAAACTTTTATGACTTTCGTGTTTGAGTGCTAGGACAGTACTAACGAGAGTAGACATAGTTGTCTACTTACAGATCCACATAGAATTTGTATGGAAATGAAACAATCACTTATTGGAAGTTAAATGTTTTTGGAAGTTATTGCTGCCCTAACTGTACCTATTTAGTAACTTTTCTGACGGTCTCACTCACATATGAGAAGATACAATTCCAGTGCCAAAAAAAGATTGAAACTTCAAGAGATAAAATATTTATTGAACGGTTTGTTGTGCTACATCAAATTTTGAAAAAACCTGACACGACAGACCTTTCATTTTTTTAATGTTCCTCGTCACTAGGGACCAAGACCTTCATCTACCTCCGTTAGTTCACAAATTTAGATTAAAGAAAACGTTGTTTCTAAGTTATAAGCTGAAAAGCTTTTTACCTCAATCGTTTTGCTATAGAAAAAGTATAATTTTCTTGTCGGATATTATACGATGTGACATATAGGTCTCTACACGCACTTCGGCTCCCAGTCTATGAGCTACATTTAACGGGCTTATATTATTTGAAGTTTGTCCAATGTAAAATTGTTTGCATATACATGGAGGAGGTTGGTTTGTTTGTTGTTTTCCGAAGAAGAAAAAATGTAAGAAATAAAAAAATTTCACAAGTCCAAAGGAGGTAAACAGGCTCACCTTAGTTTAATGGTACATTTTGTACAAAATTTTATATTTTATATTGCACAACATGATGCTAATTGCAACAAAATAAAAACGATTTTAATGTTTGAATTTGACCACCTTTTTCGACCAAAATAAAATTCCATTATTTCCACATTGAAAATAATTTCTGAAAAAAAAACCTCAAATAAAAAGACCAATTTAGTCGAATTCAACCGCTTAATTGAATATAAATGGTGATCTTTGTGAGACTTCATCAAACCAATTAAATTAAATTAAATTAAAATCAAACATGAATTACCTAAATAAAGCTTAAACATACTGCCGCATTCTATCACAAAAATATATATAGAAGGAAAAAAAAAACTTTCGTAATTAATATATACGTGTGAACCACAATTAGCTCCATTATAGATTCAACAAATAATTTTTCGCACGCTAATGTTACACTTTTATATTTTTATAGAGAAAAAAACACTTTTTTCCACATTTCTTTCACAATTTCTTGTGGTTTTAAATGAATGGAAAGATGGTTTTGGAATTTTTTTTCATTTTTTTTTTTTTTGAAAACAAGCTAAACGACCCGATACATATATAGACGGATAATACAAGCACAAAATGACGAGTAACACATTGATCTTGTTTAATTATTATAATATTTAGTTTTCATTGTGCGAGAGACGTGAACAAACAATATTGTGCAACATATCGTATATAGAGTGTACTTGATGTCCATAAATATTATTTCAATATTGTCTTGTCATATAAGATGAAGTAAAGACAAAAAAAAAACATAAAATAAAATCCGAAACCAAGAAAGGAAAAAAAACCTAAAGAAATAGACAAAGTAAAAATTTGCGACACGCCGACACGTCGAAATTTATATTCTCTGATTTTTTTTTTTGAAAGTGGTGTTTTAATAACATAATTTGTCTTTATTTCCTCTCGATTCATTCATTAAATTTTAATTAATTACCCAATTTTTAGATGAATTAGTTTATAAATTAGTGCATTAACCTTTCGTTTTACTTATATCTCGGCATTAAGGCGGATTTGTGATAATGAAAGTTTGGCTATAATTTGAAGGGCTGAGTTATTATTACTACTATCCATTAAATGGTTACATAAGTTCTGACAGTATCTCTATATACATTTTCACCTACATTTTATTTAAATTAAAAATTTGGTACACCATTCGAATGGCCCCGCCAGCATAATGTATAAATGTTTTAGAAAAATTGCTGTTTGACATCAACTAACCTTTCATTATTGAAACTGTTCCAAGTAATTCGTGAATAACATTTTTCAAATTGATTTTTTTTTAGTAAAAGAAAAGAAAAATTTCTTGAGAAAGTTGAATTTGATTACGATTTAAACCAGAACACTCGTTATCCATGTATCCGCTATGACAAAATGTAGTATGACAAACTATAATTAACAAGCTCAAATCTAAACCAGACATCACATTTGACAGTCTAACACTAAGCGCAAACTTATTATAACAAACGATACAGTTAGGGACAGCGATATTTTAGCGTGAATTTTCTTCGAATGTTTTTCAGCTGATCCTCTCATACGCGTGGTAGTTGAAAAACATGCTGAAATATCGTTGCTTCTAACTGTAATCAAATTGTTAACCTTTTCGGAACGTCAAGCGTATACCTGTTCAATCAATTAATTTATTACTTCAATGGTTTCTTAGGGTTTGACACAAAATCTTGTACTTCACTAACCGTAGTTAATCGATTTTTTGTCATTGCTGTCAATAACAGATGATTAGCAGTTTCGTTGGAGTTCACTTCACCTAATAATAAGGAAATTTAATATTTTCTTTTACATTCGAGTAAATTGCAATGTAACGTCGATAGAAAGTAAATTATTTTTTGAATTATCCAGCACATTGTAATGAAATGGAAATGCATTATCTGTTTTCAGCACTTAAAAAATAAAGTAATAGTTCGTTCAAACAGATATGTTAGCCGGTCGAATACCGCCTCGATGAGACATTATCCGTTGTTGTGAAAATCACTAGTTAACACAGGTAATGTACATTAATGGTGACATAGTGCGTTGGATAGTTCTAGGTGCCCTGAATGTGGAACACACCTCCGTTCGTCCCAGTTACGTCTGTGAGGAGAAGTAACTCACTATAATATAAGAATATAAGAAAATGAAAGTGCACCGATCTGGTTGAGGGTGGATGTGGTAAGGTATTCGGACCTGCTGAGTTCAAATAACAACTTCATTGATCTACCGATCTGTAGTACAGACTACAGACCAGAACATTTTTTACCACAGTCAAGAAAGTGTTCTGGTCTGTACAACTTATGTGTAGGTCATAACTATTATTGCAAATGGCAATGGATCGTACGAAATGGAAAGAAGTTGGAGAGGCCTACATCCAGCAGTGGATAGAAACAGGCTGAAAAAGAAGAAGAAGAAGATAACTATTATTAGAAACGGCTAGTCATATGTTATCCACAGCAGCGAGAAAATTGAACAACGCATTCACATCAGATAGCTATAAAGCTTCTTTCTGGTCTTTTTAACGTTGCGCTTTAGCAACGAACTAAACGAACAACGATGAAGACCAACCTATTACCACCTACAGCACGAGGCTAATAGGTTAATAATGCCTACAAACTGAAATAGCTTAAAGCTGAAATGCCTACAAATTGAAGCAGCTTAAAGCTGAAATGCCTGCAAATTCAAATAACTAAACGCTGAAATGCCTACGAATTTAGCTAAATAACTGAAATGCCTACAAATTCAAATAACTAAACGCTGAAATGCCTACGAATTTAGCTAAATAACTGAAATGCCTCATAAGTTTAACTAAACAACTGAAATTCGTTCGGGATTTCAGCCAACGAATCGTCAAAGCTTGATTGCAAGAACGAACAGAGCTTTTATGCTCTTCCCTTACCCACGGTTCACGTTAAGTGATTGAATCAATGAAAGAGAAGCTGTTTCGACCTCCGAATACGATGGTGGTCACAGGACAGTATAGAACTGTCCATCATCAGTTGCTTCCATCGTATTCGTTCACAAGACAGCGTAAATTTTCGATTGAACAAGTTTTGAAAATTTACATAGAAAAATTGCCATCTTCGATGGAATGTTCGGATACTAATGGATGGCTACTTTGAAAACCCAACATGTAGCAAAAAACACGAGCGAAAATTCATCACATTTGAACAACAAACAAAACACAAAGTCAGCGACATCGTACTCACGATCACACAATTTCAAACAAATTCTTTCATAATGAACCACCAAATTGATCTCCTGGCTCGCAAACGCACATTTAAACACGAAAACCACGCCAGAATCCATGAAACACCAAGGAAATTCAACGAATTTATTTGTTAGTGTTTTCTTATATAGTAGAACGTATGTTAAAACAGACGAAGTAATAGATTTTGTATCAAACTCTTAAACTTTCAATATTTAATTAATCTAAACAAACGAAGTAACAGATTTAACGAATTTAAGAACGTGGCTTTTAGCTTCTTGAATATTTATTCTAAATTTTAGAAACCTAGAAAAAAGAAAGAAAGACGAAAGACTGAAAATACTTCCGACAGGTAAAAAATGTAAAGTACAGTCTATCGTTCGCGGGAGGCGTGGTAGCAAAAACAACAGCTGACATTACTGTGCTTAAGTATACCATTTCTGGCCGGCGATATATAATTCACTTAAATATAGAATCCGTAACATAAACATCGGTTTGTAATGTGACAAGTTTGAAACAGACTTTTAGCAATAATAATAAGCCATAATAGCGAATTGGCCTACGGCGAAAGCAATATAACGCTGAGCTTTGATACAATTAAATGATGACATTAATTTAAAAAAAAATCAAATTTGAAATGCAAATCGAATGCGAAAATATGATGAAAGATTATAAAATTAGAACGTACAACGTATACGTTGTACATATTCGTTGGGTACATTAATACTGCTGTGTTTGAGCAGCGTGTTACTTTGAATTGTAAATATTCAAATCTTTTTATTCCGTACATTAATGTCCTTCGAACCATTTTAATGATAATGTGGCCCTCGGCTAGAACGAACACATTTTTTTTAGAAACAAAATATTTTTCAATATTTGTCGATATGAATTCGCTACATACAGCATAACTTGCTGAGTTATTATCACTTGCATAAATTATTATTCAGCATGAAAAGGCATTATGTTCAGTTTCTCTATTATCATGTTAATGCCTAACCTTATTTCAGGTTAATACTCTGCATGCGGTCTGTGCAGAGTTTCATTGAATAGATCACTGTCCATGTCCATCGTATTTAAGACAATGAGAATTAAAATGAACCACATTGTTTGCAGTGTGTGTGGACTCGATTCCATTGGTGCCTGTATTAGCGAATCATTAACAGAAAATATAAGCGCAACTGAAACATGCAGTTATTTTGCATGCAGTTAATTGATTAGAAATTTCAAACTCTTTATTATACACATACGTACGTACAAGAAAACTAACCAATTTTCTTTCATTTTTTTTGTGTCTTACTTTCCATTCCGATTCATATCATCTATGCAATCTTTTTCAATCTGACTTTTTTTTTCTATTTTATCAGTTTCTAAGCTCCTAAAGTTACAAAACACACCTAAAATTACAACATGAATTTCTTCGTGTATATTTCATACCAATATTTATTTATGATAAATACAGTTGATCATAATCAGTGTTAACACCACACCGATTGTAATATATTATATTACACTACCGACACTTTTTCTTCCCAAAACGATAAAAATCGAAAGAAGAGAGAGAGAACAAAAAAAATATAATTTCATTTGTCATGATATAGAAATGTGATATTGATCACTTCGGAGTGTATATAATAACTGTTGTGTTCTACATATTAAACAATCATTTTAATAACGAAAACATATCGGTAAACTGTGTGTAACATCACCCAAACATATGGAGCAGTGCGGCACACAATACCTCACCTACACAAAATATTTTCACTCAAGGTTTTTCGAAACATTAGACTTTCAGCCACATAATAAATTAATAAATTAATTCAATTTTTGTCGTGATTATCAATAAATCTCTTTTAAAAAGACATTGACTATGAATTTATGTCTGCTTTTGGATAGTTGACTGAACTTTGTGCATTTCTGTGAACGGCGAGATTTCAAATAGATTTTCTGCCAATTTTTATGAGGATTGGTTCAGGCGAACGATGAAAAAGAGAGATTGTATTACATTTTGTAACGTGGCTGTGTTTGCGGAAATGGTACATTCTTTAGTCATTGATCACATAATTTGTTGGTTAATCTTTTTCAAACAGGGCAAAAAAAAGTTGCTGAAGAAATTTTATTGTTAAAATACACAGTTAATAACTACCGTATTTAGACAAATTGACATAGGTGGTCTTTTGTTTGGTTTGAAAAGCTTTATTTAACTTTAAGCTTCATTAGATGACTGTGGAATTGAAAATAAAAACTCAAATTTCGCTGCTCGACGTAGCATTCTGGAATATTGTTTAAATGTTGCCAGTCTTTGTAGTGTCAACAGTTACTTGGTATTTAGTGATAGCCGTCACTAATAATGAAATTCACCCCACATGCTCACTACAATCAGGCCACGAAAACGATGTCGAAAAAGATGTCAGTAAACCAAAATTTACGCAAACCCTCACGTCAACGTTTAATTTGTTAACGATACAAAGGACAAAAAGGAGCGAGCATCTGGTTTGATACAGTAAAATGAACGCTTGAACAAATGAAGTAAAAGATTTTGGATTTAACACTAGGCGATACCATCGATATAATATAGGGTAGATTGGCACATACGAAGAAGAATATTTAGAAATATGTCACACACCCAACGACACAAAATTTCAATCACAACAAAAAATAAAGCGAAGAGTCATTAAAAAGTACATTCAAAAAGGAAAAGGGACATTAAGATTTTCAAATATGTGTATGGCTTTCTTCCGTGCGCTTTCTTAGAAAATATATTTATACACTCTTTCCGCATAAACGTTCTTTGTGTTTGCTTATCTACCCTATATTATATCGATGGGCGATACTTTAAACAATAGAGGTGACAGATCTAATGATTATATCATGATACACCTGCCGTTTCTTGAAAGGTTATTCACTCTTTTAACAAACACATCCAGCCGAAGACAATTTTACTTTTCTTAATTTTACGTAAATGAATTTCCATGAATTTATTACCAAATTAATATGTCGGCATGTTAACAGCATATATTTCATGTGCAATTCAGAATTCAAGTGAAAAAAAATCATTGAAAATTATCTCTCATAAAATATTGAGTATGCGTGTGTACTGTAGAGTGTGCATTTTATAAAATGCATTGAGGTTCTGCATTATAATGAAAATTAAGAATTTTTTAATAAATTTATAAAAGTGTAGACTTAACTCTACGGCTTATAATGAATATACGAAACATATCATTAGAAGTTATTATTATTAATAATTATGAATAAATCGTTTTGAATCACTTTCAATGAGCTATTGTGTCCGGAGGCGAAAATTGCATTGCTGGTTAAATTCTATTGATTATATGCATAGGAAACGACCTAATTTCTCTCTCTCTGTACATATCTGTCTATCTCTTCGTCTGCATGTAAGACGTCATTAAATTAATAAACATAATTTTTTATTATATGTTTTACAAATTGAAATCGTTAAACCTGATTGCACATTTTAAGTACACTTTTTTCTCGCCAAAGACTTGAATAATTTACCGATCATTAATGATATCGCTTTGCAGAGTTGTTGTTAATATTACACCGAGATGAATCGATTAGGATGATTGTTTTAATATCATCTCAACACAGCTGTTCAACGAACAGTGTTCATTCTATTCTGTTGAATGTAATAAAAGGAATTGCTCAAGTTTCCAATTCCATGATTAGCTGAGAGCAAATTTGCTTTGATGCTAAAGTTAATTGAATAAAATTTGTGATTCATTGAGCTCAAAAGATTATGTAAGAAATAAATGTCGGCGCCATGCTACTTGAAGTGAATTTTGCATTCTCTACTTCTTTAAAGACATACGCAACGCCACCAAACCAATTAAACCACTAAAGCTACATCTTCATTAAAAACACATTTTCTGCCAAAGTGACTGTTCAACTTTTGCCATACAATTTTTCGGTTAATTGTTTCCGTCCGTTCAACACAAATTTTCTATTTAAAAAAAAAATGTATTTAATTGAGTTGTGACCGTTTTGACAAAAATCAATTCGGTAGCAATGTAACAAATGAATGGAAAGAACAATAGTACGGTTGGTAATGGTTGGTTAACTCCATTAATCATGGGAATGGACTTTACACTAACATTTATCGATAAATTTTGGAAATGAATTGAATTGAAAAGTTTTGATTTAATGCATCTCGCGTGTCTAATCAGTTGACCATTGACTGCATCTTCGCTGATTTAACACAGATCTCATTCCTAATTAAAAAATGTTCGGTTCTAGCGACCGACATGAGATCGCGGTAACGCGGCATACAGAATAATATTGTAATATGTTGTAATCATTTTTCACTTGGTAATTATCCTTTCAATTAATATTCGCATTATGCCAAATGAAGGCATTTAACATTTATTTAAATACAGTCATTGAAAAGTTATTTCTTCGATTTCGTTGTAAGTTATCATTATAAAGATGGTACCATGAGAAGACCTTCATTAGATTTAATAAATTTAATAACATAGAATTAGTAGCGAAATAAATTGAGGAAAAACTGCTTGTAAGTATTGATCCAAGGCTATAAACACCTTCCGGGCCAGACTATTTCAAAGGTTTAGCTGCTTTGAGGATTTCAAACAATTCAACCCTTCGACGAACACCCAACAAAAATACAAACATTTTTGAAATTTTCCCCGACAGTTACCTTTTCTGATGATTCTTATACTCACAAATTTAATATACCTAAAACGCATTCATGTACCCCCAACCGTTTCCATAAAGTATTCTCCATCTCTTACAAAATGTTAAATCTAGTACTTCGAAGTATAAGAAGATGATATGTGATGACTGTGAGTTAAATTCAGAGAAATGGTAAGTTGATACGTCCGCGGCTGGCATAGAATACACATCTAAAAGATTTTATGATTTTATTTGTTGATTTTTTGTATGGAAGAGAATTTTCTCAATTTTACAAACTTACATTTTTAACACATTGGTCTTCACTTTAAATCCAATTTTCTTCTATTATTCCATTCCAGCCGCAAACGGCCCAAATTTTCATTCCTCTGATTAAAAACGCTTCTGAAATAGTTTGTTAGCTGTACTCGTATTTTCCAATAAACAACGGTTTTTCGCAAAATATTTGATTTTAACGTTTGGATCTACAGCTATTCTCGGTATAATTATACCGTACAGAATTTCAACATGAATTAGTTTTGAATTATTAAAATCCCAATAAAAATTCCATCAACTTTTTCATAAGACAACTCACCTTTCTCATTATGATTTCTTGGTGTTGTATGTAATTATAAATGTCTGAAGTTGATAACATGCTGACAGTTTTTCGTGTAAATTGTAATAAACACGATCAATAGTTATTTTCAGACCTAGGGAGGAAAAATTGAAAAATCAAATGTTCGGTTGAAGTTTTGTTGAACGGAGGTGGAATCACGAGCTTCTTTTTCGTTTTTCCGTATTTAGGTATTACCTTGACACTTTTACTAGCTGTCGAACGTTCTTTATATTTCATAAGACTAGCAATTCGTATGGGTTAGTCGTAGAATTTCTGGGGGATCATGGACTTACTCAATAGTGTACGTTTGTTTGCGCAGAAAAGAAAATGTTCCGGTTAATTGTATTGACCAATACATAATGTAATTCGAAATGCGAAAGGAATTATTTTATGATTTTTCATATTTTTATTGATAGAATCAATCATTATGACTTTTGTAATATAATTCCATAAAAATATTCGAATCCAGTCGTGATATTTAAATTTTAAAATAAAAGTTTTAAAACAAAAAAAAATAAATAAATTTTAATTGATAATTACCATAGAACCAAAAAGCTGTTCGAAATGGAAAAATTGTATATGACCTAATTATTATTAGAAATAAGAGTTACCATTAAAACAATGACAAAATAATTGCTTTGTAATACAACAACTGGTAATTTGAAATTTAAACGAAACAAAAAATCATGTTGCTGGACAACTTATAGCCAAAGTGAACGTATGGAGCCAGCCGATATACACAAGACTTTAATCTATTTTTTTTTCCTTACGAGTAACATTATCTTTTCACATAGTATAATGCAAGAAAAATGCTGTGGTCACGATTGCATGAATGAATTAATATCATTCATACATACAAAGCTTTGAACTGTGATTTTATATAAAAATGATAACGAAACACGTTTTTCTGAGAGAGACACACAAGAAATGAAGAAAAAAAAAATTAACGTCAGGTATAAAGACAAAAAACAAAAACATAAAACCGAGCGGAGGTTAGATCTATGAGCCAGACAATATTTCCAAATATCCATGCATTATATTTGGTACGATCTTTAATGTTTCGTACCTTTGTAAATTCCAATTATAAATTTTATATGAAAAATCGCGCTTTTTGTCTGTGGTCTTTGAAATTGTTTTCTAACGATTTTCTATATGAATATTACATAAATCCAATTAATTGATTGCAAAATGTATCCATAAATACCTGGGAATCGCTGTTTTCTTTTCGATTCATTGTTATGACACATCATTTCCAGCGCAAACCAGATGATTGAATAAAAAAATAATCTCAGACGAATCAGACTAATCTCTGATACAGAATTAGTTCAATCGGAAGATTTATTCGAAAAAATGACGGCAATTTTTTTCTGCCTCTTTTCGTCATACTTAATTGTTTTGGTATGCTGGCGAGGTCTACAATGCCTCGGGTCATGGTAAAGTCATTTCAATTGTTGTTTATGTTTTCGGTAGGTAATAGGAAACAATTTTTTTGTTGGTCGGTATGATGGATTTATGTGTTGAGAAACGTTAGCAAATTATTGAAATTATATCGCATGTACGTGAAGTCGCGTAATCATGTTACAGCAACTATATTCGATTAGATTAGAGAGACTATAACATCGTTAACTAGTTTCGATTTTTTTTTCTTTTCGCTTTTAAATTCCATTTTTAGCTGCTATGACATAAGATGAAAAGGACTTAAATAAAATACCGTGACTTTGATGACACAGTTCAGAGAAATAAAATTACCTTTTGTCTTTGAGAGATCCATCATAGATTTAGCAATATAGCACCGTTCGTGAGGAACCTTTGGTTTACTGATATTTTTTTTAACAAATGATAAATTGGTCATAAGTTCAATTGCATCAATTTCATAATACGACTTATCGAAATCGATGATGGTCCATCCATTGGTATAAATATATTTGCAAATTTGCATTAAAGATAGTGTTGTGACAGGAAAGTATAATAAATTTTGTGGATTATTATGAGCGAAATGATATAATTTGATGATAAAATAAATTATTGTTTTATGATCTTTAAACCTACACGTCGTTGAATTGTAAACATCTAGCTACGAATATTATACACACACTATATGAATGCAATGCATTATGTGTATTGATGCAGTTAAACCACTTTCATATCCATCATAAAAATAGTGCTAAACACATAAATGTGTTTTTAATTGAAATATTAAGACATTTCTGCCGTTTTGTGTGTTTTTACATTAATTAAAATTTGCTCATTGAAATTTATTTGCTCCATTTCGATGTGTTAACAGGTGGCCAGACTGTGGCGGTAGGTAATTAACGTTTAGAATAATTTTTCTTTTACGTTGCTCATTTACTGAACCGCTTTATAATGGTTAGTTTTACACGGTCAGTCATCTGAAGATCTCATCTGATAAGTGTTCTCTTGCATATACAAGTAAACGAACAGTACATTACATATCGTACGAATTGTATCAATGGCACAAATTATGAAAATTGTACTTCTTGTGCGAAGTTTACCGATACGAGGCTGAGCCGAAGTCGGTAAACATACTACAGGAGGCCATTTTCATCACTTTCTAATGCCATATTAAAACTCATTTCCGGGGCTTAACAGAAGGTCTCGCAATTGTTTGGAACTTTGTATTTTTGTTGAGTGACATTGCAGCCCTCGTCTTCGGCTGAGGCTATAGTCCTCACATTTGGCAAAATAAAAATTTCCTAAAATTTCCTACAATTACGAAATCTACTGTTAAGTCAAAAACGATGCAACAATTGCTCTTGCCAAGCAACACAACGTTGCATCAATTTAGAATTAGAGGTGACAACCAAACAACAAGTCTACAATGCGACAATGTTCTTAAACAAATGGATCGACAGATTTTATAAATATAGGTGGCCTTATACTTACCCTAAAAAGTTAACCTTTCGGGTCTCCTACTTCTTATGAAGAGAAGATGATACTTGATGTCTTGTTATAAAATCTTCTGGTCCATTTGAAGACTTATTTTCCTCGTTGTTACCGTTGTCCACAACAGATGACTAGGTGTTTCTGGATTCTAGATAACATTGAAATCCTTTTTCATAGTTTGTGAGGAAAGGTTATAGTTTAAAGATCAGAAACTTTCCATTAAAATATTTGGAAGTTAATTCAAGGGTCCTCTAAACTTGGTGGTCCAATTCAAACATACCTTGACCAAACGAACCAACAGTCACTCGTAATAATGTACGTCGAAACGTAAATGTAAATGCTGAAATTGTAACATAAAATTTTATGTGTTCTTATGTTCAGAGTATTGATTTAAATTTCAGTTGTGTTTCAATGAACTAAACAGGGCGATTAACATAACTTGTAGCATTAGAAAAATTATGAAATTGAACTTTAAAGGAATGTAGTGCCATGACACGACGTTGGTATAAAAATCAACGTGATACACATAAATAAGCGAGAAATGAATTTGTTATTATACAAAGCGTATTGAGCTGGACTTTTAACAATGTAATGCTCAAATTCTTATTAAAACGAATGTGGAACGTGGTACGAATATTTCTTGATGTTTGCGCCTTAAAAACGAATTTTGTAAATGTGAATTAATAGTCGTAGTCCGAGAGAGACACAAGTGAAAACTTGGTATTTTCACTTAGTCGGGGAAATTTTACAGTTGAATAATGGTGTCAATGCAGAACAAGTTCTGATGAAGTCTAGTTGAAAGAATGTGTAATTGATCTACAAACCCAATTATAGTGCAAACGCCTTAAGAGCTTCCGAGCGTACGCTGAAATTGTAGCCTACATTTCTGCGTTTCGAAATTTTTGATCGCTGATATCTTTTTACGAGAGCCCTTTTTTGAAAAATGTACGACCACATTTTCGAGTAAAAATATGTCAGCTTTGAAGAAAAAATAAAATTGTCTGTGAAAGTTCCATGTGCTTTTTTGACAATTTTATTTTTTATTCAAAGCTGACATATTTTTACTCGAAAATGTGGTCGTACATTTTTCAAAAAGGGCTCTCGTAAAAAGATATCAGCGATCAAAAATTTCGAAACGCAGAAATGTAGGCTACAATTTCAGCGTAGGCTCGGAACCTCTTAAATACCGTTGTTATCTAGTATAGTCAGTATCAGTCTGATTCAAGCATTACGTAAATAAAATGGTTCAATGGTTCGTCTCAAACTCTATTGAGTGCCAAGTTGTGAGACTTCTTATTTCATGAAATTGCAGATTTTGGTTGAGTTTACATTTAAATATTTACTGTGATCCTGCTCACGTTGCCATGAGAAATAAACGTTTCACTAGAGACTCATCTGTAATCGATAACGACGAAAAAACGACAAGCTCTCACTAATGTGAGCTAATATAGAAAATGCATGTGAAGAGAAGTGAAGTAAAAGATTTGGCATCAATCTCCTGAATTTTGTTAGATCAAAAGATGTAGTAGACCAATACTCTCTCTAGCATCCAAACTCTCTCAAAAAATCGGTTTAGGGGGGAAAATAAGTTTGAGAAACGCTGATTTTTAATATGGCTTCAAAGCAACAACAACAACACGAGCAAACAAAGTAGCAGTGATTCATAAACGTGTTTACCACCTTAATAATTGTAGTTTGGTTGCTAGGGAGGGTATTGAGTAGACCCTGTAATAAAAAATAAAACTGCTGGCAATGGGATAAAAAATGGAATGGTGTATCCTGAGTGAGCCCGTTTGCTCTGATTCGAAGGTTGGGCAAATAATCGCACAAGAAGCCTTTAATGACCAATCTCCATTGAAATGAAACACATTTTACTGTAGAGACAAATTTCCTCAAGATTGAACACAACTTATATCTAAACACCTTTTCTCCATCTAGAAAAGCTCTAAACTTTGAAGAAAGTAACGTACAGGAGATACGGAATGAAAAGACATTGTTGCACCTTTTTTAACATTCTTTTGCTAGGGTCAGTTTGACCAGTTTGCATTATATCTAAATTATTTACGATGCCTGTTCAGGTCTTTCACATACATGATACAGCGTTTATATTCCGCAACATGTTTTCCATTCTCTTCGATGGCAGCGTAGAACGGTTCTTTCTTGAGACGCTCCACCCATGCGACCGTTTTTGGATATTTTTCCGGTGGCATAGGCGCATAAAGATGATCCAATGTAGTAATCGACCCAAATGCACAGATATCGACTATTGTCATAGTTTTACCCGCAAGATATTCTTCGTCCAATATTGCTTCAAACATGTCATACGACGCGTAAATGTTACGAACAATGTCGGGATCGATTTCGGTGGATCCATTCTTGAAAATCGAAAATGCTACATCTCTTATGGGTTTGAATAGAGTAGCTGCATCGAAGAACATACGTTGATTGCAACGGGCTCGTACATATAAATCTTTTGGGTATAGAGTGTCATCTTTGCCATATTTATCTACGAGGTAAGCACATATTGCATGGCTGTCCGTAATAGGTTTGTTATTATCTTGTAAGGTCGGAACCGTGTGCTCGGGATTCAACTTTTAGAGCAAATTAAATATGAAACTATGAGGACAACATTCGGTTAAAAACTTACTTTCAAGTACCAATCAGAAAATTGTTCTCTCTTCAAGAAGCTAACGTATCTGAAAAGATGCAAATTGAATTATTACGACCAGTCAAATTATTTTTAGTTATTTAAAAAAAAAAAACCGTTTTTCAATGTCTATTCCAAGCGTATATGCCACGGACAAGACTGCTCTGCATGGAGGACTTATATCAGTCATGTACAGAATAATGTTGTTGGCCATTTTCCTCTCCCAATATAGTTGAAGTATTTAAGCTTACTAACTGTAATTATAACCCAAACTGACTTGAGTGAAATCAAGTTAAAATTGAATTCGATGTTATCTATCACTGAACTTAGTTGCGGTTGCCGTTTCTTTGTTCTGATAAGGCAGACAGTCAGTGAATACTTGCAATAAATAAAGAAAACAGATAACAGAATTTGTCGGCTGCAATAATTTATCGTTCAATGAATTATAGTGCAAGTGTATAGCAATGTTAGAGTATTGAGGTGATATCATCACAAAGCAATGATAGATTTCAAATAACTAAAGACCTGTTGTGGGGGTGTTGAACTCCAGTATATTTTATCACTTTTGGCTGGACAATACTGACTCTTTGTTTCTGCTTGCCGTCTGCGAAACATTTATATCCAAGTCAATGTATAAAAAAGGTGAAAAAGTTCTTTATACATCTCTACTGCAAAGTGCACTTTATAGTAGAGCAACGAACTTCAGTAGCTCGATATATAAAACGTTAATGCTACTACAACTGTAGCAACTGTAGTCTCGGAACCCTTTTATTGTTTTAGTAGCAAAAATAACTACTAATATCTGGACTATTCGGCAAATGAAAACATGTCAAATAGAAGACGTTTATTATTTAATTATATTAGTCAAAGGGGAGTCGTGATATAAGATAGCAGAACATCGTGTTGTTGAAAACGACATACCCGAGCTCAAGGATTAATGAAACACTTTTTTGATTAAAAAATTCATTCATGTAAGATTCAACGTCCACAAAATCCCCTGGATGTTTTGACTCTATTTATGAAATCTTTCCTGTTTCACGTTTTTTCGTTTCTTTATTTTCAATTATTGTGCAAAAAATCAGAAGAATGTATTTTTAGCATAGTCTATTCGGGCTTACATAAGAGTTGGAACACAAGAAGTAGTAGATTCGCAAAGTTGATACTGCTGAGGGGCCGTTCATAAATTACGTAACGCAAGAGGGGGAGGGGGGGGGGGTATGAGGCAAGCGTTACGGTTCTAACAAAATTGGGTCAAACTTGACCCTTTTAGCGTTACAGACCCGGGGGGGGGGTCTGAAAAATGTTGATTTTTGCGTTACGTAATTTATGAACGGCCCCTGATACAAACTTTAAGGCACAAGCAATTTGTCACGTTGTGAACAACGACCTAGCCTCACATTGAATGATTGAGTGACGGAGCGGTTGCATAAAGTACTATTTTCAAATTAAAATACTTACCGTCATTTTGCATTAAGTGTTTCTAACCATACCGTCAATTCTATTTCATTTCAGCTGCAGATGAAAAAAGTTGCAATTTTAAAACAGATCTGTCTCCCATTTCACATAAAATACATCCATAAAAGGCGCATTTAAATTGTATACATATCAAAACCTCAATCGAAATTAACCGCTGCATTTACCCTGCGCTCTCGGTTTATTACAAAATCGAATATAAGATTAATAATGTCGAATTATGCTCGAATTTATGAATATTGTAATGCATAATCACGAAGAATTCGTTGGTTTATTAAAATATTTAGAGTAGCTTTTATGTATGTAATATTAAATCATGTTACATTATGTACTTTCCTTCCATGTTTTATCTGAATGCTTATATTTAACTGCTCTGAATAATGTTGAATGGTGGCGTTTTAATGTGATCAACAGCAACATTATAAATGTTGCCAAAGCAAAAAATGATAAATATTTTTGTTTATTCGATTTGTGAGCGGGAAAATGAATCAATGATTTTACTGTGGTCAATACGCGTTTCTGTTAGTGTACTCATGATGTAATTCAGTATTTTTTTCACTTGTTTTAATGCGGATTATGACAAGTAATTTGGAAATGACTCGTTTTCATAACTGTATGCAGGTGTGATAAAAAAGGAAAAAGGTATCCTTGGAGGAAATTTTCCAAGCTGAAATGTTGAACGAAACAGATATTTTGTTGCTAAACTGACACCCACTATCTACTTTCCACATTTTTATTTTTGCAAAAAACATCTAAAATCTTATAGCTTTGACCAATGAATGAACATTAAATAAGTTCCTGACATTATTCTAATCAATGATTTTTGAGTTAACGTCTCAAATCTATGACTTCATTTGTTTTAAATAATCGGCGAGCGAACCAAACATTCTTTTACTTCAATTGTGCTAAAAAATACTTTGCAATATAAGGCCTCATAAACCAGATCTCACTGCTTATATTTATCAATAATCTCGATAACAGATGACTTTCTCCCACTTTCTTCAAACGTATATCGGTGATTTGTGACTGAATCGACTTGCTTATATCTTTAGGATAATATGTTATCATTAACAGATGCAGATGTATTTGATCTAAAGATGAACTTTACTATGAGGTATGAGGTACACAAGATATTTCGACTTTCTTATATTCTGCGACCATACTTTGTATTGACGCGATTTAGTTTTAATGAACACATTTAATAGCAAAATGATTGGTGAGACGTGTAAATAAATAGACAATAAATGATGAGGATTGCACGCGGCAGGTGTTAAAATTAAATAAGTTTCATGCAGCGGTATCCACTACAACCATTAAGCCACATATTTTGTCATTATTCAAACCGTATTTTACAATGTCGACTTAATCGTTGAATTGAAAATGTGTCTAGATGAAATGGGAGACGATTAATAAAATCCTGGGTAATTGAAATGTTTCTTACGTGGGTCGTGATAGAGGAATGGGAATAAAACCATTTCAATAGACTCTTATTTCTAGAGGTGTGCAAGGATCTTCTCGTCCTCGCCCTCGTCGAGATAAATAATAAAGTGAAGACGGTTGATGAATTTTTGTGCAAGATATACGTGTGATTAATGCTACTTGTGTATGTGCATTTTGAATGGCTTATTATTATTTCGAAAAAAAAAAATATTTTGACCCAACCGACATGAATGGATAGCGTATTAGTATAACATTGCGGTTACACGACGCATTTTTATTTTAAATATTAAAAACATTTTTATGGGCATTTTTTATTATAACAGGATTTGATTTGAAGAAAAAGAAGAAGAAGAAGAAGATGATGACGATGAAGAAAAAAAATTATTTATATTTAATGCTATAATATCGAATGTTTGAACAAGATGAAAATGTTATTATATTATTTATGGTAATAAAGAAAGTTTTTCTATAATAATAATAATTTTTAATAAATGAATGAACACAAACAAACAAACGGTTGACATTAACATTGTGGATGGGATAATAATATTGTTTTTTTTTGTTTGAGGTATAACATATTTATTGTAAATATTTTACTGGCTAATCCGACACAGTTTTTAAATGCCATTGATAGCGCACAATTATTATCATCATATCATTATATCTGATTAAATCTGGACAAAAAAACATATCAATATTATTAATAAATGAATTCCATGTATTCATTTTACCATAACGACGATATATAGATTTTGATTGACATGATTAAAATTTATGATTTAACTTTGGTAAATTTATTGTTATACTTTTAATTTCTCTTTTCTATCTATACATTAAATTATAACGTATATATTTGCGTGTGTATTATAATTCGTATTTATATTGCACATATAAGTAATTGTTGGGTCATAAATTCGTCTCTTTATTTCTCTATTTTTTTTTTATTTTCATTAAAATTCATAAGTTATTGGCTCTGGTGTATAATAGCCAGTTATTGATTTATCTAATTGAAATTTGTTGTCAATCACACTCTCTATTTAGTTTTTATTTGATATGCCTGGTCAGCGGGTGGGTAGGGTTATATTCAATTTCGTTCCACTCTCTATGTAATAACATAATATTTTATCGTAACTAGTGTAAGAAAACCAACTGTTTGTTTCACTCAATTTCCGTCGACAAGACTTACCCAGTCTGAACTGAATGTTGTATAATAATATTGTCGAAACTGAAGCAAATTGGGCATGTTTGATAAGTCATATTGATTAGTTCCTTAGATTCGATAATCGATATTTTCAAAAAATCAATATCAATCAAAATGACTGATAATCGATAAAATATCGGCTGTTAAATCGATTATCAGTAGTCATTTATCGATTATCAGTAGAATTTGTATGGAGACAGACTATTTGACACTTTTGTTTTTTGAGCAGCACTAATCAGTCGTCATTTATCGATTATAATCGGTACTTACCGATAAATCATTCGATTGATTTGAAAATATCGATATCAATCAAATGTTTAATTGATAATTGACAAATATCGATTCATTTACGGTAAATATCGACTGATAAAACATTCGATTGATATTGTATGGATCGGAATTTCATCATTGATTGAACATATTTTCCAGTGAACTTGCCTAAAGCCAATGCCATTGGCCGAAAGCCTTTCCTCAAAGATCAAAAATGAATTCATATTTCTTTTGTCTGTGTTTTTCAACAAGCTTTAAAACACAATTGATAATAGTACATTTTCTACCTTGGTGTATATTTCGAGAATAACTTCGTATGTACAATTGTATATAACGAGCGCCAGCGAGTGTATATACAATTGTACATAAGAAGTGATTCGAAAAATATACACCAAGGTAGAACAATGTTTTATCTCCTGCAAGTTGATATTTCATACATTAGCGAAATAAGCACAAAAATTTGGATTTAAAATTAATTAATTAAGCATGTTGCTTTAAAACGCATTCACAACAAAAAAAACGTCATACAGAGAATCCTTTATTTACTTACTCACACACATATACTATCCACCTCACCATTTCGTTCAAATCACATCATTCCGACTACTCTGATTATTTGATCGATGCAGAAGTGACTAACGAACCACTACCGACACCAATTGCATCGCATTATGTGATTTGTTGGCGCAGTGGTCAGCATGTTTGGTTGATATGCTGCTGGTCCCGTGTTCGCTTCCGCCGTTCGGCGATTTTTTTTTTTTTTCAAATAGGTGGGTTATGTGTGAATTATCCAATCGTATAGGCTGTGGTTATGTATGTGTTTGTGTTTATATGCAGAAACGCGTAATGTATGAAATATCAGCTTGCAGGAGATAAAATATTTGGTCATTAACTTAGTTTTGTATGAAGTTCGAATGCTTCTAATAAAACCGAGTGTGGTGGAAACTCATAAAAAAATTAGGATGAGCGGAAGCATCTAACTTGATTTCAACAACACTTACTTTCAGCTCCCAATAGATCCCTATAACTCATCCCATATTGAGTTGTACGATGCTCGGGGCTCGTATGATCGTCGTCGAGTGGTTAAATTTCTCCAGTCTAATATAAAAGTTCAAATTTAGCTTGAAATTCTGAGTTTATTTAGAAAACATACAAAAACGGTTTCAGAAACATAAAACATATTTTACGATCAAAACTCCACACAATAAACTGCCGGTTCATGGCGTCACTAATCCATCGGTTGTGTTGTGTCTTGTTGAATATCCTTGTTAGTATTGTTTTTCGCTGGTGGTGAAGTAGTGGGCTTCAGACATGATTTCGGCGTGCTACTTTCTGATGTTCTCGTAAACGTTCCCGCAACGGGGTCAGATGGCGGTTCCTCATCATAACGCCTTGATTGGCCAGTAAAAAAACAACAAACCAATGAATGGCTGCTTTGTTCTGGCTCCGGATCTGTTAGACATTCATTCGATACGAATCGGACTGATTTCCGTTCAGATTTGCTGGCAGTAGGTGACATTGATACAACATTGTCAGAAATCGTTTCTAAACTATCCTCGTACAAAGTAGCGTTTTTCGTTTTCTCACACAATTTGTCTAATTGGTTGTCTGACTTGGTTTTTGTTTGATGTTGCAAGGCTGTTGAATTTTTCATAGATCGTTTGGCTTTGCATGCTGTAACTTCGGCAGCTTTCGGTTCACAACGAACTGAGCAGGGAAGCACTTTCATATTCTTGTTGATTGATGGTTGAGACGTAGCATCGTAACCAATTTGTCGAATTTGTCGTTCAGCCGTAGTATTTCCTATTTCATGAATCGAATTCCGTCGGGCTGGTACACCCGAATTAGATTCTTCAACCGGGCCAAAATCTGCTGTAATAGCTGATGGTGTAAGCGAATGGAGTGCGTCCAATCGAACGGGACATTTATTTGCTAGTTCTTCAGCTAAGTCTAAACATGATTTATTGTAGCCGATGTTCAGCCACGAATGGCTGCAAATTTCCCTTATCGATGCCCGAAGTAGCGGACAAACCGTCAGCATTTCCTTAATTAAGGGCGAAGCAGTTGACCGATTATTCTTTGGTTCGAAATAATTGCCGGAAATGATTTTTGTAACCAATTGTGGATAACTGATAGCATTGAACGGCATACTACCGTAAACTAATGTGAACAATACAACGCCGAGCGACCAACAATCCACTTCGGGACCCCGATATGGTTCTTCGCTTAGCAATTCCGGTGATGCGTATAGACATGAACCGCAAAATGTAGCTAAAAATCGTTGATTATCGAACACGGTTGACAGACCAAAATCCGTAATCTTGACGTTCCCATGTTGGTCTAATAAAATGTTTTCCAATTTGAGATCTCTATGGCAAATTTTCTGCTTATGACAATAGTAAACTGCAGTTGAAATCTGTCGAAAAATTCGCCGCGCTTCATCCGCATCCAATACTTTGCGTACAGACAAATAACTGAACAGCTCACCACCTGGCGCATATTCCATCACCAAAATTAGTTGATCATGATGCTCAAATACTTCGAAAACGTGAGCAATATGTGGATGGTGCAGTGAGCTCGCAATTTTCGTTTCTCTTCTTTTTCTGATAAGACTGGAGACCGACTCTGCTTTGCCTTTTTTTATTGTTTTCAGTGCTACCTGTTGATTAGTTTCTCTGTCGGTGCACAATTGAACGCTGCCGTAACTGCCTTGACCCAACTTTCTTATCGATACAAATCTTTCCTTGCCGAGATTTCCTCGTTGATTTGTCTTTTTTATGGCGCCGCCGGTGCTGCTGATTCCGCTCATAATATTGTTGATATACGCAGACTGTGCCATTTGTTGTGGCGGTGCCACCAGTTCGTTGTCCCGAATCATATCTTGAATCTTTTAGTTTTCAGGTTGAAATGAAATCAAAATGGTTGTCTGACGTTGTAAATTTTTTTTCGACTACAACTTTGCTATCGGCTGTCCCGGCGATGATCTATTGGGAATTTATACAGTTCAAGTCACTGTAAACGTACAGACGCCGTTGTAGGATTTAATTGCGAATTTTTAATCAGTTGATTCGTCGTATTGTTACAAAAAATAACCTTTCGTTTTTTGCACGTCCGAAAATCTCAGAACAACAGCAGTTACTGACTCAACGTTGTGTTAATTGTTCTTAGGATTATAATGAAAAGGAAAGAGATGGATAAAGTGTCGATCTCAACAACCAAATTTTTTCTTCTCTCTCTAAACCTTTCCCATTTATTGAATAGACCCAAATAGTTGCACCGCATACAGCTGAATATTGATACAAAAAAACAGGGCCTATTTTTGAAAAACGTAGCTCTGATCTGATCTGATCAAAGTCTTAATAATTTGATTAGAAAAGGTTGTTATGCCAAACATAGTCGGTTTATGAGTAGTTTAGTACTTTACTTTCACAGTTCTCAGATAGACAATAATGATGTTCTGTTCATAATAACTTGCAGCAACACTAACAATATGTAAGTCATACCAAATCAGACCACCGTTTATTAATTGGAGGGATTCTTTTGAAAAACGATCTGCCGAAATCGGACGCATTTTGAAGTGGAGTTTTTGATATGTACTTAGATAGGTCCAGTGCCTATATTCGCGAAAATATTTCAAGAAAATTGTGAAAATTTGAGAAAATTCATGAAAATTGTGAAAATTTGAGAAAATTTATGAAAATTCACGAAAATTTGTGAAAGTTTATGAAATTTGTGAAAATTTATGAAATTTGGGAAAATTAAAGAAAATTAATTATTTTTTCATAAAATTTTCTATATCGTTGCTTTTCTCGTTTTTTTTCTATTTTTTTTTTATTAGACTTACAGTTTGTTCATCTTTAAAAAACACAATTTTCGATTTATCAGAGTTTTAAAAGTCATCCATGTTCCCAGTCAATTAAGTGCTTCCCAGTCTATGATGTTTTGGCGTTTGAATTCGCTAATTAAAAAACGCACTTTACTAATTATTTGTGGATATTTAGTAAATGCTGTCGTTTGTTTTTTTTTTGCTAAATAATCGTTTTTTAAACTAATTTGACGCAACGCATTATTCCACTGAGTCAGTACTACCGACTTGGAGGTTTTTCTTTCGTCACAGAAGTAAAAAAAGCAACTCGCAAAGACCACCGTAATCGATTTTCGTATGGACTATCAAAGTAGATGTAGGGTTGTCTGTAACAAGAACTACATGGGTATTGACATCTTTGGCTGAAAATATAGATCAGCCATTTTGGAGCAGTTTTTGCTTATTATGATGTTTAACAACAATTAAAAATAATTTGTCCAATTTATAGTTCCCCATTATTTTCATTATATTCATCTATTATCGAAGCTCTGTGTAGTATGATTTCAGTATTTATATAGTAAAATGCATGTTAAAAAAATTGAAGTACAAGATTTGAAATCAACCGATTAAAAATACTTTTATGCAATTCCGTCGCAAAATGTTCACTTTTTCATGCATCATTTCAATGATATATTGATTTACTTTTTATCACTAGTGACAAAAAGGACTTCCATATAACTTTTTGTCACTAGTGATAAAAAGTAAATCAATATACCTTGAAATAATACATGAAAAAGTGATTTTGCGACAAAATTGCATAAAAAATTGTATGCAACACGTTGCGAAAGTGGTTGTTTTTGTCACACGATGTTGTTATCAAGCTTGCTACGCTCGTCTGATAACATCACATCTTGTGACAAAAACAACTACTTTTCGCAACTTGTTGCATAAATTACTATGATGGATGCAAGTAATAGGATAGTAATATTGAAAACTGAAAATCGTAGCACTTTATCGAAACAGAAACAAATGTAACTCAGAACTAGTTTCTCTTCGTCGTATCGGGATATAAATGTATATATTTGTTTGATACGAGTACGAGGCCGTAATCGTTTTTTGTTTCAATTCGCTCCTAATCACATAATTTGGTCATATGTATAAAACAAAGAGCATGAATATCTTGACGTATCAAATTGCACGTATGCACCATATTTAAACAATGTAACAATAGGTTTACAAGCGGTTTTCGTGCGTTTTAAACCAACGTGAACCTCTTTTGGTATGTGAGCTGGGCACTTTTCAGTTAGAATAAGAAAAGTTATTTATTTTCGTCAGCATTTGAACGGATCTTACAATATTTGGCATTCATACAACTACGAATAAGAAAAAAGGTTCGAAAGACCGCATTTCCTAAATATTCATCAAATAATTAGTAAGTCTACGAAAAAAATTTGAAAAAATAGGAAAGAAAACAGCGAAATCGAAGATTTCATGAAAAATACCCACCCTGTACTTTCCAAAAACATTTTGATTTCTTCATTCGTGTTCAGAATTTAGAGATTCGCATATCCCAGTTAATATATATATATATGTAAAACACTTAAAAAAAGAAGTTAATGGCCCAAAATTAAGCATTTTTTCAATAACTAAAAATTTCGGCTTTGACGATTTTTTCAGCTTATCCTGTATTTTACACAAACTAATTTTTTATCTTTTCGAGTTCTCGTGATATTCACTAAAAAACTTGAAAAACACGGATTTTCGGATGCCGCCGCCAAAAGTTATTGCCCAAGATCTTAGCCTTAACCCTAACTTTTCTTCATCAGGATACTAAACTCAACCGAAAAACACTTTAACATGCTCCGGACCTCACTTTGACACAGGGTTTTCAGTGACCCATCGACTAAATGTTAATTAAACTGAGTGTTTGACGATTTTCTAATAGTTCTCTTGTTTATTCGTTTTTCCTAAATTTCATGAAAATTCTTGAAAATTCATGAAAATTTGTGAAAACTTAAGAAAATTCGTGAAATTTCATGAAAATTCACGAAAATTTGTGAAAATTCAAGAAAATTTGTGAAAATTTATGAAATTTGTGAAAATTTGAGAAAATTAAGAAAATATTTTCGCGAATATAGGCACTGGATAGGTCCCTTGAAGTCAAATAGTACATTTCGTACCGAGGCCTAAAAGTCTTTTTTAGAGTGTGAGAAGTTTCCAGACAGAGCCGAAGGCGAGGTCTGGAATCGAATACGCTAAAAAAGACTTTTAGTCCGTGGTACGAATAGTATTTTTCATATTGGACGGACAAAAAGTGCGACGAAGTAGCACTTTTCGGGTCCTAGGTATGAAAAATATTTTTTTGAAAATTCTTTGATTTTTGTTTGGCTAGCGAGAACAGAAAACATGCACTTTTCATTTGGAAATTTATCCGGCTAAATGACAGCTACATGTGTGGGGTGTCATTGGAAAGGCAATTGAATGTACTTTCGGGGAAAATAGTCGATCTAGGGGAGTATTAACTTCCTGACGAGTTACGAACAGTTGGAAGTTTATTTATTCCTGTGCATTCGAAAAGCCACAAAAACAACAAAAAACTGTGTCTTCCAATTGCGTGGGTCCTGGTATGATGATTGCAAGCTTGACGTACAAATACAGCACTCGTGATTTTGATACATTTCCAATTTTCATGTGCATGTTTTCTGTTTTCGATCACCTCTCGCTAGCCATACAATAATCAAAAAATTTTCAAAACAATATTTTTGGCCTCTCGGGACCAATACCTATCTAAGTACATATCAAAAAGTCCACTTCAAAATGCGTCCGATTTCGGCAGGTCGTTTGTCAAAAGAATCCCTCTTGAGGGAACATTACGTTTATTACATTTCTATTTTGGATGAGTTGCTTACTCATCTAATCTTAAGTGTTGGAGAGTAAGGAAAGAGATTTTACAACCTGTTTCATCTGTGAAATCGATCACCTGTTTTATATTCTTACCGTTTGTGACAACATCCTACTATGAGATCTACTACTTCATCACTGATACTAATATTTTAAAATCTTTTACTTCATTTTTTTGAACATGATTTGAAGTATGTCTGTAGATGTTAAATAGATCATGGAATTTATGGTTACACTAAGATGTGTTGCACTTTGTTGTTAGTCATTTAATAACACTTTGATGAAATCGTTTTTTTATACTAAAACCAAATTTTGTAAATCTTTTGACCTCATTACCAACCGTCTATACTTCTTCTGTCTTCTGTCAACAGGTTAGCAAACATTCACAATCTATGTTGATTTCAAACATTTCTTAACATCCACCTGAATATCATATTATCTATACACAGGTACTCAAAAGAGAATATAATATACCATTCACAAAACGGTCAATAATATTATGGAACTCGCCAACAACGTCGGTAATTACAAATGAATTTTCTTTCAAGGTCGATTAAATATTTATTTCTCATGTCTTTTGTGTTGCCTCAAAATCAAATTTTAAAAGAGTCTTATGTTCATGTTCATGGCAATAAAATGATTTCAAATTCATACATTCCAATGAAACACACACACAAAAAAAAAACAATCGGACAACCTGCCAATGCGAATATCAAATCTACATTAGACATAAATAAACCACACCTGCCAAAACATAGTGTCCATTTTGCTCATACATTGAAAATTAATTATTTTACAAAACCAACCTGTTTGGATAGCTTGCAAGTTTGCGTTAAGTTTGGCGTTGTTGCTGCTGTTGGCTTTTTTTTAATGTAAAATTAAAAAATCCTAATAAATCATTTATATTAGATTGGTATTGTTTCTGAACATTTTTTTTTAAATTTTGCTATTCAAAGTGAGAATGTAACACGCAGCCGTTGTGTTGTTAGCTTAAGAGAGTCAAGGCTGCTTAATAATATGTTTTATTCGATTGCATTAATATGGAAGCCCATGCCATAATAAAGCACAACAGTGTGGAAAAAAAGCTACAATAAGTTCTTGACCATTCAACAACGCTTATTTGGTTTAATTAATTTTACACTCAAATTATTTCCCATGTTCTTTATCGACTAATCGATATGGTCGAGTTAGTTCGATATGTTTTTTTTCGGTAAAAGCTAAATTAATACAAAAAAGAAAGAAATTGAAAGTTTATTTTCCACATTATCAAATTCATAATTAATAATTTTTGTGGTTTATCTGTCACACATCTAGACATATAATATGTTAATTAATTGAGAAAGAGTCAACACAAAATGGTTTTTTGAGATGAAGTCAGAGGAAAAAAAAAACACTCAACTCTGCGCGCATATAAACGGCTACAAACATCTGATATTTATTTTTATATAAACAGGCGATATCGGAAATAAATAAAACTTTATAATGTAACACACATGGCATAGAGAGATGAGGTTTTGTAGATGTTCGATTTTGATTACACACATTTCATTTATATTATATGGTGTGCAAATAAACTTTATACGGTTTAAATCGGTTTAATTTGATACAGATGTTATCAGTGATGATAAATTTACATAAAAACTGTCTTAAGTTTCACATGAACAGGAACATTATCTTCTGCTTTTTCGTTGTTTGTTGCCTATTCGGAGTGTGTTGGAGAAAAAAAATGTTGATTTAAATTGACGCGTTCTCATGAAGATCCGCTTTTCCGGTATCAATTTCAATTGAAATGATTTTTAAATCGGGAATCTTTAGAAAGGTAAAAGTATATTGGATCATGTGAATCATTTTTTTTTCATAATTTTTATGAATTATGATTATGGTTGGTCTATTAAGCATTCTTCAAAATTAGTTACTTAACAATCAAAATTGATTTATACTTTGATTTAGTGATCACTGTTTTATACGGTGAATGTTATGCGATAAAATGAGCGGGTCAATGATATTAGTCTGCTTACACCGTTAATATAACTTGTTACGTTAGAAGATGTTCATTTAAAATAAAAATTAGTTTCCTTTCGCAAGGAAGACGTAACTCGTGAATCAAAATTAATCGATTAGCAGAAGGTGTGGCTCGATGCCATCCATGCCAAGACAACGTTTTTGTTTCCTTATCATAACTAAAAAGGTGTTATCGGCATTGGAAATATTTCGGTTTTAATTGCAATTTTATTGTAACGTGACCAAGAAAAAACGTCGTTCATCGGTTATGCACTAAGTTAATCGAAATTAGTGAGGAATACGAGACAAGATCTTACATGTTAAAAAATGACTTCTCTGCAACAAAGGTGTGTGGCCTGCAACATATATTTAGGATTTGCTTTTTTAAGTACTTCAAAGAACTCAAGAAAATGCAAAAAGATGGATTTGTCGACCACATTAAGTGGGCAACTAGCTCTAGCTAATGAGGCCGTATACATGCATGTCAAGTCAAAACAATTGAAGTAACAGATTTGATAGTCAATCGATTGTTGCTGGCTTGTTCCTTAATGTCAGCTTGTAACACTTTGTTACACCGCTTGTTCCATATATGGACACTTTGAGTAGCCTAAGACATTTAGCATATAGAATAAATTTAAAACTGCCCTTGGCGCCAACGGCACTAACAGGCAATAGGATTCAGTTCAAAACAGTTTAATTCGTCACTTCATTATATGATTAAAATGATGATTAAAAAAGACTTTACTAAGGGCACTGATGGTATTTCACAAAGTCTGTGAGGTCAGAAGACTAAATTGGTTTTCGCATTAGGCCTATCACGGGATGCAACAGCAGCATACTGTAAGTCTGATTCTCCAGTTTACTATTTAATTTTCAAATAAAATTAATTCGTAGAATGAATCCATTACACACATGTCTACGATTGGTTGTGGCGTGGAAATTAATTAGCGTAATTGAGTTTAGAAACTTACAGCAATTCATCGTTCTGCTTTTATTTATACGAAAATGACAACATTCAAACGTACTGTGTCCGCTATTCCATTTATTTAATTATATTTTGAAATTGCTTAAAATCCGCGCAAAATCCCTTCCGGCTTCGCAATGCAAGCAATATGATTTTATTAGAAACGATCCATTTTTGGATTTGTGCCACCCAAGATTATACGCTTTGTAAAATATTGTTTCGATAAATTTGTCATGTACCCAAACATGTAGGTAGGCAGGCAGCAGACAAAAAAGCTGAATTAATTCAGAGAGAAACACAAATTAATTCATGATTTTTGTTGGGCTGCATAAAATTTAATTAAAGCGAGTTCAACGGAGCTTATATTATACACGTAGATAAATTACAATACAAAATTGTTGCCTTTTTTTCTTCTTATTTTTTCTTTATTGTAATATAATGCAAGACGTTTGTTTGTCTATCCATTTTCATCTAATATAGTCCGTGCTAAAGTAACGGCTCAAATGTGGATCAATGTCATTTTTTTTCTACGCTGTGAGTGTTCAATGATGAAAACATTCACTGTCACGGTGTGCACCACATTGTTAATACCACACATGTCTGTTTGTTCGTACAATAATGATTCGAAATAATTGAACAATTGAAGAAATTTGGAAAAAGATTCCAACCCACAACGAAGGTGTCGGTATTTTATAGGTGATTGTGGCAATAGTGTCATTGAAAAAATTGTGCAATCTTTGTGATTGATTGGCGGAAGGGACTGTCTGCTGGTAGCGATGATAATTACTGTTTTAATGACACGTTGAGTGAACTATATTAAAAAGCTTTTTTACCCGACGCTTTGATTGGTGGGTAAAAATTTTTGACAGAAATTAATTTTGGTCTGAAGCTTTCAATTAAAAAAGACCGAAACCGATCAGATCAGAGATAAACGTACAGAAAATATTGTTAGTAAGTTCTACTTAATACAAAACCATTTCTTCCGGATTCAATTTTAATTTCAGCCTTACGCCAAAGTCCTTGAAGCTATGTTACTCTATCGAATTTCCCACAAAACATATCACGATATTTCATTTCAAATTACTCTTGTAAATGATTATAATGCACAGGCACATTCTGTTTTAAATTCAATTTTATTTTTACTTACAACAATCAATCAAATTTTAAATTACGTTCAGAGACGCGTGTGCCGAGCACCTAAAGATAAACAATTATAGAATACAGACAAAAAAATTATGGTTCGTTTAAAATGATCGTTGAATTAAAAAAAAACAAATTCGAATATTTTGTTAGTGAAGAGAAGTTTCGGTACCAACTAAATCAGACTGATCAAAATTTAATCTGTTAGATCTTTGAACGGACGGTTTGGAAGAATTCTGATGTCTAAAACGTTCGTACAACAGTTACTTTTCTTAACCACTCTGTACTCTGTATCAAGGTGTTTGTATTCATGATATATTTTAGATATGTTGTTTAGTTGTTTTTACTCAGATTAAGACTCAGACTAAGATTCATTAATAGAGAAGTCTTTCCACTTTTCACATCACCAAAATTAATATATTTCTTAAAATTGTTCGATTCTGCTACTTTGTTTGATATGAACATTTTGAACGGGTCTGTTACTTCATTTGTTTTATCAAACATTTTCCCATATATTATGTCATTAACCAGGTCATCGCTTATTTTTGCCGTGACTATTGATAACAGATGCTTGATGGTTGTTATCTCACAAAATAACTTCGTGTATATGGTGTTTATAGAGATTAATAGATCATTGTCAATATCATACGAGATGTCGAATAAGTTGCATTTTCACCCAGCTAACCCCAAAGTTCGAAATTTATGGTAAGCTAGATAAAGTTGGCAACTAATTTGAGAAACTGCTATTCGACAATGATAGAAAATTTCACATCTGTGAATATTGGGACCGTCCTAGGTGAATTCATATTCTTTTATCAGAGTTTTATCTAACCCACTATGTCATCATCAGCACACAAAGAAAAAACTTATGTTGCCTAGATTGAGTTTGCTCTATTAAAACAAAAGAAACGAGATAAACGCAAAGGCGGAATGGTCAATTATTCTGCTTTTATTGTTACATCGCAAAGAATGTCTAATTAATTATTTATTAATCGAACTATTTACAATGCCCACATGTGAACCGTATCATATGTGGTTACTGTGCAATACTGTTTAAATGATTTAAAATAGTCTCGATAATAATTGGTAAGAATATCCTTCGGTTGGCTGAGATAGAATAGTATAGATCTTGACACAAATACCACAAATTTTATTTAAAAGAAAATCTTGAGTCAATATATATTCATTCAATATTATTCCTTCTTTAATTACTAATTAATTTCAATATTTATCCGCACATAAAAATAATCGTGCGAAAATTTATCAAATTAACAATTAAAATTTAAAGAAAGAAAAAAAATTCTAATTTTTTGTTGTTTATACGTAAAATTAATTGATTAAGTATTGTTCTTTTAGTCATTGACATACACTGCACAAAATTTAAGATCAAAAACTTTTGTTTATACTTTTTGTTTTAGCACAGCATTATTACCCAAACAAATTGATTTTATCAATTTTCTGTTCCCATAATATACGATAGAAGTAATAGTTTATTTATAGGTTTATAACATAGACGAAGGTCGATACGGCAATTTATTGTTGTTTTTCTTTTGTTGTTCGAATGGTTGGCTTTTTCATATTCGAAAAATAATGTTCATAGCAAGTAGGTGGCTTGATAAAATAACAAAACAAAAAAAAATATTTACATTTAATTGCAATATCACCCACAGCCACTTCACTTTTCGACACCATCAATGTGCAATGGCGTTCTCGAGCAACGTTTTTTTTCTAAGAACGTGTTCGTTTCTATAACGAATTTTGTCATTTTCATTTATTTTGAAATAAATTCGTCGGTAAAGAGTTAAGAAATTTTCGTTAAATTCTCAGTGATTTAACATGGGTTACAATTACCAGATATGATATCAAATAAAAATATCGTCGTGCACTTTAGCGTTTAAAAATTGTGCTTGGTTGGGTAAATTAAAGCAATTTTAAAAGTACATTCGTAGTCCTAGTTGCAAACTTTTTTTTTATCCATTAAGTGGCGTGAGAGACAGCGCATTCGTATGTTCAATTTAATTCAAATAAATTCACTTTCATTGCAACTGAGCGCAGGTTATGAACCCAAAGTAACATTCACATAACATTTATTTTAAGGAAACTGCCGGCGATTTTTTACATTTTAATTTAACATTTTACCATGTTACCATCGAGGGCTATTAATGCGAGTCGGTAATGATCAATAGGCATTTTCAGTCAAAAAAAAAAAACGAATTATCTCGACGCAGATCTCTTATTTAATTCGTTTCCTTATGATTCGCCCAAAGGGATAAAAAGTGTTGACTTTTAGCGATACCTTAATTAAACTGATTTTTACATACTCTCTTCTACTTTGTTCTACAAAATCTTATGAATCTAACAAGAGATCTGCATCAAGATAATTCGAAAAGATTTTTTTTTTGCCTGAACATGCCTAATGATCAATTGTGGTTCTGATTCAACATATTTTTTAGATTGTGATTTCTTAGACCAAGTGTTTGTAAGTTTTTCAGCTTTGATCACCAAAATTGTGGATTGCATTTATTACGGAACCAACAAGCCAAATCTTCAGAGAAATTTACTTTTTTTTTCTCCTATTGGAATAAATTCAAAATTCTTTTAAAAGTAGCTCTGTTGAATATAAGTGAATGCAAAATATGTCATAACAGAGAAGTGGTGATTTCAGTTTTCATCGCCAGTTATACTATATTATAATGACGGGATGTTTGTCTGTTTGTCCGCTATTTACCGTCAAAATGAAAGTTCAGAGCAAAAAAAAAAAAAAAAAAAAAACACTTTTTGATATGTTGTAGGGAATGGTCTGAAACGTGGAGAAAACGTGGTCCGGTGAAAAGTCTGTTCGGAGATAGTGAAGTTATGACTGTGCGGAGGTGGAAAATGGCAGAATCGATATAACTCGGTTATTTTGAGAGATGGAGCGTCGGTGAGGGAAGAAGAAATGTTCCATTTATTGCGGTGAACAAAGTTGCAGAAGAAAGTTTTTTTCTAACTTTTCATCGGGAGGTGGTAGAGTGGATTTTATGGGTTTTTTTGAGGGTCTGGAAAATGTTTTAAATTGTGGAGTGGCTGTTTTGGAAGGTGGTGAGGCGTGCGCGGGCTCAAATGAAAGGTATTGATGGTACGAAGCGAAGAAAAAAAACTGGAAAAAAATTGGGGTCAATTTGTTGGAGTTAAGGTGGTAAGTAGGGTGTTTGCCCACCAACGGGAACACGTTTGTAATTGCGGAGCGGCTGTTTTAGAAGCTAGAGGGGCGTGTGAGGATTTCAACGAAAGGTAACAATCCTACGAATCGAGGAAAAAAAAATTTAGGAAATTCGGATCAATTTCGAGCGAGTGACAGCTCTCCAAGTGGGCCATTTTTGAGCTACTCCAACGTACAGCGATCGATGATGATTTTGAGTTTTTCTTTGGGTGAAATGGATTTGTTTTCGGGGAAAGTTGTGAGTGAGTGGTGTGGTTGAATAGAAGTGAACACGGTGTACGCTTTTAGGTAATAGTGACCACCCCCTCGATTTTTGTATCTTTGGCTGTGAAGCAGATAGAGAGTTCGTTTCTTCGACAAAGTTGTTGGGTATTGAAAGAGTGGTTGTATGGAAGTGACCACAGTGTACGCTTTTAGGTAATAGTGACCACCCCCTCGATTTTTGCAACTTTTTGTGTGAAGCAGATGGAAAGTGGGTTTCTTCGGCAAAGTTATTGGTTATCGAAACAGTTGTCGTCTGAAAGTGACCACAGTGTCCGCTTTTGTGTGTAAGTGACCACCCCTCGATTTTTTTTAACTTTTTATGTGAAGCAGATGGAAAGTTGGTTTCTTCGGCAAAGTTGTTGTTAATTGAGAGAGTGTTTGTGGAGAAGTGACCACAGTGTACGTTTTTGTGTGTAAGTGACCACCCCCTCGATTTTTGTAACTTTTTGTGTGAAGCAGATGGAAGCTTCGTTTCTTCGGCAAAGTTGTTGGGCATTGAAAGAGTGGTTGTATGGCAGTGATCACAGTGTATGCTTTTAGGTAATAGTGACCACCCCCTCGATTTTTGCAACTTTTTGTGTGGAAAGTTGGTTTTTTTGGCAAAGTTGTTGGTTATTGAAAGAGTGGTTGTATGGAAGTGACCACAGTGTACACTTTTCTGTGTGAGTGACCACCCCCTCGATTTTTGTAACTTTTTATGTGAAGCACATGGAAAGTTGGTTTCTTCGGCAAAGTTGTTGGTTATCGAAAGAGTTGTCTACTGAAAGTGACCACAGTGTACACTTTTCTGTGTGAGTGACCAGCCCCTCGATTTTTGTAACTTTTTATGTGAAGCAGATGGAAAGTTGATTTCTTCGTCAAAGTTGTTCGGTATTGATGATTTTCAGTGGAGTATCACACGGGAATATGTGTTTTTTTTGCGAAAAGGTGTATTAATGGTGATTGCGGGGGTCCAGGGGGCGGCAGCCCACTGGCATGAAAAATAAATAATGGAAAGACGATATTAGGCGTCACAAAGAAGGTGTTGTTTCGGGCTAACTTAATTGTAAAAATGTGGGAGTGTGACACGGGAAGAGGTGTTTTGTTCGAAAAGGTGTGAGAGTGGTGATTGCGGGGGTCCAGGGGGCGGCAGCCCCCTGGCATGAAAAATAAATAATGGAAAGACGATATTAGGCGTCACAAAGAAGGTGTTGTTTCGGGCTAACTTAATTGTAAAAATGTGGGAGTGTGACACGGGAAGAGGTGTTTTGTTCGAAAAGGTGTGAGAGTGGTGATTGCGGGGGTCCAGGGGGCGGCAGCCCCCTGGCATGAAAAATAAATAAATAATGAAAAGACGATATTAGGCATTACAAAAGAAGAAGGTGATGTTTTGGACTAATTTTTCATAAGAATGTTTGAGCGGAGCGAAGCGATTTTCGTATAGCTCTTTAGCAGACTTAGAGTTGCTTTCGAATAGATGTTTGTCTGTAACAGGTGTTCCTCTCTAATTTCTCTGTTTGTCTGTAACAGGTGTTAGTCTCTAACAGGTGTCTGCCCGGTCTAGCTTGCTAGGATGCGACGTGGCACGAAGTGCCACAGGATGCAGACTAGTACTATATTATAACGACGAGATGTCTGTCTGTTTGTCCGCTATTTACCGTCAAAATGAAAGTTCAGAGCAAAAAAAAAAAAAAAAAAAAACACTTTTTGATATGTTGTAGGGAATGGTCTGAAACGTGGAGAAAACGTGGTCCGGTGAAAAGTCTGTTCGGAGATAGCGAAGTTATGACTGTGGGGAGGTGGAAAATGGCAGAATCGATATAACTCGGTTAGTTTGAGAGATGGAGCGTCGGGTGGGGAACAAGAAATGTTCAATTTATTGCGGTGAACAAAGTTGCAGAAGAAAGTTTTTTTCTAACTTTTCATCGGGAGGTGGTAGAGTGCATTTTATGGGTTTTTTTGAGGGTCTGGAAAATGTTTTAAATTGTGGAGCGGCTGTTTTGGAAGGTGGTGAGGCGTGAGCGGGCTCAAATGAAAGGTATTGATATACGAAGCGAAGAAAAAAAACTGGAAAAAAATTGGATTCAATTTGTTGGAGTTAAGGTGGTAAGTAGGGTGTTTGACCACCAACGGGAACACGTTTGTAATTGCGGAGCGGCTGTTTTAGAAGCTAGAGGGGCGTGTGAGAGTTTCAACGAAAGGTATGGATTGTACGAATCGACGAAAAAAAAATTTAGGAAATTCGGATCAATTTCGAGCGAGTGACAGCTCTCCAAGTGGGCCATTTTTGAGCTACTCAAACGTACAGTGATCGGTGATGATTTTGAGTTTTTCTTTGAGAAAAATGGATATGTTTTTGGTGAAAGTTGTATGGGTTTGAGAGGTGAGTGGTGTGGTTGAATAGAAGTGAACACGGTGTACGCTTTTGTGTTTGAGTGACCACCCCCTCGATTTTTGTATCTTTGGCTGTGAAGCAGATAGAGAGTTGGTTTCTTCGGCAAAGTTGTTGGTTATTGAAAGAGTGGTTGTATGGAAGTGACCGCAGTGTACGCTTTTAGGTAATAGTGACCACCCCCTCGATTTTTGTAACTTTTTATGTGAAGCAGATGGAGAGTTGGTTTCTTCTGCAAAGTTGTTGGGTATTGAAAGAGTGGTTGTATGGAAGTGATCACAGTGTACGCTTTTAGGTAATAGTGACCACCCCCTCGATTTTTGTAACTTTTTATGTGAAGCAGATGGAAAGTTGGTTTCTTCGACGAAGTTGTTGGTTATTGAAAGAGTGGTTGTATGGAAGTGACCACAGTGTACGATTTAGTGTGTGAGTGACCACCCCCTCAATTTTTGTAACTTTTTATGTGAAGAAGATGGAAAGTTGGTTTCTTCGGCAAAGTTATTGTTAATTGAGCTCTCTCAATTGTGCAGAAGTGACCACAGTGTACACTTTTGTGTATGAGTGACCACCCCCTCGATTTTAGTAACTTTTTGTGTGAAGCAGATGGAAAGTTGGTTTCTTCGGCAAAGTTGTTCGGATTGACAAAGTAGTTGTGGCGTGAGTTGTAGAAGGGTACAGGATTCATCAAAAATTGATGGTTTTCAGCAGAGTGTAACACGGGAAGAGGTGTTTCGTTCGAAAAGGTGTAAGAGTGGTGATTGCGGGGGTCCAGGGGGCGGCAGCCCCCTGGCATGAAAAATAAATAATGAAAAGACGATATTAGGCATTACAAAAGAAGAAGGTGATGTTTTGGACTAACTTTTCATAAGAATGTTTGAGCGGAGCGAAGCGATTTTCGTATAACTCTTTAGCAGACTTAGAGTTGCTTTCGAATAGATGTTTGTCTCTAATAGGTGTTTGTCTGTTTGTCTCTAATAGGTCTTTGTCTGTTTGTCTGTAACAGGTGTTAGTCTCTAACAGGTGTCTGCCCGGTCTAGCTTGCTAGGATGCGACGTGGCACGAAGTGCCACAGGATGCAGACTAGTACTATATTATAACGACGAGATGTCTGTCTTTCTTTCTTTCTTTCTGTCTGTCTGTTTGTCCGCTATTTACCGTCAAAATGAAAGTTCAGAGCAAAAAAAAAAAAAAACACTTTTTGATATGTTGTAGGGAATGGTCTGAAACGTGGAGAAAACGTGGTCCGGTGAAAAGTCTGTTCGGAGATAGTGAAGTTATGACTGTGGGGAGGTGGAAAATGGCAGAATCGATATAACTCGGTCATTTTGAGAGATGGAGCATCGGTTGGGGAAGAAGAAATGTTCCATTTATTGCGGGGAACAAAGTTGCTGAAGAAAGTTTTTTTCTAACTTTTCATCAGGAGGTGGTAGAGTGCATTTTATGCGTTTTTTTGAGGGTCTGGAAAATGTTTTAAATTGTGGAGCGGCTGTTTTGGAAGGTGGTGAGGCGTGAGCGGGCTCAAATGAAAGGTATTGATGGTACGAAGCGAAGAAAAAAAACTGGAAAAAAATTGGGGTCAATCTGTTGTAGTTAAGGTGGTAAGTAGGGTGTTTGGCCACCAACGGGAAGACGTTTGTAATTGCGGAGCGGCTGCTTTAGAAGATAGAGGGGCGTGTGAGAGTTTCAATGAAAGGTATGGATTGTACGAATCGAGGAAAAAAAAATTTAGGAAATTCGGATCAATTTCGAGCGAGTGACAGCTCTCCAAGTGGGCCATTTTTGAGCTACTCCAACGTACAGTGATCGATGATGATTTTGAGTTTTTCTTTGAGAAAAATGGATTTGTTTTTGGGAAAAGTTGAATGAGTTGTAGAGGTGAGTGGTGTGGTTGAATAGAAGTGAACACGGTGTACGCTTTTATGTGTGAGTGACCACCCCCTCGATTTTTGTATCTTTGGCTGTGAAGCAGATGGAAGGTTGGTTTCTTCGGCAAAGTTATTCGTTATCGAAAGAGTGGTTGTATGGAAGTGACCACGGTGTACGCTTTTGTGTGTGAGTGACCACCCCCTCGATTTTTGTAACTTTTTATGTGAAGCAGATGGAAAGTTGGTTTCTTCGGCAAAGTTGTTGGTTCTTGAAAGAGTGGTTGTATGGAAGTGACCACAGTGTACGCTTTTAGGTAATAGTGACCACCCCCTCGATTTTTGCAACTTTTTGTGTGAAGCAGATGGAAAGTGGGTTTCTTCGGCAAAGTTATTGGTTATCGAAACAGTTGTCGTCTGAAAGTGACCACAGTGTACGATTTAGTGTGTGAGTGACCACCCCCTCAATTTTTGTAACTTTTTATGTGAAGAAGATGGAAAGTTGGTTTCTTCGGCAAAGTTATTGTTAATTGAGCTCTCTCAATTGTGCAGAAGTGACCACAGTGTACACTTTTGTGTATGAGTGACCACCCCCTCGATTTTTGTAACTTTTTGTGTGAAGCAGATGGAAAGTTGGTTTCTTCGGCAAAGTTGTTCGGATTGACAAAGTAGTTGTGGCGTGAGTTGTAGAAGGGTACAGGATTCATCAAAAATTGATGGTTTTCAGCAGAGTGTAACACGGGAAGAGGTGTTTTGTTCGAAAAGGTGTAAGAGTGGTGATTGCGGGGGTCCAGGGGGCGGCAGCCCCCTGGCATGAAAAATAAATAATGAAAAGACGATATTAGGCATTACAAAAGAAGAAGGTGATGTTTTGGACTAACTTTTCATAAGAATGTTTGAGCGGAGCGAAGCGATTTTCGTATAACTCTTTAGCAGACTTAGAGTTGCTTTCGAATAGATGTTTGTCTCTAATAGGTGTTTGTCTGTTTGTCTCTAATAGGTCTTTGTCTGTTTGTCTGTAACAGGTGTTAGTCTCTAACAGGTGTCTGCCCGGTCTACCTTGCTAGGATGCGACGTGGCACGAAGTGCCACAGGATGCAGACTAGTTTCTTTAGATATATTTCCAAGTTTGTCTATCTTAAAAACGCAGAAAGCAAATAGGGTATCCCTAAACTGTTCGTTGGTTAACGGCGAAAGTGTGGATAAAAGAGCTGCCAGTGAAATTTAATCATTTTCATTGATAGATTTTGATAGATTTTTTCACAACGCGAACGCAGGCGAGAAAATAGTCTTTATTGTACAAACATTAAAACATTGTGTTGACCTCGGGAAAAAGAGCGAAATTTCATTTTCTCAGGTTAACAACACACTCGAAATGAAATTTCCAACTTTTCTTCCCTAGGTGAACGAATAACTATTTCATATGTGCGGTGTGATCTACACTATTTTCTTCACTCAAAGGAGAAAATGATGTTTTTTGACGCCTTGTCTAACGACAGGTCTGGTAAGAAAAGTGTGTTTTCTCGCTTCTTGTTTTTCTCCCTCGAACTGTCACCTTAAGTTTTGTTTTGAAGAATTGTGTAATAATTTTGTGTTTTTGTATAGTGTCGAAACAATATTAACCACACCTTGCACGTTGTGTTCACCTCTGGGTGAAAATAGGAAATTTCAATTCGAGCGATTAACGGCCCTCGCCCTGCTCTGGTCGCAAGACTTTGCTCTTTTTGGAATTTCCTGTTCTCTTCCCTCTGTAAACTAATAACTATTGTTCTTCTTCTTTTGAAACGACAAGTAAACAGCGATATCATCACTCAATCTATTACTTCTTTTGACTGAATTGTCATTTATTGATTTGACAAGATCTTTTACTTGACTGGTTTAATAGTACTTTTTTCCCATATAAGATTAAGATTTGCAGTTCATTTCTTATTTTTGTGTACGTTGTCGTTAACAGATGAAATGCCATCAAAAAGGAAAATTTTTCCATTTTTTTTTCAAGCACCTTTTAATGACCTATATGGAATGGATGGATACATTAGGATTTGGTATGCATTTAAAATGGATAATTTTTAGAATACACACGAAATGGTATTTGATGAGCGCAGAGTAAATAAGCTACAGAGTAAATCCTTCCTTGAAAATTCTCATCTAAAAGTGTATCGCTGAAAGTATGCCAAAAAATTGGTCTGATTGTATACGATCAACCTGATTGTCCACTGAAAGTTCACAGCTCTGAATTGCTTTACTGTTATGACGTGCATGAGGAACGCGAAAGAAAACCATCCGCATTGTAACATTTTTCGCGCAGAGATGGGAAATACTTTCGCTTTATCTTGGCGATCGTAATACAATAATGAAGCCGAAACTTGTTTATACAAAGTAAACAAAAGTTTTTTTTCTTCTTCTTCTTCTTCAACAAAATGTTTACAAAAATTGTTAATTGAGAAATACCTCGACCAATTAATGCCATCACACAATACATCGGGACCGATTGTGACACGATCGAAATGAATTATTAAATTAAAGAAGGTTTCGCATTTAAATATGTTTGTGTTGTTGTACCGGGTGATTCATTCCGCATAACCATAATTAATTTAAATTTACAAATCAAAAAAAAAAAAAAAGTTTTAAATATTATTAATTTTGTGTTTGGCTTTTTTTTTTGGTTGTCAAAACACACAAACATATCACACTATAACCTTCCTTTGATGTCATTCTGAAATTTTAAATCATCCATCGGTGTGATCACCAAATCTAAATCACACAATCACGCACTAATAAAGTTTTTAATTTGTCTAACATTGTGTAAATTAAGTAAAGCTTAAGCTTTAATCGAATAACTTTTTTTTTTTGTCAACAAACAATAAAATTATGCACGGCCAAAGAAATCGAAAATGAAAAAAAAAATATTTGCCCATACTACAATGTGTGGTGTGATATGTGGATTTCAGCCATATAATAACAATAATCGTGTTGATTTAAGAAAGGAATTAATGTCGTGTCAGTTACTTTGCGCAAAAGTAAACAATTTTTATATCTCGATGGAAAAGTGTAATTTAATTAATTGCATTATGCGTGCGATTTCTCAAAAAAAAAACGTTGTGTAACCCAAACACTATTCCGGTTTTAATTAATTAAGAAGTAATTAATAGACTAGAACTCGCAACAAAGTCTCTAATGCCGAACAAACAGTTTTCATACTTTATATAGAATGGTATGAAGTATTTATTGTATACATTTGCTGAGAGCTCACATTCACGAATTTCAGATGTGTTCAGAGATTATTATGCTGCTGGCATATTTCGCCAATAAAATACAATACACACGAACGTTTATGCAATTCAAACCATAAGTCTTCTAATCGGCAGTTAATCTTCAGAAGTTTTTTTCTTTTCTTCAGATTTCTATGTTTTGCCTATATTTCTAGTCATTTTTCTATTCAAATTAGTTGAAACGGTGTTTGTTTCCATAATGGTCACTATTCATCTGACCCATTACCAAAAATTGAAGAGCCGAAAAAATAGTAATTAATAAAGCAAATTGGAAAGAAACGAAAAAAAAAATCGTTTTAGAGGTTGTTGTCAATCAGATTTTTAACAGATCAAAATCGAAATGATATTTATTTTCAGATTTGTATTATTTATATATTAGTATAATAATGTGTCGGCATGTAATACACCGTGCATGTAATAGTTATAGATACATTACTAAAATATTACATTAACTGCGGTGTGTCTGAAATTCATAGATAATTTATACACATCGTAAAATGTATTACTTTACCAATTATCCTCTAAATTGTGTATGTACCTCATTTTAATGTTACTTACAAACAGATGAATGTTTTTTTTATATATATATTGTATACAACCCATACGTTCAATGCTATATTAACTTGCATAATTTCATTAATAGTCGGTAGACAGCATGGGTTCAATTAAAATCATCAACCAAAACGTTTTGGTATGGTAATAATACGCACGTATCACAACGAAAGACATCAAATTCAACGAACCTTTTTTTTGTGGTCGGTCAGTTTTTTTTCGCTTCTTTTCATTTTATTTCTTATTTCAGTTTTTTTTTCTCTATTTTATTTCATTAAATTTGTTTTTTTTTATCGATCTGACTTTGATGTTATGTCGGAATAGTGTATTCAGTTAGCAATTATCGAGGGAGCTAAAACCGTTTAAGCTTAATTCAAGATTACGTTTCCAATTTTAGAAAGATATGTGGAAACGGAAATTGGAATGTTTTGTTGTAAGCAGTAGGTTATGTTGCTTATTGTTACGCTGTACTTATTCGGAGATTCCATCTACATAGAGCAAAAGAAATAGAACCAGGGAAGACTCAGTGGCTCTCAAAGTTGGTTATTGAACGGACAGCTCACCATAAGATGTACAATTTGTCCCGGCGATCGTTAAATTTATTTCGAAGTTTACACATCTCATTATCAAAACTTTTAGTTATTCTAAGTGTTACTAGACATTGTCTGCATCAGTTTGCGGTAATTTTCATTTCCACACAAAAATGTCAACGAGCAACGACACCTGTTCTTTCAGAACCTTGGTAGAAACATAAAATTATGTTGCCCTTCGTGGCTGAATGTAGATGGCAGGGCACACATAAAACAGAATTTGAGGTCTTCTCAGAAAAACGTACTAATACGCGTTATGTGAAGAATGGATGACAACATAAGAAAGAACGGAAGTTGGCTTTAAAAGTTACGCAAAACACAAAAACGAAGATCTATACATGCTAATAACTCCTCTGCGCTAAAAATGCTAATTTGCGAACAGCTTCTCTTGGTTCGTTTATTGACTGTTGCACTCTATGCAGCCGCTGATTTACTTGAGCCATTTGGACCTGGGAAGCTGGCCATTTGTGTCTGGACGTTAGCATCCACTTTCGCTTACCAACTGTTGGTACCTAAAACTAAAATTTGAGTACATTTGGAGTTTGTTCATAAAAATTTGTTCAAAATGTTGTATTTCCTCAGAACAACTCCACACTCCACAGTTTTAAGACAGTTAAGCTAAATGCGCATTGTAAGTTTTGGATGTAATTACTTACCGTATAATAGGATAATGAAAGAAGGTAGCGATGAACAAAAATGAAAAATTCCGGTCTCAAGCATTTTGTACAAAGAAGATGATTTTACATACAAAATAGTATGTGTCTTCCGTACACAGTCCGTGTCATCTTCTTTGCGTACTAAGAAACTGTCTTTATGTTCAAAATGGTCTTATCGTGTACTGTACAGTACAAATAAAATTAAACCGTATTTTTTTTAAATAAATTTTTAAGCATGTACGTTCTCTGCTATATTGTGCCACATATTCAACCTTTCACATACAGCAAGCATAGTATCACCAGGATGAATATATCGAATCTATTACTTCATTTTGATCTACGTCCAATTGAATGCATTTTTCTACTTCATTACTTTTAACATGCTATTAGCTATGTAACACCTAATGAACCAATATTCACAATTTATTTTTCTCATCGCTGATATAGTTGTTCGTAAAAGGTTGATGAATTATGATCAGGAAAATGTTTACTGACCGTCAAATATATTCATGACAAAAAAAATTGATTATGTTATCACCTTAACGTTTAACCGATTAATTATATGCAGCTAAAAAGAACACAACGCATATAAATATGGGTTCATCCTCGGCGCAACCTCAAAATAGAAATCGATTGTATGAATTATCATATTAAAAATAAATCGCGATCTCAACGCGTTCAACTTATAGAACTGTGCTGGGAGATGTCTACATACAACTATGTTACACGAGTCGTATTTAAAGACTTATTCAACCATTTTTACAATCGAATACAGAAAATGAAATTTCATAACAACCAAATTCAAAAGAATGACCTAATTATAAACAAGTGTTTTTCTTATGTCATTATGTGATATTACATGAAAAGATAAATGCAAAAAAAAAAAAATATAAATGTAAAACACCGAGACTCTTTTACTTTTACATATTTATTTTTAGGATAAAAAATGATATTTCATCTCGTAAAAGAAACTAATCTGTGGTCACATAATATTAAGTAAAATATTATAAATTTCGACACTTTTGTAACATAATTAATGTTAAATGATAGCATGCATGAACATCATAATGTCCATGCTTTAACGAACCACAAAAATGAACGTAGTCTGTCTCTCTCTCGGTTACGCGTCTTTATATGGACATGTGTATAATGTGATTATAACTTTTGTTATATTCATCAAGATGTTTGTCATCCAAAAAATAATGCTGGGTATGGGTACCACATATTTCGAGATTTATAATTTAGAATTAATATAAGAAGGAGATACAACAAATGCGACACTACATTTGTTGTGCACGGCATTTCGATTGAAACTTGAATTTAATTGATCAGCAAAAAAATGCACTAAATGCTTCAAAATGCTCCTATTACCATAATTGTTAGCCTTATGGCATACATGAGATTCCAAGAATTCACAAGAACAAATACCATTCCATATCTAACAAATTGGTGGGTAGAATAAATTCTCTTTTAAATGTTATTAAATACCACAAATCCCAAGAATTACAATTAGTTTAATGTACCAGTTGGGCTATTTTACATAGCAAAAAATGCTGGACAAGAGTGTCTATCAATACAGCATGGCAATTAAGTTAATTTATGGTTATAGGAAATGCAGTTAACTTATCAGTCATTTCGGATTTATTACAATTGCACAATAAAATAATTATTGACCTAACGCAGAAATTCTCGCTGATGGAATTCACTGTTTTGCTCTTAATCTTACGTTTAATAAGTTTTATCAGATGGAGGATGGGAGTGGCACAGTTTTTTGAAGTGACATTTACCGTGTAAAACTGGTGTCGTAAAATTTTTTTAAACGTTTTTATATTATACCTCGTCACAGCATGTACGGTTGATAATTTGTAGAATTTTGTAATTTTCAACATTTTCTTATTAACCATTTTGTACTAAGATTAAGCGAGATTATTCCATGGTAGGGACCAATGCACCAGGAATCGATTTCAAAGAACCAAACAATATAGTCATCTGCTATTGATAAAATACGATAATAATATGCGATGAGCTCTAGTGCTAGTGCTCTCTTTATAGCGAAAAGTATGATAAAAATATTGAAGTAATAGATTTCTATCTTACACTAAGACAAACTTTGGTAAATTGAAGTAACAGGTTTAATGAAGTTAGCAATTACTTACTTTCAACTAATAGAAAATGCTATCTTTGTGATGATGAAATCAAACACATAGTCACAGGAGTTGCCTTTGATTTTACTCTGAAACTCCAGTCTGTGAACAGAGTCAGATAATTGCTTTGGGAATATTAAAAGCGGGTAGTTATTTATTTTAATGTGTAGGCATCCTGTACGTTGTATTTACATTGTCTGCGATGAGAATGTAAATGGAACTTACATGTTAGACTTTTCGATGATTTACATGTTATGCGCGATCACTTACATGCGCTGGTCGGAAATTTTTCGATGATTTTGTTTATGTTTGCACTTCACACAAAACACGATATAAATTAGAATTTACGCAGGCACAACTATTTTTTGGTGCACTTGCCAACGATACAATTAAGAAAACACTAAAATCATCACTGAATTTACAATTTTAAACAACAAAATCAAAAATTTTTCACTGAAACTGAGCATGACAACAACAAAGAAGTCAAATAAATGTCGCCGAAATGGCGTGCACAACCGATGCCTACTAAATGAATAGTAAATTTTAGTGCAAAATGTTTAGGAGTGAGAAGGTTCCGAAATGCTATTTTTATGCAAAATTGTTTCGTAGTTTTCATCTTAGACAATGTAAATACAACGTACAGGATGCCTACACATTAAAGAACAGTACAGAAGAGCCTATGTGAATGAGTAATACATGTGTGCGAAATTAGGCGGTTCGCCTTCGGCTCACACGCCTCAAACATCGCACACATGTATTACTCATTTACATAGGCTCTGCTGTAATCTACTATTACCGCTGCGGTAATGTTCGTCCAACTTGTGCGACTTGTGTTAAAGCTTAAAATTGTGTTTTCGAAGAAAAATGTCAATTATTAAAAAAAAATTATTTGTGGGCCTTCGGTCAACCTATAATGCCTGAGTATAAGCATTATTAGCGAAAATATTGGTTGGAATTGAAAACTGAAATTTGGATGTTTAATCAGTTGATTCACATATTAGACTTCCTTCAAATAGGAGGATACAAATTTGAGAATTATTTTGTAAAACCTTTGCTATGATATTCAAAACACGAATACTGTTTTCTTGATAGTGAAAATGAGTTTCAGCCATTCTTCTTCTACAAAAATGTCATCTGGTCGACGGAAGATTAAATATCTGAAATTTCTTGATTGACTAATAACCAGTGAGACTAGAAGCGTTAAACGGAAATTTAAAAGAAATGGCTTTCTTCAAGTACTTGAAATATTCTGCAATTTCGGGAGCATAAAGTTTCTCTTGAATCAGAATGGAAACCGGAAAATTTTGATGGATTTTAAGTGAATCTTTCTAAAAGCTTTATGAAGATAACATGAAGATGAATTAGTTTCTTTTGGATTATCACAGGCTTCTGCCATAAGAATAATTATGCACTGCATCTACAAGATTCACACTTTTCCACAAATTCACGTTCGGGTATCAAAACTGTGTCACAGCACATGTTTTTGGACAATTTATCGACTTTTTTTTCTGATGATGTGAATGTGTTTAGCGCATCTAATAAAATTAGTTCCGTTGATGAAATTAAATCAGATGTTATATATCAATGAAACCAATGTGAATTTTTTTCTTCTTCCAACTCTTTTTTTTTGATAATAAATACGTGTGTGCGTTATGAATGAGAAATTGGAAAATTGATTTATGATTGAAGTTTTTTGATATTTTTGTGATTAAAAAGAGATAAGAATTTTGATTTTCGGATTTTTTTTTTTGTTTCTTGTGTCGATATACATGTCGATAATAATATGCGCTGGGAATTTAGTTTATTTTATTGGCAAACATTTTTCGGTTATAATTTCTCTAACCAAAAACTTCATAAATTAAAAACTCATTTTAAAAAAAAAACCTACTAGCAAGATAATCGTTTAACTCACAACGAAATCAAAGCATATTATAAATGAAAGAAAACCACAATTTTTGATTGCAGGTCAGTCAATATGAAGTATCCGAGTGGGTAAGATTATTTTCAATCATTTTTATGTTATAACATAATCTATAGCCACACTAACCGGTTGTTTTATTTACATAAAAGCTTGAATTAAATTGTCTTAATATATTCATACAATAAATTTATCATTTTTTCCGTTTTTAATGTATGTAAATAACATGCAAATTTTCTTAATTGTTTTAATGCGGTTCAAATGTGTTCAAAACTTTTTTTAGCACATAATTTTTTGAAGTAATGCTGATCGGTTGATTTATTATCTACGTCGAATACTTATATTGTTTGAAACTTAAATCATATTCGCCAGTTCGTTGTAAAATAAAATACGCAAAAATTTGTGTAAATCAATCATCACAGCACACTGACAAGAAACCTGTATGGCTTACATTCTAAAAAATTGCTAAAACTTTCTTGTTTTTGAACAAAGTATATTTTTCGCATTATATTAATACATTGTACGTTACCGGTTCACCGTTCAATATATATTGGTCGACTTTGAATCACGCAAAAAATAATTGGTTAAATAATAGCCGTGCGTTTCGCTGAATGATAAAGTCGAAGTCATCGAATATGTTTCAGTAGGTTTCAGGTGTGACTGCAGCTTACAAACGGCTTTTAGTCTACCGGAATGAAAAGTGTATAGTGCCGAGATTTTTGAATGAAATCTCTTGTGAAAATTCATGAGTTTTAGATAAATTCAACTTGATGTACAAGAGAAACATTATTCAATTGAAATTTATATATCGACCTGTGATGGATAGAGGTTAATTGAATATTCATCTCGTTTTTCATTGCTCACAGGAAACATTCATAAATGGCGTTCAAAACGCCTATCTGATGTAAAGGAACGCTAAGATATCTAGGGTTCCATCTCTATCTTAAACTCATTAATGAGGTATCACGATGTACGATGTATGTAGTATTCGTTCATTTTATTCGACATTAATCTGTTACAGACTAAAGAGTTCTTCTATAGCAAAAAACCATGTTCAAAACAAATGAAGTAAAAGATTTCAGAAATCAATCTATGAAACTTTTCAATCAAATGAAGTAATAGATCAGATTGATAGTACAACTGTTAATATCTTGCCGACTGTGACAGGTTAAAAAATGTATTACCGAAAATCTCCTAGCAAAATACTAATTACCGATTTATCGATTAGATTCCCTAATCAAGTCATTGACTCTGTTACTTCAGATGTTTCAACTGTTTGTTGGTGTTTTGGATCCAAATCTAGTACCTCAATAGCCTCATCATCAACATTTGTTTATAATTTAGATTAGATAAGAGTTTTGGGGATAAGAGTTTCCCACAGATCCAAGATCCTTTATTTCCACATGCCTTGTTTCCTTCATCAGTCTCGGGTGCTAGAGGATAAGAGCAGATAGGATCGTTAGGTGTGTAATTTTTACTTTTTTTTTGTCGCCGTCATCGGAAACAGATGACTAGACAGTTTTATTTCAATGGTATTTTCTGATGCTAATGTTTGACCGAATAAAAAAGTTAACGAAAGGCCCATTCGTTTTCCATTTCTAAAATCTCAATTAGACGTACTGAATCATCATAAAATTTCGCATGTCAATTAGAAACTGTCTGCTCGTTGGAATTATAACACTTGAGAAATCAAAAACAATTACAAGATACCGCACACAGATCAGCGCGTAGGTACAATTTCTTCTGAATTTCAATGTTGAAGTGTACTCGAATTGATGATTTTCATAGGATTTTTTAAGCATTGTCCAAATTGTTGATTTATTCTGAAGTGGCGAACAACATTGACTTAATTACAAATTTCTTAGAAAGTCATCATCTTCATTATTAATTGTGCTCGTAGATTCATTATAAATGGAATATATGGTGTAGAGTATGGAATGGTAAATTTGTAGTGGCTTAAATGTGGAGCTTGGTGGATACGGAAGTCTTTTGAAACATCTGTATTCACATCAACTAAAAATTAGTCATCTTCCATTTCTTAAAATTTATTAGTGAATGAACATATCACAATGCCTAACGAACGAACAATGTTTTCACAAATCAAAAATGTAAATACAGATTATTGTCTGACATTCGAGGAATTATGTGAAAATTATTGTTTGAGGGCTTTATTGACAAAATCGTGATAATTTGCAGAATTGTGTGAAATGTAACAGCATCATTCAAAATTTCCTGGGCTATGGATGGTTTAAGGTTACTAATTTTGACAAATATTTGCGCTTTTTTTCGCACATCACATCAAGTTCTTTGAAATTTTATTTTCTCCACAATAAAACTCATTACTCATGAAAATATTTTTTTTTTGATTGTTCAATTATTAAATTAACAAAAGAAAGTTCAATTAGTGAGATTTAAAAAATTTATTTAGTTAAAATATCTGCAAAATTGATAGTTTTATTTCTGCAGATTAAGTTCTTAAAAAAAACTTATTCATCAGTAATTTGTTGTGTGTAGCTTAGCCGGACAATATCGTATTGATAATGGCTTTTCCACGAGCTTTAGAGCTTTAAGTTTTGACCGAAGTCATCTTGCATTAAAGTCTTTTCCTTGAGAGTATTTGAGTATTTCTCAGGTTTAACACATTAGATCTGTTTCAAGTCGGTCTTATGACTAAAAGTACTTGACCGTCATAAGGTTTCACTGATGTCACTGACAACTTGTCAGATATAAAGCTTTGTAGGTTCTGTGTCTTTTTTTCAACATTCGACTTTGACTTTGGGGAGGTCAGGAAGACACCTTTCCTATACAAATAAATTCACCAAAGTTGATTTGTATGGCGTGGTAATTTTTGGTTAAACAGAGTGGTTTTCCTCTTATCTGATCTTCCACGGGTTGCTAGGAATCTCGCGCCGCGTCATTCACAATAATTCAAATTTTGACATATTTTGTATAAGGAAGATGTCACTTTGTGAGTTATTGTGAATGACGCGGCGCGAGATTCCCTAACACCCTTCCACGGTGTGCCTGAACCAAATTTAATAAAACAAATTTGCACCTCTGATTTCTCTTCGTATTCCACTTAGATCATAACACTTCAAGCATTAGTAATACTCTAGATAAGGCACTGAAACAAAACCAACAGGTTGTAGTTAATGATAAACGGGTAAGCACAACTGGCCCACTGGCGGTTTTAGGGGTTTTGCCCCGTCCATTCATATTAAACTAAACTAGGGTACTGAAACTCGACAGTGTATCACACACATGGTGAGCTTGAAAATGGACATTTTCAAGCTCACCGTGCACACCTATAAAACACTGTAAAAGACAATTTCATACAAATTAGTAATCTATTTGGCAACTGTCGACTATAGACACTGTTTGTCTAAAAGGGTATACTCAAGAGGTCAACCACTCGGTTTGCAGCTCCTCTTTTTATGCAACTCTTTTTCTGTACAACCTTTTTTCGCATGAAACTCTTTCTTTTCCAAAAAGAAACTCTGATTAAAGCTGATATTTCGACTGATTTGATTAAATGAAATTTGTCGACAATAAGAAACTTTCCAGATAGACTATATTTGTTCGAGAAATCAGGTCGAAAAGACAACATTCTTCTTCTCAATGTAACTCTACAATTAGCTGAAATGCAGCTGTCGAAAAAAGCCAATTATACAACTAGACATCAACACCAACACTTATCTCATTATACTTGTTTGGAATATCATAAAATATTGAAGTTGTTTCCTTACGTAAAACCTTTCTGTATAGGGACCGCATTCGATTCGCCTAATGTTCAATTATGATTGATCAGTTTAATATTTTATTGTACAAAATCATTACAGTTTTTGATAGAAACGTTCGATAATAGCAATTTATTCCATAAACTATAAACTCAATAAATTTATTTCTTAAAAATGGTTCGAGTCGGAAGCAATCATTTTAACATTGCCGCTGTTAAATAGATGGATTTTCATTTCAAATATGGGTTTATTCTCAGTCATTTTAAATATTTAAAAATATTTTATTTGATTTCATTGTACGGCAATTTGGTTTAATATTCATTATTCAATTGGCTTCAATATTCAGATGTCTGTTTTGTCTATGGACAGCGAATTGATTTTTTTTTTTTTAACTTTATAGTCAAAATGGTTGCGTAATAAACTTAACGAAATAACAATCGACTCGATCAATTCAAGTCAAAACTAATAAAATTCCATTTCAATTCACTTCCAGCGAACAACAATTGTTGAATGTGTTCGAGGTGGTTGTGTCTACATTGGAGGGAAAACTGCAACGGATCGACAATTTGGACAAAGCAGTGGAACATCTAATGAGACGTGTAGAGCAACTGGACGATCGGGTGGCTGACAATATTCTGAAAACCGATGCCGTCATATCAAATTTACAGAATCTCGATAACAAAATATCGATCGATAATCAGGACATTGGTCAATTCGGATCGTCGCTGAAGATGTCGTCGAATGTGTTGGAAACGAGTTTACTGTCACTGGATCAAAAAGTCAGTGATATCGATTCGAAGCTCGAAGGATTGAAGAGTCAAATCGATAATAATTTCTTACCCGTTGACGACATAAATGCCGAAGCGAGTGAAAAGAAACCGATCAGCATGAATGTAATTGAAATCACTCGATCGATGAATGCGGAAGTGATCAGTCACGTGACAAATGAATTGGGTGACCTAAAGTCTACCACAGAAGATCTGGACAAGAAATTGCAATTTCACATCAATTTGGTGTCCGAAAATATTGGCAAAGTTTTGCTCATGATTGGTGATATTCATGAAGCGGTCGTCGATCATCACGAAGATCCTACCTATAATGCAACGACGACTCAAGCGCCAATGGTTAGAACGAGTAAAATTGATACGTTAGTAAATCAGATGAAGCCAATTATGACGGTATCGGAGAAAATGGACGAAGTGTGGGATGTTGTTGTTGGAACGAAAAGTTCCGTCGACCATTTGGTGCCAAAGAGCGACGAGTTGTTGACTCAAACGCAACGTCAGGAGCGAGCCATTGGTGAAATTCATCACGATTTGAAGACGAAAACCAATTTGATCATTAACAACTTGGACATTGTTGAGAAACGATTGAAGAAACAGGAAGACGACGTTGCTGTATTGGCACAACGACCCGTTCCACCGGAATTGCTAATGGATCCAACAATCGATAGGCTCGTTGAATATGATCATAATAGGTAACTGTATGAGTGGTGTAGGTTGTTGACTTTGAATGAACTAATTCTGTTCGTCTTATAGGTACTCGTTATACGAAGATTTCACCGAACCGCCACTACCCCCAACGACGTTTCCACCCGTTGGAACAACGACTACAACTCAGTCGAATGTCTACGTGAATTTCACTACCCAAAACAGCAACACCATTCCCTACGTCAATGGGACAACTTCGAAACCAGTTTCACGTAAAGGTGGCATCATTTTCCCCAGTGTTAAGAACAAACCGTCCGTCGTCAATTCGACTTTCGCAACAGATGCTTTGAGCTACAAGGACGTGAAGGTATAGTGCCCCGAAATCGATCAGATTTCAATGACGGGTTTTATTAGACTGAAAATTGTCTTCTATTTTCCAAGGGATTTTCGTGCATTGATCTATTGAATGCTGGTATGCGACATTCAGGCGTTTATTATCTGCAAATCAGAGGAACCACCTATTGGTTCTTGAAAGTGTTCTGTGAACAAGAAATCGCTGATGGCGGTTGGACGGTATGTCAAAAAAGTAGATGGTAATCTCGTTGCATCGGTTACACGTTTTACATGTTACAGGTAATCCAACGGCGAGACGATTTCGGTGAGCCACGGGAAAATTTCAATCGAGACTGGGCCGATTATAAAAATGGTTTCGGTGATCCAGCCAAGGAATTCTGGTTGGGCAACGAGAACATTTACATGTTAACCAACAACGAGGATTATTCACTGCGTGTGGAACTGGAAGATTTCGAAGGAAATAAGAGGTATGAGAAGATGAAATTAAACTGAAACTGCTTCTGTTTTTGATCGATCATTGAATTTTGGTCCGTAGATACGCCCAATATTCTCATTTCAAAATCCATTCGGAAAGCGATTACTACAAATTGGAAATTGATGGTTACGATGGCAATGCCGGTGATTCCTTAAACGATCCGTGGTACGGATCGAACAACAGTCCATTTTCCACGTATAATCGCGACAATGATAGAAGTTCGTTGAACTGTGCGAGTATGTTGAAGGTGGGTCAATTTTCTGATTTTTGTGTTTTGAATTTGTTGCTTAGCTCACCGTGTCCTTGATCAAAAGAAATTATTACGATTGTAACAGTAACGAGTCAAAATATTATTTTTTTGCTGATAATATAGGGTGGTTGGTGGTGGAAGTCTTGTGGTCGTGGACTAAATGGATTGTACCTTCACGATCCGCAAGATTTAACCGCTCGACAGGGCATCGTATGGTTCCGTTGGCGTGGATGGGATTATACACTCAAAAAAGCCACACTGATGATCCGACCCAAAGGGCCACAACAATCGGTGCCACTGACTAAATAGAAGCAGCACAAAACAAAGAGAAAAATGAAACAAAAAATTTACGAAAAACAAAAACAAAATTTTTCATTTAAGAATTTAGGCAAAAGTTTGTTTGAACGTATGTAGAGATGCCAATGATCACTTGAGAGAGATTAAATAGAGAAAATTTAACAGAGCAATGTTGGCCGAAAATTCATTTCTTTTGCAAACTAGATTTTGATTCAAACAATGATTTTTGATAAAAATAACAAAAAAAAAAAAAAATTGGATTTCACAAATTCAATCGAATGAACCAGTTAAACATTAAACGAGAAAGAACGTACCATTATTCCCATATAAATCATCAAGCTATATTGTTATTCCCTTACCACACAAACACACATGAACACACATACCCATACACACACACCTCCCATGCATGCATACACACAACATACCCCCATATTATCATATCATATAAATTATTATTATGCATCCAAACATCTTCGATTCATTAAATTTCATTTCTTTATTTAACTATTTAAGAAGAAAAAACACTCGAATTTATATCAATTTTATCATTTTTGTAAATTGAAGCGACTGGGTGAAATAATGCATATTGATTGTATTCGATGGGTGGATGTTAACTATTTTGATTTCACAAAAAATTCAAAGAATCTCTTCATCTGCATCCAATCTACTACTTCCGATTTCTCATGAAAATTTCGTTTTACAAAACAGAAAACTCGATTTTGGTTTTGGTATCTTTACTCCTAAAAATACGTTGTATTCTAAACATCATGCATCCACCCCACCACTCACAATTTATGATGAAAATATGCATTTTTCGTGTAGGTCTCTTTATTTATTTTAAATTATATTTTACAAAAAATGGAAACCTTGGCAAAAAAATATGAATTTTTTTTTTTATTATTTTTTGTTCTTATTTTGTTGTAGATCATTTAATAGTTAGGGAAAATTCTGTAAATAATTAATTTTGTGTTTTTATGTACAGTGTTAGATTCTAATAAAAAATAAATTAAAAAAAACGAAATTTTTCTGTGAACCTTTTTTTTGTAGATTTAAGTAAAGTCTAGGGTGCCGAAAGTTGATAAGCCACAATTAACTTCAACGTGTTTTAACTTTCAACCTTCCAGGAACGATAGATGTATCAAATGGACCTTACATCTACTACTTCTACTGGTTGAAGTAAAAGTCGAAATGAAATCTTTTACTTCATTTGCTTTATAGCATACATTTTGATATACATATAACGCCTCAATAATTGGAGGTCACAACTTATTTCTGCCTTTGCTGTTGATAACAAATAATTAGCCGTTTGTAAAAGGATCACTTTTTTAATGTTTAAAATTTCAAAGAATGTGTGGAATATCAAATTCCATACTTATGTCCACAAGAAAAATCTCAAAGCACTGTTGATATGAAATTTGTATCAGCTATATCGTTCCGCTCGGTTACTGAATTAATGTTACCTTGCAAACATCACAAAGATAATTGAAATGGCGTAGCCCAAGTCCCTTGCTGGCTTGTTAAGGTAGATTATTTATTTTTCATGTCTTTTGGTACAAAATTTCAGATTTTCTTTTGTAATTTGGTCCCTTTACATGAGAAGTTGTAAACGTATCTATACGGTTGATTTTTGGCACATTCGATTGTCATCCTCACTTTGTTCGGGCTACAACTCGCATAAAATCTACCGTCCACAACCGATAAAATTTAACTTTCCTCTCTGTCTCTCTCTCACTTAACTGAATATATTAGCAACTTGATTTTGGAGTAAAAAGGTTGTCGTTTTCCATTCTCTGTTCTATTTGTTGAAACGAAAATCATCAACATCGCCAAGCAAAGTTCATCGGTAACATAATAAGTCAAATTTAACGTTTGAATCTAACTAGTATTTCAGCATTTGGGCAACATCATGAGGTACTACTTCACTAAAGACCTTTTTCCAAGAGTACAAATAGTGATAAAAAAATAGTAGTTGGAAAGTATCACCATGTAACAATAAAGAGTTTTGAGGGGATGCATTTAACGCAGTGGTATTGACAAAATTTTATATTGAGCAGGTGGTATATTGTTATTGATTACGTCACTTCAAAACACTATTTATATTATTGCCTACGCGAAATTTTTAGAAGACTTCCTAGCAGTCTCGATCAGTAGATTTAGTTCTGCAACTAAAAATCTTCATCACTGCCATACAAGAAAATCAGTCTTATACATCTTACTGAAGAGTCATCATTCGGAGAGATTCCATTTAAAACTTTAAGTTCCCAACCCAATCTAAAAATGTTAACTTTTCGATGAATGTTTTCAGTATCATTACTTTTAACAACTCAGAAGTGCAGATTAAATCAAAATTCTTGTAAAGCTAAACCAAGTCAAAATAGAACTGTTACAAGTACAGGCAACAGAGACGTCCAACACGTGAGAAACTAAGCTACAACCAAGGACAGTCAAAAAAGTGTATTTTTATGATTTTCGTGTTTATCGATTTCAGCTGTTTTAACAATACAAATTACAATGGCAAAACAGCTGAAATCGATGAAACACGTATAGAATAAAAATGCACTTATTTTTGACTGTCCCAGGCTGTACTAAAACTCTCATTACCGTAATTTGGGGTGATTAGGTATGATGTGGTGAATCGACACAAAAAGTCGTTAAGTTGGTTGCACAACTTTAGATCGTCAAAATTTGAATTAACTGAAAACGTTAGTATGCCATGACAATAATGAGAAGTTTTTAGTTGTTAAAATCGTTTAGCTGTATACGTTGTCATGATTGTTGTACTAATATCGCCAATTTTTTTCAACGGCTTTAACGTGACTCTAAATTACTCCTTCATAACTTTACGTGGTGCAAACGTAATATTTAGTAACAAGTAGTAAAACTACTAAATTGTGATTCCTAAATTCCTTTTTTACGTATTTTAACTCGTTATTTATTGAGGTAAGCCCGTGTTTTAGAAAAAATACAATTTAATTGTGGCGATATCATCCATTCGTAAATTTTGGGTTGAATAGGAACGGTAATTCTTTGTAGGGATGCCGCGAAAATACAAACCGAAGGAGGGTGGCAAATCCTACCGGAAATACTCACAGGTGCTCATTAAAGCTGCTATTGCTGAAGTAGAGAAAGGAATGTCCTATCGCAAAGCAGCCAAAAAACATAACATCAGTATATCCGTGTTACATCGCCACAAGAAGAGTCGAAACATCAAAAAACAGGGAGGCCAGCCAGTCCTAACTGAAGATGAAGAAAACGAGATAATGTTACGCCTTATTCAGTGCGCGGAATGGGGTTATCCAGTTGAATCTTACGATTTACGAATCATCGTGAAGTCGTTTTTGGAGCACTCGGGAAGAAACGAAAGTCGATTCAAGGATAATCTGCCTGGTAGAGAGTGGGCGTACAGTTACTTAAAGCGTCACGAAGCAGAAATTTCCGAACGAATGTGCCAAAACATCAAGCGATCCAGAGCGAAAGTGTCACCAGAAGTAATTGAAGAATATTTTGCACATGTCGCTAAGGAATTGGAAGGTGTTCCGCCTTCAAACATCATAAATTACGATGAGACAAATCTTTCTGACGACCCAGGGAAAAAAAAAGTTATCACGAAGCGAGGCTGCAAGTACCCTGAACGAGTCATGAATCATTCGAAGTCTTGTACGTCTCTTATGTTTGCTGGAACGGCCGATGGTGTTGTTCTTCCTTGGTATGTTGTATATAAGGCAACCAATTTATACAATACTTGGACTCAGAATGGTCCAAAACATTGCCGCTACAATCGCTCGAAATCCGGTTGGTTTGATTTGACGTGCTTCGAGGATTGGATTCGTACAGTCGCTATACCTTTCTGCTCAAAATTGGAAGGACGGAAAATATTGATTGGTGACAACTTGAGCTCTCATATGTCCTGCGAAATAGTACGTCTATGCGAAGAACACGATATCTCATTCATTTTTTTGCCTCCCAACTCCACACATTTGACGCAGCCACTGGACATTGCATTCTTCCGACCAATGAAAATGAAATGGAGACAAATTTTGACAAATTGGAAGAAAGGAGCAGGCCGAAATGCATCTGGTCTTCAAAAAGATGTTTTCCCTCGATTGCTGTTGAAACTGTACAGTGAAATTGATGCAAATTCTCCAGACAACCTCAAAAGCGGCTTCCGAAAAGCGGGTCTGTTGCCATTGAATAAAAATGAAGTTTTAAAAATGATACCGAATACGAATGCCAAAAATCGAACAGATGAAACTGTCAGTTTGGTGACTGATGCCTTTGTTGACTATTTAAAGAGTCTGCGATATGGTGACGAAAACCAGTCAATTCGCAAACGAAAGAAAAAAATAGATGTTCAGGCTGGTAAGAGTGTGTGCGTAGAAGACTTCGACAACTCTGCCGAACAAAATGGTACTGAGTTAGAGTCTGACGACCCAGATGAGGTCGAGAACGACGGTCTTGACGGAAAACAAGTCGATCAGAGCGATGCAGAGCCTTTTATAGAAGCTGATGGTGCTGAGCAACGTGAAGTAGTTCAACTGATCAAAGTTAACAATCTAGCACAGCAGTCAGCTGAGCCTGTAAACAACAGCAATGTCAACATTGAATCGATAAACGTCATGTCTGATATTGGTAAGGAAACTGTATGTTGTTTGTGGGTTAAAAAAATGTTAAAATTCTTATGTTTTTAGATGTTCAAACGAACATCCTTATGGAAGTCACTAACGAAGAAACCGGAGAAACTGTCACTGTGCAATCCGTGGAATCAGGAAGTTGGCTGATCGTAAATTTCCGAAGCGATGTTTCACGTAAGGGGAAGTCGAAGACACTGAGTGGACAGAACTTTATCGGATTGGTCGAAGAAGTTTGCTCGGATGGAACGATTGTGGGTAAGTTCGTGCGACCCAAACCATCTCGTGAGTTCAGCGGCTTTGTGTACGGCTTCCCAAATGTTCCAGACGAGGCCTCCTTTACTTACGATCAAATTCGAAAAGTTCTCAAAGCACCTGAATCGTATGGAAGAGGCTATTTCAAGTTCGAGGTTCACATCAATGACCTTAAGTGATAAACATTATTTTTGTCGAGATTGTACTTGCTCTGACTTACTAATCTAATGAATATTTAACGTTTCTAACGCAAAAATTTTGTATGTTTCATTTCACCCCACTAATGTGTCTAGTTGGTTTCTTTACGCATTCAAAGAAAAGTATGAGGAAAGGTAAGAGTATCCTTGAAAACCAGTCGATTTTATTAAGTTAATGCTCTAACTCATATTATTCGACGTAGAAACTCATAAAAATATAAAAATTAGCAACAATTTCGAAGATCAGAAAGTAAAAAATGTTCCCATTCACCCCAAATTACGGTAAATCCTATGTTCCACATACGTTCGACTGTTGCTGCTATTCGCTGAATGTAAGGACATTTGCCACATTATTCTTTGGATCAAGAATTACAGCAGCAAATGGTTATGTTGGGACGAAATCCTAAAGACCGACAAGAAGATTTACAAGATTTTATTGGTCGCAAACTCGGTTTCGAAATAACGGTAAGTCTAAATTTTTCAATTTTGTGGTAGGTATAGCACTTTTCCAGCATTTTTGATAGAGAACAGGTATTCCGCCGGCATTCATATTTAAGTTTGTTTTGTGAGAAACTAGTCTTTAGTACTACGCGTGCCAATGTACCCAATCTATAATTTAATTCTTAGAATAGAATGGCAGATGCTATTTTAAAATAATTCTAACCATACGCAGGGCATATTGGATTTGATTTGTTTTCGGTATCATATGATGAGTAAATTCAAACAAGTTGCAATTGACACCATCTTGTTGGGAACCTCAAACTATAACTACTTATAAACAAACCGCTAAGACAATACTTTTATGACCGCTACAAATTATATTCGATAAAACTATTTCATAATCAATGTAAGACATAGTCCGTTGTCAATGTACGTACTCGTTATCGCTTTGATAAGTAAAATTTTTCGAAATGTTTAACGTACTCGTAATCGTTTGCATGTGTTTGTATTGAAATTCGCGCATACACTTACTCGTATATACGAGCATACCACAACATAGCGTATCTGAAATAAAGCTATCAGCCTCAACATGCGCGTTGAATGTACATTGGAAAGCGGGTATATAATATTAATCTGGCTCGTACTTATTCCGTAGTGTATAGTGGATCAAAATTGAAATGCTCATTTAATAATTGTATGATTTTGGCTGGACGGAAGATATAGTTTCCGTAGTGTAGCGGTTATCACGTCTGCTTCACACGCAGAAGGTCCCCGGTTCGAACCCGGGCGGGAACATTAAATTTTTTTTTTTATTTTATTATTGCAGCAAATAATTATTTTTCAAGTGCCACATCCCATAAATCCACTCATTTAATGCTTTCGTTGTCGCACGGAGACACAATTGTTTGTGTTTCTATGTTAACAATGAATTGTTCAGCAGTTTCGTTGTAGCCGGCACCACATAACACGTGAGCAACTCGTTTACTGTATACTTTACGGCGCAAGTGAGTATGAGAAAAGTAATTTCTGCAAAACACTTTGTTGATTTTTATTACATTCTTTGGCTTTGTGTGCCTACATTGTACACGAACTTGTTCAGAATGAGATGCAAAGCATACATCGAAACCACGGCAGAGTAAAGTAGACTTTACCCTGATGCCGTGGTCGAAACAAACGCCTAAATGCTGACTTTTTATTTGTGATTTAATATGAGCTTATGCTTCAGTAACCGTTACTCAACCGCATCGAAATACAGTATAAAATTTCCGTTGAATATTTTTGTACCGGAAAGCTACAAACAACAACAACATCGAAACGAAGAGAGAAGGGAACATTATGCTACCTGTATGCTATGCTCGTTCGTCTTTGTTTATAGTAAAAAAATTGTTCGGTATTGTATCATCTTCGTTGTACAATTCTCATTCATTCTAGTTAGTTCAATCGCAACGATCGGACGGTGTTTGACGGGAACTGCTAGATGAGCAAATACAAGTAATGAACTCTGTTAATAATTACGAAAAAACCATTTGAATATAATATTGTTCGTTGTAACGTGTTTTTTTCACTGATATTTTGTATAACCTGTGTTGTAATATTATATACGGATCTGGTGGTATAGTTGTCCATATGTTACATTGTGCAATTTGCAACATAAACAGACGATGTAATTTGATATAAACATTCGGATTCGCATTGGATTTTGTACGGGTTGCACTTCTTAGGCTAAAGTGGAGTGAGTATATGAGTGTTGGACGGTCGCACATATACGAAACTATATAACGACATTTAAATTGTTTGGGTTATTTAAACCGAATTGAGATAACAGACTATTGTGTATTCACCTGCCAGTTGTCGCCGGAAGTTAAATCAACTGAAGCAGAATAATTAAAAAAACAACTACAACAACCAAAGAGCAAGGTTCCGCGTTTAGTATTTTATGTACAGAAAAAAAACGAAAACTAAAATAAACTTGTGCAGTGGTTGTATTGTGTTTAATCGATTCCAAAGGTTATTATAATTCGTTTACGTAAAACTAGCTAAAAGAAGAGAAGAAAAAAAAGTTGACATGAAAATCGTATAATGATTGTGTTGTTTAGAGTGAAATTGTTTCTATGACAACGGAATCAATTTGTTATTGAATTTTTTATATTTCGCTTTTTACATAAGGGCTAGAAGTTCGGTATTGTATGCGCCATAAATATAAGTTGGAAAAGTATTTTTAGTGTGTTCCCCATCGAAAATGAAATTGCTAGCTATTTGGATCATTACCATCGTTTACGTACAACACGCAATCGGTGTGTACATGGAAAATTCGGCCTACAAGGATATTGTAGTGGAAATAAGCGACTCGGTACCTGTACAGGATTGTTCGTCGATACTGAAGCAATTAGAGGTAAGAAATCGATTTTTTTTTCTAAGTTTACCCTTCGGAGGTGGAGGCTACAGACAGAAAATTCATCAACTTTTTGAATGCAAAGAAATTATTGTTCAATGTCACTACCGCAGAAGAACATAAAGCGATTTCCTCATGACGAACATCTTTACATTTCGTAAACCCATCATTTTCAATTTGTTCATTCTAATTCAATTTTAATTTCGTTATACACCGGCCCATATTATTTTAATCGTCCCCCGCAAGAGATGAAATTACATAAATTGTAAGACGGTGTGTATAATAATCACTGTTACAATGTACATTTCGTTCGCGTCAATTTCGCTCGTTCAAACGAAAACCTGAATAATTTTGTAATTCAAGTTCATTTATCTGCAGCGAAACAGAGCTCAATTTAGACGAAACAATTAGCAATTAAGTTAGACAAAAAAGAACGATGATCTCAAGCCGCTTTTGTTCTTTCTGTCTTAATGCTTATCATGAATTGTGTAAGATAAGTGGAAGAGATAAAGAGTCAACCGTTTAATTGTAGAGCAATATAGTTTAACCAACGTCTTTGCGTAACATGCAAAACCTGTCGTCGTTCAGGTGGTCTGGCAACACGAAAAGATTTAAATTTGGAGCAATATGGAGAAGTTTTCAACGGGCTATTGAGCAAAGATGTTCTACAGTTTTTCAAGATGCTACCTTTCAGAGTCATCGGGGAATCTGGTACACGCGATCATAGTATGCGTCCTTTTACTACATGTAACGAAAAGTCATGACTGTGCCAGATTCGCCCCTTAGAGGTAAATATGGCACACCATCAATTGTTATGGTGTGCCAGATTACCCTACGCCCTTTCAGACTCGATGACCGCCGATCACACTTTATTCTAAATGTCGACGGAAAAGCTATCATGACCGTGAAGTTTAATATTTCACAGACAGAAAACGGTTCATACTCGTCGGATCTAGTACATCTTTTGAGTGGATTGATTGAACATCTTTTACTTCACGATCTGTAACATAGATTTAACTATAAAATAAAACGTTATCCGGAGCTCATCACTTATTTTCTCGTCGTGGTTGTCGGTCACAGATGACCGTCTTGACTTAATGAGAATTAGTGGAAGCTCGGAACGGATTGATAAAAAATCTTTTCCTTCACGACCTGTAACATACATTTGGCTATAAAATAAAACGTTAGCCAGTGCACATCACTTATTTTCTCGTCGTCGTTGTCGGTTATAGATGATAAGTATTTCTGTGTAACAATGAGACAGTCAGTTAATAATGTAACCAACTAATGGATTAACCTCCAACCCGAAAAAATCTTACTTTCAAAAGTCAATCAGCAGCGATGTGACACTGGTTACTACACAACTATACGAAAGTAAATATGCGAAAAATGTTGGTTACGCAAAAGCCATTTAAAATCATTTTATATACCAAACAATCGGCACAGTGTGCAGACCATTCATCTAACATTTTACAGGTGTCTACTCGTCATGATCGATTTCTCATGTTAACAGGAATTTTCATGACTGAGATTGCGAATGGCCTTCTATAACAACAATTTATATTAACACCAATAGGTCTGTTAAGACCATCAAGAGTCAGTCATTTAGAAATTACATGTGTAGTCATTATGCCAAGGCCGTGTACAGTACATTATTACGCTGGGTAAATCGATTTTATTTTCGTAGGAATAAGTGACAGGGAAACTTGCTCATTAGACGTCTAATGTGTACTTCACGACTAAAACATGCGAACAGTTAAGATCATCGAAAAGTATTCCATTGGCATTAGCAACCTCCAACAGCGAACTTTTTTTTTGTGAGAACGATATGCGACTTCTCCGTTACACTCGGATGTATCGAATTTTTTTCCCGTGTCTGCATGCCTTGTTCGTTTAAATAATGAATTAGTAAAATTAAAAAAAAAATTAGAAAATTTACCGATACGAGAACATAAATCTTTTACTAAAGACTGTGGTAATATACCAACGGATTAAATTTATTCACAACACACAGCATTTTATCAAAGGTTCAGTAGGTCAGGTCGTTGTGTATTATATAAAATCTCTTCACAGCAGATAGGTTTCGCTTCTTTATATTTATTATTCACTGCATAACGTTTGAATGTTTTAATACACAAATTCCAAATGATGATAGCGTGCATTCACTCCGCGTCGCATATATATATTCGTATCTATCTGTTTGTCGGTGAATAGAATTTCACCAAAAAATTCACGGTTTAATTATTCGGTGTCAATGGAACGTCTTTAAATGATAATAAAATGGATATTGGGCAGATCTCTCTCTAAGGTTTTATTCGAAACGTAATGGTTATAGCCGGCCTGACGAATAACAATGAATGGTTTCATTGGGAAAATTGTGTATTCCGATCGAAAAATGTTGTCAATGATAAAAACTGTAATTTCCAGTTTCTTAATCTTCGAAATTATTGAAATATTGAGTAAAACGACGAAAAATGTGGAAATCATTTTCGGTTTGAATTCAGTCACATATAACAGGAAATAGTCAAACCAAACATCCCAATTTCATTGCAGATTTTTATTTCTCAATAACAAATCAATTACCACCATTTTCTGTGTCATAATTTCGACGCATGGAGTTCTTCATCATACATCATATACACACATTACCCACCTATATCCGGGCAAAATGAAGAATCATTGGGTCGGATATGACGAAGGATGTTTACTCACTCATTTCGTAATGTGTAAAAAGTTTTCTGACTTGTTTTTCTGATTTGTTTTGAAAATTGAAATCAGTTGTACTAATTAGAATGTTGAATGGATGCAATGCTATTATTGATATACGCAACGAAATTACTTTTCATGCATCGTAAACATTATACACACACATTTGTTCACACATTTCGAAGATAAGTTAATCGAACGATAAATTATGCTGGTGCACCGGCATTTAAACAATTTTTTTTTCTCCAATTTACTTGAAAAAGATAAATGGAAATGATGTGTGCCCATATAAGATACTGTCGATACTAATGAAATAGTTTCAATCGAAATGTGTAGAAAAAAAGAAGTTCGAAAATTTGATACTATCATATATCATGTTGGTGTATTTGGATGGTTATGATGTTGGTTTGTAGAAATTATTTTTTTTAAAAATTTTTATTATTAAATTCATTCAACGTGAGTGAGCCCAAGATTCAAAAAAATGTTAACTAAAATTTCACAGACATTTTTTTCAGTGCGTTGATTGTCTTTGGAGATAATCAGCTCGGTTTTTTCATTTTAGAAATTTCAGTTTCACTGCCTTTGTGTTTAGATATAATTTTTGGGTCATTTGTTTTATGCTAATTTGTTTCTTAATTTAATTAGTTTTGGTTTATTATTTTACTCAGTTTTCTGTTTCCAGTTTTCTTTTTGTGTTTGTGCACAACTCAATCATTGAAGTGATTCGGTATGGGTAAATATTATTTCCGGTTGTAGTTTATAGATTGCATGCAAAATGCAATTTGAACAAAAAAAAATTATTTCCATTTTGCAAAGTTATCCTAACGTAACAAAAACAAAAACATTTCAAAATTTCAAGTTAAGCACATTCTTCCTGTCGGACGTATAATATGATTTTTCTGTGCGTCCATCCGAATTATAAATTTTAAAGCACGTAAATGTATAAATCACGAAACCAACAGAAGTTGCTTACTGACCATTCATAGCGTCGGTCGGTTGTTCCGGATTCAACATTTTTTTTGTGTGCGACAAGTGTTGAATATTCTCGTCGCCAAACATTTTACAGAGACGCCACATAATTACAACAGAGTTCTAGCGACAGCAAAATGATTTAACATCAGCAAAAAAATCTACCAGGCACACACTTGAAAATTATGGTGCTTCCGTGACTTATAGTAAAACAATAACACCGTATGGCCGCATGAGCTTTTTTTTGTTATTATTTTTTCTTCTGAATCATTTTTTGCATTAAAAGTTTTCCTTCAACTTAGCAGCTGCATTTAAACACTCTCGTCTCATATATATAAGCAACGATAAACGCTAGACGAAACGTCTGTTTCACTTACCTCGTCAAAAAAAAATTCCAAGTTCGTTTGAATAAAGAAACTGAAACAATTTGCTGAAACCGAGAAAGAAAGAAAAAAAACTTTCAACTGACTCGGCAAATGCATCGTCCATATGAGTGTAGGAACAGCGGCAACATTTATATGTTTTTTATGCATTGCATATATATACAACAGTTCTTATTACAAAACTGATTTATGTTTTCAAGATGGATCACCTTACACTGCTGATATATCAATTTTCAAAGAAGTTTTCTGCCACCATTCCTTCACACTAAATTACTTTCTCAAACGCTCATAAAAATATGCTGCATTTTACGATGTATACCAAGAAAACGCAGAGACTTAAATGCACCATTTATCGATTTTTTTCCGCTCGTATCCAATAAAATCGTTTTCTACCAGGGAAACATATGTTACACACCTGTCGTCCATATTTGATTAGAATTATATTCGGCTTATATAGGCTGCCGCTGTGGAATAGATCGCATTCTTATTAATAAAAAACCAACAATAACGATGAGACCAAAGCGGTTTCGGTGCAGGAAAAAAATGTATTTAGTTGGAACAATTATTGGCTCTTAGAATACACCGAATTACTCACATAATGCTATTTGGTATAACACATTTACAATATAAGCTCGAACTTTAACGTAATGTGTGGAACCTGAACGAACATATAACAATTGTAAAATGTTATTAGATTAGCTTCGAAATCGACCATAATACCCATTACATAACTCTCAATTGATGGAAACACTTTCATGTGTTATATTGCATGCGTTATTTTAAAATGAAAAATGAATTACATTTGCCACGGTACATATATGTAAATAGCAGAGAACGTTTTTTTACGCGGATTTTTGAACCAATTCTATACTCACGGAACTGCTAATGAAAATATTTTTTCACGAAAAAATTCAATTTTTTTTAAGTATACCATTGTGTGTACCGTACAGTATGAATAGTAGTTACCAAATTCAATCGCTTTTGTTGCAAATAATTATATAGCGTCGACCAATCTAAATTTGGTATTAAACATTTTATACATATCGTGCTATAAAATGCTTCGTTGCTACTGAATTACAATATCATTAGCTGAAAGTACACCAACTTCCGAATTAAAATGTAATTTGACTAATACCTTCAGGTAATACGCAACACAAAGCCGTCTAAATGTGCGACGTTCTGCGTAAAGAAAAGTTTTCGATTTTTGTATTAGCCTACCAGAGACGTATAGTTCGAGATCGCAGCAAGAACACCTGTGTTCTCGTTCGTATAGTCAAGTGAGAGGTTGGATTAATGATAGCTAATAGATTTTCTGTGGATCTATTGAAAATATCGAATTCAAATGAGGTAACTCTGGTGGTATACTTTCCGTGTCTGTGAAAGGTTAAGAACGGAGAAAGTCACAACGATGAGATAAAGTAGAGAAAAAAAAAGACTTTTGATTTGCAGATGATAAAGAGGTCTCGAAACCGAACACAAAATTGACCCGAAACGATTTTCCACAACCATTTTTTTTATCTCGTCACGATTACCAATCAAGTTAATCTTTTCTTTTCGTCTATTTGAATAATACTTTGTCTTTGTTGTTTCTTTTCTTCTCGAAAATTGCTTAGAATGATACTGCTTTGGTAATTACAAAACCTTCCATTTCTTACCTCTTTTCTTACCGTACACACTTTCCACTTTACACAATTTAATTCGTTCAAATTTTTAGAACAATGCCTCAATTCTTAACTTGTTTGTAGCCAACAACACCATTACAGTGATACTCTGTAACACAATTTATTTAAGTTAACAATTTAAAAAGAAAAGAAATTTTCAAAGTAACGAAGACAAAAAAGAAATCCCATGCCAGAGATAAAATGCTGTTGATTAAATACAAAAAGTATTAAATGTCGAGAAATGGCAACGTCGTCGTTGCAACTTGAGTATAAAATCATGACGTGATGCTTAATTGTTCAGAATTTATATTCGGTATATGATATATCGGTGGAGAGAAGGAACAAAAAAAAGCCACACGAAACACTTAAGATCGCGCGACAATAATAATTGTTCAATTATGTCGCTTCATATATATAATACGTATGAGCAATAGTAACATGGTATAACCGTTTCTGTTTAAGATTCATCATTCAAGATATGTATCTCGACACAGAGTGCTTTACGATGGGCAATCGTAAAGACTTTTTGTTTTATTAGCACATTGAACACAGAACAAACAACGAAAATAAAATTCAAGAATTCAGCCGTCGAGTATTCGTTCTTATAAACGGTAATGTCTCGCATTTCAAATTGTATAATTCAGTGATTTTAACAGCACTATAAAAATGCACATACCCAACTATATGGCAGTGTGAAATATACCACATAGTAATGGATGCCATTAACTTAACAACAGGTATATATATGTAGGTAGAGAGATTCGGTGTAAGAATATCCATCCAGCTAATAATAAATGTGAATGCTATTATAATGCACAAAAACGTTTATGAAGCTAATTCAAACGAAATAAAAATAATACAAAAAAAAATACGAACAGCACATAAGCAACACAGCGAACAATAAAATACAAAACACAATCGTGAAGATTGCTGAAGGACACCATGATCAACGTGCTGGGAAAAATATTTCTTTTAAAATGATCACGTTCTATACAATTTAGCTATTCTTATTACACAAAAATAAATGATTTGTGTGTAGGGACAAAAATTAAATTTATTTTTTTTTTTCATTCGAAAACTAAAAAATAAGAAAAAAAAACCTGTTCCCCCGAAGCTCAATCCGCATTTGATGGTTATTTATCAGAAAAGTTATTTTGTAACTATAAATTCAAGTTGAAGTAACAACGAAGACGATGGATGATGAAGAAGAAGAAGAAGAGGAAGGTTCACTCTTTGTTTGTGGTTTGATGTAATGTATCTACAAAATGTTGCATTAAGCATGGTATATGGTATGATACAGCCAATTCGTTTTGTGTAAAATCTCATTTTGATGGAAGACTCGTGAGAGTCAGTCACGTTTTTAATTCTTTTTTTTTCTCGTTCGTGTGTATTAAACGAAAAGTTACCTGAAAATTGTATTTTGTTAAAATGTGTTGCATTGGGATGAGTCGCTTTTTTTTTCTTCTCTCGATCATGACAACGATTTCAAACATTTTAGACATAATTCGATTTTTTGTGTATTCTCTTTTTACTTTTTCGTTTTTTTTTGTCTTCTTTTCTTCTGTCTTGATTTGGATAAGGAACCGATTTATTGTTTATAAATGTGTACGACGTTTAGACATTTTATCGAATTAAATTCTCTGTTTTTATTATAAAGAAGAAGAAGAAAAGGATGAAGGCTGAAGAGGATGCAATTTTGTTTGGATATTATAAAATTGTGCAAGACACCGCATGAGTTATACTTTTCATAAGCGCATTGTGATGTCGTTAAATGTCTTCTACCAAACCGATAGAGGAAAAAAAAACGAAATCGAAAGGATGACAAAAATAACATTTTTATGTTTTGTCACAAATCTCAATCCCATTTTTGTTGAATAAGCTTTTTTCGGTTGGTCGATTCCCTATAATCGCCTTTTATATCAAAAAGTTTTTTTTTTATCGAATTAAATTCTTTATAAATCGAAGATTTTCTTTTTGTATTCCTTTCTTCGTCGTCTCGTCATTCTTATCTTGCAAAGGGTTACATTATTCAGAGCAGAATAATATAGGAAAACTCATCAATGCATGTGAATTTAATCCAATCCCATAGATTATGGTAGCAAACAGAAATCCCAATCGATCTTGTACATGTATCGTTTCTTTTATACCCATCATCAGATCGTGTAGCGTGTACTCGTAGCATCAATTTTTTTTCTGTGTTTTGTTTTCAACACCACAGGCTACAAACTCAACATCAACTGCATGAATAAAAATGTAATTAATTTAATTAAATGTTCACACCGCATCTATATATATACGTGCACGTATATACTATGTATATATATGGACGGACAGGAGAGGTATATGATAACAAAGAAATGTATAATATTATGTAAATTAAATAAAATATATTTTAAAGAAACCGGTCCTCGGTTTTTGAACGCTTACATAATAAAATTTGATTATTTGTGTAGCTAAGGTGTACAGTCTAATGATGATGAGGGTATCAAATTAATAAGCAATATAAATACCTATGACCTCAGGTTTATGTTTTCGAAAAGTTGAAGCGGGAATTAAGAAGACGAAAAAAAAAATTAAAATCTAATTTGTATTAAAAAATCAAAAGAGAGAAGAAGAAGAAGACGAAAAAAAACAGTTACGGTCGTTTAAACATCTCAAAATAAAAATGATGCGACAGATTTTAACAAGGACACACCTATTAGATTTGATGGGAATACTGTCAATGCAGCACTCAAAGGGTTTTCAACTTTAATTTATATCTATGGAAGCTACTGATATTATTATCGATTTACTCAAATGTGCTTTTAGTCTTTGGTGTTGTGTTGAGTGAACAAATCGACAATTTAAATGACGACAACTTCTCATGGAGCCGTAAATAAAAATGAGTTTTGTTGTCCTTAAGTGACAATCTTTGTAGGAGACATAAAGTTTGATGATTTTTTGTGATTATTTATTAAGTGGAACAATTTGTCTGTGAACGACAACAGGCTGGTTTTTTGATTTGTTTATTGGGTTTCTTCAAGTTATGATATTCGTAGTAACAGTAATAGTAGAAGGGTACCAATGTACCTACGAATGTTGAGGAGTCATAGACATAATCCGTATATATGGAATGATATTGTTCGAAATAGCTCAAATTCGAATTCGGGAATACTAAATTATCCCAATCGCTGTTAAAACGGTCGATGACCGAATTGGTATGTTTTGTAGGCGGAATCACTAGCTTTCTGCTACACATGTCGACTCTACTGTAGTGAACGTATTAGAGACTAAACCTCCAACCAGTTCATCTTGAACCTAAAGGTGACTTTTTTAGAATTTTTCCCACTTTGGAAACGACATCACCGGCTACAAAACATACCAATTATGATCTAATGCCCGAATCCTATAACAACGATTGACCTGTCCCGAATCTTAATGAAGTGACAAAGCGGAGATGTTTGATATGTGAACCCAATTGTATCCATTCGTAACTTTAATAAAGTTGACCTTTGAGCAAAAAAAGTAAGCACAACTTTTCGTAATAATTCATTTGATGAACCCCTACCGAGGCAAATTAGGATTCGTCTCAAATTAGAAGTTGCTAGTCATACGTGTAACGGTTGGCAATCGTTGACCTTTTAGCCGTGACTGTGTTCAATGAAACAACCCACTTCTCAAATGTTCGTATTTAGTCACTTAGATGCTATCGCAAACCGAACATTTAATATTTCGCTGAAGGGTAAAAAAAAATATGGAAAAACACTTACCAAATTTCTTGCAAGACTATCAGAATGTAGAATCAGAAAAGAAGAACAAAAAAAAAATTGCGCATTAACGACTTAAAAATGGTCGAGCCATACATCACCACACCATTTGGCTTTTGAAACCAAAGAAAATAAAAATATGAAAAGAAAAAAAAATTGAAGAAAAAATTCCAGAAATCTCGCAATCATACAAAAATTTAACGAGTAAACATGTTAGGAAGGTATAGATTTAAATGATTGAGATGTCAGATCTTTCAAATTCATTTTAATCTGATTGGAAATCTTAACGTTGCGTATAGGTGATTTATGGCTGTAATAAATTTGAATTTCAATAATGGGAATCTGTCTACCTGATTAATGATTTATGTTTTCTTTCTGCATACAATATGTGTCCAAAAACTCATGTACACATATATATATCGAACGAGCCGATACAATGCAGAATCAATACAATGTATCAGGATCTTTGTAAAAACCATTCGGTGCACAAATTTTGCAAGTTGAATGTCAGTGGACTCGTGAATGTCGTAAATATTATCAGTATTTTAGCCGATTCGTCGGAACCGATGACTCGATGACTGAATTGATGGAACAGCGTTAGGACGCATGTCAAAGAACCATTTATTGAAAGAATGTTGAGAATACAATACAGCCATACACAACAATCGATCAGTAAATTCTTAATGGAATTGATAATGTTGATCTCTCTGAAGTGGCTGAAAATCGTGAATTTATTTTAACGAAACAATGGCCAATTTGAAACGAATATCACAAACAAAATTTATTTTTATTTTTTTCTCTTATGTAAGTTAGAGGATCATGAGTCTAATATTGATACCATCAGAGATGACAAATGTTTGATGAAGCATTATGTGTATAATGTACATCATACGAATTCCACGTAAAGTTCATTATTGGTTTCTTTTTAGTTGCTTCGGTTTCCACGCCTCTGAATTTCTATGTAGCAATTTTATATATGAGATACAAAATGCTGTGTCTATCAAAATCGGAATAAATCACAAGAAACTCTGAGCTGTCTAACCAAATAGGATAGGAATACGATTTAATGGCTGACTAATAAATCATAAATGACGAGTAAATATATGGTGAACGAGCACCTACCCATCAATTTAAAGATTTTGCTGTAAAAACACAAAACATCTTTTTGTTACTTTTATTAATTATATAGACAAGAGTTCGCTTGTTCGTTATTTATGTTGTTAAGTGAACGGTATGGGATTTAAAACTGTTCGTTTTTGTTTGGTCAATGATACATCACTTAGATATGGCTTTAAACAGTGACATTTTTTGATATTTAACTCTGGCTGTTTTTTCCTCTTCACTTAGCAAACAGTTAAATAAAAAGTTTTTTTTTCCTTACTTACTCGAATAGAAATGTTCGCCAATCAATGGAAGAAAATCAATCATTTCGCTCACAATGCTTTATATGTTTCGTTGCTTGTCCTAACAGCATTGAAATCTATTGTTGTTCATCGTTTACTAACGGCTTCGAAGTGCTGCAATGTTAGCAAACATAATAATTTTGTGAATATTTACCTTTATAGTTGTGCAACGGTAGACAGTTTCTTTTAAGGGGTCATTCAAGTAGTACGGGCGATATTTCGGTGGTGGGAGAACAGATAACAGCGTACACTTTTATTTTGAAATTTTGGATCGACATTGAACGAGGGAAATAAGCATATTAGCCTATGATTAATGTGGTCTAATTTAGTAAAGTAAACATACTTCATTTGTAAAAGATTTTTTATAAAAGACTGAACGACACTTTGAACAACCGAAGTAGTAGATTGAATTATTGTACCACGACACGCCGGCCGTTTCTGTAAGTATTTTGTATGTAAAACATGAATGCATCAATAAAACAGCTCTAAGGTATTTAGATGAAATTAGTGCAGGCTAGAGGCAGCTGAGAATATTTTTTTTCCCACAGACGATATTCCTTCCAAATAACCTACCATAAATAAAACGAAAAAAAGAACCTGCAAACATTTACTGCCCGGTAATAATTGTTATCAACCATTTGAGGTTCTATTTTACAGTTCGTTACAACATTTCAGACATCAGTATTTTCAGACACGAAAAAAGTAAAAGTTTTCACAATCATCAGGTGTTTTCGATGTATTTAAATTTCTCTGAAAGGATATGGCAGGTAATAACGTATTTCGTTATGGTTATGATTTGAACAGATAAAAAATGTCAGTCTCTGACCAATTGGTTTATGTTTTTAATCATCAGCAATCATTCTCTGGAGGCAACAACAATTTTTATGAAACATAAAAAAATATTAAATTCTGAGCCTCAACGGCTAAACGGGCTTTGGCACTTGACATGGACATCTCCCCCGCAGAGCCGATTATAATAACGAAAAAGAATGAACGACAATACCACAAGCTGGGTGCATATTTTAATTTGAATAGAGTGGCTTGTTAATCTAAGCACTTGTCCATAAATCTGATTTATTTCCCAAAAAAAAAAAAAACGAAACATCCCGTCAAAAGTTACATAAAACGTTCGTTCGTTCGTGGTTTTGTATGATGAATATTCTACTACCAGCCATACAATTCTTGAGACACACTTTAATTCAAAATATTTAGATCCAATTTGAATATAAGAAGGAAGGTTCATCATGTTCATGGCATTAAAGTCTTTTTTTTGATTAATTTTTTTTTTCGATCGCGCATATAGATGTGAATTAACCTTCGCATAAATGAATATACCACATCGAACGTCGAATTCATCCGATTGTTGGTTATACATGTATAAATAGCGCATGCAACAAGACAAAAATTATTGAGCAATAAATAATTTTCTCATAGCTTATTAATGGCATTAAAATATATAAAATGTACGAAAGAATATATATAATAATATTATAAGCTGGTATATAACTCTGAAGAAGTTAAACGCCTTGTTATATTCGGTCTCCGTGTACACCGAGTCTCATAACATTATTTCCACTGATTTTCTAAACAAACTTTATAACAAAAATCTTTAAACAATCTATAAATTGTGTATATAAATATTATTAACGATTACTTATTTGGTTACATTGCCTTCCATCATTTAAGCGTTTTGGAAAATGAAGAGAAAAAAAAATCTCATTGCTACATGTAGCTAAATACAATACTTGGTGTATACCGTATACACTCCGGCTCGTCGATTTATAATATGGTAATAACATTCACATTTTGAAATACCAATGTTTTCGAACAGATATACCTTCCATTAACATTGTACAATTATTGTTATTCGCTGGTACATTATGTACACAATTTAAAGATGAAAAAAAAAACTTTGCCTTTTTGTACATACAAATAAATGATAGCTCCATCAAGTCAGTTCGGATACCAACTCACCGGTATAATATGAAATTGTACTGTAAATAGCATTTTATATATATGTAGAAAATCTGTGTACATTTTATAAAATGTGAAGATGAGAGATTGTTGTTTTCTTAAAGTTAATTTCGTAATCACATTTACCAATGACCTGTAATTGATTTTTGTTTTATACTGGTTATTATATCGCTTCGTTGGATATGTTATATTGGTGGTATATATTAGCTGAGGCTGCATTATTGGAAATTTCTTATTAGTTCGTATACCTTCCAATTCAGCATCGATTGGGTAAATGTTAAAAGTTCATTTCTTCCACAATTTCTGTGTTAGAAACTTTTTCTCTTGAAAAAAAAAAATTAAAAAAAAAATTTTATGTGGGTCATACGAATATTAAAATAATGAATTTGAATTTCAATCGAAAAAAAAGCGTAAAAATTGGTAAAAACATTTTTTTTTTGGCTATCCGATAGAGAAAATTGAGCCGATTTTAATTGAAAATTGTCGAAATGTTAGGATTCAATAATTTTGTTGCTGTTGTTGTTGTGTGTAACGAATAGAAGCACAAACAAAATTTAACGCTATAGTAATTGCTTCGGAAAGTTCATATGTGCAGATAGCGATGGAGATAGCAAAAGATTTTTTTTTCTAATTCCCCGCAATATTAATCTTTGATTAATAACATTTTTGAGTGGATAATTAGTTTTGATCACAATCAAATTGGCAGCGAAGAAAAAGAAGGCTTCCATTTAAATAGATACATCAAAATGTGAAGGTTTAACGTTATAGAAATCAGGTATAAATTTTGCGTTTAATTAATGATATTGCAGCAATTCATTTGAAATGTAAATGAGAGCTCTTCTCCGCACACACATTACAGAATAATTAATGACCTACACAGAAGTTAATAGCCAGATATTTTTTTCTATCTTGGAAATTTTTGTATTTTTCTGTAATAAACAGATATATCACTGTTATAAAGGCTATATTGCACCACCAGACGAGGTTAAGACACAATGCGCACTTTTTTTTTAATTCTTTTTTGTTCCTACGATTTTTAATTATCTAACTAGCTACCAGATCACACCTGTGATTATAATTATTTTATTGGTGAAAATTAACATTTAGCATTGCATAAGAGCAAACAATGCTAATCTAGCTTGTAATTCCTTGTATAACCAATTGTATAGACAATTTATTGTTCAAAATTTTCAATACAAAAAAAATCCGCGGAAATATTTTAATTATCGTTAATGTGGCGGTAGGTTGATAATTCAATTTTGTCAACCGAAAGTGCTAAGTTAAACAAGTCAATTTAGCACGTTGTTGACCAATAAAATGATTAAAATAAACAACAACAAAATATTATTTGACCAATTCACTTTTCGCAACCAAATAATTTTTTCCTCAAATTTATTTCACCTGCCAAACAGTCAATTTTGAACACCTCATTAAAGACTATGAAATATATTCGGTTATTTTTTCTTGTTCAACCTAAAGGCCTATACATACAAACCACTCAAAACCGATTTGTATAATCGAAATCAGAACAAATTTTTCAAATCGCCCCGCATCTCGTTGAACATAAATATTATATGCATAATAAGCCCATCTGGTTTTTCTTATATCTTCCCTGCTGTTTCAATTAATTTGAGGCTGAAGTCATTTTGCCATTTAACGTGTAATCAGGTGTTAAAAATCGAACGTAAAAAATGAGAATAATCTTTGGTTTGGTAAAAACAATATGCTGGTGTATGCCAATGCGAACCATCCTGGGATGTAATAAATTAATAATTATATTGTGACATCCATTATCATAAATTATTGATCGTTTATAATTTAAAGTTAATTATCATTGTCATAATTTCTGTTTTTGTTTTTTTTTTTTTGGTTTTTCGTTAATTTTTGGATTTTAGTGAAGACAAAAACACTCAAATATCCGCCTATGGCCAATACCGATAATAATAGACATAAAAGGAAACGTCTTCAATTCATATCGTCGATCAGATACCAGAGACGGCGAGGTTAATGTATATTGAGTGCTATGAGACGCTTAACATTTATTGTTGTTTGTCGCCAAAGATTTTTTTTTATGAATTTCCTGAAAAATATTGCTGTATCATAGTGAATATTATAATCTATCGTCATCTCTTCATCTCTTAACTTTAGAAGAACAGCTGCCTAATAACAGTATTGTCGATCCATCAAGTTTTATAATAAAGAAAAAAAAAAATAATTTAGAGAAAATTGTTGTTGATTATAAGAATATATCCCTTCGAGTACCCATCACAGAACTATTAAAAGGAATGTGTTTGAAGAATATAATAGGAACCACACGAGTGGAATATCGAATACATGATACATGGGATATATACACAGAGCCCAATAACAAATTTTTAAATATGAATCCCATAGAAAGCGCGATGAAACTTAAATAATGGTTGTTTGATTTTCCGTGCCAACTGATTGCCATAATTATTTGTCGTAACGAAAAAAATAAAATAATATTTCGGTTTCGAAAACCACACAAAGCCCCCTATTTAGATAAACATATGTGTGGTTTTACACTTTGTAGTTTAGGGAAAAACTCATTTATTTCCACATGAGTTTTTAATTTAGTTTCTCGGTAGTCGCTTTGTCGGATTGTGTTACCAAAAAAATTTATTTTTATGACTTTAGTAAATTGATTTTTTCTTTATTATTAAAAATTTGAGAACACTTAAGGAACAGGCTCTATAACTCATCGTACAGAGGGTTTCAATTGCATCGTATGATATTTTCAAACAAGTGCATTTCAGTCACAATGTGCATTTCAGAGCCACATGAATTTATTTCTGTATTAAACACAAATCCGATAATATCTTTCCGCAGAACACCATAATTATATGGCATGGACATAAGACACACAAGTTAACGTTTTGTCTGCATTCTTTAACAAAAAAACCACTCGTACTCAATCGAGTCTACCAATTCTGTTACTTCTATACGGGAATTTGCCGCTAAAAATCACCACCGTAAAACAGAACAAATTATGCAAATGTCTCCGACAACAGATTATTACTTCGCCCGCTCTATAAATTATCTTCAATCATAAATTTCGATGTCACTTTGTGGAGCACCATAACATTCTACGTGTCCACAATCCATTCGCCATTGATTATGATGAACGTTTTTGTGGACATGGTGAACCGAATAAAATTTCTATTATGAAAATAAAATTGTTGTTGATAAGCATCGAACAAAAACTGGGCTAAAACGAATTGTTGATTTTTGGTTTGAACGGAATTATATACACACTCTTCAGGTCGGAATCAGAGGAGTGAATATAAAATAGAATTCAGATCCGAAACATGTCGCAGTACTTACATGAAAATTTATTTACGACAACAACAACAAAATAGTTAAGTTAAAGAACAAAATGCTGGAATGAGCCTATAATAGTTATTCAAGCATAACCGTTCCACTTTGACGAATATTTTAAAAACCTTTACCCGGTATAGCATGTAACTAATTTTGACTTTTGTTTGAAGTTCTCTTTTTTTACTCGTATTTATTCTCATTGTAATTCATTATTATTATGATTAAGTATATAAGTAAGGTACGTGCATCATGATTTTCTGTACAGTCATTTGTATACAGCTATATGCCCGTTCCGTCGACATAATGATCACATTTAAAAAAAAAACTACCACGTGCGAATCATTGGCTATATAATTGAATTGAAAAGTGTCCCACAAAAAAACGTACGTTGGAAATTTACACAAAAAAAAATATAAATTTTTTCTTCTTCAATTCCAGAATGCATTGCCATCAGCGTCCGATTTTTTGTTCAACGCTCTGGACGGACGTGCTTACATTGACAGTGTGATAGTCATGATACCTTCGTCGTGGCCAAAGAATTGTTTACCACAAAATGGTACGTTATTAACGTCTCGTGGTGAATCGAGTGATATTACGATTAGTGAAAGGCATCCGATTTATGGTGATGCGATATGGACACAACAATCGGCTGGTAAGTGATGTTGATACACTTTATATTGAGTTGTTTTGAATATATATAATGTTAGTCAGTGTGGCTGAAGATCAGTGAACTTTACGCTTTGTAAAGAGAAAAACCGAGAAGAATATTTCAGGGACCATTTATGTAATGTTGTGGCATTTACGAAAATGGATTGCGGTTGATCAGTTCAATTTTGAAAATTTATTTACCGCACAGCTTCGTGAATTTTTACATAACTTCTAGTATAATGTTTCGTTTGCACAATTAGCCTCAGACAGACCTTCACAAGCTTAATAAGAGGGATTCTTTTGAAAAACAGCCTACCGAAATCGGGCGTGTTTTCTAGTGGAACTTTTTATAGGTACCTAGAAAGGACTTCGATCCTAGAAGCCAAAACCACTCTCAAAAAAATTCTTCGAAGCTTTTATGGCTGGTGAAAGGAGATCGAAAGCCGAAAATTTACACGTTTCTTACCAAAATTTCTCCAGGTACACGAGCACATAAAATTACCTTTCAAATGATACCCCACACCACCATGTACGGTCGTGTAACTGGAGGAATATTGGTAAGAAAAGTGCAAGTTTTCGGTTGAAAACTTCAACTGCACATATTTCAGTGTGGATTAATTTTAAAACCAATGAGTCTCTATTCGGCTCAATAGTACATGTGATTACCTTTCTAATGACACCCCACACGACCCTGTACGGCTCGTGTACCCGGAGAAATTTTGGTAAGAAAAGTGCAAGTTTTCGGTTTTTGATCACCTTTCACCAGTCACAAAAGCTTCGAAGAATTTTTTTGAAAGTGGTTTTGGCTTCTAGGGTCGAAGTCCTTTCTAGGTACATATAAAAAAGTCCACTAGAAAATGCGTCCGATTTCGGTAGGCTGTTTTTCAAAAGAATCCCTCTAAATCACTCAGACTCTCCAGCATCATTGACTGATAGCCTATATCAAAAGCGGAAACAGCATTTTCAATTGTTTTCATTTTGTTCGTATTACAGGCTGTGGTGAAAATGGCGATCAAATATTCGCCAGTTACTCTGCTTTCAATCGCAACACTGTCGGCAGAGAATTGGTACGAGAATGGGCCAAATATCGTTACGGAATCTTTGACGAAATCGGCTACCCTAATGATCCCATTTACCCGATGTGCTACAAGACTGACACGATGCAGGTGAATGGATGTTCGGATTGGAAAATCAATGATAACGGGTATGTATTCGACGTCTTTCTCACTACTATCACTCATTCATAAATTGAAGAATAAAAACGTTTGAAAACCTTACCCTAAATTGACCAAGAAATTGACGAGAAAATTAACAATTTCCATCCTTCATGATTGCAGACTCTGTGAGACTGAACAGGATGCAGTAAAAAATGTAACAGCAGACGAAACGGCCCGATCCAGCATAATGTTCAACATAGAATCACCGAACATTGCCATGTTCTGCGACGAGGGTACACATAACCGATACGCACCAACGAAACACAATCAATTATGCGATCGACAATCAACGCTTGGCGTAATTCTCAAGCACAAAGATTTTCAATTGAATATTCCATCGACTGTTGGACCGACAACGATTGTCAACACAACACCGAAAATCGTTTACAAGCAGCGTCTGTTAACGCGATACATTTTGGTTATTGACGAGACAATCGATACCATGGTACGAGAATCGTGGAGTTTTCTTCGAATGGCCATACGTAAATGGGTGGTTTATGATCTGCCGGAAAATACTGAAGTGGGAATTGTGCTGGCCAATGACACCGCATCGGCGAAAATCTTTAACATTTCGTCATTGAACATTGCCAGAAATCGAGATTTTATCGCTTCGTTCATTCCATTTTCGCCGAGTGAGTCTCAGAGTCCGGGTTGCATTGCGTGTGCCATTAGGGATGGTTTGGCTATGCTGAAAAGGCGATATAACGAGAACGGTCCAGCAAACTCTGTAATTTTGGTGGTTGCCCCGGGCATCGATCGACAAACAGACATACAAAAATTGGCCACACAATTGAACAACGAGAGAACGAAATTGGTGACGATCAATTATCCTGGAGTAATACGACGAAAACCTTTGGACACACTATCAGCGGCAGCAACGGCAAGTTCATCCTATACCGTCTATGAAAAGAAAGAAAATTCCGAAAAGACTCTTTTGACGACATACTTCGAGCTGTGCAACGTCTTTTACGACATCATGGTCAATCACTACGAAGGCAACAAACTGGATTTACCAGTTGAAATTCATCGGAGAGAATTTTTCGATATCCACGATGACGACAGTGGTAGTGCGGTCAAGAAAAGTAGCCGACAAATTACTTCAACGTTTATGCTGGACGAATCAATGGGAACACCATCGTCGTTTTACGTTTATACACACAATGCTGAACAGCCATTGATCCAGAGTATGAAATTGACCAGTCCGAGTGGAACTACCACTTCGATTCAAAGCGATCAGAGACTACCGGTGAAGCAGATGTCGCTATCAACCGTTATTGCAGATAGCGGCACATGGACGTACACCATCGATCGTATAAATGGTAGTCCCCAACCACATTTCGTACAAGTCATGGCATCAGCTAGGTCAACAACCTCACCAGTTATTATGGCCAAATCTTGGGCAACAGACAAAATCGGTTCAATCGGCTCGTTGATATTGTTCGTTGAAGTAAAGCGAGGAGCACTACCCGTTTCATCAGCATTCGTTGAGGCTATCGTATCCAGACCAGATCTACAGTGCAATTCGACCAATCGATGCCACGAAAAATTCCGTTTGTTGGACACTGGTTCGGGTGATCCGGATGTGCTAAAGGGAGACGGAATCTATACGCGTTACTTGAATGTGGCTGGTGGAGGAAGTGGAGTGTATAAAATAGAAATCATTGTTACTGATAATGGCAACACCGCATACTCGTTGCCGCAAAATTACTACATGAACAACTCTAAATGTTGTGGCAGTTCCATTTCGATTCCGTCCAAACAAACATTGCCACCGTTCCAGAGATACTTGCCGCCACTCACTGTTTTTGTAACTCCCGATCAAATACACGAATCGAAGCATCATTCAGTTGGACGAATCGGTGATTTGCTAGCGGAGAAGTTGGATCTCACTAGAGTTCAATTGTCGTGGACGTCACCAGATATTGGAGGTTTAAGTGTTGCTCGCTACGAAGTAAAATATGCCTTTTCCGTACCAGACATCGTGGACAACTTTGATACAGCTGCCATTTTATGGACCCACGAACAGCCGCTCGCATTTTCTATTGGTGACGATACATCGTTCACGATGAACTTAGACAATGACCCGAATCTGATTGGTTCAACAATCTACATTGCGTTAAGAGCATTTACTGAATTGTCTAAAGATGCCGTTCCCGGTCCTGTATCGAATTACGTAAGAGTTGATATACCTAAACCGGTGAAACCGTCCGTAGCTGTTCCCGATAGTCAAGGGGATTCATTCGAAGATGACCTTTACCACAAAACACATGTTGATGGATCGGACAACAGTTCCAGCAAAATTGCTTTCCTGAATTGGCAGTCAATTGTTCCAATAATTGCTGGTGTCGTGTTGGTTCTGTGTTTGATTTTGATTTATTGTTACTTCTGCGTAGTGAGACGACGCCGTCAAAAGAATCGAGATCACTTAAAGAACACATTAAAATCGCAAAACATCAAGGAACAAGTGAATAGTGTTGATTATACTATCAGTTCTATTATGAAAAACCCGGTGAACACGTCTCAATCGGAACAACAACACCGCGTTGACGATGGTGACTACACCACCAGTGACTACAATAATATTCCCGACCCGCACACCATTGGCCTACCAATTTATGGATCCGACGAAGAAGATCACAAGCGACGATTGTCTTTCGTAGTTGTCGACAGCAACCATCAACTGATTGACCAACCAAACCATCAACAAATCCAAAGGACAATGTACCGACAGAGTGGTGTTAGTGTAATAACCTCGAACAATAATTCTCTAGGTCGTCAAGGCATTATGAATGATTCGTGGACAGCGTCGCAACTTTTACATGAACACGAACGTCGACACAGTCCGTACGACGACAATATGAAGCGAAACGATCTCATGAACATGCACGGCGATCAGACTGATCAAGTGTCCATGAATTATCAACTGTTCGATCATTTGTCAATGTCCAGTGCACCGCCTGTTCCACCACTACCATACCAAACTGTGTCGCCATATCCCGTTCATCTGTACAATAACGAACCGCGGCAAATGGAACAGCCACCCACGTACATTGCGTCAATTAATCAACGGTTTCCGAATCAGCATCCCCAATTCAATGCATCGATTGCGGGATCAATGAACTCGGTCAATAGTGGCGAAAGGAAGAAGACGAGAAATATAACGATGGTGTAAAGTGAAAGAGAACATTAGCAACTTTTGGCCAGATTATTAGAATAAAATGAGCATGTAAGTGACCCATATATTACCAGTTCGAAATCTAATTATTCTAATTATTTTAATTTTTAAAAGATCGTACAAATTTACTTAAAATGTGCATGATTGTTCATGTCCAGTCCATGGAGTCCATGACCTAGAATGTTATTCAGCGTTTAAATTTTGTCATTTTAATTTGTTTGTTCTAAATGTTTTAAAGTTTAACGAATATTTTGACCGATTACTTTATGTTGATGTTAAAGCGAACCGATCAATTAGTAAGTGTGAATATTGCGAATGTAAAAGTAATTCTATATCAGAAGAAATGCAGCTTGATCTCATGTAAATATGTTAAGGCAAAAGTGTACGTGTACTGTTTATGAGTGAATTTAGCGAATTTTAAGAGAAAAACAAAAATTATGTTAAAAGAAAATGTGTAAATAAAATTTGATTTGGGTCAGTATATAAAGCATTGAACAAAGTTTTAGTTTAATTTTAATTTTAGTTTAGGCCTAAGCAGATCAAGCAAGTAATAACACCATCTAAATAGACATTTATTTATGGCATTTATAAAAACTGAATAAAAAACTTTTTATAATTTTAAAATTGGATTTTTCGATTTAAAACAAAATGTTCGGACGTCAGCTCGTTTGCATAAATGTAGTCGAATTTTAGAACATACCAATGTTAACGGGGTGAGTTGTCTTGTCAGTGAAAAGGTAAGAGAGCAGTTCAGTCTCAGGAAGACAGTATCCCAGGTATCCCACCCACATATGTTTTCTTTGTGGACAAAAATAAAGAGTTCTATAAAAAATTCTTCGTTCTATAAATTTAGTAGATTGTATATTCCAACGAAAGTATACTCTGTACGTATGGTCTAACGTCAAAATTTGTATGGAGCGGAGGAAATAGCGATTTCATATGAACAAACTCGTCTTTCAATGAAAATCATTGAAACGAGAGTATTTTTTTATATGAAATCGTTATTACCTTCGGTTTGTATGGACAGACCGTACCTGGTTTGTATTTTCATTGGTATATTCGACAGTTTTACTAATCCGAAATAAAAGCGACATAAATATTTAGATCCGTGCAATTGATGCAAGAATACAGTGACAAGAGATTTTATAAAATTATGAAAAGTTGTAATGGTTTGTATTGCTGGTTGCCACTAGATTCAACATTTAAGTATTATGTTGCAACACATCACTTAGAAGTTGATTAAATTTCGATAACGAACGTTATCAACACCAACTGACAACAAATTTAAAATTTCGACACTGAGATGTTCACGATGTCCTCCCTTCCATTTTTCTCAGATAATTTTGGCTTTTTATTGAAAAAAAATAATAAAATTTGTTGCAATACAACAAAAAATGATTAGAACCGTTTCACCTACATTATAACCTGAATAGTAGAAATGTAAAGAGTCGCTACATACCATTTCGTGTTGGTGGAGAAATCGAGAATTAGAGACAAGCCAAACTACTGTTACCACCTTTTAACTACCTAACAAAATAGCCTATTTCTCAAAAAGACACTTTAGACACTTTAGAATGAGGCTCGGGAAGTAATACAAATATTTAGCATTGACTTCCACTTCGGTGTAGACCGCATGCTTCCCAACATTAATCTTTTTTGTCTAGTAACTTAATAAAAAACATTTTTTAAATATTCAATTTATAGACATAGACAACCATTCATTTCTATCTTTATTGAATTCAAGTAATTATATTATATTTAGTGAAAAAGAATTGCAAAAAGAGTTGCGACAGAGTTATACGCCGAAAAAAAGAGTTGCACGAGGAAAAAGAGTAGCAAATTCAGTGCAGTCCCCCTCGGCTTTAACGTAAATTTGGCTATTTAATACGATGTTAGCTTGAACTTACCATCTATGATTGTCAACGTTGTCAATAATATATGGTATTCTGCCTGCAAAAGGGGGCTATAGGACTTGGCAATGATGAATTTTTTAATGAAATATCCACAATTCATTCAAGACTTTTTCCAACTTCACAGCTACGACATTTCATGGATATTTTACCAGAATAAAGTTATATCACCTAGAAACAGCGCAAAGAATGAAGTACTGAAACAAATTGTGGTGACTCTAGTAGCAAAATGGTTAGTAGCAAAATTTGTTGAAAGTTACAAGAGAAACAGCATGGGTGTTACAGTATTTTGTTTATCGAGGGGAGAAAATAGAAACTTCCAACAAGAGTGACGTTCGCTTGAGCTGGAATTTTCTATTTTCTCCCAGAGGTCAACTCAATGTTTAAAATGACTGCATGGTATGATTACCCGTTTTTTTGTTGTTGGAATTTATCCTAAAAGTGGAACCTTTTTAAATATACGTAGATGTAACGTAAATGTAACGGAGCCATTACTGTTGGGGTTGACGGACATAATAGCGGCCGGTTGTTTCATAATAAACTGTTGGCGAAACGAGGTGCACAGCTACAGTGTGCGAATCAGCTAATTGAAAAACAGTTACTATCATACTATCATCTGTTGCCGACAACTGCAAAAGATTTTTCTGCATTTAACATAAATGCTACTCTAAACGAAAAAAGTAATAGATTCAAAGTGTAAGGTGAAACATCTATTAGAGGTCCAGTTACTTCAGACGATATACAATAACGAAAAATTAACTTGATGCGAGTTAGGTCTAGCCAATTATCAACGAAATCAAATGAGTTGCAGCTATTTTTCATCGTAGGTATTTACCTATAGTTGAACGTCTAGTCGACATCTACTCTAAAACAAAGATTTCACATACGTAAACCAATCACTAATATCGGATCTTTTATTCCTCTTCAAACAGATCATTGACAAAAAATCCATTACTCCACTAATTTACGATTTACCATATAAGATTTAAATAGTCAAAATTCATTGCTGTTGGCGCTGTTGTTAATTGAATGTTGCCATTGCTAGTCACTGTGAAAGAGTTTCTACCATAAAACAGTGTAAGTAATTACCAAATTTAAAGTCAGACAAAGGATGTCCTGCTGATGGGAAATTAGATTTTTTTGTATTTCAAACTAAGAGTAATCCAAAGACAAGATTTTCATATCGTATCCTGTAAAAAATGGCAGTTTACGCTTCACATTTGAAAATTAATTTCAAAGCGATTGCCACCACGTTATTCTCTGATTTGTTCCATCTGTTAAACATTATATATAATGTGCGTGAGCGTGACTTATGATCAAAGTTTTGAGTCTTTGAATACAATTCATCACACTCAAGGTATTTCAGATTTTGTTTTCTTCGTATGTTATGAATCACAGGATCAAAATATTTAACGGAAATATATGTCAGGATTACGATAAGTACATCTTTTTGGCTACAACAAAAAAAAAATGGCCTTAGCAAAATTAAAATAATCCTCATCCATGTAACATCATACATCAACCGGATATGAATGAAAATTTACCTGTATTCTGTAACATTCTTTCCTGAACCACTTTCAATATTACATATACGACTTAGACTATGTCTGTAGCAATTCAAAAAGTGTATATGGTAATTTGGTAAGTATATTTGTTTATGAAAAAACGTCGCATTCGATACATCTCTTCAACGAAGATCATATCATAGAGAAACTCCTACGGTGTTGTTACTTACCTCACCATATAACCAAACACTTAAATTTGATGAGTAACTACTTATGCATGTAACCAATTTTCAATTGTATACAATCTCGAGAATCGTTTATTCATTCATACAGTCATATCCTACCTCATGTGTAATTCAAATCGAGACTGAATTATTAAGAATTTTTTTTTTCTTTGTTTTCTTCGTCTTCTCTCTCTGTCCGTCGTTTCAGTTTTTGATTACCCGTGTAAAACTCCTCGATAACTACAAGTACTATAATGTCTATACAGTTCGACGTTACACAATAGGCATATCAATACAAAACATAAGATGAACAAATTTTTTTTCTTTCTGAAAAGGTAGGTTTAAGCATAAGAACACTATTGTTATAATGAGCACATATTTATTCATCAGGGTGTTTGTTTTATTGCATTTTGTATTCATTTACATTTTCTTTTTTCATTTTGGTATTCATCACGGTGAAGATTTCTTTTTCATTTTTTTTTAAATTAAATTTTTTCCAGGTTGTATAGTCAAAAACGTGGCTATGCATAATAAATAATTGTTCAAAATATGTAAATAACTACCATGGAGCATGCATTGTCCGAATTTCCGATGGCTAAACATTCTGAATATTTTCCATAAGCCACGGACGGTTTACACATTTCGTTTTCGGTTGTATTGGAAGTATTTATATTGAACAATAAACCCAATACGGTCATAAAAATAAAATTCACAAAAAAATATGTGAGCAACCACATTAGTACATGACTTTTACGTGATCCTTTAAATATTCACACTTCATTTGAGATGGGAACGAAAAAGGTTTTTTTTTCTTTTTTGCTTGGGCCGTTCAATTATAGGCGTTTTTTTCGAAGAAATTTAAAGAATCCGAGCCACACGTGTTTTATGTAATTTTTTGTTACTTGAAATGTTTCGTATGGTTATCTAAAACCGGACCGTAATTGGAGCAATTTTAGTATGCTTATCGTTGCGGCGTGAAAAATATATGCCTGACTCAGCCAGCATTCTTGCGCCTTTCGTTTTTATGATGTGTAGAGTGCGAAAATATGCCTAACGAGTCAATTAGTTAAATATGTTTTGAAGAATGTGATTACAGTGACGGGTTATGCACTGCATAATCCATATAGAAGTCTACAGAGGGTATCATTTTCCGAGTGGTATGGAATCAGTTTTTCGTAAATTGATATTCTGTGTCCATTCTACTGCAATCATAATGGTGGTAAAAGTCATTATATCTAGTCAGGTCTCACGCTACGCGTCTTATTAATAGTAGATTACAGCAGAGCCTATGTAAATGAGTAATACATGTGTGCGATGTTTGCGGCGGGAGAGCCGAAGGCGAGCCGCCTAATTTCGTACACATGTATTACTCATTCACATAGGCTCTTCTGTACTGTTCTTTAATGTGTAGGCATCCTGTGCGTTGTATTTACATTGTCTAAGATGAAAACTACGAAACAATTTTGCATAAAAATAGCATTTCGGAACCTTTCCACTTCTAACCATTTTGCACTAAAATTTAATTTTCATTTAGTAGGCATCGGTTGTGCACGCCATTTCGGCGATATTTATTTGAATTCTTCGTTGTTGTCATTCTCAGTTTCAGTGAAAAATTTTTGATTTTGTTGTTTAAAATTGTAAATTCAGTGGTGATTTTAGTGTTTTTTTAATAGTATCGGTGGCAAGTGCACCAAAAAATAGTTGTGCCTGTGTAAATTCTAATTTATATCGTGTTTTGTGTGAAGTGCAAACATAAACAAAATCATCGCAACATTTCCGACCAGTGCATGTAAGTGATCGCGCATAGCATGTAAATCATCGAAAAGTCTAACATGTAAATTGCATTTACATTCTCATCGCAGACAATGTAAATACAACGTACAGGATGCCTACACATTAAATATGTATGAAATGTCATAGCAGTGAAGTCAGTTCATAAAAAAAGGTCGCAAATTGAAGACGAATGTACTAGAAACGTAATAGAATTGTATTGTATAAACATCTATTACGTTTGAGATTTAGTTTCAAAGCATCATTTCCCTATTCATTTCACTAAGATCGTCCGTACTTACATTATAATCAACTGTTGTTTTGGATATCATACGACTAACAAAGTTGGTACTTCCTACAGAACCATTAATTTAAAAAAATATGTTTTGTTGGATCAGCTGTTGACTTCAAAGTGAAATTTCTTACTACTTAAAAAAAATTATACAAAGACGAAGGGCAATGTCATCAAAAACTTCTTGCAATAATTTTGCAAGTGTATTGGTTTTGCCATAAATCTGTTTTATTTATCATTTTGATCAAATATCGTGTTAGTCGAGCAAGTCCAATAAAACGTACGAAAATACACATCTTTACAAGCTAACTTGAATACATTTAAACGTGCATATTTATTTAAAAAAAAAGTTAATGATTGACAAGAAGTGTAACAATCACATAGTCAAAATCATATCCACACATTTTGATAAATCAAATAGACTTTGAACATCTTTGAAAACCTAAGAGCAATCTTAGGGCAAGAAAATCTGTTCCATCATTTGTGTAACAGATCTCCTAGTGTTTGAAACAAAATCTATTACTTCAATATTTTTATCATATATTTCGTTATATAAGAGAAAACTTGCCACAACTCATTACTTATTTTAGTCATCGTTATTGATAGCAGATGATTTAGTCGTTTCTGTAAGGATGGAATTTTCGACATGGCTGTTTTGTTTGTATCCCGTTTTCGATTAACGATTTAAGAATTATACTGAAATCTGCAGATGCAGAATAGTAAGCAGTTGAACTCGTTAGAAAAGTATCTTTAGAAAAGTCTTAAAAAACGCAATCAATGGCCAGAAGCTAAGATATAATTTTGAATTTCATATTTTTTTGTTAACGCAGGTGTAGTTTCTTTTTGAATGCCTTCGAGGATACCTCTTCTTAATTCAATTCTGTAGTTTTTTTTCTTCTTCGCATCAACAAAACTCGAATGTATGAACGTTTTATGTATCAGTGCTTCTGAAAAATGTTATATTTTTTTTGTAGCTATAAAATCGTTTTCGTAAAATATCTGAACCGCCAAAGCATCTAAGAAGTATGTATGTGGCAGCATTTTATTTCATATAAAGGGTGAAACTAATCAAAGAAAAAATATTAAAACTACTTTGTAAAACTATAATAATCTTACAAAACGATCATAAATCTGCACCCACATACACACATATTACGTGTATCAAAAAGAAGGAAAGAAGGGAAAAAAATCTTTTTGGATTATATTCGTTACTCCATTCTATATGGTTGATGATATACACATAAACGTTTATAGAGAACTTGGACATAAAAAATTCTATTCACCAGAAAGGATGTCTATTATGCAATAAAAAGACGACTGAATGTATGTGGATATTGCGTTGTGTATGTCCATGAATAATGGATTCTGGGATAAGAAGGTTTCTTAATACTTTTTCCATTTTGAATTTAGAAAAAAATTGCATGAAAAGAAAAACTGCATTCATTCATTGTACCTGATATAAGTATAACTTTAGATGATTTTTTTATTCGCAACAAACCATGGCAGTACATAGAGACGATCGTTATAATAGTTTTCCTTTCACAGGAGAATATGGGTTTGAGAATAAATTTTATATTTCGAAAGTTTCACAATGAAAACTTTATATGATGTGAAATGGTGAGAAGTTTATTAAGACTTTAAAGTGACACTGAGGTGTCTGAGAAACTCATAAATGCGCTCACGGAATGTAAATGACAGTTTTAATTGAAAAGGGCCGGAAACACTCATGTTCATATTCCTTTGTTGAATATTAAACATTTTTTTCCATATTCCTGGAAAAGGACATTAAATTTTCGAACGATGGATCTGATATGGCACGAAAACATCCGCTTCGAGTGTGAAACGACAGAATTTCTAATTACAAATGTTCACTACTTTTCGAGCGACCATCAATAACGAAAGACAAATACATTCGTTTTCGAGTGTCCGTATAAGTTACCAGATGTCTTCGAGAAATTGATTTTCTTTAAGTGCAAGTAAAACACCAAATTTTGTGCTATGAACAAAAAATGTATTGAATATTGAACTGAAGGTAAGGTGTAGACTGTAGACAGTCTCTTCTTCCGTCTTGTTGTGTGATTTATTTCTACGGTAAAATTAGTAGGTGCATGTGTTGTATACTGTTGTACACCCACTTGCTTGTTTAACAACATTAATCTAAAGGAACGAATTAACAACTGATCGACGAGTCATATAGTTATAAGGTTGAAGTAGGAATCTGAGTAATGATGGTCGGATCGTCTAGTTTATAGGTTTCTCTATTAAAAAGACAAGCAACAATATGTAAAATCAAAATAAATTCTTTGGTGTAATGTAATGAGGTGAACATCTTGCAATGTAACTATCTTTTTGATAAATAAAAAACGAGCTGTTGCAATGAATGTCTCTTATATTAATATTCATGCCACTTATGTATTTAACTCAACCAAAACTCAATATAAGAAATTTTAATAAGGAAGTAATGCCATCCTTCTTAACGTACTGAGACTTCTTGGAGGTGGACATTTTTCCTTGATCTCAATAAACCGTATAAGTTTTCATATTTTTACAATTAAGTAGGTTCTCTAAACGACAGTTTAATCTCGTATCCGATTTCACTGCACCAAGCATATACCGATAACCGCACATGTAATTCATTTCCTCCTTCAACATTTACTCGAAGGAAAGGGAGTTTACCAAGCGTTTTTTTCTTTCTTTCTTGAACGTAAAAACGTCACAAACGACACCATGAGCCATAAAAATTGTCTCATTATTGATGATGTATTTTATTATAGAATATCGTTTTTTTCTCCTCGAAAAAGTCTCAAATTTCATTCAGTTTTTCAACATGTGTTTTGTTTTGTTTTGCCATTGAACATTTTACCCACTTGAACGAGTGTGAGTTTTCTTTGTATATTCTTTCGTCTTTTCTGAAATAAATTCTCTGAAGAAATTGGTTCCTTATTAAGGGTTTATGGTTTTAGTGCATTCAAGCAGTTTGTTTGCATGTTATTTTAAAAACAGCAACAAAAAAACAGAACATTTTAACGTTACGCGTTTTATTGTCAATATTTAAGTCAGTAAAGCACACAGAACGTGATTTTCTAATGCAGGAAGTTGGCAAGCAAAACATTAGTTTTCAATACTGACCGTGAAGTGGTAAACTTTTTGCAGCTTGTCGTTTTGTTTATGAATTTCTATATATGTTCTAGCCAGACTTTTAATAGTACGTGTCCACAGCATAAATTTAGTACAACTAAAGAAAAGTGATACCGTTGTGTCAGAGTTCAGATTCTAGACTTCTCAGAATTTTCTGGAATTTTAGCAATTAAAATTCCATAAAACAAACTGGTCGATACCAGAATCTTATAAAAAATTCCAAACTTCCAAATTGGTCGGTGTTATGCGAAAAGAAGCATGTCAAAGATACAGAGTGTAAACTGTGAGTCCTGTGATATTACTGCTGATAGTGAACGTAATAGTTAGTTGTTCATAAATTGAAATATCTGTTAATCTGTCCGTTTTAATTCTTCTTTTGATTGACTCATATTAAAGCAAAACGTTGAAAGTCTCGTACAATCCATCGATCACTTTATTTAGCAATGCTAATAACATTTGAAGGACTAGAACTAAATTTTGGATTATTGCGATAATCTAAACCCATTTTAATGTATTGGATTGAATCAAGGAAAAAACAGAGATACGATGAAAATGGTCAAACTACTCCTATTTATAGACATACTGATATAGATTAATGGAATGACTGAGAAACCCTTGACACCAGATCAGTATAGCGGCTATGGACCCTTACTTAGACAAAATTAGACAAAATGGCAAAAGTTCTTGAATGGAGTTGTCATTAGCTTTCATTATCTATGTATGAAACTGCTTTGTATTAAACGGACCTTTAAACAACCCACTTTTCCGACCATATCCCCGAACCCACTCTTCCAAATGCAGCTTTCCTTTGTGGTAGTATTCAAAAAAGTGGTCCAGCTTTTTCCAGAATATTTCCTTGCCATGTTTTTCTATACCTAATAATATTGAATTATTATGGAAGGTCCTTTCATCCCTAAAACGGGATGTCTTTTTTGAAGATACCTATCATACGGCCCTCTACTAAATATTTATTTGAGTGCAAACAAATTGAGTGTATTAGCAGCTGCGAACTTTCGGCAATGGATTTCTAAAACTGTGATTGAATACCCAGAGTTGGAGTGATGATTGGGTTTTTTTTAAAAATTAATTTGTCCCATTAATTCGAATATTTATTAAGCCTTCACAGGTCATTTTATCTGAGTGGCCTTTTAGAGTACATGCCAAAAATTGTTTAATTTATTCACAAATCGGTTATTGTATTTGAATCAAGATTTTCAAGCGCTCTGGTCCATGGGCAGGATTTTCAGGGCGGGCTTAAAGTTGGAAAAATAATTTTTTTGTGCGAAAATTTAAGAAAAATCCGTTTTTACATATTTTAGAGCAAGCTCAGCCTGTCCACAAGCACACCACAACACATACTCATATGGTTCTAGCTCTAATGGTCCGTTGCCGAAGCGTAACGTTAAAAATATGGAATGTCTTATAATCAATTGACTGTAGATATTTACGTATTGCTCGATACCATCTAAAATTAATTCAGAATTAGAAATAAGACTCAGTGCCATCCTTTTTTTAACTTTTTTATTTTTAAATTTCATAATAATGAGAATAATAATATGCTTGAATAACAAATATATATGTGAGACGAGACACCCTTCCAAAAAAAACTGTTTCTTCACACTTTCTTACAGTTGGTGACAAGGAAGTGGTGTCCGAATGGTTAAATAAATCATTTCAAAATATATATGACAAAATAAAGTTAAAAATTTAATTTCCATTTAAGAATTTCAAAGAATACAAATTTTGTTCAATTAATTCTGATAGGCCGTGGTCTCCGAAATAAATAAATAAATTACGGCCCATTATAATTAACAAACGGCTGGCATTCGGTTGTTCTGTTTATGAAAACAACACTTTAAATTTCAGGGTGTGTGAATATTAATGTACGAAATATGTCAGGTGGAAACACTTTATATTTAGCAGTGCTCTTTGAGTGAACGATTTTTTTTTTTCGTTTGTTCGATGAACACAAACAGTAAAAGCTTTGAATTTAAATAATTTAGCACCTGGTGCGTTAAGCAATTGTTTCGCGTCGGCCCTAACTTGTAAATAGAGAATGAAAAGTTTGACAAATTTCAACAAACTGATAGGATTATCTTGAGAATCACGTTGCTGATGAAATGAAAGAGGGATAAACGAATAGGTATAGGTGGGTTGAGGTAATTTCGTTTTCAGGCCTTTGCACAAATTTCTGAATTTTCTCGTAATTTAGGCCCTCAGAATGAAAAGTTGTACACGCATCTGTTGTAGACGGTTGATTTTAGGCACTTTCGCTTGTCGCCCTCACTTCGTTCGGGCTGCAACTCTCGAAATTGCCTAAAATCTACCGTCCATCACAGATGTAAAATGACAATTTAATCCACTTTTTTATGTATAATTAACCCTGGGCCATTTTGCGACTATTTACTTAATTCTTACCGGCCGTAAAGACGATAAACTTTCTTTACATGTGGCGATTTTAGAGTATTAATATTAATACAAAAGATGAACTAACATCGGCCAGGATAACAATCATCGCTTAACACACAATTTTTGTGCTCATCGCTTTCACTGTTTACTTTAACTTTTTAGAAACGACAAACATATCACCATTTTAACATTGGATCTGTTACTTTTTTTGTTCAAAATATCACTACATACGAAAACATTTCATTGCCGAAGGTAACAGACGATCATGATTTTACCGTTTCTAAAAAGTAAAAAGTGTATCCAAATTTTGTGTGTGTACTGTACGGTGTTGATACTGGGAGATTAAAACAAGTACATAACACCAACGATCATAAATGCACTTTTAAGGTCACTTATTATCCTTTGAATTTAACATTTAACATTGTTTTTAATTTAATGAACATATTCGACAGTGGTGCGTTGGATTCTGGTAATATTTTTCATCTTTTTTAATGAAAATATTTTACGATACCGTTCAGACCATTGAAAGTGGCAATGTTATTCCTTTCTTTTCTTAACGAATTGAATTATAACAATCGAAAGTTTTTTTGGACGGAAATTCCTTATTTTAAAAATTAACAAGACAAGGAGATTTTCCCCCTACTTATAGATGGCGTTGGAACTGAATGGAATGATATTTTTTCATCGCATTGAACGTAATTGTTTTACAAAGATAAAGATTGAACAAAACATAGTGGAAATCGGAAGATAATTCCACACTTCAACAAAGGAAAATTATTAAGTGAAACGAAATTTACACGAAGCAAAACTAGAACATCCCGATACTGTCACAGTTCGACTCGAAATTGTGGGGTAATTTTGATATTACCTAGAATATTTTCATACACCGAGCCAAATAATGCTCTTTTCGCACAAAAGTTGGGATCAAAATTAACGGAAAACGATTAGGCCTTCATTGCATATCAATGGACTTCACGGTAAATGTTACGATGTTAACCTTTCACAGACGACAAACATAATAAATTATCGTCTCTGTTCACCATTTTATCTTTTATCATTTCTAAACGCAAAATCTTCGACTCGGATCAGTTTTAACATTCATTTCGCTTCCAGACCAATACCATAAGAGTGATTTTTTCAAAACCAGTTAATTTCACCTTCATTTTTCTTATGATTCACTAACACTGTTTTTTTAAAAGCTTCAACATTATTATTGTTGGAATTGTAATAAAAGATGAAGTCAATATGTACTATAAGTTTAAGAAACGTTAAAATAATTAGTGAATTATAAGAAAAATAAAATTGGGCTTTAAAAAGACAACTCACACCGTCAACGGGTTTTTGGCTCACTGCTGACATTTCCAACCAACGATTACTTACATGTAGCACAAAGAGACGTTATCGGTACTTAATCCAAGACGCAATCTAATAAACGATTCAAGCAGATGCCATTATTGTGGACAACAGCCTGATGAAGCGAATTATTTGTGTTGCGATTGAGTTTCGAACCCACAACTGGCAAGTCAATAATTCAATGTGTAGTCTCGACTTACACATTGCGCTATTGAGTTGTTCAACCGCTTAACGGCATAACGTTATTGTTTCGTTCACTGACGTTACAAAAACTTATAAAATTAAAATGCAACGTTATCGTCAGAACCAAAAATGGAAAGTTACCTCCCGTAACGGTACCGAGGTTGTACGAGGTCTTTATGTAAAAACTACTGTATCAACATACTGAACGATTTTTAGAAATAAAATTGTAACGTCATAGAGGGCTTGCATAACGTGCTTGTAGCGTTACGAATTTTAACGGAAATACAAAAAATCCATACAATAACGTTACAACTTGTATAAAGTTATAACGTTAAGGATGACTGTTTAACTGATTTTGATAAATCTCTCTTCAATGACCCGATGTAAAAATTAATGTTAAAGTGTGTCGTCGATAATACGTGAGATGGCCGTCAATGAAAGGTTAATCAACCACCAATTACTATTATTATAACATTATAGTGTACAGCTTGTAGAAATTGAACGTAAATATTTCTGTATTTGATTTTGTGTATAATAATTCGTATAAAAATGACTAAAGTTCAAAGTTTGAATAATTTTTTTTTTTTCGGAAAAGAAGAAGAAATTCGATTATACATTTTCACTTTAGACTAGAAAGTTAGCTAATATGAGTAAATTGAGTTAAAGCGTTTCATTTTTTTCCATTTTTTTGTGTATTTTTTTTTTTCTTCGATCAATCATATCAAAATCTAAAAAGTAAGGTAAAATACGATAATATTTACAAAAAAATGTAATTCTGAAAAAAGAGTCAGACGATTCTTATTAGTTGCAACGGCAAAACGTTTTAATATTATTGTGTTCGTTTAAGAATTTTCCATTGTGCTAGATATTCACACAAATTCACCGTGAACATTAACTTGACAGAATTTTGTTATTTATTACCATTTTACCTGGTCATTCCCTCACAAATTCTTCAGTAACGTAAGTTGAATAGGATCTTCCTTAGGAATTCCTAAAATAGTCTAAAAGTCTCTCAAATTTGCCCTAGATTTCCTAAACCTAAAATTCAATTTCATTTTTGTGTAATCTTCATAAAATTACTTAAAAGTATCTCAACTCAGTACCCACAAAGAAGTATGAATGGTGAAGTAGATGGTAGCCGGTCTAGCTGCCTAAATACTATAACAAACATTTAATTTTAACTATCGCGTTCCCTTTTTGCGGAGAAATATTTTAAAGGGTAAAATCTAACAAACGTTTGAGCAACTCACGTCTCCGAATAATGGGTCAACTCATATTGTCTTCTTTGATATGGAATCAGCATATCTATGTGCCTAATTTTCAATCATCATCATCTTGTCCTACTTCGCGGGGGAGCGTAGGGCACCAACAAAATATCGTTAGCGAACACGATTCTTCGCCAAGGCTTTGACTTCATTCCAGGTTTTTCCTTGGTTGCTGGATCGTCCTTTTCCACGTAATTTTTGGACGTCCTCTCTTTCTGTTCCAATCTAGCGCAGCTTTTGCTATGTCGTCGCTGGATCTACGTAGAGTGTGTCCGATCTAGATCCATTTTCTTCTCCTAATCATCGTTGCCATATATCTTCAACTTCGCCGATATTCCACAAATTTTCGTTCGAGATAACGTTCGGCCAAAGTATTCTCAAAATGGGTCTTACTTTTCAAACTTACAGTGGTCTAAATGACCATCAAAAATTGTGTTTTCCCAGTCATGTAGAAAATTATAGCTTCATTCAAAAGATTGATTTAAAATCTTTTACTTCATTACTCTGAACATGCGTTTGCTATTATATAAGACCGCATTAGTCAGAGGTTGTGGTTTATTCTTTAGGTCGTTATCAATAACAGATGATTGAGGTAAAAAACAGGTGCAGACAGATTTCTAGAGCACTGTGCTGGCCGGCAACATACTATTACCTGCGATTTCTTCTACTAGCTTCAAAAGTTACATTCGGTACGCCTATGTTGTATGATTGATTTTAGATCATTTTGCATTTATCCCTCGTTCTGTTCGTGCTAAATCTTTGTTGTTGAGTTCGCTCGGGTTGTGGGGACCAACAAAATTCGAATTTTATGCTCGAATATCAATTTTCGTCGATTTGTAAAGTCAGACGACTTTAGTCTTAGCCGACCTGTTCATCCGGCCAATAAATAAAATCGATTGGAAAAATGGATTTTCTTTTTCAAGAAAAACCTTAAATTTACTCCAAATTCTCAGTACGTACATCCTAAAAATATGCCCGGAAACATTCCACAGTTGAGGAAAATCCTTAAAGATCGACAAAGAAAATCCTCTTAATTTTCAAGAGAATTTCTCAGATGATTTTTAATCTCCCTTCTCACCCCGAAGGGGTGCTATTTTTCAATATAGTCCCATTTAGTCTAAGACTCATCTAAAATCCTAACCATCCTTTAAATAACTAAGAACATGTCTCACGATTGTTTGGCGTTGCAACTAACAAAAACCAGCGAGGTGAAATAAATTTTTGTTTTAAATTTCCTTATTTAATGCTTTGGCAACGCTATAATATTGCTTTAACGATGCAATCGATGTGTTGAATCAAAAAAACAAGTTAGATAATCACTTCACAAGCACATCAATCACCGTCTTTTGTGTGTATGTGTTTTGTTTCCACACAGTTGGAAAAATAGAAATTAGGATGCTTCATATTCAAGTCTCATATTGTGCTAAGAATTAAACTCTTAAAAATTTCAATAAGACAACACCCTCACGTGTGTACGAATTATGGTATCCTCGGTTTCGTGTATAGTATAGGATTTCTTTAAGGCTGAATCACTTTGATTCGGCGGTCGATTTCAGAACGGCACATCGGACATAATTGAACATCGTTGTGGCAGTTCAGGCAGCAACACATGTGACCACACGGCAAAAATATGATCTGGCACTGCAAAGAGGAAAAAATTATGTTTTAGGAACGGAGAAAGTAAAAAGTATGTTGGTGCCAGGTGTCTTCCAACACCAAATGAATTCAATTCCGAAGTGGCTTATCACAACCAAAAAAACTTACCGAATTTTCCATGCAAATGACGCACTCCGCCAATAGTTCCCCTTTCTGCATATCATCCTTAGCAATCGTTGGTTGTTGAACATCAACATCAGCAACACTATCCGATTGCTTAATTGAAGAGCTTGCAGTGACCGGTCGATCCATGTCCAGAAACTGTTTGATAGATAACAGTATGTTCGATCGATCGATTGCTTTCGAAATTCCAGCCGAACTCAAGTCATCGTCCGTAATGCTAGCCAGGTCTTTTCCCTTAGTGTGCCAAATTTTCGATAAGAAAGGCAAACAGTGAACCACACCATTTACAAGGAAATTGTAACCGAGCGCAGGATCAACACTATTTGCAGATACGGACAAATCGGCTGGCCTTGAGTCGATAAGCTTCTGGTATTGCAGAAGCCAGAAATCTTCTTGTTGAAATTTGTTTTGCTGTTCAATGTCGATCAGAGTGTCGAAGAGCTACATTAGGATGAAGTTATTAGTAACATATCAGGTAATAGGTATGAAATAAGCCGATAGCCATACCTGTTTTCGTCGACTCTCTTGCTGTTCCATTAAATCGATCAAAATGCAGGTCAAATTCAGCCGTTGACTAGATTGCTCGTTCTGCAAATGCAGTTAATTGAAAAAAAAGTTTGTGATGAGCACAACCTCCCAAAAATACAATTCTGGTGGACGAATCAACTCACCAATTGTTCATCCGCAGTCAATTTCTTGCGTTCGATTTCGTAACAAGTCATTGCGGCTAACTGTGACTCCACAATACGCATCTGTTCCATCAAGCCCCACGTTCTCGCATCATTCCCAGCTATCAGCGTGACTACGGCACTCTTCTGCAAGTCTTCGTCTTGCATTATCTTTATCACAACTTCAGTCCGGTCTCGATCGTTGTTCGCGAACATATTGCTGAGCAACAGATTTGTTTCGTGTTCATTGTTCAGTATATTCCGAGTGGTAATGTCTCGCTGATCCTGGTAATTTTCGATTTTCTTGGCCTCGGCTGCCAGAATGTTGGACATTGCGGATAGAACCTCTTGTTTACGCAGATCATCGTGTTGAATGTGAAGCTGTTCGAGTAAAATTTGCTGTTCTCGGTGCTCCAGTTCCAGCAACGTTGGATCGGGCTCATTTTTGAGATTGAGAAGATTTTCCACGACAAGGCTGGCATTTCTTTCGGCTGGAAAGGAAAACGAATTTTAGTTGATTCGTCGATGTTATAGCGACTTCGCTCACCTTCCAATATATCGTCGATCAGTTTATTTCGTTGTGAATCCTTTTCCTGCTGCAATTTGTTAACTAGATCATCGTTTTGATTTTGCTGCTGTAACAGCTGTTCCAAAAACTGAGACAAATGGACGAAGTCGATTAATTTTCCGTCTACGGTAACAGTTCATGTACACTAACCTCTTGATTTCGCTTCTGTTGCTTCAAATACAACTGGGCCTCCAGTTGAGAGTTTGTTTCTAGCTGTTCGTGTTCTATAAACTGTAAGTTAAAGTACGATAAGTCCACTGTGCAACAAGAGCACCATCTCACAAATGTGTCAAACCTTTTGATTAGCAAATTTCGTATATTCAAACTTAGTATCATTCACAGCACCAAATTCCTCTGAAACCAAAACCGGTGAATCCTGCCACGGTATCCTCTGCGGTTGTGCATTCATATCCACTTCGCCCGTGGTTAGAAAATTTAAAATTTGCAATGTTCCTAGTTCCAATACATTTGCCGGCGGATGGGTAATTATTTCATTGGACAGCACTATATCGACAAGACTATCACAGGTGGCCAGTTCGTTCGGTAGAGTGAATAATTTCGGATTGGCTGCAATATTCAGAATCCGAAGGTGTGACATGCAATTGATTGGATTGATTTCGGTGAGATTGTTGTGCGACACGTCGAGTAATTCCAAGTTTCTCATGCGGTTAATGCTCGACGGAAGTGACTCAAGTTGATTGTGGGAAACCATCAGTTCCTGAAAATGGGTAATGGATCGTAATATCGAGAGAAACTTAATGGTTGTGAAGTAATGTTACACGCAGGTTCTGCAGAACAGAAAGGTTCTCCGGTAATTTTCGTAAATTGTTCCATCTCAAATCGAGTATCTGCAACAACGTCAAGTCTCCCAATAGACCACCACCGTTCAGCGTTCGCAATTTATTTCGATTCAGCAGTAGTTTCTCTTTTCGTAACACTCTACACATAACAAACACTCCCGATGGCACATCTTTCAGCTGACAATCGGAAAGATCGAATTCAGGTTCGGGAGTTTCCTTTGCCTATAAAAAACACACGAAAAGTTGCCGTCCAAACTGCCAATCGTAAGATATTTCAACCCAGTCTCACCAAACACAATTTCTTTTCCAATCTAGCCTTGTAGTTGATGTCCGCATCGGGATACTGATTGGTCATTGTTGATTGTGATTCGGCCGTAATGACTAGATCGTTTGATTGATCTGAATCATTTTTTCGGGATATCTGGCAACCCATCCATACAGTACAAGAATTGATTGTGAGTGAAATGTCGACAAAATTATTAAATTCCAAAATTAGTTCTGCACGACAATAAAAGCAACAAGAATAACAACGATGTTAATGTAACAAGCACAATTTACGTTCTTTTGCGTACTTACCCAAAATCAATATCTCGACAATTATTCTCGATTATTTTATCATAGAAATCGATCTATATACCGACAACGAGCCGAGTTTGATTGCTGCTATTAAATTTTCAATTTTATTTTATTTCACTTAGCTGCATCAATTATTTCATATCTTATCAACAATTAATACCAAGAGAAAAGATTGCACAGTATTATGAGTTTGCGAATCTTTGACAGACTTGGATGACAGAGCCCCTTTATTGATAAGTACCTTCTGGGTTTACAATGGTAAAATTAACCCGTTGCGTTTAGTTCCGAATAATAACGTCAGATGACGCAAGAACATTGACGTTTTTCAATCTCTATCAATGAACTTTAATTTGTTTATTGCACTGTTTAGCATTACAATTGGGGTGTGTTTGTGTGAAACAAAAATAGCTTTTGTTTGGGCTCAATCAAAGAGACTTCATTCAATCATGTCCGATTGATGCATTTCAATCGCAAGTGCACAATCGAACCGAGTGCAAGTTTGATTTGCCGTGAAAAAACGTTATTTAAGATATTACCATAATATCCATCCAATTTCGCCGACATATCGCCAACAAAGGAGCAACAATGACTACACTGGAACTTGCCGCAGAATCATATTTTTCGTCAATAAATCCAATTGCTGCGAAAATAAAAGCCGACATCGATGAAATATCATCGAACTACGAGCACCTCTGGTATGAATTTAAGCCTCAAGAACGAAACGATGTAATTAACGAACAACTCATAAAACCCGACTTAATACTCAAGTATATTGAGTGTACGCCATCATCGGTAAAATCCCGATCACCAGACCATGGTACCCCTTCGAAGGGTTATCTATATGATGGACGAAATCTGTCTACTTTTGCAAAGATCAAAACCGGATTGAAGAAGAACCACGACGATGTCAGTGGCGTTAGTGTAAGAGACGAACATTCGGCACCGTTCTCGATGAAAACAAAGAGTCAAATCAATTTGAATATATTTGGTTTGGCGGATCAAGATGTGGTCGACGGTCCAGAGAGAAAACATCAAATTTCAAAAATGAAACTACCACCACCCCCACCGCCCAATGTCAATAAACGAAATTCCAGCAATGACTGCGAAGCAACTTCCATTCAGCAGATCAATGTTGCATTTGGTGATAGCTGTAACCTGACGAACAAGAACTTTTTGTCCAAATTTATGAACTTCAATGGATCAACGGGCTCGGCGGGCAAGACGAGTCAAGAGAGTGAATATCAATTCGTGAGCAGCATGGAACCATCTAATTCATTGACATCGGAAGAGGACAACAATGTGGAGGAGTTTAGTACTTTGCTGAAGGCATCAGAACTGAAGAAAACCTATGACTTCCTGCAAAATTGGTAGAATATATTGGTAAATTGGTTGCAAAAGAACTAAAAAAGAGCACTGTAACATTGACACCGGTTTTTAGATACTAGTCCTAAGTCAAACTGTAACATTATTCGCCTTTCACAGTCATCTGTTATCGACAAAGACGACAAAAAATAGCTCTTGCTAATGTGATTTTATAGTAGTAAAATGATGCAAAAGATTTTGCTTCAGACTGTTGAAAATGCTTAGATCAAAGGAAGTAACAGACTCGATAGAATTATAAAGAATTATACTGGTAATTGCTGTCTGTGAAAGGTTTATTAACGTCGTCGACTACTTTTTTTTTGAACTGGAATTGATATTTTATAAGTTTTTTCGTTAATAGTATATATTAAACACATTGATTTGTCATAAACGCAATGTATCCCCGACAAAGTGATTGGTTTGCATTTACGAAGAACAACAACATTTGTTATCTGAACATATGAAGTAGAAGACTTTACATCAAACACTAGGAGATACTTTCAACAAATGATGTAACAGGATTAACGACACAAATAAGCACCGGCCTATGTATAGTCTGTGATACTATTTGCTAAATATTATGGAAAAACTATTTGAAGATAAAGCAACAGACTCGATACACTACACCGATGATACGCTTATGCTTCAGACACTTTCTAAAACAGAGGTCGGAGGTAAAGCCGAAGTCAATAAACACAAGAAAACGAGGCTTCTCACTTTTATCCCGAGCTATGTAATGGATTTTACATGTTACATGCGTCGAAAACCGTACTTTTCATGTTTTTAGCACGTCTTTCGACGCCCTCAGCATGTAAAATCCATTACATAACTCATTTACTAAAAATGAAAAGTCTCGTTTTCATGTGTTTATTGACCTCGGCTTCGCCTCGGATCAACAAAAATCACACGAAAATTCTACTTTCATCTTTTTATCCCTAAGTCAAGTAAAGTCATGCTTTTGAAACCTAAACCAATTTCTTGTTTTCCCTAGGTATGTTTATTATGCCACTTTCGACCGTAGGGTCAAAAATTCGTACCTTTCATGTTTCATACACTACTTTCGATCTCCATTCTATAACTCGGGATAAAAAGATGAAAAGTCTCGTATACGATTGTGACAAACGGTTTGATTATTGGCCTCGGCTACGCCTCCGATCAACAAAATTCACACGAGCCTTTACTTTTCATCTTTTTATACCTAGTTATGTAAAAGACATAGTTGTGTTTTCGATGTATGTAAGTACTCTCTTTCTGTCAGGACCCAACTGGTTACCTTACCAATAGGATCCTGTGAAATGTAGGAGTGGGCGCCAAGTGAAGAGAAGGCGCTTTATTAAAAGGAATATAGCAGATTCAATTAAATTACTAAAGACGCACTTATGACCTTCCAAGTCGCCTCATATGGTGAGTCCGATCCTGTCTTCTGTGTAAGGATTAGGCCTGTTCATTTTAAAGAAATAGTCTCAAATTCATCTGACATGGTGTTATCTGGTCCGGAAGGCTAAAATAAGGGTCCAATATTTTAGAAAAATTCATTAGATCAACACTGAGTCAACAGATGATAACATTCAATGTATAACATCAGAAGGAGGTAAGTTGAAAAGATGTAATCGAAAATTCAATTAGGCCATTACTAATTATTATTTAATATGTAGTCGATGATTTTATTCAAAAACGTGAGGTAAACTTAACTTTACTGCACGGATGTAAAACCTCAAGTTTTTGAATATACCTTACTTGACAATTAGGTAAATGATGGAAATGGTACTGTGTTTACCGACCTCGACTACGCCTCGATCGTCAAATTTCACACAAGAAGTATCATTTCCATCATTTGCCCCATTGATAAGTAATGTACTATTACATGTACACTTAGCCAATAAAATAATCAGCAATTTATATGTTACGAGGCATTGTAACATCCCTTTCTGTCTAACTCACATTTATTTAATTATGAATCATTCATTTTATCAAACTACTATCATTGAACACTTATACTATTATACACACCGGTCACACCGTGATAATTATTATGCATGCAATCCACCGAATTTCGGAATGTAGATGGCACAATAGTTCAATCAGCTGAATGTCACTTTTCTTGTGGTTTATCATACACCTCGACCATATCCATCAAGTTGCTGTCTCATTTTACACGAAAAATTATGAATTTATTTCACTTTATTTTGGGTGTTTTCTCAATTTATTTATCCACTTTTGTGATATGTGTGCGTACAGACGAGATTCTCGGCTGTGGAGGTTTCATTAAAAGTCATGCCGAAATAGACTTCTCAAAAGTCGAAGTGAAATTGTAAGTTCAGACTAGATATATCGATTTTCAATTAAAAATAGTAAATTGACCGATTTGGCCTCATTTCTTGAACAGAGTCGTTAGATTCGAGATTATTTTCCTTTGCAGTCCACCGAGGCCGTCAAGATATTTTATTTTAAAGAAATTTTTTCTCATCTTTTCTCACATCAATTACGAAATTTATTATCATTGAGGTTATAATGGTGGACTCAACACGAAAATTTAATTGACAATTTCAGACTCACAAAGCAGGGGAGTCTCAGAGACCACACAGACTGTTCACCAGGAAATGGTTACTACTTCCTACCCGTCTATGACAAAGGCGATTATATTCTGAAAATTTCACCGCCTCCCGGATGGAGCTTTGAACCAGAACAAATCGAAATCTCATTCGATGGTGAAACCGATATTTGCAGTCTGGGGAAGGACGTCAATTTCTCGTTTAAGGTAGAGTGGCAGTGAAATAGTTTCGTTAGAAACACCGCAACAATCAATCGCTTTCAGGGTTTCGGCATAACGGGGAAAGTTGAGATATCCGGCCGAGATGGTGGTGCCAAAGGAGTCGATGTTGAATTAAAATCCGAGAATAAACAAGACGTCAGAACGACTGTTTCGGATGCTAATGGTATTTTCTATTTCACACCTGTTATACCCGGCAAATATACTATTAAAGTGAAACGAGACACGTATGTAGACCGCATGACTTAAACGATTGGCGGATAAGACTTAACAAACTTTCGAATTTTAGTTGGCACTTTGAGCAAGCCGAGCGCACAGTCATTGTGAACACTGGAAACACCGAATTGCCACCAAAATCTTTCGTTGTATCGGGATTCGATGTCCGAGGAAAATTTCTGCTAGACTCTCAATCAACCATCGACATTCAGATTGTACTTTTCAAGAAAGTTGGATCCAATTCCGTTGTTAAATGTGACGCGTCCAGTCTACCTCAAATATCGTCGAACAACGAAAATTACTCAACGAAACCGGTCTGTGTTGCAACAGTGGTGAATGGTGTTTATTCGTTTAGTGGTCTCGGTTCAGGCCAGTATCTAGTCAGACCTTACTTCCAACGCAAAAAAGTCGATCTTTTCATCAAACCAGATTCTATTGAAATCGATGTCGTCAAGGATAGACTCGACATTTCGGAATCATTCGAAATAACTGGATTCAGTGCATCCGGTCGAGTTCTAGCAGCTTCGAATAGTTTCGGTGTTGGCAATGCCAAAATAAAGTTTAATGGAAAGGAAGTGGCCACCACGCACTCAGATGGGACATACGTTGTAACTAATATTAAGGCGGGAACGTATACCATTCAAGTCGAAGCTGACATGCTACAATTCAATGATCAAACTGTAAAAATATCAACCGCCAATCCAGTCATTCCGGACATCACTGTTGCAGCGTTTAAAGTGTGTGGACAAGTTGTATCACAACAATCGCACACAGTTGCACTGACCAAACATTCCTCAACCTTCCACACTCAAGTCCAGTCCGCACCACAGACGGGTGAATGGTGTGTCTATCTACCGAATGGTCGTTATTCTGCTGAAATTTTAACCAGCTCAGATGATCGCATCCAGTAAGACTGTTGACTATCGTTCGTAAGAGGCGTTAACGGCTAACACATTAAATTTTAGATTCTTCCCCATCCAACAAAACATCGAAGTGTCCTCATCGCCGGTGTCTGGCATTATTTTCTCACAGCTACGGGCTACGGTAACTGGAAGTGTGAAATGCCTACCCGATTCTGGTTCAAATTGTAATGACATATCGGTGACACTACACTCTTTGGATTCGAGTGGAAAGCACGATGGAAAACAGTCCATAGCATTGCTCAAAAGTAAGTGTTCCCCAAACTTGTGCTAAAGTTTCACTTTCGTTAGTCTAACCGACTGGGATGTCGACCATTTTTCGTTTCACTTACAGACGGCAAATACGCATTTTCGGAAGTTTTACCTGGCACCTATGAAGTAACTGTTCCCACTCCATCGTCTCTGTGTTGGGAGAGTACCACAATTACGTTAAACGTAAAGTCAGCCACGGAAACTATTCCTCCGTTTGTGCAGATCGGCTATAAAATGTCGGTGATCAGCAGTCACAGCACTAAAGTGAGTTTCGGATTTTCTAACCGTAACTGTATAGTCAAGCAATCTATTCACATTTCAGATGACTTACAAATTGAATGCTGCCAATCAATCCGATCAATCAGAGGAAATTCAACTTGTCACCGGATTGAATCAGTTCTGCGTAACAAAGTATGGCCAGTACATCATCAACTTCGTCGGATGCCATTCATACGATGCCAATGTTCCCCCCTTTATGCACACCAATGATGTTCAACAGGCCGTTGTAACTGCGGTCAAACATAAAAATGGCGTTCGACTACTCTCCGACGTCAACGCTAACTATAAGTTCGTTGTAGAGCGTTCGAATAATGTGGAAACAGTGGATTTGGTTGCTGATAAACAAAAAAGCGATGGATTGTTCGTGTATCGACATGACTTTGATTTACAGTTGGATGAACGTATTGTTGTCGTGCCTAAAAATGATGTGATGCTGTTCAAACCGGAAAAGAGAGAAATTATCGGTGGTAGTGATTGTTTGGAAGTACGTCGATCTATCCATTCGCAAGGACGTACGAATTGAACTGACATTTGCCATTTCCTTTTTCCACAGAATGCATTTTCGTTTTACGCCACCAAAGGCATGATAATCAATGGAAAAATCAATCCACCAATTAGCGATGCGGTCATAACACTGAAATTCCCCAACAATCCAGCATTGGGCGATCTTGAAACAAAATCCGATCAGAGTGGCTCTTTCAAATTCGGTCCATTTGATGGTAGCCTAACGGTTGAACTCACTGCCTTCAAAGAATCGTACGTGTTCAGTGAATACGACAAAGTCAACCAACTGTTTAAGGCACACAAGCTATGCGAAATTATTGCGGTTGTTCGAGATGAGCAACAGAATCTGCTGCCAGGGGTAAGTCGACTGTAAGTAACATTTCCGATATCTAAATGTTTTTCTTTCTCTCATTTCCAGGTTCTACTGTCTTTATCTGGAGCAGAAAGTTATCGTAAAAACTTGGTCACAAGCGACGACGGTACGATCAAGTATCACTCACTGTCACCAGGCCAGTATTACTTGAGGGCAATGATGAAAGAATACAAATTCGAGCCACACTCAAAGGTCATTGACGTGGCTGATGGCGAAACGATCAACGTCGAATTGAGTGGAAAGCGTGTCGCCTACTCAATATTTGGAACAGTTACCACATTGTCCGGTGAGCCATTCCCAAATGTACTTGTTGCTACTACGGCGAAAGAACCGTGTGAGATCAGCCATCAGGAGGATGCTACGACCGAGAAGAATGGAAACTATCGTATTCGCGGACTGTTGCCTGGATGTTCGTACGATGTTCACGTCAAGTCGGGAAGTACAGAGAACTCGAATGTTGACCGAACGGTGCCTCAGACGCAAAGCATTCAAATCGAAAAAGTGGACGTGAAAGATGTGAATTTCGTTGCATTCAGCCCAGTTTCATTTGTCGATGTAATTGCCCGGGTCTATGCCTCGAACAACGACTATTACAAATCTCTTCGAATCAAACTGTACAAGAAAGGAAATTCCGACAGTCCAATTTATTCGCAACGTGTCGAATCACCGCTTAATCCGAAGAGCCGTATTAATCCAGGAATTATGGTCTTCTTCCCACGCATTCCATTCGACGGCAACACTTATTTCGTCGAACTGACAACTACTCTGAGCGACAAACACTTCAAATACGACCTGTCCGTTCAATCCTTCCTGTCGAATCGCAGTTCTGTTTTCATCGAAATGGAATTCGCACCGGAAGTACGAACATCGGAAAACGAATTAAATCAAAATTCGTTGTCGGCGTTGCTGTTGGTCGGTTTAATTGCCATTGTGTTCTTTAAGCAAGATTTGGCCATGGAATTACTCAATTTTGTGTGGAGTCGATTAAGCGGATTGATCGACAATGCCTTAGCGAAAAGCAAGAAAAAGGAGAATCGTTACGATGGCACGTTTGATGCAAGTGAAATCGAAAAACTTGCGCAGAGCATTAATGCTACGAAGAGGAAAAGTGTACGGAAAACATAATGGTCGGGATATCATTGTCCATGTCTTTAAGATATGGGGTGTGGCGAATGTGGTATTTTGTAAAATTAAAATGAAACGTTCGGTGATGCAGGCTTCGCATTTTTCATTTTCATTGCAGTTTCTACAACAGAATGAAGAAGTCCTGAAATATTCCCACTTTTTTCTATTACTACATTCAATAGTGGATGATGTTTGAACAAACGAAGAGATGTTACTTGGGACTATTTTCTTGCAATTTTTCACCGAAGGATTACCGTAAATTATAGTCAGACTTTGCCATAGTCAAGTACTTGTCTTGTCTCAAATAATTGACAGAACTTCCAATTTCAATTTACTCTCCTTTATTCATTTAGAGTCGAAGCACATTCATTTCTCATGTTGTTTAAAATCTTCTAATTTTGCGTGCTCATGACTTTGATTTATAAGAATGGAAGAGTCGCCTTTCCTTTGCGTGGTCAGATGCAAATGTTCTTTTAGTTCAGTGATGGGATCATTATTCGAAATTGATGCATCAGCTGTGGCTTCAACTGTACCAGCTCTGCTTTTCGATACGGCATTGTAAATGGTCATTGCCTGACCCACAAGAGAAGTGATGTCACCAGCATTCGCTGGTAGTATCAGTGTGTTGTTTGTTTGTGCCAGTTTCCCGAACGCCGATACATATTGTTCAGCTACCAGAAGTGATGCCGCATCTTGTCCCTCCTATAAGTTGGACATTGCATGGAATCAGAACGTCAATTTCACAAAAGTTTTACGAACATACTCGCAACATTAGTGACTTTGAGATTATGTTGAGTCCTTTAGCACGAGCATCTGCAACTGCCAACATTGCAGCCGCTTCACCATTTGCGTGATTTATTTGTTCCATACGTTGGGCTTCGGAGGCTAATATCCTGGACTGTCGTTTACCTTCAGCCACATTGATATCGGCTTCGCGGACACCTTCTGATTCCAAAATCGCTGCACGCTTACGACGCTCAGCTTCGACTTGCATTTGCATGGCCTCATGTACTCTTGATGGAAGCTTTGACAAAAAAAAATATTATTTTTAGGCCCGGGAAAGGAGATGTACTGTATCATCACCTTAATGTCGCGAATTTCGTATCTCAGGCACGTAATTCCCCAAGCCTCGCTCGCTTTGTTAATCGAATCAACGATGCTAACGTTAAGCGACTCTCGTTCCCGGAATATTTTATCTAAAGACATTTTACCCAATTCGGACCTCATCGTCGTTTGTGCCAGCTGTGTTATTGCAAATTCTGGATCTTCAACTCCGTAGGAGGCTGAAAGAAATTGTTGAAAATTCGATCAGTTGGATGTCATAGATGGAAATCGATTGACCGTCGCATACCCAAGTACGGATCCAATATTCGTAAATACAAAACACCGTCGATTCCCAGTGTCACATTGTCCAGAGTAATAGCAGACTGTTTGGGCACATCGATGGCAATTTCCTTTAGACTTTGAACGTATTTTACTCTGTCAACGATTGGCAGCAGAATGTTGAGACCCGGCTCCAAAATTCGATGAAATTTTCCCATTCGTTCGACCACCCATGCCTGAAAATGTTATTGTTTTTCAACTTCTCAATTTATTATGTCATTGCGTTCATGCTGACGAACCTCTTGTTGCGGCACAAAAAGCATTATTGTATTGATCGGCGTTGAAACTCTGTGTCTTACTGTCGTCGCATATAATGCATTGTAGTCCTTCTGAAGCAACTTCGAGCTCTGAAAAAGGATCACTTTAATCAGCCAGAGCATTCAATTCTGATCAAATTATGAAATGGTTACGGAAATCGGTACGTTGTTGCTGAAGGCTTTCGAAATTTGGAAGATTTTGTTGTAAGAACGATGCATGTTGTCAGTCAAATAGAATTATTAGGCGGAAATGTAACAACTGTTTGCCCGATGATCTGTTAAAAGTTGAAATTACGAAATCCTGCGTTGACCGGTGCAAGTTTTTAAGATATTCATTTAACCAAAATCGAAATGTGTGTCTGTCACTTTTCTGTCAAGAAGGCAGTGGCGCTGGTTTACAAGGTAAAGTTTCCCAATTACTTATCTAAGCGCGGGAAACATTTTTTTTTTTCAAATTAAAATTGTGATCAGCTCAGCAGCAATGAATATAAAACGCTAGATAATGGCCACATCAGAAAGCGAACCTTTGAACTGCAACTTTGTACCCCAATCCTTCTCTCTCTTTGTTTAATATATAAAGAGAGAAGGAGGTAAATACTGTTGTATACCGTTGAAACCCTCGGAAGAAGAGAGAAAAAATATGTTATATGGTTTTTTACTTACTCCTTCCTTTCGGGGTCTTTTAACGTCGTTTCCATACAGTAAAAAGTCCAATTTAATTCAGAATTTTCAATTGAACAATATCTGTCATATGACATTTGTTATGGAAAAGTACGTGCGTTCAGATCGATCCCATCGCACTTCAAGCATGAGTGGTACTCTAAATAGAGTACTGAAACGGAACAGTGTATCAAACAAATTTTTGCACTGTAAAAAATATGGAAAATCTTTTCATACAAAACAGTACTCTATTTGGCAGCTGTCACTTGAAGCACTGTTGCTTGACGTGCGTTATGGCTCGATTCGAGTATCTTTGATTGGGGTACTCATTAGTTGTCAGAGTTCCCTTTTCACGTTTTGAGAGTAGACCCCCACATAGAAGTAAAATACTGTCACTGGACAGAGGACATTTCACTTGTTTTCACTTGGGTGGAAAAGTTCTATTCAAATTTTTTGCGGTAGAAATCACACAAAATTCATAAGCTAACGCACGATCAGCTGATGTCAACAATAAAAACATGATAATAATGTCATCTGAGTCATGACTGTTTATTGACAACGACGACAGATAGCAAGCAAAGTCCGAATAGTGTCCTGTCTTTTATTAAGAATAACACCACCGACGAAAATATCTGAAAATTATATTGACTATGAGTGTCCATCAATCACATTGTGACAAATGTGTGAAATTAAATTGTGACGATGATTCGTGTAAATTCATTGACTGCCGACAAGCCGGATGTGAATTCCGAATGCATGAGTGCAAGCAACAGGATCACTTGGACAGTATATGTTCCAGGGTACGTGTGCCTTGCATCAATTCCGAATCCGGTTGCACGTTCGTGGTACTGAGACACGATCTGCGGACGCATTTGGAAAGATGTCCAGCGTCAGCCGTAAGTTGTAAGTCGACTACACGCTTCTCAATTGCCTGCGGTTATCTAATGTGTATGCTTGCTTGAACTATGCCCAAGGTTCGTTCGTGAACAATAACAGAATTCGGACTGATAATTGCTGTCGCTGGCGAATGGAAAGCAAATTCAAGGATCATTTTAAACAACACGTTGTACGTGACGATTCCACATTGAGTTCACATGTTAACGAAGAGCGTGCAAGTGGAGAACTCAAACTGAAGCAAGTCTGTGGTAGCGATTTTAGAAGGGACGAGTACTGTTCACATTATCAAAACTTACATTGGTAGGTAGAACGATCGCCTGAGTTACCTGTAAAATACTGACCAGTTTTCTATTTCCTATCCAGTGATATAATGCCATCTCTAAATGGTTGGATGGAAGTAAGTTGATCCGTTTAAACTTGTTCCATCACAGTATCTAACTTCCGATCCCAACAGAAATTCTGTCCGAATCAACAATACGGTTGCACGTTCAGTACGAAACGAATTCAGCCCACCTGCAATAACAAACGTACGCAGATTGTCTTCAGCGAACAGAATAAAGCATTTGGTCATTTGGTGTCGGCACTTGCAACAAATCATTCTTCTAACGACGACGTGAACCTAACGCAGCTACCTCCAGAAATTATTTCACACATTCTGAGCTATTTGGACTCGTTCAGTCTGAATAACATTTCACTCACCAATAAGTTGTTACGGTCGCTAAGCTGTGACCTGTTGGAGCGTAAAGGTCTGGTGACATTGATTTGGAAACGAGAGGTTGTAGAATGCATTGAAGGCAGTAGAATGCATTGGACCATTGCCGGTTACCGATGGAAGTTTAGTAATCATTTTTCGTTGATTAAAAAATGGGAGCTCGTCGAAGAGCCGTTTCTGAATCATTTTGCCAACGAGTGCAAACATTTCGATAAATTGATTCATAGCGAACCGTTCCAACTTATTGACATAAGCGTTAAGGAAGAAGAGAATGCATTTTTTGTGCTAGACTGATAGATGTTACGATTAGGACGTTTTCGTAATAAAACCTTTTTTATATTGACAATTTCGGGCGATGAGTGTTTTATGTAGCGCAGAAGGCAGCGTTCCGATTGCAGTTCTAAAGTAATTTGGAGACAAAAACTCCATCTACCGACATTGTGTTTGCAGAACCACATAAATAAATGCATAACCACTTATGCTTGTTAATCACTTTGTGGACCGATGAATCTTTGGAATTAGAGAATTAAGATTTTCGGTTCGTAACTAATGCGTAAATAGACTTAATACAAACAACACACTACGAGCGGTCAAGTCAAACTTTTGATAGATTTTGGTTAGTGGTTGCAAGTGGTTCCGTTGGTGGCATCGGAGCCAATTCATAATTGTTTAAACGAACTGCCACGTAAACGGAGAGCTTAGCGGCATAATTGCGCGGAGGCCCTAAGTCTTACATTTGGAATCGGCCGCCATTCTCCGTTTGTAATAAGGCTTATTTGAAGGCTTGCTTCAACGTTCACTCCGAATTCATCGTCAAAACAGTAATGAAATTCACTCAAGTTGGTTAAGACGTACTTGACCTACATTGAATTCACAGCCCTTAGTACTACGGCTCCAGAGGACCAGTTCTTTCACTATGTTCAACAATCAACTGTATCGATTTTCATAAAACTTATTATCAAACAGATGAAGTTATGTAGATTCCGAGGCCGGAGTGGCTACCAAAAGGCGCTCCCTAAAGAGGCAGTTATATACGAAGAAACGTGAAATTGGAATGGGCGCCTTTTGAGCCCCAGTTTGATCAGACCACGCCAGGTATATTCAGTAACGTATGGTCACTACCCATATTACAATCATCGAACCATCCTAAGAACATCTACTTCTCTTTCCTTGTCTTCGAAATTGATCGACTTACGGAGGAAAAAGATAATCAGAGATAATAATTGACCGGCTCAGTCGTCGACTACCATCACATTGTCCATTTAATACACTCTGATCACAAAGATATGTGGTGCACACGCAGTGAGTAAATAACCAACTGTTCATTGTACATCCGGCGTTTATTTAAAATTCCAAAACGGACAATCAAATGGTTTACATTAATTACATTGCCTCTGTCAACGAGTCGTTTCGACAATTGGGCCAGTGATCAGATCGCTACGACTGGTTAACAAAAAGCAAAATATTTGTTATCTCCTTAAGGGCAAATACATCGTGTGTGTTATTCATATACTTAAACTCGGAACCAAATTAACCACCCAAACATGTTATACGATTGACAGCGGTGTACCATCAAACTGAATCGAAACGGCAGCAAAATGCATTTAATTCAAAGCAGCAGCACCAGAAATGATTTCAATCAATTCTCTGGTAATGACAGCCTGTCTGGTACGATTGAATGTTAATGCAAGTTTGTCAATCATTTCTCCGGCATTCTTTGTAGCATTGTCCATAGCAGACATACGAGATGATTGTTCAGAGCATGCACCTTCCTTCATTGCGTAGAACAACAACGAAGCCAACGAAAATTCCAAATAGTCGCGAATAATGTCGGCATCCAATGAATCGTATGCGACCAATTTGTCGGAGGACTGAAATAAATTGAAGGAAACGAAAATGGGATTTTGTCAGCACCGTCAGCATAATATGTTCGACTCAATGGACTCACCTCAACTAATTTGAGACTGAAAATTGGGAGTTCTGACAAATTGTACGAGACAACGGTACGGAATTTGTTGTAGACAATCTTGCCGTGAGTATAATCGAAGCCAGAGTTCAACACTTGAATGGCAATTTTTGATGCGTCCAAGAATGTTGGCGGAATACGACCGACCTGCAGAACATTGCATGAGACGATGAATTTTCTATTTCCATCGAACAACCAATAACCAATGACTCACCTCGTTTGCGACAAAGATGAACTTCTTGCTGAAATTCCTTTGCAAAACGGCACGGCTTTTGTCACCGACGCAAATGATTCTCGCATTCTCTGAATCTGGCATAGCGTTCAACTCGTTACGGATTTGACGGGCGATACCGGTGTGCACAGCACCACACAAACCTAATCACATTCAGTCATTTATCACCGATTGCTTATCGCGAAAGTCACATTCAAAATACCTCTGTCGGAGGTCATTGCAATGTACAACTCCTTTTTGTCCTCCTTTTCGGGTTGAATATCGGCAACTTCGTAGAAACCCTTGGCACCTTCACCGTACGGACGAGCCTGCTTTAACTCACGTTCTGCACGGGCATACCTACGAGAAACGGTCAGTGACATCAGCGAATTCGGTCGGTGCAAAATGTTGACAACTCACTTGGCAGCCGACACCATCTTCATGGATTGAGTGATTTTCTGAATGTTCTTGACAGACTTCAATCGCATCTGGATGACTTTCAGTGTAGCCATACCACGATGTGGTTGGACTCCATTTGTTACGATGGCACCCAAAATTGGGCTGTTAACCACACGCTGCATCATTTTGGAGACGAATCTGTGTAATTGGAATATTTGGTTTTGATAATTCTGTAAGTTCGGCGGTGCAATAGGAAGGGAATCATGTAAAAAATATTCTTAATCACTGATCCGACGGTAGTTTAACACTAGCACCGTTAGTATCGAAAATGATGTTGGATGGATCGTCAATTCACATGCCGATTGATTTTAATGAACTTTTTTTTTTCATTGGTCTCATAGTGGTTATGTAAGTTTTTACGTCAAAAGGTCCACAATCCAACGAAATGTTACAACAATTTCCGACACATCTTTTCAAATTTATGGAATTTGAGTATTTGAAAACAGTTAGCTACCTTTTGCAGTGTGATTGTAGATGGAAAAATCGGCGAAAATAGTTCGATTACCTAATGATTTTCCTCAAAAGATTCGTATGGAAAAAATTGGAAAAGGTTGACTTTTCTTGACAGATGATTTCCACCGCGTTGAAGCTGAAGCCAATGCCGCATGTTGCGGTACCAGCGAAATGCATTTTTTTCCATAAGGTAACACCAATCGCACTTATTTTGAAAATTACGTGACAAAGTAGTTGTATTAAATCAGTTACGGTGACTTGATTCGGATTCAGGTTCTCGGATAAGACGGTAATATAGGGACACTATATCGATGGATTCGAATAACGAATTTCAGGTTTTAAATACAAAAATCCAATACACCAAATCAGGGTCAGCGCAAAGTCAGGTATGCACTAAAACCCAGTGCCGTCTTATCGAAGGGGCGGAATGGGCAATTGTCGTAGGGTAAATAATATTTAAATACAAAAGTTGTCCAGTTCTCATCTCACAGTTATTTCTCATCAGGTATGTATACTACACTACTACAGTATTACTACACGGCTCCTCAAAATTGAATTTAAGGTCAACGGCAACTTTTAGAAATTATCAACCAACACTTTTTAATTAGAGTCTACCTGTTAGTCTGAGATGTAACCTTTTCAATGATACCAAACACAGCACATTTCATGTATGTAATTTAGGCCGAGGGGTGGATAAACGTAAATTTTGTTCGAACCTTGTTTTTTTTAAACAAATGTTTTCTTGTTTTTTTCTGTTTTTAAACAAAAATTAAACAAAAAACATTCACTTTCTTTGGTTTTATTTCGGGTTTTTTGTTTATTTTTTTGTTTTATAGTTTTAAATTTGTTTTTGGTTTTAAACCAAAAAAATGATGGCTCTTGGTTGTTTTTTTTTTTTGTGTTGTGTTTCTATTTTTTCTTCTTTTTTTGATTAGTTTTCTAGTTTTTTGACCGTTTTTTGTTGTTTATTTTAGTTTTTTCTGTTTTTTATTGTTTTTATTTTTGTTTTTAAAAGTTTTTGTTGTTGTTTTCGATGGCTTCGAACCTTGTTTTTTTAGTTTATCCACCCCTCGATTTAGGCTAATGAAATGGAGTTGGGTAGAGTCGGTCTACTAAGAAATTGACAAAAAAGAGAACATTTTTGCTGGAAATGCATTTATAAATCAAATTTTATTTCACCAATTTTCAATAAATTTAACTGTTGTAAGTTATATTTGTCTTGTAGCATAAATGTTCGATTCCACGACGATCTACATAGGTAATTTTTCACCATTGTGTATTTTGCACAAATAAACAAAAGTTGTATGGGGAAGCATCTAGTCCGACTTAACGGACCATTGTTTTGAACTCCTCTATATAAAACAGCAATCAATTTTTGGGTACATTTTCGATAAAACTTTATTTTTGTTCAGGAGGACCTTGAAATATCCATGTCCATTTTATAGCTTTCTCAGTTGTTTTTGACGTCCTCGAGTCTTCGTAAACCATTTTTTTTGCATTTCAACCAAAAATAAAATTTAGAATTTTTCGGAATTTTTTTAGAATTTAATTCCTTAAAATAAGCCCTGCCTCATATACAGCCCTGATTAGGCCATTGATGGTATTGAGTGGTTCATAAAAGGTAAAATCGACTAGGTCTCTCGCATCAGGAGCTAGGGCTTAGCGGCTGCCCTTTAGAAAAATTTGGGAAATTTAAAATTTTTTTAATACAGAACGACGCGAATGTGGAACATGCTAGCAATGTGATGTGGTACGAGAGCTCCTCTATCTTTTTCCTTTTGCTACCGTTTTCTTGCTCACCAAAGATCCGGAATCGTCGTGAAAAGAAAACAAACGAGATGAACATTCGTTGAATGAATTTATTGTTCGGTAATGTTTTACAGCAAATTTGTATTCACATTTGTCTCGGCAAAATCGTCGACTTTCGTCAGAACTATCAGTTCAATATAGGACAGCATTATGCATATTATGCTTGAGTAGGTCACGGAATTCCTGAAACGCGAAAGAAAACAAAAACTTAAAATAAACTCGAAACGAGTCCAACAAAAAAACTTCGTTTTTACCAAAAAATAGATCAGCTCGGCTGACTCGGTAATGTCTAGGTACCGGAATTCATCCATCAAACAGTTGCTTATTTCGTAGCATAAATGTTTTTGAACATATTCTATTTCGAAGATCAGGCAATCCAATTTCTCAGCTGTATGAATGAAATCGACGACAGTCTTATAGTCCCACTCTGCACCAGTAACTTTGAGTGATTTAAGCCGTTTTGAATCCTGAGCTAACCGTATTACAATACGTCTGTCAACATCCTCTGTACATCCATTATAGCAATGCACAGATAAGTCTTCCAAATGATGTAGCATTCGAGCTCCGTCCAACGTCGCATTCAGCGAAACATTACTAGAGATGTTAAATTTTTTCAAATTTGGACACTTTGATGGCAATCGTTTCAAAAATGTTGGGCCAAGTGCAGTATATGATTCGGCAATATTCACGTTCAGTTCCACCAAACGTTTTCCAATAGTTGCTATCGTGCGTTTAGCTCGCTTTTCATCTTCATCCGATGTAATTGAACAGCTGTAGCTGTTGTGTCGCATAAAACGCGATGTAAGTGACTGTAATCTCGTGCAAGTAAGCGAAACGGCCACAATTGTATCAATAGAGTCAGAATCTGATTGTTTGAACCACTGGAGCACGTGACCTATGCAGTCCTCGTTCATATCCAAAAATTGGGTCATTTTCTTTTCTGAAATCTTTTCACTTTTATCTGATTTAACCGCACTAATTTCAACTGAGTTGAGTGATTTCTCAGCAACTGATGTCGATACAATGCCATGTTTTGGCAGAATGAGAATGATCTTCCAGATTCATGCGGCAATACTTGTTAGAACAGTGCAATTCATTTATCTTAAAATTCACGTATATGAATCTTGGTTGAACACTGGTTGTTGAAAACGTAACTTCAAATTCATAAAAATATTTCTATTTCGGCTACGTCTCGATCGGCAAATTTCACACAAGAAGTACCATTTCCATCATTTTCCCCATTGCCAAGTAAGGCATTATATTAAAAAACTAAAGGTAAAGTTTTGGATCACTGCAGTAAAGTTAACTTTACCTCACGTTTTTGAATAAAATTAATTAATTAATTAATCGTTACACCAACGCACTTCAAGCAAACGTGCTATTAATGACAGCTGTCAAACTGTATGAAAATGTCCAGTTTCGGTACCCTATTTAGAAGTGCTTGAAGTGCGTTGATTACACTCATGGAAAAGTGAAATGCGGGATGTTTTCTGATTTGTAAATTGCTTGTTTTGTAATTGTGTCCACAAAAATTTCAAATATGAAAATCAAGACTTCAAAAATTTGAAAACTTTTTCTAAAAACTTTTTTTTTTTTTTTTATGAAAAATGTTCAGTTTATGTAAATAAATATTTGCGACAAAAAAGACTGCTCACAATAGTGGCGCAGCCAGTAAAAAGTCGATCTTTTTATATAAAATAAAATTACAATAAATAAAAATCATCAATCTTCTTTTTCCCCAATGTTCCCAAAATGCAAGCGGCATTTCCACGTTGTATCGCGATTGAGATTCTTTGTAAAAGATAGTCTTTCGATTTAGCTTCACCAGTTGCTTTTTTCATTAAGGAACCCAATTTGTCTATGAATTTCTTCGTTTCTGGGCCCATACAACCTAGAGTCTCGAAGGCGAGTGGTGTTAATAAATAATTTTGTTTTAGAGAAATATAATGGTTATGCTTATGTCTCTCAGCTTTGTCTGCGATTGTGCGAGCTTTCTTTGAAGAATCATTAATATAAGAAGCAGCCATAGTATCCCTCACAGTCACATCCCACAAGAGTGATTTACCATGACTCCACGGTATCAACGTCATGCCGTCTGGTCTTTTACCATCATCTCTTGAAACACCTGGGGGCTGTATAATATTTGGGACACCTGCACTAGAGAAAGCATGAGCGAAGATGTTATTCATAATATCATGTCTAGCTAATTTTCCTTCTGCGCATTTAGCGCATGATAGACCATGTAAACCATCTCTCTCTACCATTTTACCGCATATACATTTGTGTTCCTCACATAATTGTGAACCCACTCTAAGTCCAACAGCAATTCTGGCAGAGTTGTTATCCAATAACAATCCTAATTGACTCGATGGGATCACTTGCAGCCACTTTGAAGATTCTTTAGGTGATGACGCAAGTAATCGGGCACGAATCTTAAGATCACCATTTTCAAATAACTCATCGAATTGATGTTTGATCTTCGGAAGATCCCAATTCCTTTGTTCTTTTTTAAGCGTATCAGTTTCTGGAACAAAATTACGTGGAATTTCATCGATTAATTGTAAAATCTGATCATTAATTATTTTTAAGTTAAACTTTTGGAGTATAACACCACATAATTCTGACGACGAATAAACAGATGATAAATAGGCTGGCACTGCCAAATCCTCAACTCTCCTAATACCTATACCACCACAAGACAAAGGGAGAGATGCCTGATCCCACGACAAACCTTCTATTCTCGTATTCGCAATAGCCTCCAATGTCGACCGAAACATCTCATCAACAGATCTAAGATGATCGGGTAACAAGTACGCTCTAGAAGTACGCATCAAGTAATTAAATCTACAACCACTCAACGACTTCTTAAAAACACACAAAGCAGGATGGACATCCATCAGTTTAAGTCGGTCACACATCAACTTAACTGATTTGGTCTTAGAAGAAAACATCCTCTCTAAACCTGTCTCAAATATCGGCGTACCTAACAGTTCTAAGGAAGATTCATCAACCTTCTTAATACCTGGTAACAAAGCTGATATATCAGCATACATATGAGCTTCTTCATCAGGGGTCGCATTGATAAAGAAAACTTCACATTTTTTCGTATTCAGGCGTAGTCCTGAAACGTCATAAAACGACAATACTTTCTGAATATCAACTAAAACAGTCGATAATTCATCACCTATAGTACCATCGTCTAAATACCAGCCATTAAATCGAGACAAAAGGGAATGCGTCATTCGCATTATACCTATACAGAAACCTGTAGGACCCAACGGGTCTCCCTGCTGATAGCCTCTTTGAGACAACAAGGGATTATCAGCGAAATAAAGATTCGAAACAAGCCGATATGCTTGTTGCAACAAGGGAAACAACTCCGGGCAAATATCTTTAACCTCTCTTGGTTTATTATGCTTCATTTTACAAAATTCACGCACAGCGTGAACTAAAGCTTCAGCTCCTCCTTTAATCCCAAATCCAAACTGAAAAGGTTTCAGTTTACTCACTAACTGTTCCCTAATCTTATAATTCGAAATCTTCCCTGCAATACGCCTCCAAACTAAGCCCACAGCAATTTGTCTTACATCGTTCTCTCCTTTATTAAGAGCAGTTAACGATGCACCAAAGAAAACCTTTAAAACATCCTTTTGTACTCGACCTGATCTAATAATATCTATCAACGAAGACACGGCTTTAATCAATTCATTAGCTGAATCACCACAAGTAAAAGATGTCAAATCTTTCAAGTGCCTTGGTCTCAAGCCCCCTATCCCTCCTGACGAACTCAATGGGAAACTCCTAATAGCCCTAACTACATCTCCTACCTCAGTCGGTGATATCTCGAAGTCTATTTTCACCTCTTCGAAAGTACCACCTTCATCTACTGGGTGTTTAGTCTGAAGCTTAGCAGCAGTCTCAACAGTCTGCGGAGCCACTGACTCATTTGAGCACAAAACTCTCAATGCACCCGTAATATCTCCCTCACTCACTTTCCTAGTCGCAGCCTTAACCACCGCACTCTCCTCGTCAACAACCTTAAAACTAAAATGCATCCCCTTAGTTTCTAAAACTTTAGACAGAGCCTGGTTAACATCAGTACACTCTGCAAAAGCAACTAAATTCTTCCTGATAACATTTATGCCATCATTCCCTTTAGACTTACTACTAAGAACGATATATGGAAAAGCCATCAGCTTCATCCAAGAACCAAGGTCGTTCTTTCTAACTAAATCCTTAATAACACGCGTGAGCTCCTGACAAGTTACAATCCTAACCGACTTCTGTATCACACGAGTCAACGGCACTGACAATCTACACTGATTGAGCAACAAGCCAAACTCACCTAAAACATCTGAAACATTAACCTCAACAGAAGGATGAAGCAATTCATCCTTATCTTTCGAAGACACGTTGCTATAAACAGTAGCACGCTCATGTACCCTCATATGGATTTTAAGTCCACGACTATTTTTCGCTAAAAAGCCACACATCTCACACGAAACCCTATCATCTATACTATCTCCAAATAAGAGGCTCGAAGGAAGTGTAACGTTCTCTTCTCTACACTTTCTTTTAGGGCCTCGTCTAGCTAAACCTTCCTCATTGCTCGCTACTAAGTTCGCTAATTTCTGACACTTTAAACTTGAACAATACCAATCACCTTCCCCACCGATTATTCTGTCATATTCCTCATCTGAAATAAAATTACATATTTGATGAAATAAAATTTTACATCCCTTGCAAAGAATCCATTTTTCCATTTCCATGTTGCGATCATTCATATCCACCAAACATAAGCAATATTTGTCTGTGTTTTCAGACATACCATCAGAAGCTTGTCCCATAATGTCCTTTGACAGACGAAAGTAAGTGTATGTGAACAATCAATCAGCGATCAGCACGAAAAATTCAATTGAAATTGTTTGATTGCAATTTGATCAACTCATGAACGGCGATATATTATTTTTCAGCTCAAAATTCGTTCAAAATATGAAAATTTTCTAAAATTATTTTTGTGGAGCAAAATTTTTACACGTCGTTTCTCTTGCAACGCCTACTTCAGTTTAAAAACGGTCCCAAAATTTATATAATTTGAAATAAATATTTTTATGAATTTGAAATTACGTTTTCTACAACCTCTACAACCAGTGTGTAACCAAGGTGAATTTTATCCTTTCCAATGAGATAAATGAATTGCACCAATTGCACTGTTCCAACAAGTATTACCGCATGAAACTGGAAGATCAATTTCATGCTGCCAAAACATGGCATTGTTCGACTTCTATCGACATCAGTTGCTGAGAAATCACTGAACTCAGGTGAAATTAGTGCGGTTAAATCAGATAAAAGTGAAAAGATTTCAGAAAAGAAAATGACACAATTTTTGGATATGAACGAGGACTGTATAGGTCACGTGCTGCAGTGGTTCAAACAATCTGATTCTGACTCTATTGATACAATTGTGGCCGTTTCGCTTACTTGCACGAGATTACAGTCACTTACATCGCGTTTTATGCGAAACAACAGCTACAGCTGTTCAATTACATCGGATGAGGATGAAAAGCGAGCTAAACGCACGATAGCAACTATTGGAAAACGTTTGGTGGAACTGAACGTGAATATTGCCGAATCATATACTGCACTTGTACCAACGTTTTTAAAACGTTTGCCATCAAAGTGTCCAAATTTGAAAAAATTTAACATCTCCAGTAATGTTTCGCCGAATGCGACGTTGGACGGAGCTCGAATGCTACATCATTTGGAAGACTTATCTGTGCATTGCTATGGATGTACAGAGGATGTTGACAGACGTATTGTAATACGGTTAGCACAGGAATCAAAAGAGCTTAAATCACTCAAAGTTACTGGTGCAGAGTGGGACTATAAGACTGTCGTCGATTTCATTCATACAGCTGAGAAATTGGATTGCTTGATCTTCGAAATAGAATATGTTCAAAAACATTTATGCTACGAAATAAGCAACTGTTTGATGGATGAATTCCGGTACCTACAAATTACCGAGTCAGCCGAGCTGATCTATTTTTTGGTAAAAACGAAGTTTTTTGTTGCACTCGTTTCGAGTTTATTTTACGTTTTGGTTTTCTTTCGCCTTTCAGGAATTCCGTGACCTGCTCAAGAATATATTCAACTGAGAGTTCTCAACAAATTTGCTGTAAAACATCGCCGAACAATAAATTCAGTTAATTGGACATTCGTATCGTTTGTTTTCTTTTCACGACGATTCCGGATCTTTGATGAACAAGAAAACGGTAGCAAAAGGAAAAGATAGAGGAGCCCTCGTACCACATCACATTGCTAGCATGTTCCACATTCGATGCGTTTACTCTACAGTGTAGTGTAAGTGTTAGAGTACAGTCTTAAGCCCTAACGTCTAATGAGAGATCTAACAAGAGATCCAAAAAATCTAGCAGATGGTAACTTTTACCAACCGCCGTGCACTCAATGGCGTAATCGAGTATGTATATGAGGCTGAGACAAGGCTTATTTTAATTAATATGATTACATTCTAAAAATTCCTAAATTGAAATGCAATTGGAGCAAAGCTATTTTAATCGGTTCAAGTCGTGTTGAGTTCATAGAGCTTTCGCCCGGCTTACCGGCGATTTTTTTGCCTATTCTAACACGTCATTGTTGGTAGAATCCAGCTGTTTTAAGGATAACAAAATAATTTAGGGACTGTAGCAAACTTACCTTTTCACTCGAGTCAATTCGTGTATTTGAACCAAGATTATCGTAACAAAACCCAATTAAAATTACACATAGGCCGATCCTTAAGTACCTGTTATGCCGACGAAAGCAAAAACGATTTAAAAACTGAGATAGTAAATGGAGCATCCCCCAATCATTCGTATCGTGTATAATTTTACACGTTCATCAATTTTAAGTGATTAGCTCTGGAAAGCATGATCTGTTATATTACAGAATGCACGATAAATATATTGAAGTGATAAATTTTGTATCAAACATTGGGTGAAACCGGTGAAACTTAACAGAGACAAAGTAACATATTTGATGATAATGGTGCGATAAATTTGACAATTCTAAAAGAGTGAGTTCAGTTTTCTGTCAGTCTTTGTCTTCACTTTGATTTCGATTGAATACCAAGTAAAAGTTCTAAAATAAGATTTCAACTCCAAGTAGACGGGATGTGTGCTGCAAACAACTTTTTCTTTCAACAAAAGTAAAAAGAAAAAAAGCCGAAAAGTTTAACTGCTTGACAAAAAAAAGTGGTTGATGTAAGTGTCCCTGATTTCTTTCATGGATAACTTTAACAACTTTACCAAAGACGAATGAAAGAAAGAAGAAAAATTTTCTTAAAGAAATCGTCGGTCATTATCTTAGACTTTGAATTTAAAGTTAAAATGACAAATTATACCGAAAAGTAAAATTGATTTGAAGGTGTCGTACGTTTAAATTATACTTGATTCGTCACTAGGTATAATATGAGCATCCTCCCACATCAATGTCATCGCATCAATTAATATTCAAAATCCGAAACATTATAATTAATAGTCAACTGAATCATTCAATCTCAACACCACTTGAATTTTGCGTATGATTGATTACCGCTTAATTGAACCAACGATATGTAGTATAGTTAAATTGAACAGATAAAAAAAAGGTTGTCGACAAACACTTGACAACTGAAATGTAATGAGATCCTTTTTTATCCAGATGTAAAGCAAACATTTTTCCGTTTAAAAAGTAAATTGTCGAATCAAATTTTAAATGGATCAAAAAAATCCAATATAAAAGACCTAACAATGCGGAAAAGGGGGCCATGTGAACCACTAATTTCAACATAATAATAAAACCAAACGACCAACTAATCAATCTTCTTTCTAAGACAAAAAGCTTTATTTAAGAGCATTTTAGCGGTTCGGACCGTTTCAAGGTCATATCAACCATAAACGATTTGCCAAATTACATAATTTATTTTTATTATATAGCATACACAACACACATATCCGTCGTAGCCTCTGTACAGTTTTTTTTATATATACAACATACCTATCAGATATTCAAGATAAGCGTCATGTAATAGAAGCGCTGCAACACAAATTACAAAACAGTGGTATACACAGCTGGAGCAATAAAAGGATATAGGAAAAAAGCGAACGAGAAAACCAAAAAAAAAAATGGAAAAATACGTTGAACCGCACTGAATTGAACTTTCTCTAATAAATGCTTGCTCGTATTTGTATTGTATTCCAAAGATTCAGACAACGCAACTCTCGCATATTGCTTGAGTACTATCGAAAGGAAAATCAAATTTATTATCTAGTCGACAGTGAAAACCAAAGCTAAAGGAAAAAAAATCTTTACTTTAGTTTTTCTTTTCATCATACTTGAACTAAAGCCGAGTAAACACAATATTTTCCATATTATTGTCTTAGCTGAATGTGGAGTGTGTGGTATTTTCATGTGGTGTGTAACAGTGAAATGGGGACTAACAAGCTACACACACAATGTATTATCTCACCCTTGTGTATAACAATCAAAAAGCTCTTCGGTAACAATCTACATAAACAGACCGTGGTACGCATGCGCCAATTCTCCAATTTTGAAGTTATCTTCTTTTTTTTTCTCGTGTGTGCTTTTTTCCATATAAATTCTTTCGCAGAATCCGAGCTTGAATAGAGCATATCATCCGTGTGAACTGGTTCCACTAACGCTTTCCAGGATGACTTAACCGTTAGTGTTATCTCTGTTTACGTGTATGTGTGGAATCTGGGAAATGTACAATACACGAAACGAAATACTCGGTCATCTTGCGGTAGTCTTCTGGCAATCGTCTAGTGTTACAGTTCGTTTTTGATGGTGTAAAGCCTAACGCGAGGATATTTTTACCATTCAATTTTTTTGCCTAAAGAAATGTTTATATAACTCAATGTTAACATCAAATTTATACACCATCGAACCCGAAAAATTCTAAATGTTATCGCTTCATTTTGATAGAATTTTTGTTTATTTTCGGCATAAAATAACGTAATTTTAATCGTGGCGGAATCAGTTAACTCGAATATTTTATTGAAATTATTATTTTTTCGGTAATAATTGGGAAAAGGAGAAATAAAAGGAACGAAAGATGGAAAATCAAACATTTTTGTAATTAAATGAAAAGTGCCGTTTTATTGGAAAATTGTGTCAATTGGAAAATCGTTGTTCGGTGCTGCTCCTCTTTTTTTGTGTATTCCTTGCCGTTCCGAGTTTATATAATATGGTTTCTGTGTGTATTGTAACAATAAAGTATGATGACTGGGTGTGGGATGATGAATGTGCTTATCATTTTCGAGATGATAAAAGTTTCAGTGAAGCGTAATAATAATCGTTTTTGTTTTGACTTAAACCGATTTTAGGTGGTGTTTTTTTCGGTGAATTGTGTGTGATCTACTCCTCCTTCCGAATTGAAAGGATATTTTTTGTGCCAAACGATTTTTTTTTAAATTTATTTTATCTTATCCTCAATACCACTCCGCATATCTCCTCTTATCTATTCATTCCGAGAAACTGATGATGATGGATTAACTTTGTCGGATAAGACGGGGATTAGATGAAACTTATGTTCGAATCGAAATGTTTTGAGAAAAGTGGAAGAAGCAAAATGTAAGTTTTAACTTGATCTTTTAACATAAATCGATAAAAAAAAATAGAAGAAATTTTCATATATTCAAGAGAGTTCTGCATAATAATCTTTTGTATTATGTAAATGGAGGTATAACATTTCGTTGAATTTGAATTTTAATTCACAACATTTTGAGAAATGATTTAAGGATGATGTGTGACGTAGAGCAAAATAAGATAAATTGCCGAAAGAATTAGACAACACTGTAACCACAAAAAGACGATATGGATAAGGATATTAGGGTGTCACAAAAAAATAAATAATTTAACTATCGAAAAACGAGTTAGAATTTTGGTTAAAATTTTTTTTAATGGTTCATCTGGAGATCACCCACAATCCGGGTCTGTTATTGTGAATTTAAGTTTCTGAAATGTTTCGTTACATTTTGGAAATTTATGGTAATTTTTAGTTATTTCAGTTAATCAAATTAGGTGGTCCTGCCCCTATCCACAACAAAAATTTTTACGTTAAAAAATTTGGTTCAAATGAATGAATGAACGTAACATTTAACGAGATTTAAGTGACGTTAGGTCTGAAAGCACCGCGCGTGTGGAAATTTTGTTTTCTTCCCGGTATCCAAGTCAAATTTCCCGGTATCTAAAATCGTAAATTTGATTTTTCGCCACATATTTTTCCCGATCTTTTCGATTTCCCGGTATCTAAAGAATTTTTCTGAAAACTTCCCGGTATCCAGGATACCGCGGATAGCGTGAATTTCCACACGCGAAGCACCGTTAGTTGAAGATGGTCTATTGAAAAAATCATCAAAATAGTGACTAATATATCTTCATCAATATTTGATTTTTCATTGAATCGCGGCTGAATCACATTAAACCACAACTGCGCAATAAATCATTTCCATTATACGGTACTTGTCATCGTAACCCCACTAAATTTTTCGTCAAGTAGTCCTTAACCTCAATCAATTAACGTTAACTGCGTTCAATTTACTGATTTTTATATGAAAATCGTTCGTTCAATTCATTCGATATTTTTCGACATGCCTGACAGTTGGGATCGTGTCTGGCGTTTACAAGGTCATGAAAATGATCTATGGAATAACAGTGATCTGCAAAAAACGACCTCCATTTACCCCTTAAGCTAAATCACTGAATGTGTCACATTTACATTCAAGGTTCTGAAAGAACAGGTCAAGACACTTTCGATTTGATCACGAAGGCGATGTGATCAAAATTTTCCTGTAGAATGTGTTTCAAGTTGACTTTTCAAACAAAATACATGTTTAAATTGTCAAGATTTGCATTTCACCCGCCTTCGTAAGTGTCTTAACCTGTTCTTTCAGAACCTTGTTTATAGTAACATTAAAACTCACCTAGTTTTCATGGAAAATCTAGTACTTCATTAGTTTTTACATTACATTTCGATATAAAAAAGTAGCCTTACCTCATCTGTATAATACAGACTGTATTTTGGTCATAGTTGTCGATAACAGATGACCTGACCAGCTGAAAAGCTGAATGAAGGCCTGCTAAATACTCACAGTGCCGAATTCATCATTGTTCACTTCAGGCTCTATTAGATTCTCGAACTATGTTAGAACTATGAACCCCATAGTGTGGAGATAATGATAGCGAAAAATAATTACCGGCCTTCACCTCACATACACCATTAGACAGTGTCGTGATTAAAACGTGCCCGGATTCCGCCTCAATTAGGCTCGTATTTAATGTTCACATTTTTTTTTGTTTACAAATTGAATCATTTCCGGTTGCCATATCATCCGCCATATAAATACCATCCAAACCATATGAATAATTAAAATAAAATTGTAATTCATGAAAGGCGCTTTTTATACAAATTAATGAGACAAGTCCTTAAAAAAGTTTTACCATTCAATTCTTTCTATCCTTTTTCCATGACATTCGTCTTTTTTCGAGAGTTATTAGACATAAATTGTGGATTCGTTTTCTCACTTTCAAACACATTTTTCCATAAATTTCGTCCATAGATGTATATATTGATGTGTTACGTAACTTAGGTTATGGATGGAAATGTATGATAAATAGTTAGGTAAGTAGGATTGCAGTGTAATAACGAATGAATGTGGCTAGGCTTGGGAAAAATAGTTAGGCACTGAATGTGTATTGTCACACTCGACCTACGGCCTCGAGCGGATGTGTAGAATGTCACTCGAGGCCGTAGGCTGATTGTAACAATAGACAAGCTCCTTTAAATAGTTATTTAGTAAGCTCACTGGAGCCACGCAGTAATAATTTTGTAATGATAAACGATGGGATGAAAACTTGACTTTTCTCACTGAGTTGTGAAGAAAAACATTCGTTGCCTTTACGAAAACACATTTTCCATAAAATGTCTACGAAGTATATTATTAATCGTGGCCGGAGATCTACAAATCTGGTGCCTTAAAAAGCATTTATGGCTCAGTGTCATAAATTACTATGAGAATAGAAGAGTTGGTAGATTCATTGTCATGTGTGAAAGTGACGTTTGTAAAGGCGATGACCCCAAGGCCGTATAGAAGAATGATGTTTGGAAACTCGGAAGAAATGTAATAGAGTTTTCCCATATTTTAGTACATTCTGTCATAAAATTACTGCTGTCACTGCGCTTATTTACATGTGAACCAACTTCATATGGTGACATTCGTTCTGTAATGACAACTGTGAAGTTGGTTCACATGAAAATAAGCCGCAGAGAATGAAATAAATGTGGCACCTCTACAGGCCAACCCACTTGTCCCATATAAAAACGTGTTCCTAACTTGTCGATCAACTAGAACTTTATGCATACAATGTGGTGTCAACCTTGGCATCGCCTCGGATTGATTCATGTTTTACTTCAATCGATTAGGGCACAACACTTCCTACACTTCCTAGGGCACAACACTCTCCTATGCAAAAGATGTGTAAAATTTGTATTAGTTACTATTCCGAAGATTCTGTAAGAACAGGTTAAGACAACCCTGAGTTGATCACGAACTATATGAACTTAACAAAAACAAAATTCTGAATTTTCCAAAAAAAATATTTTCTTCAAGTTGATTTCTCAAACTATCTGTAGTGAGTCCTTTATAAAATTTGGTGTCACCCGCCTCCGTATTTGTCTTAACCTGTTCTTTCATAACAATGACTATTTCCACATTTACAAAGGAGCCTTTTCAGCCGGTTTTCTGAGTTCGTCACCGGCTGGTGCTAGAAACACACATTCCATAAGGTACCTTTTTTTACATGCGATAGAAAAACTAGGAGAACAACAATAATAGTTTTTGACACCCTAATGGAAATATAATTTTTATTTGTATTCCTCCTCATTCATTCGTTATTACACTGAGATCCTATTTACCTAACCATTTATCGTGTATATCCATCCATGTCTTAAGTTACATAACATATCACAACATAATACATCATGGATATCATTTCGGTATAGATAGATGGATGGAATAAGAAGGTATAGCAAAGAGAAGGAAGAGAATCCAAAATTTACGTCAAATAACTCTCGAAAAAAGACGAATGTCATCAAAAAAGGGTTGAATGGTAAAGTTTTCTTTTTTTTCTGAGGACTAATCTCATTAATTTTGTTATAACATAAAAGCGCCTTTCATGAATTATAATTTTATTTTAATTATTCATATGGTTGCGGATGATATGGCAACCGGAAATGATTTAATTTGCGAACGAACAGTGTGTACACATTTATACACGAGCCTATATTTTGTTACCAGAATCCCCAAAAACTTTATAATAAGACATTGTTGATGGAGGTGTGTGTGTGTGTACCATCAAGTGAAGGCCATTAATTGTTTTTCATTTGAATCATTATCTCTTTAGTCATAGAGCTGCGGGCATCTAATGGCATTGTAAGTGCCTGAAATGGACGACGATAAATTTGATACTTTGGATAAAGTAATTAATAGGTTTTGGACAGTTTGAGCATCAAAACTCTTGGTAATTCGAAGTGAACGTAATGGGATGGTATGATGCAGACTTAATGAACATATTATCGTAAGGATGAAGACTGACAGAGATATGTCGAGTACTTTTAGGGTTTTGGTGGAGATATGGTGGTCATATGAAATGAATTTCACATTCGTTGAAACGTCTTAGTGTGGTAATGGCTCTAATGGTTAGACGAAAATAGTTTGGTTGCGCTTGAATTAAAGGCGCTAGTGGCCTACATATTGTTTTATAGTTGTTGTTATGGTACGCCGATGTATTCACTATTAAACGAGGGTATCGGGGAATCTGGCACCCGGTGCCAAAACAGCGCACTTTTCAACTACGTAAAAGGTGAACTCACACACACAAGCTTTTGCTGCAAATGCTTTTAGCCATGTCGTTGACCTTATGACTCCTTTTACAAAATTTTGGTATCACAAACTCGCACACGATTTACCTTTTACATAGTTGAAAAATGCGTTGTTTTGTGCCAAATTACCCCACGCCTGACTCTAACCTTTGTTCGATTTTGATACATTTGAGAAAAGCTCAGGCTATAACTCATAAAATGAGAATTTCCAAGAAATTTGGTCCATTTGACCAGGTTCTATTTTTGGGAAATTTCTTATTTGACGTTATTAAGTCTGAATGGAATAGACAGACTTACGATTAAAATTAAAGACGTCTGGCATTTACATGGAATAATCAAAATATTCTTTGGTTCATACCGAACAATACTTGCCAGGAATTTTTTCTTTTTCTTGAAAATATCCCATCAATCAGTTCTTGGCCTATCGCCCAAAATAACAAACCAATTTATTAGCATTACAAGCGTTATAGCGCCATAATTTAATCTAGTTACTATTACGAATGATTTATCGTTGCATTTTCAAACGGAAAACAGTTTGTATGGAGCATTATACTCTCTGAAATTTCAGTCACAACACCAAAATTCTTTCCATATTTCGTTGGACATCTGAAGAAGCTTTTGTATTTTATTGAATTCTCATAGACGGGTAGTTCTATAGTAAATATTAGAGTTTATATTACATATAGCGCCAAAACATTGTTATGGTTACGTAAGGCAATTTGCATTAATCATTTCGGATAATTGATGGACGAAATTTTCGTACTATAAGTAGCAGTCAACCTTAGTTAATTTAAGTAGTCAACCAACCTTTCAGAATCATCTGACGGCAGTAGCGACAAACATAAGCGACAACATCTGCTTAGTTCGGTCTTATATAACAAAATATATATGTTAAAACAAATGAAGTACAAGATTTTGATAATAATCTGCCTTTACAACCCACGAAGCGATTGGTTTTCTATAATTATTACACTAGTTGCTGCTTATGGTTCCGCTCTTTGAGATTCTTTTATTACCGAAAAAAAAACTAACCATCTATGATGCAATAGGACTCCAACTAGTAGGAGTCGAGTATCAGTTCTACCATCAATGGTTCTGCTGGTAAGCTCTATACTTAATTTAACTTGATTTGAGCCTATTCAATCGGTTTTGTTTTGTTTTCGAATCTGACAATCGATCTGTCTCTACCTCACTCAATTAGTGAAAAGCAGGAGGGCAGCCACTACGCTATTGAGTTGCGACCATACCAACCGTAACATTATTAGAATTAGTCGAAGTATGGTATCACTGCTTATCTTTGAGAAAAGTTTTCTTGATTTTATCGAACTTTCCTTAATTTTTTCAGTTTTTGTGAACAAATACGCTGTACGCTCTTTATGCAGAACCAATACTCTCTCTAGCAAACAAACTACTTTTATTAAGGTGGTGAACGAATCAAGTAGCCTTTGGAATTTACATATAAATTACAGCGTAGTCAGTCAAAATGTAGAAAAGTGTTAGTAGAATACAAAGAAATAAGGTGTGAATTTGACACATAGAGCTGAGAGTTTGTTTGCTAGAGAGAGTATTGGCAGAACAGATGAATGAAGTATGAAATTCGTCATTTTTTGAACACTAACAGGTGGAGAAATGTCAGATTCGACATTCTTTCTATTTTAGGACTTATTGTGGTTTGTATATGATTACATACAAAGTTTGTTCAACAAATGACAGACTAGATTTTTTTATTTTAGTGTTTCATATTTGTTGCGAGCGCGTGCCTGTGCTCACCAAAATTCAGAACATAAAAATCAAGATTTTCATTTGTTCAACGAAAGTCTTGTGGACTCTTAGAGACCCTTTCATTACCGAAAAAACTAGCGCCATTTATGATGTAGTAGAATTGAGACTAGTAGGAGTCGAGCAACCGCTACCTACATTTGAAAACATTTTCGAGAAAATAAAAAAAAATCGAAAATTCGAAAAAATCAAAAAAAAAATCGAGAAAATCATTCAAACTTCTGGATTTTTCTTGATTTTTCAAAATTTTCTCGATTTTCTTACATTTATAAGATTCGATAAAATCGAGAGTTTTCTTTAAAAAAAATTTCGATTTTCTCAAAGACGAATATCAGCCTCAATCCTTAAAGATGTATTGTCTGAATAGGTCACTGCAGATTTATTTATTTTTTGTCTAAACATTAAAAAATGGCTAAAACTACAACTTCAGCCGTTTGTAAAACATTAGAATAATTAATCGAAAACGTAATTTATTGTATAATGTTGTGCAAGCTTTGTTTAATCAATGGTTCGAGTGGAAGGCAAGACACATAGTGCACACGTTTCATTAGAATCCAGCACTTCAATATTTAGGCAATTATTCTTTATTAAACGAACAATCAAAATGAACGTACTCGAACCTCGAACATACGAAAGCGGAAAATACCATCAGCTTTTTCTCTTCAAAGTCAGTGATTGATTGTCCGCGTTTATATTTCACCTGATAACGCGTTAAAGTTACATTTTCATCGGAACCCTATACATTCCACTTAACATGCATGCATGAACCATAAATAATTTGTTTATACTTCTACTCACTACCATTTTTCATGTTAATGAACCTTTTATTATAAATGACCATCGAGCATCAACTTTTCTTCTCCAATTTGTACATTTTGACCGGTCAACCCAGCAACTGTACCATTATTTTTATGAAAATTCTCATGAAAAACAAACAGAAAAAAACTCAAAATTTACAATAATTTCCATTTTTGAATTTATTTATTTATTCTTGTGGTATTGTGGTGGGCATATGCTAAATAATTATTCGAAAATGTACAGTCCGTACGGTTTTGGTGGTTTATGATGTGGAAAATGAAATGGAAATATTTTATCTTGTGCTCGAAAAAAAAATCAATTTTTTAAAATAGATAAATCCTTGCAGTCGTTTTCGTTGCCTCTGGAATATAACGACATGTTTTCTATATTCGATTTGCAATAAACGTTACACATGACTCGAATAAAAGGCGACATAAAATGTTCAAAGGAATATATAAATGTTTCTATAAACTTAACGACAGATCTTATGTATGGGAAAGTGTACGGAAAAAAGTCTCTGTAGCATTTTATGGCATTCAATACAATCACAGTGAAACTACAGCAAGCATATTTGCTTTGTAATTATTTTCGTTTCTGGAGCTGAGTAAGTCGAAAGGAAATTCGTTTTCTCTAGTTTTCGCTTCATTATTATACAGAAAAAGAAGATATCAATTCGAGATTATTGATCGAAAAGTTTTCACCCAAAGCTGCGATTTGTATAACAAAAAGCGCATGTAATTTTGCGATGAGAAATAACTGAAAATGTGTTCAAAGTTGGTTAAGTTTTTCAGACAAGTTAACATCGACTCATGTAACTGATCCGATTTTCCATGCTGACATTTTCGTCTAATTTATCTTTTTAATTACAAAAATGGGTTGGAAACTATTTGAATACTCCATTAAAACTTCCATAAAAAGGGTTTTTATCCCTTTCCATAAAAACGTCAGTTTTGTGAATCCATTTACAATCGGTCTGATTTGCACAGAGTGCAAACCTTCAAAGGAATTGAAATGAGTCAAAACCAGCCTCTCAATGTGCAAAATAAATCTTGTTAAGAGGCGAAAAAATCATCCCCAATAGTGTTTCCCAATCAATTTTAAATGTGACTATACACAGCCATATAGTATGGAGTGGCTCCAATTTCGCGAGATGTGCTACGGCGTTCATCAGTTAAAATTAAGCTTAAGACGCACCTCATTCCGTCTACTAGCTGTTTTCAAAACACGATGAAAACTGCTATCTCTTTCCATTGTTATAACGTAAACAGAGCTTAAAGCTGAATCACTTTTCATTGGTTTTTTTAACGGCTGAACGCGAAGATTAGTCCGTACTTCATTCCGTTTAATCCCCATTTCCACTGAGAGATTTCAATTATCTACTCTGAAAAACGTTTCTCTTTTGAAGATGCCCTTTGCTGGATTCAGGACGAATCAACTGTTGGCAACATTTCTTTTTAAAATAAAAACTGAACTTAATAGTCAACTGTGGAACAGTTGCAATGTTTGCAATGTAAACCGTACCAAATTACTTTTGCTGTAAATCGAAGTAATATTCTTATCCACCAGTTTAAAAAATCGTTTGAAGAAGGACTAGAATTCACTTTTGTGTCATTCAGTTCTTTAGTTCTAGCTCAAGTTCAAAAACAGAAATGATAAAATTAAACGTTACACCCGTTGCTGACCCCACAGCGTCAACATTATTGCTTCGGATTTAATTCGAAAGTCAATTAGAAAATGGAACCACACCATACAACACGATTTAAAAGAATTATTTTCTTTCCAAAAAAAATTGCTTTTATTGTCCAAACTCGAAACGTGTTCTACTTAACATTGAATTAATGACCTCATTAAAATGAATTGTACTCCCTAATTCAAGGCCATAATTAAGCATTAATGGCAGACTAAAAGCTAATTACTTGGTCAATTCTCAGGCCATTTATGCAAACTTTGTCTCAATTTCACTTAACTTTTGAAAGATAGGAACGACCTTTATAGCCGCGTCAAATTATTCTCATTTAATTAATTTCAAACATTCCGGCACAAAGTCATAAATTCGTTTCATATAGCAAATAACAGTTTTTATTGTTGTTAACTCCTTGTATAATTGTACGTTCCGTTATGTAACATTCGTGTCCTATTTTATGTAATACGCTGAACGACGCGAAATACATGTCCGTGAATTGTACGCTTAGCGGTGTAACACAACATTATTTATACAGTACATTTGCATTACGACATTTAACACTAATCATCGCACGTTCAAGTGCTAGATGTGTGCGTTTCGCCCTATTACACAGAGTATTAAGTTTTCAACCTATTTTTTAATTGATTGTTAGTACGAGCACGTAGGACGGAAATTTCATATTTTATTGTAAATGCTGCTTATCTCATGACGAACACTATAATTACATTCGTTCGAAGCCAAAACCATTTTCCGAGGTTGGTGTTTCTAGGCAATTTGTTTCTTGATATATCTGAAACAATTGTTTCTTTGGCACGAATAAATGTCCCTTTATATATATGTCAACAGCACATTATTTGTGAATTTAACACATTCTTATGTGCTAGACTAATACGATGTGATCTATTGCATGTTACATTACCGTTCTTTTTCTCAAGAATAGTCTCTATTTTTTTAAAGAGTCCTTTTGCCATTATACATACATGTGAGTGGTGAGAATGTCGCACAAAAAGTGTTCGTTTCATTCAAGTATAAACAAGGAACGACCAAGGTAATGAACGACTCGCACGCTCATTAAAAATAAGTACGTTTTTGGGAGTCGAATATTCAATGCCGCTAGTCATGTATTATTTGCAACGACGACTAAAATAGACGAAGAAGCCTGGATGTGCTCTCTTAGGTATGTTACAACAAATGAAGTAAAAGATTTTTTTATAGACACAAAAGAAGTAACAGATTGAATTGTAATTTTACATGTGCTACTTTGAAAGCAGTACCTATATTCGCGAAAATATTTTCAAATTTTCGCGATTTTCTTAAATTTTCACAAAAAACTTTTTGCGAAAATTCAAGAAAATTTGAGAAAATCGTGAAAATTTGAGAAAATTCGTGAAAATATTTTCTCGAATATAGACACTGTTTGAAAGTATTCAGCGTGCTTAACTGACAGTTAAGATGATAAGTGTATAGCACTTCATCAGCAGCTATAGCTGTCGACTCATAAACATCTCTGTCGCTCGTGCCACTAGTGCAAGATGTGAACGTAACTCTTTAATATACTTACAAAATTGGGTTATATTTCAAAGAGACCCTCAGCGATCCATTTTTTTTATGTGATAACAACTGCCCCAACGTTTTCGTCTTTCCATGCGTGACTCATAGTTTTCGATCATTTCTACTCTTTGTTACACGAAACAATCCAAACACTCCGTATATCGCACGAGTCCAATGATGTTTCATCAGTTATACAGTAAATATTTCACAAATTTGAACGTAAATATTTTCGCTCCGTGACCTGTTTTCCAAAGGTGGATCCAATGGTATTATACATTGTAAAAGTACATTACAACATTTCAAATTTGAATAATAAAATCGTTTAACCGGATTACAAACAAAGAATACATTAGACTGTAGAGCAATGGTAAGATTCAAGAAATTACGCTTCATAAGCTCCATGCTGTAAATAAATGAATTCCATCTGAAATCTAAATATAGATATAGAATGCTACTATTGACAATATTATGTTATAGGAATTTATAATAAAAATGTAACTTTGCATACGTCGTCAGAAAAGAAAAACTTTTTTCTTTTACAAAATGTAAAGCATATTATCCGTTAGCATTATTTTGTAACAAAAAGAGATAATAGTTGAGGAAAGCCAGAAGGGCTAACTTTATTGTCCATCGCCAACATCCGTATAATATCGGAGATCGCTATCTGAAAGTATAAAATGGTATAACCATCAGACAAAAAGAAACCAAGAAAATTCAAGAGTCTTTTCTTCTTCTTCTTTTTTGCAACATCAGAATATTTCTCATGTAGAAAATTTTCCTTTCAAATTTTTATTTCAGTCTGTTCTTTTTCATAAATCAACTTTTCGAATCACGGGTGAAACAGGCTGTTATGATTAGATTAGATTATCTTTTCCAATTCTATTTGAATGATGTCTCTGTATCTTTCGGCACTTCTTTATCAGGTTTACGACTTCAAAAGCAAATTTATTCCCATCTAAATGACAACGTTAGTGTAGTTGTGTTTTTGCTGAGGCTTTATTTGATGAATAACAGTCATTTTCACGATATAATAGACTCTTGTCCTAGCATCCAGTGCCTTCCCATCGTAGGAGCAAAATGGGCAGTTGCGCGAGAGTACAAAATTATTTGGGACATTCAATTTAATTTCAAATTAAAAGGAAAAACTTAAGATGACATCGCATCGTTAAATCGTTGTGATGGAATGAGTCTTAGAGTTACGTCATTTGATCTATGTATGTCTTCCAGATATTGATTTCAAGTCTTTTACTTCAATTTTTTTTAACATTTGATATATAAGACCAAATTCGTCAGAGCGAGGCGTTTATTCCTGAAGTCGTCACTATCGATGACAGAGATAGACGTCTGTAACAGATTTCATGAGAAAAACGATTTGTGACCAGCAAGGGCAAGGGCAATGTCCCAAATCTTTATAGAAACCTAAAAAACAGTGACAAGATAGACATCGTCCAAAAAATTAGTCGATGTTATTTTTGTAAGTAATTTCTAATCGATTTATATGATTATTCTAAGCAAAACATTGTTCTACGGTATGCCTCTAAAATTTGCCGTTTTTTTTTTTTTAAATAAAACTGTCCAAAGGTCTAATCGTACAGCCGCCTATACAATATATCGACACCATATTTTAGAGTTTAAACTGTTTTAAGATATTCTTCTGATTAAATATGTGGCCAATTGTTTTTGGTGCCATGTGACCTCGCATGTGACTCAGACAAACTTTTTCATATAGCGGCGACGAACGACCTCAGTCACATTTTTGGCGGCTGTAAAATGGGTAAAAACGATGGGTATCGTATTTTTTAAACAAAACAGAGTTTATAAACTAACCGTCTTTTACGGCCAATAACAAGAGCAGTCTGGACCACCAGTCTAACATGAGTTCCGAATTACGCCTTGAAGTATGCAAATACTTTCTGAAGACGTCGAGTCAGTGTGCACACAATCTCGATCTCACTTTGTAAATGATAAAAAAGAAGATGATCTTTGGTTTCAATAAAGTTTAAAATCTTTTCTTAGCCCATTAATTACCAAAATCCAGTTTATGATGAGTCTTTGGTGCTTTGTTATTCATGAACCTCCCGAAATTCAAAAGCAAGTCATCTGAGAAACTATAAATTTGCTTTATGACCTGTTACAATGTCTAGCATATCCATATCACAACATAAGTCAAATCTAATACATCTTTTGTTTAAACTATTTCTGATTGTTTGGTATCAAATCTTGTTTACTTCATTTGTTCACATTGATGCCTTGCTATGTTAGCGAACTCTGGCACGTAACTTATTTGTCTTCAATATAGCTATCAGATCCAGTAAAATTGGAAAAATACGTTCCATTCCATTATTTTTCAAGGACGATCGAATCGCTGCGATGTCGCTACCCCAATATGTGTCTATTGTCTTATTTTTTTTCCTATAGAAACAGCGTTCAGAGACAACAATACATCGCACACATAAAATAAAAGTTGAGCGAAATTGTTTTTTTTCTGTCGTGTTTAATGATATTCCGACTATGGTCAAGGTACATTTCGTATAACTCATTCATAAAACTTGGATGAGTTCAAACAAACAAGTTCGAAATTAAAATATTTTATCATATCTGCTCGAACAAGCGAAAGTAGACCGATAACCTAGACATTCTCGGAAAAGATCAATAAGAAAGTTCTATTGATAGTTAAAATTGACTGCCTTTGAAATAGAAAAGAAAAAATCTTAGAACTGAGTTTCTTATATTTATGCCGTATTGAATTCAGATACATAAAGAACGGACTATATTCACTGAATTACAGGTTACATATGATATGCGGTTAGTATATACGTGTAGTGTATACGATGAAACAAGATTTGGCATTTTTTTTCCCTTCTTCATCTTCCCCCGAAGCAGGAATCGCAACTATGGAAATAAAATCGTAAATTTATGGCGTTCATTTACATAGAAATATTCTCGGTTTTGAAAATTGAAAGTGGATGAAAGCTTTTTACACGAAATCAATTGGGGGAAATGCTGTAAGTTATTACAATAAAACTCGGTCGAAAAATACTGTAAAATTTGCTGTACTTTATGTTATTAGCTATAATTCTTCGCATTTACTGCTGGATGTTATTGTGTACCATGTGATATCGATGGTGGTTTTTCTTTTTTTGATTTAATTAAAATGCCAACACATCAACTGACAACATGTTATCAACATAATCCTCACATAATAAATGCTATTTACTTATCAATGTAGAAGAATATATATCTCAGTGTTTACGTTCACCCCCTGATTCCATGTAGCATGATGGTGAACATACACACACAATTACTTCATTCATTTACCAATCTCCGGTTGAACGACTTTGAAAAGAGAAACCATATACCAAGCACTTTAAGCGTCAATCTTTATTATCATCAGAAAGCTAATCTCCATTATACCGATTTCGTTTTATACGTATACGTATACCTTCATGAGGCTTCTAACCTCCATAAAATGTTTTGTCATATTTATATGATTAGCAATATAAATTATATTCGTTCCATTCAGAACAACAAAATAAAATTTGGTTCTGGCAATGGACATAATAAATAATGAACTCCAACGGCAGCAACAGCAGCAGTAGCAAGACAATATAAACAAGAAAATGCTTTAACTCTTTCTATATAAGTTGCTTTTTTCAGTTAACGATCGTAATACTTTTTAGAGATTTCCATCCAACCACCCATCCAATGGATTCGGTGGAAGAGGATATAAAATGTTTGTTAAGGGATTTTTTTTACTTATCTCTATAATTGTTCTCATAAAGTTTAACCGAGTTTCACAAAACTCTTCTATACGTACGTAACGAAGAAATTTCTTTTCTATTTTTATATTTTCATTTTATTTTTTCCAACTCTTCTTATTCCTGTTCTTTTGCCGGTTCCTTTTTTTATTTATCTGAATTTAATGTGAAACTCTCTTTAAGAAGTAAAAAAAAATCGAAGAAAAACAACCCACCACGTACAATAGATTTACATATTTAAATATGCTTCCAACACTAGCTTTATCTGGTTTTATCTATATCTGTGACGTGTTTTGTGTGCACACAAACATCGATCTAGATATATTATGGATTAAACAAGTTTTTTTCTTGCATATATGACACGGTGATATATTTTCAAAGAAAGATTTGTTTATTTAGAGAAAGTATCCAGAAAATGTTACATAAATTATGTAAAGCAAAAATTGAGTAACGCCCAGCAATCTCCTCTAATGATGGGGTTGTGCCGTAAATCTTTGCTTTTAATTTTAAATTTCGCATTCTTAATTGACGTTACAGCACAAAGGAAGAATAGCAAATTTCATTAAACGAAATGTGACTAGCGAGTAGTGAACTTGTGTATACAAAGGACGTTGTATAGAGTGTGTAGAAATCACTTCAATAAGAAAAATATTTGCCGAGAAAAAAAAATCGATTTCAGCGAATCGTCTTTTGTGCGGAATACCATCGCTAGTAATATATCATCGAATTTTTTCTTATTTTCTGATTTACCGTTTAGGACATTGTTCGGAACATCCGCACGCATTTTTCGGAAATGGTTCCACAATTTTAAAAAAGAAGAAAGAAAATGCGAAGAAAACAGCGATTAATTCAATAGAAAATTGATTGCATTCTCTTTATCCTTTAGCATTGATGGGTGAGTGGTAGAACGATAAATCTTCCTGCGCGAAAACAAATCTTTTTGATATTTTCCACTATTACACGGTGTGATTACGATAATAGAAAAGTTAATTCGGAGAGGTGTCACTCTTGTCATAAACAGATTCTACTATAGGTATACAAACAAAACGAGATATTGTGATTATGGGATAAAAGGACTACACTTTTTGATCCGAGTATACTTTAAACATATCGAACCGAATTTTTCAACTTCAACAGCTTCAATAGCTTTATCATACTCTTTGCTATAAATATATGTTACATTAGGTAAAGTTGGTACGTACAACTCCTGCGCTTATTATTGTCGTTACACATTATTTTTTACCGAAAAATATCAATTGGTAGTCGTTCTACAATTTCTTCCCTCACTCAATTCAACATTATTTTAGTATTATAGGAAATGATGTTGATTCAATTTTTGATGGAAATTGGATGGGTATTTTTTGTGTGTGAACGTATACCCTTCGCAGTAATAATTTTCGTCCCTTCGCAATGCGAATTTATGTCTTTTCTCATTTTATACCTAGCTATTAACTCAGCATGACTTTTTCTCCAATGATAAATAAAATACAAATTTTGGGGATAGGAAGGAAGTATCAGCTTAACCGCAAAACAATATTTAATAAGCAAAAAGGATACGCGATTTACATTTTGAAAGCGCTTTCATAATCGGTTCAATGCAACGGCTAATGGGCAATTTATATAGATTACGTAATTTTAAAGAGCTGTTTACTTTAAGAAAAATTTTTCGACTTTAATACTAGACACTAGGCTGGATTCCAATTTTGAAAGCTAACACAATTCGCTCAGGCCAGAAAAGAGGTGTGGTTCAGTTATATGAAATATTTCAAAAAATGGAATGAATATTTGAGCAGAGCCGGTCATTCCAACTTTTTAAAATTTCCAATGTTCGGACGAAAGTCAACATTAACATAATTCAAACATTGGCACTGCCATATAACCCATTATTTAGAACGGCTGGTAATCTGCTATCGACAAAAAAGCAAATTGAGGGATGATTTCTGGTTGGAATAAGACAGTAAAAGATCAAACGCCAAAAAAATTGGGTCAACAGGGAGATTCATTGATTTTTACCGTTAAATACGTTTCCCATCTTTAAAATATGGTATTTGAATTGATCATTCTCATCAATTCTTTTTAGATATTTTTTATCGATGCAGAATGTAACTCTGAGTAAAACATTTTTCCATGAGATGTCTCGAAAATGCAGCTTTTTTTTATAAAACCCACAGAGTGGCCAGGTAGCCCCTTTTTGATATCTTTTGATTAGTATCATTGAAGTTCATCAAAATTTCCCGCCTTTGGCGGAAACATTCTTTTTTAGGTTTTCGAACTATGGTGCAGGACAAGTAAGACATCTATGCTTGCGGCAGTAAATCACAAACAAACGACACACATTTTCGACTGTTGAACCTCTGCCAACAAACAAAATATTAAAATTCAACGACTGAGGTTTCGGACTATTGGGATCATAACTTTCACCACAATCATGATCGTGATCATTTGCTATCAATAACGACTCTAGAAACAGGCGACAAGCTTATACAGACTAATATAGCGGAAAGTATGTTAAAAAATGAAATAAAGATTTGAAATCTTCTCCGAGAAAATACTTAAATCAAACGAAGTAATAGATTCAGGGTCTATTTCAATGGAATTAAATTACTGAAAATTCCAGAAACATTGTAAATTTTAAGAAATGGTGTTTAAAATAAATTGACTGGTTTACCGAACATTAACACCACGCCATGTGAAACTCTATAGACAATTAATTTTAAATAATGAATACTTTAACAAAAATTCCACCGGCTAACAGAATAGCAAAGAAAACGGTTATCGTTTCGATCCATTCTCTCGTAATTACATCAATAATTCAGGACAATGTAACGAAAAATATTGATAACTACAAACTACCCGTTTTTTTGATGACTTTCACAATGACTTTTTCCCATCAATTTTTATTTTTTATGGAAATGACGCCCGGCTGTTATATCGCTAATTTGCATCTATCCTATAATTCTGATTGCAATCTTCATTTTTTTTTGTAAAAAAAACATTCAACGAAATTATGGTTATGATGGTTCAACCAAATTTGTTACTTCAATTGCCGTAATAAAAGTTTATCGGCGTGATTATGATTAATAACATTTAAATGTTATGGTACGATTGCGGTATAATTTTGCATAAAACCAAATTTTGTTGAAGCTTTGTCGGGTTTTATTTACACAGTCAAGCTGCTTCAACAAATTGATGGTTTGATTTATTGCATTTTATCATTATTACGGAATCAAAATATAATTTAACTACTTCTGTGCCCGACACAGCTGGCGTGTTGTTGGTATTTAAAAAGAAATGAAAGAAAATCGATAGCGGTAAGAATTTGAAGTCTAATTAAAAAATACTCATTAATATCAATCCAGAGGACGACCTGCCGAAAATAATTAATTCTAGCAAAAGGTTACATCATCGAACTACCTTTTGTTCATCAAATTAATTAAAGTTTTGATTAATGTAAATAAATGAGTACTCCGTTGAATGTGGTGAGTGATGAGGCATGGCTGAAATTCAATTCAAAATGACCGATTCTAATTTGTGCTGTAATATCCGCAGATTAATTAATCAAAATTACGGACATATTTCAACGGTTTTCCATCAAAGTAACTAGTTCAGAATTGTATTAAACCATTCCGATGCTATACCTATTCCGACTCCAAATCATTGTGTTCTATATGGAAGTGAACAATACCAATTGCAGCATAATGCTGCAACTGAAATAACCTCGTAATTCAAGCTAATTATTGTAATATTAATTGATTGACAGGCTTACGTTACCATTACTATAATTTACATGCAACCATTAGTTACTATAAAATATGTTATATGTGGACATCACGTCATCACCGCCGACAGTGTGCAATGTGCAATGCCATGACTTTCTACTCAACTACTCAATTTCAGGAAAATATGAATTGTCTCTTTACTTTGGTTATACACCCTCCGGGTAATGCTTTTATTACAACAAAATGTGGAGACTGGAGACGTTAACCACTCGCAGATGGCACAGATATCACAAATATTGAATTCTTGACTCGTTTTCATCAAAACTTTTTCAATAGATTCGTACGAACTCTTGTATTTCCGAAGATCAATTCGCTTTTTTTATCGTTTCTCCTGCTAAAGATAAAACGGTATTTTGTTGACTGTATGTCTAAGGGTATTATTAACCCAAATATTCCCTTCAATAACCGATATCCTGCTGCCACAAATAAATTGAATGACGGTTACTATACTTATATGAATCAAAGGCAGATTTGATATTTTCCAAAAAAATCCCTTTATGTCTGCAAATTGAAGTAAAAAGATTGATTACAAAGGGAATTCGGTTTGACATGACGGAGGTATAGGGTTTCCAATCAAAATAGTTATTGGGAAAAGAATTTTCGGCTCGACTTTTCCTTCGTTTTTACTATTTTCCTTAAAGATGAAGAAATGATGCGACTTTAATACTGGGATACACACAACGAGTTAAAAGTGTAAATGGTTCTCAACCATCTCTGTCACTTCTTTTAATTGAACTATTTTCCACAGATTTGTATAGAAATATAAAGATGAAATTTCTCAGACGTTAACCGTTTGCCGAGTAGTAGAATCTTTTACTTCATATGTTTTAACAAACACTTTGCTATTATGAGACCTAATTAGTAAGAACTTTCGGTGGTGCTGTTGATATATTGTCGAAGTATTCTCTTGGTGTGTTCAAGAATTATTCCATTAGAATCACTTTCCTGGATTATCTCTAAATCTCAACAACTTAGATCGTATACAGAAGAGAATCTGATATGACAACCAACTTTTCACACTATCACATGAAAATCTGAAAATGTTTACAAAAGAAAATTTCGTTAAGTTATCCAAAGCTATTTGTTTGTAAAATTTACAATACTCACAAAACTGTATATGAACAGTTTAGGTTCTTTAGCGATAAATTTACCGCCCTATGCTAATGATGTTAAAATTTTCGTTTGAGTTATTTTGGTGCAAGATGAAGAAATTATATGCAATAAATCATCAGTCGAAAACATCTACTGCCCTTTCTTTACGAAACAAAAAAAAAAAATTATCCAAGAAAAATACATTCAAACCATTTTTTATGTTGAACCTCACTTAATAAATGTCGGTCCACATTCTATCCATTAATTCTTTTCACAATTTCTATTAAATTTGCGTTGGCGGTGTGTATATCAATGTTTTAATAGACCTGGAGTTAACTTAGGCTAACAGTTGGAATTGTAATGAATCAAATCTCCCCCAATGAATATATAATTGTGTTCCCTCTTTTTCCGGCATTACAAATTAAAATTAAGCTCAGTGCTTAGCTTCTATATCTCATATCCGAACGTTCAATGTTGATATTGACCTTAACCCTAACGGCTAGCCATCTGTTAATGACAACAACGAACGAAATAAAGCACTGACCTATACAGTTAATGTGGTTGTATCACAGTATGATTAAAGGAACAAATGAACTGCAATAGTTTCTATCAACATTGTGAATATAGTCTGATGAAGTAATAGATTTAAAATTATTGTATAGCTCTATCGTCTGATTTTCACACACAGAACATATTTGATGCAAAGCAAGAAAGAGAGACACTGAACCATTAACTAAATTATCCAACGATCAACATCAACATCAACGGTTCGTCGACACTATAGATACTTTGAAATTTCTTTATTTCGGGAGAACATGTTTTTATCTATTTAAGTGAATGGACGAACGAGAAAAAGCTCAATAACACAACAGACGACGACATCTAATAGAAAATCTGTTTTCTGTGATTTTACTCGACCGATACAATGAACAATGTGTCGATGTGAAGCTACACTCGTTTTTGTACAATATCTTCAGGTCAGTCGATAGCCTTGACTGTTGAAGTTGAGAGGGATAATGTCAATGATTGAATTATATTTTTTTTGCAGCATTAACGTTGGAATGGTGGGAATTTTTTTTTGTTAGTTTAGTTTTTACGGTGACTATTTCAATATGCACAAGATGAAAATGTTTAATTATTCACTACATTGTCGGCATTGGTGTTAAGAAAAAGCTTTCATTTGAATACATAAAATGGGAAAGAATGTTATGTCGGAAATAAACGTTATAACCTTTACAATGAAAAGTTTCTAAGGATATCAAAACTGAGTTATGGATGAACTGAACGGTATATAATGTTTAATTATTCAGTTACACATAAGATTTGCTATATTACCGAAGGTACGATTCGCATTCGGTATGTATTGTATCAAAGAAGAAAGTATTTTCCCATGTCACACGTCAGACTTTTTAACTTTGATTGATGTTCAACTCCAAACTTTTACCTATATATTTAGTCAATTCAAATGAATGTGTAGTAGCAACTGTCTCTTTTATTTTTATAGACAATTCAACACACAAAACTCCACAAAGTTCATTCTAAATATGGCTTTGAGAATTACCGTACCAGATGTCTCGCAACATTGATGACATGTTCTTATAATATTCTCTCAGGCAACATATTCGAAATCGAAGGAAGGAAGAAAGGAAAAAAAAAATGACAATGAAGCCAAGAATTGAAAAATAAACGTAAAAGCTCCACGCATATATGTATGTATACTAACACGCACATAATGTATAAATAAAAGAAGAAAAAAAAAGTTGCGAATATACCATGACTTCGGCAAAAAAGAAGTTAATTTTGTATAAAATAATGGATAATGGTCGACTAACTGTCGGATATGATTTATGATACTTTTATATATCCAAATCGCAAAATAACCGAAAATATAGTGAACAAAAAACAGAGCATCAGTAACAAAACCCACAGCAACAAAAACAACAACAACCAACGCCAACACCAAAAAGTACCACAACAAAAAAAAATGAAGAATTCGACGATATCCCATTCGAGTTGAGTAAAAGTGAGGGACGCTGAATGTCTAGCAATAATGAAATAATTGAATTAGCTGGAATTTCTCAGGACGTTTAAGATGTCACCACATTCAAACATACTCATTTTGTTCATTTTACTGGAATATTCAACGTTTACGCAATTCATTTTGGCCGATGACGGTCACAGTCAGTTCGAAAAACACGTTGAACCGAACAAAAATGACGAACCCGACAACACTTTCCTACCCGTACCACAAAATCGGATCGGTCCTACGCCATCCACCGACAATTTAGGAGTTGTGCCGGAGTTTCCGCAACGACCTGATTCGGTATATTTTGTCGTCGCCGTTGCTGGTGGAGCTAAAGTCTGGGGAAGAACATTAGCCAGAGCATTGCTCGATATGGGCCATCCATTCACCAGTCCGCAAGGACCACCGTTACGGCCGTTGTACATCGATTTACCACCACACGGGAGGTAACGTTAATCGCAGTAATTGTCCAGTGGGTTTGGTAGTCCTGATTCGGAAAATTAATTTCTTTAGATTTTCTGCGAATGTCTTGATGCAATTGTGTCATCGCATCGATGCTCAACCATTGGCTGGTATGATTGTTATTGGATATGGTCAGGCTGCTCGTGCTGTTGCTCTAGCTGGTAATTCAATGAATATTCCAGTTCTGTGGGCCAAAGGTGGAACAGCGAATTTGAAAGACGGCAACCGAGAGGTAAGTGCTATAGACATCTGATTAACTTTGCAGCAATACGTCCTTGAAACACAAGAAAAAATTCCATTTTAAAGGGAAATTCTAACATGACAATTACCATGCCGAATTTGTTATGGCTTGTCGAAACCGTTTCCACATTCTCTTGTTACGCCTTTTCCGAAATTATGTCGATTTCTATATTTATGGCATACCCAAGAACTATTTAGAAAAAGCAGTGCCAACCGATTAGGAAGTGATGGGCGTGCTTTCCTTTCCCATTCGTCTTTAAGCGAAATTTATGATCTTCCATTACGACCTTCGGTTTTGATTTGATTTTTCTATAATTGCAATCGATATTCAAATTTTCCTTTTATCGCAATTTGTAGAACCATTCGTTTCGTGAAATCACAACCGATTTGAAGAAGGGTATTCGAAGCAGTTCATACACACATACAAATTGTTTACAATTCACATTGCTAGAGATAAAAGTTAAATTCTCGCCAATTTGTTTCAGTTAACGTCTCGATTCCAAGCATTACTCCAACCATCGTCACACGAAATATTAGAAGCGATTAGAGCATTGTTTTTGCAGGTAAAATTAGCGCAAAATTTAAATTCGCTCTGAACCTTGTAACAAAAATTCCCGTTGCAGACCCATTGGCATTCGTTTTTCGTTTTATCCGATGTGTATTCAACAATGGTTCTAGCTAGACGCAATGGAGGTCCACTCAAAGAAGCGCCTCTAGTGCCGACAATATTACCATTACCAGCTAACGATGATCAAATTTTTCGGTACACGGTGACCAAGTAAATGTTTCGGGCAATTTTTACAACCAATCCATTTTCTTTGCAGTCAACTAGCTCAAATATCAAGATCTACGCGAGGTGTTGTACTACTTCTGTGCAACATCGATGTTGCAAGGAAAGTAATGCACGAAGCTCAAAGACTCAATATGATTGGTGGTCATTTCATTTGGATATGGGCCGACACCAGTTCTACCACAGAATTCTATAATGCCGCTTATCATGATATTTCGGAAGTAATTAAGGATACAAAAGATTTACTAGATCGTAGTGAATATTCGTCGAAAAAGACCGATACCGGAAGTGATTCAACATATGATCGTATTAGGGAATTGCTAGAGCGTAAAATGGACATCGATGAAGTGAGTCCGCGTCGCAAGAATGCGGACAATTCAGAAAAACTATTGAATCGATTCGGTTTAAATATGAAAATGAATTTGAACGAGAACGATAAGCCAATCGTTGGTATGAGAAAACGTGATATCGAAATCGATGATAGTCTTAACCAGAAAAGCAATGAAAGTATCGACAATTTTTTTATAAACAATTTGAATACCGATCTCAATCTAGACGATTATCTGGTTGACAATAACAATGTAGATATTGATGTGAAATCGAAAAGAAAATCGAACAATAAACCATCAAACGATACGTCTTCTTATGTTCTTTTTCATCATTTCGTTGATTTTCCGGTGGGATTATTGGCCTTACGACCGGTTCATATGAAAGTGGATCGACATTTTATCCGTTCAGCGGTTCGGCTATTTGCATCCAGTTGGGCCAAAATCGAAAACGAAAATAAATCGTCGAGTAATCGCGATCGGGCACGGGGTGGCAGTGGTGCATCGGCTTCGTCGTCATCATCAACATCATCATCATCATCATCAATGATTGGTAACAGAAATAAATTTAATCAGAAATTTAAACGAAATGCACAAAACCAACTGCACAGCCGTGATGGCGGTGATGCAGTTATCGTTAACAAATATCAAAAATCAAAAATTATTAAAAATAGCACATTTCAAGTTAACAGTAGTTTTTTAAAATCAAGTGACCTAACTAATAATAATAATAATGATAAAATTAACGGTAGTTTTAATCAAATTTTAAGTGGCTTAAACGAAAATAGTAATAATATGAGCAATAATAACAAACCGAGAGTCAAAAAAGATATTCTATCGAAAAATGTGAACAAACGGCGTGGTTCCTGGTGGCAAGTGATGAATGTTACCGATGCAAGAGACTATCAGCTATCGAATCGGCGAACACCACGATATCGAGGCGGTTGTTACGGCAGTCAGACGAAGGAAGAAATTGCCAGCGCTGAATATTTTGCAAGGTAAGCCCCGTTTTCTATTCCAAACAAAACAAGGGTTTCATTCAATTTTCCCCCACTTCCACTGACTTGAAAACCCTTTCAATAATGGTGTGGAAGTACGGACAATGTAATAATTAATCACTAACGGGTAGAATGTCTAATTTTCTCCCAGGTAAACCTTTTTCGGTTGGTTATACCGTGGTCATGGGTGGTCATATAGTTACGTTCATTGTTTCAGTTTTGTTAGCATGTTGGTCATACCGGTACTGAGATTAATAGCAAATAATGCAGAGAAATGATCCAATTAATCATTTATTTTGGGATACAATACAAAAGGAAAATCTATGAAATAAAGTGAAAATTTAAACGAGGCCCGTACGATACATTTACCTAGCAAATTGTTCATAATTTTAAGAAAATAAATTAAAATCTGTGGTATACAAATTGCCTTAAAGTCTAACCAAAACATCTGCTGGAGGTGGGCTCAACGTTCATCAAAGTAACTGAGTTACTAACTATCTATCAAAGTAGTGTACTTGCACGCATCAGATAAAACATAGCTTCCAAGCACTAACATAGATAGTAAACGGGTTTTGCCGAAAGTGTTTTTTTTTTTGAAGAATTGACTTCACAAGTCACGAGACAATAGTGCAGTTTGTCTTGGAATTTCTTATTTTCCCCAGGTGAACACTTTGGAAGCCACCCTTTATTGTGAAAAATGGTGTGTTGACCTTAAGAAAACAGTATGAAATTTCATTTTATCAGATAACTTGTGGCCGAGCGAAGCGACACCCTCATAATGAAATTTTCAACTTTTTTTCCCCTCGAGGAACAAATAACTATTTGATGTGGTCATGTTGTGATTAACCGTTTTTCTCCATCAATTCGTTTAGAAAGATTTGATAACCAAGACAAAGTGACAAGTCAATTAAGAAAAATTGTATTTTCTACCTACGAGTGAAAGAGCTGAAAAAGTACAAATTTTCTCGCCTGAATTGCCATCAAATATGCAGGCAAATATGTCAACAAAGTACTGTTTTCTCTGGGCTGTTTTAGTGGTGAAAATAAGGTTAATCACACCGCACACGAGAAATAGTTATTTGTTAACCGAAGAAAAAAAGTTGGAAATTTCATTTCGAGGGTGGCCTTGCTTAAATGCATTTCAATGCAAAAATTAAAGGGCGGGCGTCATAAACTACAAATAATGAGGTAGCATCGAATGGCTACCCCGCTTCGGAGTTTTTTTTTGGCAATTCGTAAAATATCCAAATCAAATTTGCCATCTATTTGAGTGTTCATGTTATGGCTAAAGCTTTCACTATGCAAAATTATAGTATCCAACACAGGGTTAACCTTTTAGAAACGACAACAAAAATACTCGATGAACTGCGGCAAGTAACCAGCAAAATGTATGTCATAAGCTAATGGAGTAAAAGATTTTGCGTTCAGTGTACAGAGGAATTAAGAGATTTAATGATTACACGTTCCTGTTCCGAAACACTTGCTTCTTTTACTGCCAATAAATGGTTAGGACTTATTTCCTAAATCTAAATTGTACCGTAATTAGCGGGGACTATTTTTGGGAAATATATTCTTGAACATATTTCTGAAAAATGTTTAGCTTGAACTTCTTGTCTCGACAATTATTTTCGCTTTTTGCTACAAAAACTCTTTGTCACTGCCATAGCTCGGTAATATATTTTGCGACTTCAAAACTAGGCTAACGTCGAGTACCTTTCAATTCAGTGAATCTTTTTTATTTATTTTTTATTTTTTAATTCGGTGTGGTTGTGAGCACAAAGCACGGATAGAGTACGGGGACAAGTTCAAAACATTTTTTTATTAAATACCATCACATCCGAAGGGATTACATCCTAATAGGTTCTTTTCATCGTACGTTAGTTGTTTAAAAAATCGACTAATTAAAACGATTCTATTCATAAAATCTACCGCCTGAAGGATTATCGTCGTTATGAATTTTCACTGAATAAAAAAAAAATTAATTACGAAAGCTCATTGTATTTGTTTGATTACGTTACATGCAACATTATAATGATTAAATAAAAGACTTTCAGCATAAAGAAGAGCTGTATGTGGTGCTCTATTTAACTCAACATGTTTTGTTCGTTACTTGGTATACCGATAATCTTGTTGTCGTCATTTGTTGCAAAGACTGTTAGGAAACTGCGTGAATTTCTATTTTATTATCATTATATAATAGTGAGATGTTGTGTAACAAGTTCTTCCGGGAAAATTAGTTCGGTCTACAGATTTCCTTTTCACTGTATTTTATGCTTTCAATTTTAATTGTAATGCAATAAAGTCGTTATTCATTGTGCAACTACATATAGTTCGTGACTGTGGCAATAGATAATTTGAATTTAAAAGCCTCTTAAAATACAATACAATGGCTGCGAAAAGAACTTTACAGGTCGGCGGAGTAATTTATTGATGTATTGTCCATAAACTGCTTATATATGAATTTTATCGCCACTCCTACTTTGTCTATCTATCAATCAATCTATCTCCGCTCTCATATGCTACTGAAATAAAATAGTCAGGTCATTTTTCCATTCAAGGACATTGTACAAGCATTTCTCTTTCATTTAGACTACTTGCGGAAAACACTCAACGTGCATTGGCTGGCCAAAAGCTGTTAGACGGATATTCAGAAAAAGCTTTGACAATTCATTTCGATCTACTCAATCTGGTTCCCGATAACAATCGCAAATCTTTGAAGTCTTTTTACAATCAGCAACAATTTGATGGTATGCCGCCACCAACACCAATTAATGAAACTCCAACTAAATGGCGACGCGTAGGAACGGTATCCGGTCATCATGTACATTTGGATACGATTGTGTGGCCTGGAGGTGATATTGTTGTCTCTGGTAAATTCTTATGAGGATGGGTTCAAAGCATTTTCAGATTTTAATTTTATCTGCCGATGAAATCGTTTTAGGTCTGTCAGCCAGAGCTCGATCTGTGTTTCGGGTCGTTACTGCCCTTTCACCACCATTTGTTATGGAATCCGAATTGGATGAAGATGGACTTTGTCTTCGAGGATTGCCTTGTCATAGGCTGTCTCCGAAAGGTTTGACATAATTATTCTAACAGAAAGATAAATGAAATAAAATTCAACTTGGGTGTTAGGCCGACAAAATTTGACGCTGATGTTCAATGCAATCGAAACGAGAGATCGACTTGAAGAGGACGCAGTAGAGCACGGAAAAGAACTGCCAGCAGAAGAAGAACAGGCGAAAGACAAAGTGGACCATTTGTAAATGCCTCGAATGCGATCCCACAAGCTTTCAATTGAAACTACAATCTCTTTACAGAACAAAATGTTGCTATGGCCTATCAATGGATATCTTAGACAATATTGCTACCGAACTTGGATTTGAATTTCACCTCTATATCGTGCAAGACGAACTGTTTGGTGGGAAGCAAAAAGCATCTAAAAGCTTCTATTCTCGATCGAAAGAAACGAATGACTTTCTGTCCAAGTCTCAGAAGAATTCTGATTACAGAAGTTCCAATACGGGTACGACCAACAAAAATAAGAAACCTGGACGGAAAAAAGGTTAATGAAATGAGGTGAACGCAGATCAATTACCGTAAAATTTGTTTAAAAAAATATTTCAGGCCCAAAATGGAATGGGATCGTGGGAGATTTGATATCAGGTTCAGCTGATATGGCTTTTGCACCATTAAGTGTGTCCAGGTAAAAATTAACATGTTAAGTCATCAACTGTTCCACAAAATTCAAATTCAATTTACAACAGAGCTCGAGCGGAAGTGATCGATTTCAGTGCACCATATTTTCATAGCGGAGTGTCACTACTTGCCGCACCAAAAACAAAGTCCGAAATTCCACTCCTAGCATTTTTATTACCGTTTTCTCCGGAACTTTGGATTGCTATTTTTACATCGCTAAACATAACTGCGATTGCAGGTGAAACATATGAAATTTGACCTCTATGAGTTTGACCAATAAAATAATTTAAAAAAAAATCCGCCCAGTTGCTGTATATGAATGGTTGAGTCCATTTGGATTGAATCCTTGGGGAAGGCAGCGTAGTAAAAATTTCAGCATTTCTTCAGGTAAAAATCGTACCGTGTCTCGATTGGTTAAAGTTTCTAATGTTTTTGGCATTTCCTAAATTTCCAGCTCTGTGGGTAATGTGGGGATTACTTTGCGGGCATTTAGTTGCTTTCAAGGCTCCTAAATCGTGGCCGAATAAGTTTTTGATAAACGTTTGGGGTGGCTTCAGTGTTATCTTCGTTGCTAGTTATACTGCCAACATTGCTGCACTCATTGCTGGCCTATTTTTTCATAATGCTGCCAGCAGTTACGATGCATCGGTAAGCATATCAATCGTGTTACCAAATTGATTGATCATTTCTAAGAAATAATTACGAACACTTCCTCAGTTACTCACACAACGGGTCGGTGCGCCAGTTTCATCTGCTGCTGAGTATTATGTTCAAAATACAGACCAGTACCTCTGGGAACATATGAAGAAGTACTCGTTGGAAACGCTAGAGGACGGCATCCGAGGATTGAAGTAGGTTTTTTTAGCTTTCGCAAATGCTGATTTATTCCCTACTAATTGGCAACTCTGTACCTCAGAAATGGCAGCTTGGATTTACTAATGGGCGATTCGCCAGTTCTTGATTATTATCGTGCCACGGATCATGGATGTCGACTGCAGCGAATCGGAGAGACATTCGTGGAAGATGCATATGCTATAGGAATGACCAAAGGTTCGTTTTTCAGCGGAATTATATTTCATTGATTCGGTGGAACGTATTTTTTGTTCGTTTCAGATTTTCCGTTAAAAGATTCCATATCAGCTCTCATAGCAAAATATTCGAGTAACGGATACCTCGACATTTTGACGGAGAAATGGTACGGTGGACTGCCGTGCTTCAAATTTGAAGCAGATATTGTGCAGCCCAGACCGTTAGGTTAGTGTTGTGGAGCTTCATTAACTTTGATACACTCTCACTTTTCTCTAAATTTCATAAGGTGTTGCGGCTGTTGCTGGTGTGTTCCTTTTGTTAGGTTTGGGAATGGTACTGGGCGTAATAATTCTAATATTCGAGCACTGGTTCTACAAATACGCGTTGCCGACGCTACGACTAAAGCCGAAAGGTACAGTTTGGAAGAGTCGAAACATAATGTTCTTCAGCCAGAAACTCTACCGTTTCATTAATTGCGTTGAGCTGGTATCACCGCATCATGCTGCCAGAGAATTGGTTCATTCCATTCGGCAAGGTCAAATAGCGAGTTTGTTCCAGAAGAGCATCAAACGGGTTAGTTAGCGCAATTGGTAATATCGATGAGTTTCCTATTCGTAATCAAATTTTGTTCTAGAAGGAAGATGAACAACGACGGCGACGAAAGAGTAAGGCTCAATTTTTCGAAATGATTCAAGAAATACGAAGGTAATCGTGTGACAATATAAGGAAATAATTTTCGGATTTTGCTGATTTTTCCTTTCTTAATCCAATATGTAACAGGGTGCAACAAAACGAAAAAGAAAATGCAAATCTGGCAACAGTCGTAGAAGTTGACACTTCAATGGAGCAGCAGAAAAGTCCGCCACAAGTAAAGCCAAAAGTCAGTCCAAAACCGAATATTTTCTCCGCGCTACGTAGAGAAGGCCGCTCTAGATCTAATTCGTCTGTATTAAGCATACGACGCTTTAGCACCGACAGTATACTCGGAGAACGGATGGATAATATAGGACGACGGCTAAGTCGTGACATAACTGCCTCGCCGCCCGATCTGGGTCGACATTTTGAGACATTCGGTAAGGCTGCTTCATCCAACACCAAATTCGACAACGACAACAACAAATTTGAAACGTTCGGTGGCAAGAGTGGCAACAAAATTGACTTGCCATTCAAGACAAAAGTAACGAAACGTCCAGCGCTTAACTTTGAATCGTACCATCGAGATAGCAAAAGTGGTTTCGAGTTACCAATTGTCAAAGAAGGACTCGAACCGCCAATCTATCAGGAAGATCGCAGCAAAGCGGTGCTCAAAGCTAAGCTGCACCGAGAACTAACAGCGAAATATGGCCCTAAGAAATCGAATGATTCACTGAAATCTCCACCGCCACTACCCAAAAAACCGAACCGATCGCCGAGAGTCCACATTCGGCACAAAAGCGCCGAAGGTTTGGACTCGGACACTAACAAATCGGACGATAGCCTAAGCATGCACAAGAGCAGCATTCGACCACGATTGCCGCAAATGGGTAAACTGAGCAGAGAGGATTTGCTGCGACTGAGCCACAGTTCACAGTCCGAAATACACGAGTATTTGAAGAATTCAATGGAATTGGATTATCAGGCGCAACCACCTTGAAGTGGAGGTGATTTGTAAATAAAATGAATAGAATGATGAAGGTATGACCGCTACCTTCGGTATAAGTTTTCCTAACGGCCACATTTATTATACGCATGACATAAATTGAATAAAAAAAAACAAAGAAAATTTATGCCCAAAAATAAACGTTTTGCAAAATGATGAGACAGAAAAAAGTTACAAAAGTTTTTCGTAATACCACAAGCATCTGGGAGAAACATTTTTTTTAAATTAAATTTAAACGTAATGATGTGTTTCAAAATATTGTAGTTCTCTTCCGAGGGTATAAAAAAACGTTCAAATAAAATTAATCACAAGAAAAATAACATAAAATAAAAAGCAAAGATTAAATTAAAATAAAAAACTGAAAAACTTGTCTATAAAATGCCAATGAAAAAGAGTTACTAAATTTAACAAAAAATTGAAAAATTTAAAATGACAAATTCTAAGAAAATAGAAAATTATATTTAATGAAAAAGAGGAAAAATGTTAGAGAAATTATTTAAAAAATAAAATAAATTTATTTATGTTCATAACACTTTGCTGAACATTGCAACGACCATTTTAGAATTTTAGATAGTAGAAAACAACAAAACCAAACAAAGATAAAAAAAACATTAAAATGTGAATTAACAAAAATAAAAATGATGGAAAATTAGAACACAAATTAGCCTTATGTATAGTTGAGATATTTTTACTTCATTTTCATTTCCATTTTACTCTGTGAAACTATTAACATAATACTGGCGAGTATTAAAATAAAAACATTGAAGAAGAAGAAAGGAAATAATATTGTTATTGATTTTTAAATTATTATACTGGTGACAACTATTATATATTTGAATTGTATAAAAAAAAGGAAACATTTTAATTATACTTCTATTAGAAAATAAACGGAATGATAACAACAAGTTTAAAAATATGGTTGACTTACATAATTTCCTGATGGAAGCAGCAAAATACTCTTTCTAGCATACAAACTTCGTTTTGGCGCAGTCAAAATACCACCTTATTTTGACAAGAATGATACAAAACTTTAAGTAGTTGCCGCCCTGCGCTTTTTTAACACTAAAAAAACACAAATTTCCATTTTTTCCGTTTTAAAGTATTAAATATGTGTTAAAAATACCGATTATTTCTGGATGTTTTCTACCTTCCCGTTACATTAAAGTCGAAGCAATATAATTTGATCGATTCTATTCATTTTTAAATAATTGTAGTTTTTCAAGAAATCATTTCGAAAACAATACAGTATAAAAGCTTACACATGCGCATTAGAGCTGTTTACTCGCGGTATACCTGCGGGTAATCCGTTCAAATGCACGTGTCTAAGCTTTTATACTGTAATGTTTTCGAAATGATTTCTTCGAAAACTACAATTATTTAAAAATGAATTAAATGAGTAGAATCGATCAAATTATAATGGTCCGACTTTATCTCCTAAGCAACGACTTCGATCGTATTGTTTCTTTCACATTTATTTATGAATTGAAGTAGCGCAGTCGGGCTTTCCCGTCGTCTGAAAATCAAAGAGAAAAAAATTCCATTTTTTCAGTTTTAAAGCAACATATATGTGTGAAAAATACCGATTATTTCTGGATGTTTGCTACCTTCCAACACCAAAATGACGGCTAGATGGAGTGTTGGTAGTAGCGTAGCAGTGCTTCTAGCACGAACACTCAATTTTCCAACGTCAAAAAAACTCTAAATTTTCAAATATATATGCGTGTAAGATTACATGTGTTGTCTGTTTTTATTCACACCAAGAAATCATGATTCCTATCTCTATGACATAATTCAAGGCCTATTTTGATTAGCCTCCATTATCGCATTAGGCTCCTTTAGCATTAGCCTCCATTAGCATTAGGCTCCTTTAGCATTAGTCTCCATTAGCATTAGCCTCCATTAGCATTAGCCTCCATTAGCATTAGCCTCCATTAGCATTAGTCGCCATTAGCATCAGCCTCCATTAGTATTAGCCTCCTAATATTTCTTATGTTCATGCTAGAGCTGTGGTAGCAGTCAAAATGGTGATTAGAATTTTATTTCAACCGATGATGAATGGTGTATGCCTTAATGAAACTGGAGATATTCGTAAGGATGGCAAATCGGCTCATTAATCTTCAACACATTCCCAAATTATGTCAAAATAATACAAAATATCTATGGCCTTCCATGCTGAAATTAGACCATACCTGATTTATACAGTGACGAATTATACCAATGGGCTATATTACGGCCGCTATAGGAGCTAGGCACTGGAAGATCAACAATGAACAATTATAGTGGTATCCCTCAAATTGGCGCCCTGTCAAAAACTTTTTAAACTGATTTTTTTTAAGTCGCAATCGGCCAAAGTACCTTAGAATGGGCGCATCGTGGTATGTTGTTTCTTAAAGGGATTATGCTATGCATCAAAGCTTTCAAGTATTGCCCTAGCATACCTTAGACTTAGCGTACGACGAAATGTTAAGGCACTTAGAGGAGGATGGATCGATTTTAACCTTTAAAATCCACATCCAGTGGCTTGTGTAGCTGAAAAAAACCAAATTTGTGTCATCATTACTTTTTTGTTTCCCCACACTTTTGAGTATCCCACGGATGACTCAAATTCATACGAAAAATAGATTTTTCATGTAAAAAATCAGATTTTCAAATGCACATGGGATACTCTACAGTGTGCGAAAACGAAAAAGTAATGATGCTACAAGTTTAGTTTCTTCCAGCCTTCTAAGAAGTTTCTCCCAAGTTATATTGACGAAACAGCTCTGATTTGGTTATATAACGCTATCTTCTCGTCTAAAAGTATACCTTTCCCTCCTTAGAGTAATTATAATTACTCTAAGTTTCCCTCGTCCTTTGACAGCATAAAGCACAAATCGATTTGAGGAACATATCGGTCCACAATTTACATATATTTTTTTGGTGCAAAGTTGATTCACAATCATCAATCTTCAACATAGTCAATTTTCAAAGTTTAAGAATTTCCCACGTTGTAACCAAGAATTTACAAACTTCGTCTAGCTCGTCTAACTGGCCTAACGGACTAGGCTTGAAAGTATTGTTTTCCCTAGTTTCTGTCCTTATGTTTCTCTCTCAACAGCAGGCAAAAAAGATAAGATGGCACCTTCTATTAGATGGATGATTAGAAAAGTGACATATTTCTTTCAATGATCAGTTCGTGCTATAATAACTTCGTTGCCTAAAATCTACCGTCCACAATAGATACGTAAGTAATTAATCCAGAGAGATGCTAATATGACGGCTGGGACGCCGTTTCGACGGATAGAGGGAATTTGTCCATCATTTCTGAAAAAAATTGAACCGTATGCGACCAGCTGTCAAATTGAAAAAGACATAACCACAGATTTTTTTTAATACTTCCACCATCACCAATTTTAATGAAATAAATTGCTAACATGATCCTTGTGGGATCAGAATGAACGTAAGTCCATTTATTTATAAATCAGATTCAGTATTCGTACACTATTTCCGAATTGAAAAAAGCAATTTTGGAGACCAATTTTTGAACGAGTATATCTCAGATAATACGAAAGTACCTTGCAAATAAAACCCTTTACGTTAATTTTGACACCGATGCAAACGTATGTCCATATTCTGCTTCTCGAATCATTGTAGTCAAAAATTAATTATTTTGTAAACAACCGACCAATTTTGGAAAAAGTCAGCCATTTTTGACATTTCATTCGTTATATGAAAAAGGCTGACAAATTCCCTCTATCCGTCGAAACGGCGTCCCAGCCGTTATCTTAGCATCTCTCTGAATTAATCCCATAATTTGTTTTAATGCAGGCTATCTAAGACGATGGAAGTCATTATTGTTATATCTGTCGTCGTTGATGCAGGCAACGCACTTCAAGCAAAAGTGATCATAGTCGACAGCTGCCAAATAGAGTACTATTTTGTATGAAATGGTTTTTTTACAGTGGACTCTCTCGACACACTCTCAACTTTCGGCACCCTATTTATAGTACCACTCATGCTTGAAGTGCGTTGATATAGCACATTCATATAATCGCGCCATAGGTCCACGCAATGTTTCCTTCATTTATATTTTATGCATAGTGGCATTGTAACACCATCCCAAACAGTGTACTTGACATATTCACACTTTGGCGCCATTACTTGTGTCACGTCGAGAAAGTTTATTTTAATGAAATATTTTGCTAGTTTTCAATCGTATATTTTATCGCAGTTTATTGAAATAATTTAGATTAAGTTCGTCGAATAGAATACGAAAATTTAATGCACCATTTTGGCGGCATGCGAGGTAAATTTAATGGTTGTACGTCCATAATAATGCTGGCAATAAAAAGTTTTCGGAATGAAGTTATGGAATTCAATCATAGTGTTGGCAACCTCATATACACGAATGCATCAAGTGCATACTGGTAGTAAACAATGAATGTTTTTCAGAGACAAAGCGACGGTATAGCCCGTTTCGATCTTAAAATTTTGCGATAGAGTTTTTATCATGAATGAAGTCTATAAATCGAGAAAACTCGAACTTATCCCGAATATACTTAGTGTGAACTAAAAGGAAACATCAGAAGTCTTATCGAAGACAGTTTCACTTCACACTTTCCATTCCTTAGAATTTCTGTGTTTTGTCAAAGAAGATGAACCTATTCATTCGGTCACTAAATAAAACAGGAACTTAGATGAAGGTTCTGGTTGCTTCAGGCCTTGCAATATGACACTCCCTCTTCACCTTAAAATCCAACTTTAATCTCTAACAATATTCCATGAACCTTCTTCCAGAATGACAACAATCAAAAACTTTTTCTCACCAACGAAAACATCACTGGCAATGACACCATCACCCGTAAAAAGTGAAAGAAAATCGAATCATGCCCGGCCGGACAACAAACTGATTGTGTCGAATATGAAGTCCGTTATCAATTCGGTGAAGTTGCACAAAAAGCATAAGAAGAGGAAACGCAATTTGGACGAAACGCCGGAAATTCACGACATTTCCAACATATTGCAGAGTAATTTGAGTTTCATATCACCGAGTCGGACGGAAGTGGAACAGAGTCATGTGGAACTTACAGAAGGTTAGTCTAAGCGAAAAACAATTCGGGGAATTTATTGACTAAATGGAATGTGTTCGAATTTACAGTGACAACAATACCTGAAGTGAAGCCTGTCGACAGTTCCATGATTGCTTTAGAGGACAGTTCTAAAGAGAATAGTTCGGTTGATGAAAATACAGCTACAACGCCGGTATCTATTGAAACAAAGTCGCAATCGACATCCAATGCATTCGAATTCATGATGACCGCACGCTATAAATCTATTGGAACCAATTCGCCAGGACGAGAACTAACTAATAAGGAGAGCAAAACGTTAGACGCTGATCGTGAGGCAAATGTAAAGCGAAAACTAATGCTAGAAGAATGGGCAGATCGAAAAGGTAGAGCAAAGAAACGGCAAGTGGAGGCAGCGGACGATGAGTATATTGGCATGGTGATGGATAAAAGAGCCAAACGTCTGCGAACGTTGTTGAAAAATGGGAAAAAGCAAAAGAGCACCGACGAAGTAGCGGTTCCAACAAAAACGTCCAATGAACTGAAGTCGGTTCCAGCAAAACCGCTAAATGGATTGAAGCTCACAAAGGGGAAAAATAGAATTGAAGACAGCGAAGACGATGATTTGGATGAAAGTGAGAAATCGTCGACAAAATCGTATCGAACACCTAATGGCAAAAGAAAAGGAACCAATCCGATTCCAGAGGAGTCATTTATCGAAAAACTTTCGTCACCCGTCAAGAAGCGTGACAGTTTATTAGGATACTTTAGTAAATTGACAAAAACACCGTCCGTTGATGGTTCGCCAACAGTTTCTGAAAATGGATCAATTACAGCTGCTTCTTCTGATAGCAAAAATCGGATTAAGAAACGAGGACGTCCAAAGAAAACATTACCAGCTGATGAAGCCGTGGTGGCCACACAAGTAACAAATGATCCTGATACACTGCGACGAGATACAACACCTGCGGTAAACGTAATGGACGAAGTGGCAGTTATCGAAGATAGCCGAGACATACCCTCGTCATCATCAATATCGGAGTCATCAAAGCCGTTGAGCGAAGGTCGACCGAAGCGATTATGTCGCGACAAGAAAATATCGTATCTAATCGACGAAGACTATACACCAGTGCGGTCCCGAGAGAAAAAGGTCGTCGACAAAGAACATGTTACGCCAAAGTCAACTGCAAAACAGTCAAAACCAACAAAACTTGCGCCAATATTTGCAAAGGCCGTTCCGAAACCTTTCATCGATCCCACCGTAATACGCGCTCGCCATGAATTTCTAATGTCGGGAATTCCCGAAAAGATGAAATTAGAAATAGAAAAGCAGCGACAGTTTGAAGAGCTCTACGAGACGGAATACGAAGTGTTTCCGAAGGTCAGTCACGTTGGTTTCCACACAGAAGCCAGCTGTGTTGAAGTTGACTTGTCTAAATTTAATATTCGATTTAGACCTGTGGTTGCGGAAGACGTCGAAACACATTCACGTCATGCGAACATACTGAAGATTAAACAGTGTCAAGAAAACGCAGAGCCGAATGGTGATGCCGCAACAACGGACCAGAAGGATTTGGTCAGGCAACTCAAACAGAATGACGCAACTGAATTTCCATATTATCGATGTTTCAAGCAGCTGAGGCGGAAAAATGCATTAGATCCGACCGTCGAAGACGCTGATTGTGATAATAGCATCGAATTGGTCGTTGAGAAAGTACCAGCAGCAAATGGCAATGAATTGTTTACAGAGAAATACAGGTCATTAACCTCGTCCGACGTGCTGTTGAATACAAAGCCGCTGAACGAATTGCAGAAGTTTCTCTCATCGTGGAAGGAAAACATGGACGGGAAAGAATGCGCAAATTCCAGCGATGAATTTGATACGAATTCGAATAGTGGCATGTCATCGATGAATAAAGCTATCGTACTAACTGGACCATCCGGATGTGGTAAAACTATGTTTGTCTACGCATTGGCGGATGAGATGAATTTCAAAGTGTTGGAAATAAATGCTGGGGCTAGGCGATCCGGCAAAAAAGTGTTGAAAAAATTACAAGAAGCCACCCAGTCACACCATGTGAACAACAACCAATGCAGCCAAGGTGACCGTGTCAGGAATACAAAGTCGAAGTACAGCCAATCGGAAGACAGCGAGGATGTGAGCGCTTCACAAAAGCTGTCGTTGATTTTGATTGAAGACGCCGAAGTTGTGTTCGAAGAAGATATAGGATTTGTCGAGTCCATCAATCAATTGGTTACCACTACGAAGCGGCCAGTGATTCTCATCACCAACCAGATCAATTGCCCTCATCTAAGTCGATTCATCAACCGAAATATGATTTCGTTCGCAGTGCCCAGATCGACGATAGCATCGAAATGGTTGGCAACGTTATCGATCGCCGAACAATGCTACGTTCCGGAAGATATGTGTAGAACACTTTATCAACGAAACAATTGTGATTTTCGGAAAACGTTGCTAGAATTGCAATTTTTCATCCAAAGTACCAATCGTACACAGCTTGGCAACACTGTTGTGCACTCCAACACCAAATTACGTGAATTATTTTTCAACGATCAAAATCAGTGCGAAAGAGTTGTCGCGTTTCCGATTGATTTTACAACACTCAATAAGACGAATCGGATATGGAGTCAACGAAATGCGGACGAAACCAATGGCAGTGGTACAACAAAAGTGAATTCGGACTCATTGAGTGATATGACTGACTATTTGAACAACATTTCGATGGCACAGTGGTTAGAGCAAAAGACTGACAGCAGTGATCGACTTGTAAATCACTTAAACGACGATATTAGTCACTTCCTGGTCGAACAAAGTATCAAAATTAGCAGTCCGAATCATCCAAATTACGTAGAGGCGACGTTCGAAACCGATCCGATGAGGTAAGAGTTCAAAAAGTCAATTATTTTTCGGTGAAAGACTGAAAGTCGACCTCCTTTTCAGACCACAACAACTGGCATCAAATATCACCAGCCGAAATCTTCATTCAACTCGAGCATTCAACGTGGACATTGAGCCCTGTTTACGTTCAATTTGTCGTTCTGAATTGCTCCGTTCGCATAAAGAAAGGCGCAGCAGCCGCTTTTACCACTATCTTCGAAGTGCAAATACAGATTCGTTCAGCACAAAAGTATTGGACGATCATTGCTTGATTTTCAGTAGCGAGTAACGTTCGCATGCAAACGATGTGCTTCATTGGATTGAATGCACAAATCTTTAACTTATTCGTTAAGACAGTACGTAGACCTAGCGAATGATTATTTTGTTCAGTTGTTGCTGCTGTTGTTGTTGTTGTTGGTTATCGCAGCCAAACAAAATAAAAATATTTCTGCAATAGAATTGCGGTTTTTTATTTAAATTGAGATGCCGTGATTCAAATTTGATGGACACGAAATTCACTGAATATTCCTGTTTACTCATTCTTTGTTACTCATTCGTACCTTAATATAGGAAAGGCTGGTTGGTTCTTGATGGCGAAATCTTTTAAGTACGGTCGGTCGATAATCTCCAGTTTGCAAATCGCATATAAAACGACTGCCTTCACATATCGCAGACCTTATCATGCCCGCACGTTAGTAAGCGGGCGTGACGCAAGTTTCACCACTTGTCAACAAATTTTCTTCGGTTAAAATGGCGTTATGATAGGTTTCAGGGTAAAACTTCACAGAACAACCGAATTCAGTGTAAACTAGTACGTCGTCCCACACCCTATAGGCTTAGTTTGTACTAGAGATACATCTTTATTTACTGTAATGTCAAAATATTCATAATTGGTACCCCGGTTTCAGTATCTACGTGGAGTAAATGAACCCACTGCAATAACTGGCACAAGAACAGATTTTTTTAACGGTCATTATTTGGCCTCTTATTTTATGGAACGTCCGTAACGCAGTGCTTAGGGAATGCAATACCGGTATTAATACAGCGGAAAGTTTTTAATGAGAAAATATGAACAAACTTTTAAATAAATTTAAAAAAAAAATACTTTAGAAATCTTTATCTAAAAAATGGACGGTACTTCGTTTTGCACCTTGTATGCTCACGAAAACGTGATACGACCGTACTCAAAACATAAAGGTTAACATTTTGAGCGCATTTCCCAATTGATTGTGGGCATTTTTTGAGAATTTTTACAGATTTTTACGTCAACACACTAGAGAGAAATAAATGAAAAACAAAATTCCCATTTTCTTCAATAACTCCATTTTGGAGTTTGATACTAGGCCAAGACCTTTCGAATGATGTATCATAAGCTTAAGTTCCTTTGGGAGCACTTTTTACATTCTAACCCTGCTATGCCTTTTAAAAGAAGAAATTTCGTAATTTCACGAAACAGTCTGACATTCATCTGGACCTTTTTTCCTTTGCCAAATGTCAGACCATGGCACTGCTCCTAGCACTAATACTCGTTACGTGTTCATTAAAGAAATGCAAGGCCTATTCTATTACCATCAGCCTCCATTATTATTATTATTTTCTATGTTACAGATACAGATACGCGGGTGACATACCACACTTGATGATAACATGGCGGATTTCATATGTAGAATCATCAGAAGTGGTGTGTTCCCGCGTATCTAATAAAATGGCGATCTGCGTGACCTCCCCAAAGTTTACAGCCTTGGGAGCAGTGCTGTGGCCAGACAAAATTATTAAAAAAGGAACGCAAACTTAAACTCAACTAACGCACTGTGCGTTGACTCAACTCAATTCAACATCGTTGTCAATATTCAATGTTTATCAAATTGATTCCGTATCAGACAGACTAGTGTAAAAAGAAAGTTTTCAATTTTTGCTGTTTTTTATCAACATGTAAATCAAGGCTGTATATAGCCTTGATGTAAATATCACACATCAAGTCTGATGATAAAATTAAAAATGAAAGCTTTGATGACTCTGCCTCTGAATTTATTTAAAACGAAGAAATATTTTCAGTTTGAAAAAACCTGACTTCTTCTTTAATTTGGACAATAAAAAGTTCATCGGTTAATGGGTTTAATGAGACGAAAGAAGAATAAATTGAATTTGTTTTTCATTTAAACGTTGTAATCTCTAACTTTAAAAGTATTCTCCTTCTGGTCCATTAAAAACAAGGCATCAGAACAGTCGGAGCGTTTGCTGCGACTTAGCCCCGTACAACCCGTAATCCTATTTCGTCCGCAACCATAATACGTCCGTAGCCCTAATAAGCCCGGAACCCTAATACGTCTACAACCCTCTAATGCGTCTGTTACCAAAATGCAAGTCAAGTTGGGCATTGTCAAATTTACTGAAACTGTTCATTTTTAAAATTGCGCATAGCGCAATTACGAAAGCCCGTACGAAGTACCTTTTAAATAAAACCAACAATTTACGACATTATTTTAGAAACCCAAAATTTTTTGCCAACTTTCCATTGGGTATTCAATTACCTCTCAAATGAAACAAAAACTAGCAAAATCGGATGAGATTTACTCGATTTATGTGCAAAAAACACTTAGGGCCGAGTAACGACCTTTGAGCCCTCCCAACAAGCTCGCGTTGCATCTTATCCAAAAACAAGGTTCAGCAACTTTGTTCTACTCGTCAATACCTTTCATTTAATATATCACAAGCAGCTATTGCGTGCGTATTTCGGTAGATATCGTCGAAAGACTGAAAAACACCTATAGGGCCCTAGCTCTGGAGGGGCCGACCCTACCATGCCCATTTTCGAACTTGACCTTACTTTTGTCGATACCAATCGGGGAAAAAAAGAATTTTGAAAAAAGGTTGTGATTTACTCAAGAGGGGTCACGGACGGACGGACGGACGGACGGACGGACATTTTTTTTATTGCGGATTCGTCATCTATGAACATAACCAAATGCTTTGCCCTTACTGTCTGCTTCCAATTCGACGTGTTACAAACGGCATATTAATCTTATAAGCCCCCAGTACTTCGTACGGGGCTAAAAAGTCTGCATAAAAGTCACATTAGTATTAAAAATTTTGTCGGCTAGACTGCCAATAATATCTGAAATTCAATGAATCCTTGTACATTTATGCAATGCAACTTATTTTCATTTAGATTTATTGCATGATATAGCACACACTGTTGAACGACCCTTCAAGACCAGATGAGTGTTATTTACGTATAGTACACTTAAATCATTTATGCATTTCATTTAACTTAGTTTGCAACGGAATGATAACAATTTCTCTGCATGCCATCTTCATTAATTTTCTGGTACCTTCTTAGTCCCGTACGGTGACCACTATGCCGTTTGTAACATGTGGAATTCGACTTGAGTAAATGAAAACCGATTTTGAAAATATTATTTTGAAAGGTGTGAGATCGACTGAGTAGTTTCTTAAATAGTGCTCCTTTTGAGGACAGATTTAGATGGTATGTTGGTTCCTAAAGTTACATCACAACTCATGGTCCAACATCATACCAGTTATCTTCAGGATTTTGAAGGATTTTTGATAGTTTTTTTGAGTTTCTGGATTTTAGGAGTTATTGAGGTGGTAGCATGTTCCTACCAGTTCTAGAATACAAAGAAAATGAAAGGAATTCTGAGGTTTTATTTTAATTATTTTATAGACTTTCGGAATTATTGTGTTAGCAGTTAGTTCCCAAAATTCCAAAACTCTATATGGTTCACGATCTTCCCAGTTCTAGAATTCAGGAAATTTGAAGAATTTGGGCAACGTGTGGGGCTTTTTTGGGTTCCTTTCTGGACTTTTGTGATTGTTGAGGTGGTAGTCTGTTGGTTCCTAAGTTTCCATCGTAAATTTATGGACGTAGGTGGTTTTGCTAATGAAAGGCACGGGCTTTCGTAATTATGCTATGCACTCTTTTTGAAATGAATACTTTCCGTAAAGTTCTTCAAAGATTAGCACTACGTAGGCTATAGTGTAACGGACGCTTTAGGTAAACGGGATCGTACGGGGCTAACATCGTTTCGTCTGCCACGTTCTCAAATTGTTTAAATTGATTAAGTCTAATAAGTATGGTCTACTTTACCAAACCGTTTAACAATTATAAAAGTTATTTTCAGCATCTTTAGGCAGTAGATGCTTGTTTTATCACTTTACCTTTGTATTGTAATCTATGAACTTTCACACCACTTTTATGAATACAAAGAAGAAATTTACATGAATTAATTGTCCGTCCATCTCATTTGACTGTACAACTCGAGTAAGTCGAAATCAATTATTATTGCATGAATTCTGAAAAGAATGCAAAATTGGAAAAGAATGGATAAAATAGCTCTGCGGAGCTATACCTGAATAAGCGGTGTAACGGTTTTTTTTTTGAAGTTGTGAAGAGAACGTTGTGATCATAACGAACGTAGATTGGAGATTGAAGATAAATTTATTATTTTATTTTCAAACATTGTTCAATTTAACATTTCAATGGGATGAGGAGATTGTACTAACTAATCTAAGATAACGTCAACGAAACAAATCTTTTAACATTTTAGTAGCTCACCCAATACAGTTTTCAACCAAGTTTTTTCGTAATCTAGGATCTCGGTGTCTTCTTCACTGTCTTCATCAAACGTATCCATATAGTAAACGACCAAAAACATAAGAAACCACAGCTGGAGCTCATCACACCGATCCATCTCATTTTTAACGTTTTCAATTGTCTCATCAACACGTTCAAAGGCCGCTCCAGTTAAAACGGTTCCGAACATATTCATGTAATGATTGATCAGTTCATCTCGATGTTTTCTATGAATAATAACATCTAATGCGGGTACTTTATACAAAAATTCGAACAGGTCAATGGCTGGCGAATGAAAATTTGCGTAGGCAAAGTCAACCTATAACAATGTGGAGAAGATATGTCAACAAAATCGTGGAGCATTATCGCTGTGTTATCCTTACAAATATCCCATTGGCCACTTCACCACCATTCGTTTTTAACAAAGTGTTTTGGAATTTCATATCCCCATGGCAGAGCACTTTGCATGCAGCATCGTTCGGACTATAGTACAAATTTCGTACCGTTTCAAATAATTCTTCTGTTTTACCTTCAAGTTTCTCGACAATATTCTCGAATCCGTCGAATTGCTTCATCATAGCAATACACTTGTCCATGTCTTCACAATAGCTTATGTCTTGGTGAAAATCAAAGTAAATGCTATCCAATTGTCCCACCGTCTCGTTCATTTGTTTATCCAACACAAAAGAAGTAGCATGGAGTTGGGCTAGTTTTCCTATCAGCATTTTGGCCGCATCAAATGAAATTTGACGGCGATCCTTTATTGTTGTATATCCCAAGGAGACCATGTCTTCCATTATGAGTATCGGAATTGGTGCATTGTGATTGGTTTGATAAATTTGTCTGGCAAAATTTTTTATTTATTTTCTCATAAATAAAAAACAACGAACCGAAACAGTTTCCAGAGGACATACCTTGGCGCCACACTATTCAAGCCCATACCATACAACATTGAGTCTATTTTCGGCAAGATTTTCTCATACACCTTCAGTTCGGTATCGAATTGTGCTGTTTCCGTCACATATTGCAAGTGGGTGTTGTGTGACTGGTCTGGCACATCCGGTAATGTTTTAACGATTGCATTAATTTCGTGCACATTGTCATCGTTACTTGCACTGTCCCGTTTGTAGTGTAAGTTTACTTTGAACATAATGCTTGAGAAATGGTCACTGATGTCGGCCGAATTGTCTTGTATATTGTAGTCGATCAATTGAAGACTCGGATCGTTGGTGTATCGTAGTAAAGCTTTGTCCAATAAAGTTTTGTTGAAGCTTACAGGAATTTCACTGACGTCAGACATTCTAACAATTTGGCTTTTTTTCACTCTTTGCAAATACTTTGATAACCGAACAAGTTTGAATCGATTAAATCAGCGATGTATGATCAGATCACACAGAGTTTTTTTTCTGTTCAAATTAACAATAACAACCTTTAGTTATACAGCACAATGTTCAACTAACACAGAAAAATGTTCACACTTTTGCTTGTTTATAAGGCGAGAGATTAACCTATTTTAGAAATTATGAAGCTGACCCAGATAAGTATGTGCAGTTTTGTCAGCGTGTGCACTGTGCATGTCTAGTAATTAGGGTGTCAAATATTAATTTAAACTTTTCGAGCTTTCAAAGTAACGGCTAATTTTAGCATATTTTTGGCCACAAAACTGGGTCGACAATTTAACAAAATAACTGATATCGCTGAAGGTGACGCATTATGCGCCTGTACGCAAAACTTTTATCAACAAAATATTGACTCAAAAAATTTTAGAAAGAAAATTTAACAAAAATTGCGCCACAAAGTGGCAAATGATTCGGCTTTCTTCCGATAGAATTCCATTCTTTCAGTACATATTTTTCGATATCTTAGCCATTTTCCTAACAGTAGTTTCCTCAACATCTGCCACTTGTGACGCAATTTTTTCTAAACTTTCTTTCTCAAAAATTTTGAGTCAATAATAATAATGATAAAACTTTTGCGTACAGGCGCAGAATGCGTCACTCTCAGCGATATCAGTTATTTGTAAATGAGATAAAGGACTAGCGTCACATTCACCCTTTAAGGGGTTTTTGACTGATTAGATATAAACGAATGTTTCTTCACACTTCACTTCCATTGTTCCATGGAAAGAACTTCAATGGCAGTGCAATCCAAATTTTATTCCGCCTACGAGGTAACCGTGAACTATGTGGCAGCGAAGACTCAGGTTCAAAATAACAAATACTAACTTGTAAAGTGTTCAATCAAGTTCAATGATCTTGACCATATGCCTTTTTGAAGTGCAAGAAATTCGAAAACAATTGCGCCCAATAGAGTGCAGACTATGTGCAGCAAGGCAGTCAAATTGGTTCCCAGGACGAATCAGGTTGGAGAATGAGGAAGCAAATAAAGAACGAACAAAGCGACAATCTAAAACCGCTAGAATTAGAAAAAGAAAACTATGAGCGACAGGAAAGTCTGGGATCAGATGTGCTGGAGGAGTCACACGAAATCGAACACCAAATAAGAAAATGAAATTAGACGATTCGAGTGGTTCGGGTAGTGTGGATGTTGTAAACTCTTCCCCAGATGCAATCACGGAACAGGTTGTAAGAGGCACACCACCAACAAAAGTCACATCGTCTTCAACGACCGCACCATTTCACTATCACTAATTCATCGCCAACAAGATCAGAAACATCGCTAAGGAAACTTCAGGAAGGCAATGCAAGTGACAAGTGAGCGATCCATTCCATTTCTGCTCTTTATCACCCATGATCTTATTCCAGGTTTCGTCTGCATACGATGCCTCCAGGGACTTAACGTATAATTGCATGTCGGCCGCATCGCCAACAGTTGTAAAAGCAATTTTCTTAAAGGATGCTCAGCCTGAACACTCCGTTCACATAAAGAAATGCGTAGCTACTAGCTGCCGCTTTTGCCAATACCTTCCAAGTCCAAAATTCGTTTGGCACAAAAGTATTGGACAATGTTTGTTGGAGTTTCAGCAGCGAGTAACGTTTGGGTGTAAACTTTGTGTGATTGGATTGAGTGCACAAATCTTCGACGGATCCTTTTCAGTTTAATTGTTGTTGGTTATCGCAGCCAATCAAAATAAAAATATTTTTGCAATACAATTGCGCCTTTTATTCAAATTGAGATGCCGTGATCCACGAAACAAAAATACAAAATTGGATGAAAACGAAATTCCCTGAACGTTCCCGCTTACTCCTTCTCCGATATGGCTGTTAGATGGTTTTCCACATCGTCTTCGCTCAATATACGGAAGGCCGGATCTTCCTTGGTAACGATTCCAATTTCAACTTCTGACGGTTTAAAATCAACGGCCAACACGGTCGACAAACAGGATATAGCCATTTGAATAGCTTCATCTTCGGTGAAATCGGAGCGCTTCTTCAATTTCTTCTCCAAGTAACTGTTCGCTTCGGTTTGTTTCACACCAACGGAAATAGCACGGAAGCCACAGTAATATCCAGCTGGATCGGTTTTGTACACACACGCACCTTTATCGTCGTCATACGCAATGAGAACCATGCTACAGCCCAACGGTCTCATTTCAGCATTCTGAGTGTACACTTGATTGATGTCGGCGATGCGACGACACAAAACATCGACGGGAATGTCGGTGCCGAATTTGTATCTCCAATTGGCCGCCTCGTATCGAGCGCGTTGAACTTGAGATTTACTATCGGCTGGAGAGAAGGAATAATTTACGATTACAGCCATGAAGCAAAACGGAAAGCAAACTCACTTACCAATTCTACCGGTCATCACGCAACCAATGTTCTTTGTGATCCGGAATAAATGAGACACAGTCGACGCATCGATTAATTTCTCGGATACTTTCTTTTGCGTTGCCACAACAGCAACATTCGTTCCCTTCAACGCAACAGACGTTAAACCTTCCTGGTTAATGGACTTGAAAGCATATTCTGTGGAAAATGGGTAGAAAAACTCCTTAGTCACGGAAACCTAACCTCATTTTGGCATTACACAAATTTGTTTAGTGCCTTACCGACTTGGTACAGTCTTCCTTCCGGTGAAAAGATAGTGATATGACGATCAAAACCAGCTGAACTTCCACGCGACATTTTGTTCAATTATTTTTCTAGCAGAAACTTATGAATTAGCAACTAAATGGAGCGGTGTTATTGTTTGAACCAGAAATATATTTTGCAAGTAAATGAAAAATGACATTTCGGATGCACAGTCTGTTCAAATCGGTTGACGTTTCAAAGCGAAAAAAGTGAACCGAGTCATCTGTTTTTTGCGTCATCAGCTTTGACAGGACGCTTTTTTTGCTGTATTTTGACGGTTTTGATGGATGGATAGTTCAACAGTCTTCGGAAAACCGGTTGAATATTTTAAGAAAATAATTTGAATTTTATCTCAACTATACGATGCATAAGACACCGCAACGAACAAATAGACAGTCTAGCCAATACTCGGCTAGCCCGTTCACCCCTCCAAAGTATACGAGTAGTTTGAGTCAGGAACTGAAACAAGTTTTATTTGAGCGGAATTTACTAACAGCAAAATCACGCAAGAAAGGTAAAATCTTTCCGATGAGCTCATCGTTAATTTAGTGGATGTGCATTGAACTGAACTATTTTCGTTACCCATCAAAACAGTATGTAGTATGCTGGATAGCATGTCGCCGAAAGTTTCTCCCGGTAAATCCAATGACGTCAACAAGAGGAAAAATTTTCGTCTGCAAGCAGTACAGGAAATACTCACCTCTGGTAAATTTACTTTTTTACCAATAAAGTTACATGAGCTAAAATGACGGTACTGACAGAACGTAGCTACATCAATCAACTGCAAATTTTGATGAAATACTTCGTTAATCCGCTGAAAGAACAGGATGTACTCAGCAACGATGAATTCACCATCCTTTTCGGTCAAATCGAAATGATCTACAATCTGAATACGGAATTGTTGAAGAGCTTGGAAAGTGATTTGAGTAAAGTGGGGAAGGCATTTCTGAGGCTGGCTCCGTTTTTCAAACTCTATTCCGTCTATGCATTCGACTACAATCGGTCACAAATTGTCTTGCAGGTGAACCACAGTGACATCAATGGGGAATGTGCATGTTCTAATCAATCGATTTCCGGTCAATTTCTAGGAGCTAACCGAGAAGAACCAAAGATTTCGTAAATTTTTGGAACAAACTGAATCGCGGCCCGAAGTACAGACGAAATTAATGTCATTGTTGATATCGCCGATCCAACGGGTTCCCAGATATCGACTCTTGTTGCAACAGGTCATCCTATACTCGAGTCCTGTCGACGACGATGATTTCAAGATACTCCAAGGTAAATTCACTAAAAGTCCTGTTTCCTTGACGATATTATCTGGCGATTATTGATTTTCATAGATTCCTTCAAAGAGGTGGAAAACACTGTGTCACATATGAATTCTGTCGTACAAGAGCAGGAAGTCACTCAAATGGTGATAAATTTGCAAAATTCGCTGGTCGATCAAGTACCGAAAATTATCAAGCCGAGTAAGTATTTTGGATCAAAGTGCGATCCGTTCAGCGACTCACTATATAAATTGTCACGATTCTTCTGTACAGGTCGCAAAATCATTAAGGAAGGAGTCTTACAGAAAATGTCCAGTAGTGGGGTAACGCTGAAACGATACTGTGTACTGATGTCGGACATATTTATGTACTGCAAAATATTGAAGGTAAGCAGCCGCCAATGAATCCTAATTGTTGATTGAAACTGAAAATGTTGTTCAAAGGATCGCAATAAGAATACGATGGTATCCAACTCCCTGCAATGCTCATGCATTTTCCCGTTGAAAAAGTGTCGCATATCGGAGGTCTTTCCGGGAACTTTCAAAATAACTTGCCAGGGTGACGGAATCATTTTGTGTGCTGACGATGTGGGAATCAGTAAGTGTTGGATGACGGCGATTAAAGAGACAATTGAATTGCATATCCAGTGCCGAAAAACCATTCGGAAAGGGTCGAGTAAGCGAACACCCATGAGAAACAAAGCTCTGAAGAATTTTGAAGTGGATGAAGTGTTGAGCCCGACGAAGAAGAAATACGTACGTGCAGCAGTGCATTCAGTCATGTTTAAGGTCTGACATTCCATTTACATTTTACAGGATTATGATTCGGTGTATCGGTGCAGTGACTTCTCCGATTCGGAGTCAGATATTGAAGAGCACAATCGTTGCTTCAATTTCGACACTCCAAGCCTATTCGGAAAGCGAAAGCATTCAGACGTTGATGACAAGGACAAGAGAAAAGTCAGTGAACCGGATGTTGTTCCAAGGAAAATGTTCAGAAATTGGTTTCGTAAAGGTCCGGCCGAAGTTGAGTCGCAAAACGGTGACGATTTTGATCCGACTTACGGGTTTGCAAAGCAGCTGGAAAATCGCACGTACATACGTAATAGCAATGCAGTAGACACAAGCATTCCGATTGCCAGCATGGATTATATGGGCGTTGATTATCAGGATGTCTTATATCCTCTTCGTACGAGCACTGGCAGTAACGACAGTTCTGCTTCAGCTTACTACAACACTAGCAACGGTCACCGATCAAACGAACACACCAAATCGCCCGCTGTATCTACGACCACATCAAATTTGAATGCAAATGTGTTTCTGCCGGTAACTCCAACCCGGAAAAGGGTCAAATTTGATGAACGATCGAACAAAGTGAATTTTTTCCGACGACATCCCCATCAGTATCACCATAAGCCGCAACATACCAAAGGTTATTTGTTTAACGCTCAGCTCGACGATAACGAAAAATTGACGTTCCGACAGAGAATCACGAATTTCTTCGCGAATTTGTTTTAAAAATGTTTACGGTTCGTGTGTATTCGCGCCGTATAAGTATGTCTAAGTACTGAAATGTTGAAAACTTTCTGTAGTGGTCACACATCAAAAATAGAGTTGATTTTCAGTTAGAAGAGTAAAGTTTGTTTCATTCAAAGGATAACCAATCTTTTTTTCTGCAGCATTTTAATCATAGAATTTAACGGCCTAACAAAATAAGTGCGCATTTCTATATAGGTAACGTAATGGTATAAAATGCCTAAGTTATAACATATTCGTCCAACAGACGAATTGTCCTTTTATCATCGTTGTCGGCATCTGCCACAACCATTTCATCGTCGTCATCATCGTCCTGCGAAAAGAATCGTCGAATGAAAATTGATTGACCGGAAAATGAGTATTTTCACAGCGAACTTACATCGAATCCAAAACAATTGGACATATCCTTATCGTCGGATAGCATTTTGTGCGGCTGTTCACGGAATTTGTTCACCGATGTGCCCATTGCATCTAAGTCGTCGGTTAATTCTAAGTCACAGAAGAAAATTTCATCAAAACCAAAATCCAGCAAAATGTACGGACATATGCCTGTGACGGCACTTACCATCTCCAATGATGAAATCAGTATCAACGTTCATTGGATCCTCTTCGTTGATCTGCTCGATTTCTTCTTCCTCTTCATAAACAACTTCCTGTTTCGGTCTACCGTCCTCGTCACCATCTCCCATTTCCAGTACCTCCAACACAACATACTGTTGTCCGTTGTCGCCCACATTAACATACATTTCCTTTCGCTTTCCGTCGACTTCCACTTTCGGTTTCACTTCATCGAGATATTCCTCCTGTTCGTCGTCTTCATCCTCTTCGTCCTCCTCTTCGGAATCGTCGTTCGACTGGTAGATCTCGACCTGTTGGCCGTCGATGATTTGAATGCGTTTCCTTCGGCCCATTTTCAATGCGATGGCTTCTTCGCGTATACTGGAATCGGGATCGTGCAGTGCCATATGTCGAATGAGATTTCCTTTGTGCCGGAACGATCGAGTACATAGACTGTTTGGACATTTGTGATTCTTCTCCTTGGGTTTTGGTGGAACGTAATCGGGATTGTGGTAGAGATTTACGTGACGCTTGAGCAATTGCTTTTGTCTGTAAATTGGCGGAGTTGGTTAAGCTAATCGGAACGGGAAAATTGTCAAATTATTTACCTAAACGACTGCTCGCATAAGTCACAATTGAATGGCTTTTGATCGGTGTGAATGAGCATGTGGGATTCGAGATGGCGAGCCGATATGGATGCGTACGGACACAGTTCACACTTGTAACACTTTTCTCCTTCGTGCGTTTTACTGTGAAGCTAAATAGAAAAATTACATTTTGCCATGCCCGGTGTGACATTTAAATGTAACTCACCTTGTAACTGTACCTGTCGGGGAATAAGTTTCCACACCGTTTGCATTTCAACGGTTTGTCAGCCGTGTGCAGTTTTTGCACATGAATTCGAAGGTCCGTCTTTCTTCCACACGTTGTCGGACATAATTCACAATTGAAGACTGGCTTGTCGCCGACTGTAATAACCGAGAAGAAATTTATGAAATCTGGCACCACGCAGAGGATGCCTTGAAAACTTACCGCTGTGGATTAGTTTGTGGGCCTTCAACGAATTGGATTGGGTGAATCGAGCATGACACACATCACATTCGTACCTGAAACACGCGAATAGGTTTAATGATTTTTACTGGCCTTGTGCGACGAGTACTTGTGCTCTCGTACTGTTGAATGTACTCACGGTTTTTCGCCGGTATGTATCCGTAAGTGTCTCTTCAGTTTAAATGTGTCTGGCGACGCGTATGTACAATGAGGGCATTGATAGGGGCGTTCTCCCTGAAAAATTAATTGTTTCGTCAATATATCAGCAGCAAGAAGGGTCAAAGTGCCGTACCGTATGACATCGGATGTGGCGTTTCAATTTGCTCAATTCAACACTGGCATAATCACATTCGGTACACTTGTGGGGCTTCTCGTGTGTGTGTCGATAGCGCACATGACGTACTAGTTCGCCCGATGTTGTAAACGAACTCGAGCAATATTTACAACTGTGAGGCTTAGTTCCGGTATGCGTGTTAGTATGGTTTTGCAAGCTAGCCTGCGTTTTAAATCCTCGTTCACACACTTGACACTTAAACGGTCGTTCCTCGGAATGCGATTTCATATGACGAGACAATAAATATCTTTTCGGGCTGCTGTAGTTGCAGTAAGTACAAAAGTGCACTTGATTTTGGTTTGAACCGCCTGCCTTTTTCGACACAGTGCGAACGACCTTTTTCGGAACATGACGATCTTCTGGGCCACCAAATATGGACTGCTCTTCTTGGCCGTCCTCGAATTCGTAGACCTTTTGACCTTCTTCGTCCTCCTCCTCGTTTTTTTCTTCATTCTCATCCATTATGAAAACGTAGCTGACCTCAGCACTTTCTTCTTGGCCTTCATTAGTTTCTGGTTCGTCGTCATCCTGTACGAGGTTCGGATTTTTCGTCAAGCGCGGCACTTTATCGTTTTTTCCTTGAAAATAGTAATTTCCACTGCTGTCTACGAAATATTGATCGCCGTCTTCCTCTTCACCCGACAGAACTTCTTCGTCGTCTTCATTTTCGGCGGCTGCTTGACTGTCATTTCCCTCGATTTCTTTGTTGAACGTTTCCAGATACGACTGCAGTTCGTTACCCTCCAACTTAACTTGGATCTCCTCTTGACGAGTAGCCATATCGGTTATGTAGCTTTGATCTGGAAACAAATTTGAATTTTTCACTCACAATAGATTAAAATGCAGATTAAACCCATGAATTACATCAAGAGTACGCCATGTTGGCATTTTAGCATAGTTTATGAATTTAATAGAAGCAATTCCGATGAAAACGCAATGGTAAACAAATGAATGATTTGAATTTGTAAAATTTTGGTGTAGTTTTCAGACCAGCCCCCTCTAGGAAGAATATTCTATTAATTTCGGTCACCGAGGCGAGCGCTGAGGAAGTTTTGTAAAAAAATGGCTTCCTTTGAATGTTACGTTTCGCTTGATGAAAGCGAATTCAATGTTAAATGCATCAATAAATCGGTCACTCACCACTTTGCTGAGACTCTGACGGATTGCTGACACAAAACAATCAATTGGATGAATTTGAGACCATCCACTAAGAATTCATTGAATGCAAAATGATTATTCTTTAATACCGAGAGGGCGTTTAAATTGAATAAAAGGTCGCACTCTCACACGAAAATTACAATATCGAAAAACCGAATGTTCGCGAGAGATGGCGGCGTCAGTTGCCGAATGGTTCTTAAGAATGAGCTACACATAAATTTATTTGGCAGGTGGTGTTGCTACACGCACTTCATATGCCATATTTTTCATAGTGACTGCAGTCTATACAGTACAAGGCCGATTATCAAATACCCAATAGAATATGTTAAAAAATTGAACAGTAAAGCCGAAGTTTTAAATCAATTTTACATGAGATGAAAGTCAGTGAATTCTGGAATTTTTCTGGTGCATGTAGGGTTTTCTGTTATAATTTCTCAGGTATAACATACAACATGAAAGATTACTTAAAATCAATCGCCCAAAACATAAATAACAATTTTTTGCTATTCTCTTACTTGGTGGATGCATCGGGTCTGAAAAACTGGTAACGAATTTCTGTGAACAGATATCTTGTCAACGTTTTGCGGGTATAAATCTGGGGTATGACACTTTGAACGAATTTTTGATAAGTTCACATGGTTCGCATGTAGACACTAGTTTTAAGTACCACTTAAACTACGAATTTATTAGATCGATTACTAGATGGTCTACCGATTAATACTCGTTAAACGGATCTACTTCTCCAATTCATTAAGAATTAATTTCTGATTATATTAAAAACAAAAATTGAACGATAATGGTTATGTTCGAGAATTGCCAATTATATTCCAAAAATCTGTTACTTTAAAATGTTTATCGATTTTTTTTGCTCGATTTTCGGTGGGTAATCAAGATTTCAGGACACAAACATTATTCTGCTTCTGGTATTCTTGTATTTTTAAAATGTCTAAAATTATTCTACTTCTTTCAAAGTTTTTTTCTGGAAAATCAATCAGAGTATAATTAATTTCATATGAAGACTGGATCCATATTAGACGTTAATTATAACATGGTAATCACTATCCGCTATCGGCTCGATAGCATTTCGATACATTTGTGGTATGGTAATTCCATTTTAGTTGCTCAAAGTGTGTTCACTTTCGCTTTTTTGGTGCATACGGTGCATTCGCATTCAAAAAGAAGTGGTAAAGTGAACTTGACACGTATTGTAGAGTGTTATGATCGAGGCGAGATGACCGAATACCAGCCTTGGACAACTTGTCAAAATATTTCTTTCTCATCATAACACTCTTCTGAAAACAGAGATTTATATTCGAGGCGCTGATGCTAGTTGGCACCCAAAATAGGGAAATGATGTTTGGAAACTAAAGCTCAAAAGAAATAGATTTTCGTAAATTTCTATTACATTTCTAGTACATTTACAGCATTTACAGTAATGTCGGCCTAAGTGCATGTTTAAGCATATAATACGTTCTTTAACAAAATTAGTTTACAAATAATGTATTTCATTTAAATCCTTTGAATGTGGTAATGTTCCTAAAATGGACGCAACATTGTTACGTTGAATAACCAACCCTAATCTTTGAATTAGGTAGTTCGTCGCTCGTTTTTCATGTGTTTTCTCCGTAATTCTGCTGCCAATTTTTTTAATTAAATCTAAACCGCATTTGCCAATCACGCCAGAGGTTTCCGTTGCAATCGGAACGAATATGAATTGGCTCATCAAATCGGTGTAATGATCAAATTTATCAGCTTCTGCTTTTTTCGCTGCCCAACCTAATTCACGTGCCGTTCTGTTCACATAAGAGTTCGCAAAAGTGTCTTCTCCCTAGGTACGAGAGTCAACCCGTCGGGTTTCTTACCATCTGGTCGGGAGCAACCAGTAGGTTCACGTTTGCAAGGAATTTCAGCTGATCGGAATGCTCGTTGAATTAAATCATTTCCTGATCCATGTCGTGGAAGTGTGCCGGATGCTTTGCTGCATGATAATCCATGTCTGCCGTACTTGTTAACTTTCGTACCACACACACATTTATGGGGCTGAACAATTGCAACGCCAAGACGTAAACCGATTGATATGCGAAACTCATCATTATTCAAATGAGTTCCTAATTGCGGTGACGGTAAACTGTGTAACCAAGCGCCGGATTCTTTCGACGAATTGGCCAAAAATCGAGCTTTGTCCACTGCAACGTTCAACTGTTGTCTAAGATTTTCGATTTTCTGATTAATTTCGTAAGATTCCCACACGCCTTGATAAATACGTATAATTAGTTATTAATAATAATACACTAATGTCAGCGATCTTTATTTTGTGGACTAATGGGACTAACTCAACTGCTATGACATTTCATTTACCAGAGTGAAGTTATTTCATGTGAAAATAGAGCGCAAAGAATGAACCACTGAAACAAATTGTGGCGCCTCTACAGGCCAACCGACTTAAAAAATGACAGCGCCATCAAGCCACAACTCAAATATAGATCTACGATTGAGTTACTGAAATTTTACGAATTGCATAGCCTCTGTTCTGTACAACCTTACGCACATTACGCTGCTTCTTTTGTTATCATTTGCTAAAAATAGGAGATTTTTTTTTTAAATTCATTTATTTTATCATTTTATCATTTTATCAGAATGATGTTTAGAAACTAAGAAGAAATGTAATAGAGTTTTCCCATATTTTAGTACATTCTGTCATAAAATTACTGCTGTCACTGCGCTTATTTTCATGTGAACCAACTTCACTGCTGTGACATTCCATGTGAATGAATCAATGTGAAGTTGTTTCACAAAAAAATAGTCCAGTAAGAATGAAGTACTATAAAAAAATGTGGCGCCTCTACAGGACAACCGACTAGGCGAATTGATTAAATAAAGTATAATATATTCTATTCCAGAAAACCAGAAAGGTTGTGCAAGTATTTTAGAAATAGTAGATCACTATATCAGTGAAATAATGACATATCAAGTTACTACACTGAAATATTATGCTATTTTACTTTACAAGCGAGTTAAGAGCAATGTAGCCTTTGCAAATCTGTAGCCTACATTTAGGAGGCAAAATATTCGTTTTTTGATGATTTCTCTGAACCAAAATCTTATTTTGAAAAATTAAAACCACTACAGCATGCAAAAATTGATTCGTGGGTGATAACTTAACCCACTTGGAGAAACCTTTGCAGATTGCAGACACATCTTAAAGAGTTCTCACCCAACCCAAAAGTGAAAAGTGTCATTATTTCCCTAGTAAAGCAAATGATTATTACATGGGCCAAAAATGAGGAAATTGTGGAATTTTTCTCGTGATTTCACACATGTTTCCTATACTACAACCAGCGCAATTGTCTAAAATCCATAGTCGAAAATAGATACGTCGATAAAAATCGACCACATAACAGTGTTTGTCGTTTTAAAAACCATCCACCGACCGAACGATGAGATAAGGTAGTTGCATTGCAGTTAGATTGATAAAGCAGATTCCATTGCAGACATTGCAGAGAAGTAAATGAAACGTCAAAGATACGTGCAAAAAAAAATTTTATCTCTGAAAAAGAAAATTACGAAAAACTATCAAATTCGTTTTAAGATCATAATTTCGAGTGTACAAACTGACGGACTCCACAGACACAAAGTATTGCGAATGTTTGCTCCGAATATTGAACTGAAATAAGTATTCGAAAGCCAGCACAAAAAGGAAAATGTTCAACCACTAACAACAAAATCCGATCAGAATGCTCCAATGAATCAGTATTTAGAAGAAAATATTGCAAATAAAAGGACTAAGCAGAAGGAAAGTTTAACGAAATGGATGATTTAACTTCAGAAGACATATGCAGAGTATGTCGCTGTAAGGGCGGTGAGTGTATCTTTCTAATCCTACAGAATAATCGAATCGTGTAATGAGTTTTCTACAGTCGATGTATTGGTTTGCTGAAAAGGTTACCAAAGGTGCATTATTTACATCAAACAAAGTGAATTGCTTGATTTGTGTGTGAAATCTCAAGTCAAATTTTGTATTCACATTCGTGAAGTAGACCTTTCGCAATATTTGGACGCATAAATTTCTGTCCTTGAAATTATGGTTGATTTAAACAAATGGCTAAACAATCAAATGAGTTAAATCAACATTTGGCACAGTTGTGCAAGAGAAACAAATGTGAAAGGCCATTCCAATGTTGAAGTTTAAATACCTTTTGATAACCTTTGATTTTGTGTTTCACTGACTTTGTTAAACAACAGGTTAACGTTTGCGTAACATTGTTAGAATTGCACCAAATCGATCCTATTGAAGACATTGTGCAATTGTGTTGCATGAACGTCAATGAACACACAGGAAATCTTTAATGTAAATTCATTTGTAGCTTACGAAACTCTGTGTCTCGGTATTCAATGTACCAATGACTGCATGACTGTTTAAATTTTTTGCAATGAAACAATTTTAGATAAGATAGTGCATGTCTGCAGTTCAAGTTGCATCGAAAATGCTACGCAGTTTTGTCTGTCCGTTCTTGTTTATCAAACGAATTCACAAAATAACTTTTTTAAATTTTCCAGAATCCGATCTCTTCCACCCGTGTATCTGCCAGGGAAGCATAAAATTCATTCATCAAGAATGTCTGCTACAATGGATGAGATATTCACGAAAGGAATATTGCGAACTATGCGGCCATCGGTTTTCGTTTACTCCAATTTATTCCCCCGACATGCCTAGAGTGTTGCCGTTGGCTGACGTTGCCGGTGGTCTGCTGAATTCGGTGGGAACGGCTGTTAAATATTGGCTTCACTACACATTGGTCGCATTGGCATGGCTGGGCATTGTGCCACTCACAGCCTATCGAACTTATCGATTTCTATTCTCTGGATCGCTAGAGTCACTAATGTCGCTGCCGTTCGAAATGTTTTCGATGGACAATATTGCCGCTGATGTTTTTCGGGGATGTTTTGTGGTGACATGCACGTTGTTCGGCTTTATCGGCTTGGTTTGGCTGAGAGAACAGATTGTGCATGGTGGCGGTCCGGATTGGCTCGACGAAGAAGAACCGGTCGTTGAAGCTGCTGAGGTACATCCAGCACATCCTGCTGAACCAGCTAACGTTGCTGAAGATGACGATGAGCTGGTTCAACTCGTTCAGCTGGAGAACAACAATAACATCAACAATAACAATAACAACAATGAAGTAAATGTTGCCAATTGGATCGGCGATGGAGAGGCACCAGATGAAGAACCGCCTATTGATCGACCAATTGATCCGGCTGAACCCCCTGCAGCAGACGCCAATGAACAAGAAGGCGAGCCCGAACCACCGGGCGAAGAAGCTAATTGGAATCCAATGGAATGGGATCGAGCAGCGGAAGAGTTGACATGGGAACGATTACTCGGTCTCGACGGTTCGATGGTGTTTTTAGAACATGTATTTTGGGTTGTCAGTCTGAACACAATTTGCATTTTCATTTTTGCATTTTGTCCATTTTCGATTGGCAACTTTGTCATTGCTTTTACCGGACTGATTCGTCAAGGAAAACCATTGATGCATTTTCATGGTTTACTCACAACGCTCGTTGGATATTGCATCATCGGCATCACTCTATTACAGCTTCATGCTATTGCAAAATTCTTCAAGCTGAGAAAGCCGCGACGAATACTCGGATTGTGTTACATTGTGGTGAAAGTGTCGCTGCTTTCTGTTGTCGAAATTGGCGTTTTACCGCTCGTGTGTGGGTGGTGGTTGGACATATGCTCGTTGCCCGTATTCGATGCAACATTGAAAGATCGAAAGATGAGCTTTAAGGCCGCTCCTGGTACATCACTGTTCATTCATTGGTAGCTTTAAAGAATCATATGAGAGATGAAGGGCAAGACCACTGACCATTTCCCGTTAATTTACAGGATGTTCGGAATGGTATACGTTTACTATTTTGCATCGTTCATCGTTCTACTCAGAGAAGTTCTGCGACCTGGAGTCTTATGGTTTTTACGTAACTTAAACGACCCGGATTTCAGTCCCATTCAAGTAAGTGTCGTTGTAATGAAGATCCCAGCAACATTTTTCAGTAACAATGAATTTTCAGGAAATGATTCACCTGTCCATTTTGCGTCACACACGGCGACTGATCGCATCAGCGATAATTTTTGGATCAGCCGTCATGCTGATGCTGTGGTTGCCAATTCAAATTCTAAAGACCCTGTGGCCAACTTTCTTGCCGTACACTTTATCGGGTGATTCAGAGGTCAATGAACTCAGTCTACAGCTATTGTTGTTGCAGGTACTAGTTAAGAATCATTCCCCCAATGGAAAATCTGTTTGACCAATTTTTCTTCGCAGATAATTCTACCCGGATTCTTTGAACAATCCCACACTCGTATATGGCTGAAAGGATTAATTCGCCTGTGGTGTACCGTCGTATCTTGGTGCCTCGGTATAAAAAGCTATCTTTTGGGCACTGAAACCCGTCCAAACGAAGACGAAGTTCCGCCTCGTGCTCCAGAACATGGACAAGGCCTAGGAGCCGCTCATCAGGCGTTGCTTCAACGCGATGTACCCGTTGGCTTTCAACCGTATGAACGTCCGACAATGTTCGTATTTCGATTGATTGGTTTGATCGTTTTGATGTGCATAAGTCTGGTCATTGGCTCGTTGATAACGTTAACCATACCGGTAGGAATCTGAACACGAATGCTGTGGCATCGAAATGTTTTTACTTATTTGTCAATGTAACCGATAGGTGTGGATTGGTAGACACGGCATGTCAATTTGGAGCATAGGAAGTCACATAAATCACCATATCACACACACAACAGAGTCAACCTCACCGACCACAGAAGAGTCACAGTCGCCTACAAGACCGCACGAACTGTACACAGCCGCACTTGGTATATATTTGTGTTGGGTATTGTCCAGAGGCATATCGGTTGCCGTGAATCTGTTTCCCCAAGGCAGAGCAGCCGTTGTCGAAAAACTGAAGCATTGGATCAATATTGGCGCATCATATGCAATGGCCACAATTATATTTGTCCTGATGCTGGGTGTCGTTCCTTTGTTATTCGGATTGTTATTGGAATTAGTTGTGATCGTGCCGCTACGGTAAATGCATTTTTGTTTTTACCGACAATCCACTCAGTCGAGCTAAATTGTTTTTGGAACACTTATTTGCAGTGTGCCATTGGAACAGACACCAATACTATTTCTATGGCAAGACTGGGCACTGGGTGTTTTGTATACGAAAATTGCCTGTGCCGTTACACTCATGGGACCTGATTGGGCACTGAAGCGAGCAATCGATCGTGCATACCGTGACGGCATTCGTGATATCGATCTGAGATTCATCATCATCTCGCTGGCTATTCCAGTAATAACATGCTTCGGTCTATCGTTAGCCGTTCCGTATGTGATAGCCCACTCAATTATGCCAATTTTCTTCAAAAACAAAATGACCAGATTGCTGATCGTGCGTCGCATCTATCCGTTCTTTTTAATGATTGCGGTGATCATTGCCATCGTTATCTTTCAAATAAGACAATTCAAGAAATTGTATGTGGCAATCAAAAACGATAAATACTTGGTGGGTCAACGACTGGTGAATTATGATCACAGAAAAAAGAAATTGGAAGCTGCAGCAGCGGCCAATGCATTGAATCGTTAGGAGTGTAGGGAATGTTTTTTTTTTCAGTCGATAAGTTTGGGATGTTTTAAATCATTGGATTGGCACTTGAATTTATTGTTAATAAAACCATCTTGTGATGTAAATTTAAACAAAAATTTTGCTTTGTAAATTACGCGTAGGCAAAAATGTAAAAAGAAAATTGTGCCGAAACGTCAAGATTCATTGATTTTCTGTAGCGAGATGTAGAGCATAAAGACACGCCAAATACGCCGATTTCTGCAGGCTAAATGGTTGCAAAATGCCACAAATTTTCGAACGAGACGTTTATTAACCGTTGACACTCTTTTTTAGATGTAAGCCTTATGGCTTTGGGCAAACTCATCGTTATTTTCCTCAGGAATATACAGATAATTCAGAATGGTTTCCAGCCACTGCATCATTTGTTCCTCTTGAATTTCCGTCCCGACAATTTTCGATTTAATTTGGTTTTCAAAAAACTGCTGTACATTCTCCTCACATTCTTCCCATGAGAGCGTCCCGTATTGGCTGTCATGTTTCTGATCGAACGAATTGAAGTGTAAACGGTCCAACACTAATCCCAGCCCAGGTGCCGTTGGGCAATTTATCGCTCTGTCAGTGAACACCATATCAAAAATGCTTCTATCAGTCACCTCACGAGCAACGGCCAACATCAGACCTAACATTTTCCGAATCTGATGCATCATAAAACTTCTTCCTTTCAGTCGAATCGTACAAAATTCCACATCATGGACTAGGAATGGTGCCTCACATACCGCATCTAGTATTTGACGATAACTGGATCGATCCGAATAGGTTTTATCGACGGTGAAATTGTGATAGTTCTTGTTTCCCTTGAAGAGTTGAAGAAGTTCATCGATAAACTTTAACTTATCGGCTGATACGCGATATTTCACTTGCGACGACTGATCATTGTAATGACTAAAGGCTATCGTAGGCAATGTGTACGCGTAAGTTCTAGCCCTACAAAAATACCGAGCATGAAATTTGAGTGGGACTTCCTTCAGACCAAATACTCGAACATCGTCAGGAAGTTTTTGGTTGATATCTTCAATGTTCAGACCAGTAGCTACGTAAACGGAACCGTTATTATTACTGGTTCATGGAAAATGTCATCTTTCTGACACTCACGCAATAAAATCGAACAGCATTGTCTTAGAGCTGAGACACCCTTGTCAGTCCGGGAACCGTGGTAAAATCCTATACTGTGCGGCTTCTTATACTGATCATAAGTGATCCATTTGCACTCCAACATTGCTTTAAATAAAACTTCTTCAATTGTCGGTGCGCCGTCTTGACTTTGATACTGCATTCCTCGATATTTACATCCAGAGTAACCCATCATCAGGCAGTGTTTAGTGACGTTAGAGTCAGTTTCCTGGAGTTTGCGCTTAAAATTCTTTGTTTCGTCCAAGGATGGGTCAGTGTTTTTAAATCGTTTTTTGAATGCAATTGGAAAGTATTGCACTGCAGGAATCTTCAGCACATTTGTCTGCTGATTGAGAATATATAGTCGAGTCAGCATTGAGCGATAACACAAACAATTTTCGAAATTACCTTACTGATGAGTTCTTTCAGTTTAAACATTTTCCGTCTAATTTAAATATTTCTTCTCTCGAATGCAATGATGAAAATAAAATTGCAACAAGAGACCACCTACAACACACTACTTTTGTTTACGTTTTTTGAAGTGACATAAACCATTTGATGGAATATACTTCAAATAAAAGCATAGAACGGTCACATTCGTAAAAGTATTGCGATTGATGATAACCATAACAATACATGCAACAAAGTTCTGTAAGAACCTTGCCACAATGAAAGTCTAGAACAGGTATGGTCGATCGGCGAATTCGTCATAAACGCACTCACATTTTATGTCAAAATAATATGAAAATGAGTGCGTTTAAGTACGAAAATCAAATTTTTATGTCCTCCGGGCGGACAATAGACCATACCTGTTTTACACTTTCATTGCCTTGCCATTCAGCATAAGAATGATCCTAAAATCTTCGTTAACAATATTAGACTTCTTTTAATTCGGTTTTAATACCGAACTGAACCTTTTCTCCTATCGATAAATTGTTTATGTATACTGCTCCCTTGTAAACTATATAAACTTAGCCTGTTATAGAGGGCAAGCATATGATCAGTATTATTAGACAGTTTGCGCAAATGACGTATAACTTATAAGTCAACTTATAAATCCGAATTTATAAGTTATAAGTAAATCAGTTATAAGTTATAAGTAAGGTGGTTATAAGTCATAAGTCAACCAATTATAAAGTGAAAGTTATAAGTTCATAGGTCAAAAGTATGAACGTCGAAAGTTATAGAGATGGAAAGGTAGTGGATCAGATAGAGCAATTAAACTCTAGGAACCAACCTACATTAATATCAATAATCACAAAAATTTAGAAGACAACCAACAAAATCATGTAAAATCTTGAAGTTCTTGGGCTGAGAAGAGGACGAATAAATTTTGCATCATAATGCCTATCTTAACCTCACAATGTAAAAAGATCTGGGACATAACTTCGAAAAATGATGGTCCTGACTTTGTCGGCAGTTGCAGCTCTTCAGGCTTATTCCTAAAGTCAGAAGAATTACAATGAGCAAATTATTTTTCTTCTTTGACAATTCCTGACTCTTCTCAGCCTGAGAAACTCAAGATTTTGATGTATTTTACATGATTTTGTGGGTTGACTTCTATAATTTTGTTATTAATGACGTCATTGTAGTCATTAACGTCAGTTGGTTTCTAAAGTTTAATTGCTCTATATAAGCATCTTGACACATTTCTATGATTTTAGACTTTCATACTTTTGACGTACAACTTTCACTTCATATGTGGTTGACTTATAACATACTAACTTATAACTCATAAATTTGGATTTATAAGTTATAAGTTATACGTCATTTGCGTAAACAGTCTATTATCGGTTCTTTTACTTCCATCGATCAAAGAATTTTTAATTGGTTGATTTCAAATCTTGTACTTCAATTTTTTTTTACCATGCATTTTACTATTATAAAGGACTACCCAAACCTTGTCAATATTTTTGTCGTCGTTATCGATAACAGATGAATAGCCTATGTGCACTGTGCAGGTTAATTGAAAATAAAAAGGAGGAAATTTATATTTTCATGTCTTTTAGGCTCGTCGTCCTGTCATAAGTTGTTTTTTTTAGAAGATTACAAGGTAAGATTAGTATAAGAAGAGAGTGAAAGATCCGTATGTTTGTAACAGATAGCTTGTGTTGTAATCTATTGTTATACAGCCGAGTAATAAGTGCTTTTTTAGGTACTAGATGTGAAGACAATACACATCGTGTGCCTAAAAAAGCATTTGTCATCGAGTTGTAACTATACAACGTTTTTCGCAATAAAGGCAACGGAAAGTCCTACTTTTCGTCACTTGTTGCGAAAATAACTATTGAATGCGACAGATATAGATATGTATACAGACATATTCAGTAATCAGCGTTACATTCTTTTGTTCATCCATCACACATAACACTTTTCGACGGTCATTCTTTATTCGTTCAACGGTAAAGTGACAAATAGTTCGTCGTTCAGATAGAAATTTTATTTCGTTGATGATGGTCGAATATCTTGTAAATAATTGACTTTCGTGCTGCTGCTCGAATTTACTTTTGTAATTGAACATTGATTCTGTTCTGTCTTTGTCGAGCCGGCGGAAGCGAAATAATTGTCCAAGATGGATTGGAAGCTTGTTGTACGATCAGAGTACAGAAGACTGCAGCAAGAAAGACAGATCCAAATTTCCAATGTATGGAAAGAAAATAGGTAATGGAATGACAATGATCACCTGCCAGTGCATCGAAATAATACCAAATTTGAACACTCGCCAACAGACTGCTCCTTCAGAATTCAACCGATGCGACGAGTGGGCGTTGTCATTGGAGAGTGCAAAATAGTGACCCATTGCAATTGAGCAAAGGACCAAGGATTGGTGCCAATTTCTTCGTGAAAAAGCAACCCAATTTACAAGTGATTTGGAAACATTTATTGCCGGTTGTTGATCGCCCACCACAAAATATCACATGGCTGCCGATACCTCGTAATATACCAATGAAAACGTTGCAGAGCAAAACCTACGTACCATTCCTGGGAAATGAAGCCGTCGATAGTGGGCTTGTAGACGAATTGATGAATTTAACCGAATGCGACAGCGACGACGAAGCAAAGAGTATTATGGAGGATGAGTTGTTTGTTAACCTGGTTGAAGCGTTGATTCAAATTCGTCAACGTCATACGGGCATAGTCACATCATTAGTCGTACCTGATCCAATCATCTTTCAGCGCATGTGTGAATACTTTACTGGGTTAAACAACGCAGATTACTTATGTGAAAAGTAAACGTTAATCACATCCAACTCCAAATTTCAATTGGATTAATCTGTAACCATATTGCAGGTATGAAAAGCTTACGAAACGTGCACCGTGCAGGCCGAATATTGATGAACCAATGAAAGATGGCCTGTGCCGTAATGCAGCTCTGACTTCATTTTACAAATTATTTTGTCGTAAATGCTGTATCTACAGTTGTCCATTTCATTGTAAGAAACCTACATAGTGTCTGATGCTCAGAACCACTTTATCAATTTCGAATTGATTACAGGTCACGAGAATAATGAGTTTATTCCGAAACCAAAAACTGGCGACGTCGCATGGTTGAAACCGTTCGACCGACCGTGCTCGAATCTATGTTACATGGTGGAGGTAAAACTAATCATCCTTTATTTACGAACCTAGCGAATCTAGTTGTTTGTTCTCATCTGTAGAATTCAGGACATGAGAATCGAGAAGAACAATCTTCTAGTGAAGATGGGGAAGCGAGTAAATGGTCTGGTTCGGAATTGACGATGCTGACTGCCTTAGTAACGGTTTTTCCAAACAATTTTTGTGCCATCGCTGAAATCATTCGTAGTAAAAGCTGCAAAGAGGTACCCACCATACCTGTTCTAACTTTATCAGTCCTAAGTCTTCGGAACACAGTGCGAGTGCAAGATCTCACAAATTTCTCGTTAAACTCCTAAACTTCGTGCAATTACATCACAGGTACACCGACAATTCAAATTGGCTAATAACGTTAAGCCCATCCGTACCAAGAAAAGTAAAGTCATCAATCGAGGATGGCGTACGCAAGACATCGAGAAAGTATACAAACCATGCAACCACGAAGGACTCTGCACTGACTCAGAAAATTGTGCGTGTATCAACTGCGAAAAGTTCTGTAACTGTGCCGCGGACTGCAAATATCGAACGCGAATGACGTGCAATTGTAAGAAATTCTGTGCAACCCAATCATGTCTCTGCATTAAATTGTTTCGTGAATGCGATCCGGATACGTGCACCTGTGTATCTTGCCAGAACGTTAATCTTCAGCGAAACCTCGGTAAGAGCGCTTGAGTGGTAAATCGAATCGACGCGATACTAATATCAAATCTTTGCCGGCGTACAGATAAGAAAATGCACGTTGCCTCATCGGATATACATGGTTGGGGTCTCTTTGTTGATGAGGACTGTCAGAAAGGTGACTATATCACGGAATACAAAGGTGAAATCATTTCCACTGAAGAAGCGGACCGACGGGCCAAATTGTATACGAAAGAAAATTCCACGTACATGTTTACGCTGAATGAAGAGTTTGTCGTTGATGCAATGAACTACGGGGGAAAATTCCGATTCGCTAATTTTTCACGTGATCCAAATTGCAGATCGAAAATTCTTCGGGTCAATGGTGATCATCGGATTGGCATATACGCTCAGAGATTTATTAAAGCTGGCGAAGAGCTTACGTTGGATTATCTTACAATAGATCCAACACTTAATCAGTAATCGAAAAAGTGTTCGTTTTTGTTGTATTTTGTATAATTTAATGGCCGTTTTGTTTAAAATAAATAAATAGTTTTCTTTTGTAACGACAACGTTGATTCGTTTCATTGTATTAGCAAGAACATTGAATGAATCCCCATATTCATCGATTACATCTTAAAATTGGAAATGTCTACGAAAAGTCTATCCATTTTAAGCATATGCTATCAGTATACCACCATCGTTTTTGAAAATGCAAGTGGAGAACATCCTCAACTACAAATTCAGCGCAAAACAAAAATTTAAAAAAAGAGAGAGAAAAGTGATGTTGCGCCATCTTCAGTGTTTTAAAATCGAAACAAATCGGCGTTGTTTTTGAAGACATTCTCAGCTGTCCAAATTGTGTTATATCGAAAGAATGGGTAGAACTACCAGAAAACGGTCTTTATCCTCAGGAAATAAGGAAAAAACCGACACGAGTGATTCCTCGTCCACAAGCGATTCAGAAATCGGAGATAATAAAGCCGGCGATAGGAAGAGGTTAAAGAAAAGTGACGACAAAGAGTGGAATGGAAGCGAATCATCCGGCTCAGAGCAATCGGCTGCTTCAAATCAATCTAAAGCAAAAAAAGCTACAAAACCCACAAAGCCCACAAAAGATTCAACGACAACCGACAACAAGAAGCCCAACAAGTTTATAAAAAAGAACCATGGATGGGGTAAAGCACTTGAGGTGGAATCTATAATTACACACGGCGTCTCGGCAAACGAAAAGAAATCGAGGAAATATAAAGTGAAATTGAAGGATGAGTCCATGATTTGGGTTAGTGGTCAAATGCTTACAGCTATATGCCCGGAGCTGGTTCGCCAGTACAAGGAAGATATTAACAGTGGCAAGTTTGTGAGTGGTTTTGTTGACTAGCTAATGTTTCTTCCGAGTGATTAACGATTGAAATATTTTTTAGGTGGAGGCCATAGTTTCGCATGAAAAGCAGAAAAATCGTAGCATTAAATACCTGATCAGATGGGCAGATAAGTCAAAAGGGGAAACCTGGGAGACAAAGGAATCGTCTCTAAAATTCTGTCCTAATCTGCTGAAACCGTACATGGAAAAAATGGAAGAGAAGGAAGCTGAAGCAATCGCCGTACGTTTTGCTACCTTTGTTAATTTACAAGTTTTCACCTCGATTTCATTCAATTAGGTAACAGCCATTCTCGCCCATAAATTGGTTGACCACAAGTCGCAATATCTTATCAAATGGAATGACAAAAGTAAAGGCGAAACATGGGAAACAGCTAGACGAACTATAGCTTTGTGTCCTAACATTTTGGATAAGTTCACGATGAAGGTAATTAATGTGCAACCAATAAAGTTCGCCTTTTCGAACGGTTCTGACAAATGCAAATTTTGATTGACTCTCTAGAATCCCGACTGCGTTCCGAATTTGTACATTAAAGAGTCCGTTGATAAGCCAGGAATGTCGAAACGGAAGAGTCAACTGAAAAACAGAAATCGATACTACAAAGTCCAGGATCCCAATCTCCTTGATTTCGACGAAGACTTTGATTGGGAAGTAGAACGGATTATGGAAATGAGTGTGAAACGAGATAAAACGCGTGAATTTTTGGTGCGATGGAAGGGTTTTCGATCAGCCTACGATTCGTGGTTGCCGGAAAGTGACCTGAACTGTCCGGATTTACTTGAAAAATTTATGAACATCAAAGAGAACCGCGACGAAAAGAGAGCGTTACTGCAATACAAGAACGGAAAACTGCGAACAGTGAAAAAACGTCGGGGAAAACCTCGGGACAAACCGAAAATTCGTCTCACAGCTACTACGAGCAAAGTGAAACCGAAAGCTCGTCGTTCGACTACGAGCAAAAAGAGCTCGTCAATTAAGCGGCTTCCGCAGAAACGAAAGGAGAACCAGCAGAAACGCAAGACGAGTAGTAAGAAAAAATAAATTTCTTGAATTTGAGGGTCTTAATTTGTGAGTAAGTTGACTAAGTGAATTCTATCAACTTGGTCACTTCGCTCAAATTTTGAGTATAGGTCAGCAATCGGATGGCAAAATCAAAACATGTCCATTTTATCGTTGTTTCGTACTGCTCTACTTCGGGTTGTAAACTCAGACTGTCGACAGGTGCAACATCAAAATCCATAGATTTCCAATAAATTTATTAGAAATGTTAAAGCTAGTAACACATTCACTTGACTGTTACAGAGATGTAATGTCTTTTAACCGAAAAAAAAGGATAAAACTAACAATAATACTTAAGCCTTGTGAAGCTGCAATGCAAATATTTGGTATAAAAACTAAAAATGTAGTAACTGAAGTCTAAGCACTCGTTTCAATTTAGTCCATTTACTGAGATGTGATTGAAGTTATTCTATAAATGCATCACTCATTAGAAAATTGACAGAAAATCGTAAACTTTTCAACTCACATTTATACCGAGATTCCATCCGGTGCCGGCCGGCTGATCTTTTGTGATGCCACATCGTTTACAGACAAATCCACTGTTCGAAATAGCCCATACTTCATCACCAACCGAAATCGCTTTGAATCCGACCGTTCCTTCAGTATGTGGCGGATCGCTGGGTACGTTCGCTAACATCTGCCAATGTGAACCTTCCGGGAATGTTGTTGATATTTCACGACGCACAGCCAACGAACCGGTAGCGTCCAGTGCCCATACGCCCATTTTACCAGCCGAAATCTGTTTAAACAATACGCCGCTAGGTGATTCAACTTGTTGCCAAGCATCACCCTGAGGATTTTCGGTTGTGATTCCATACCGAAAATAGGCGGCACCGTTTTTACCAACGACCCATACTTTGTTGTCCGTTGCACAAGATATTGACAGGAGTGTGTGGTCACTGGTTACATGTTCCCAGGACATTCCGAATGGTGACGATTGTGACACACCTTTGCGCATTAGTGCATCACCGTTGGCTGCAACAGCCCATACTGTGATCGTACTGTCCATAACATTCGAATCTTGAGGTTGTAGGGAAACGTCTATGATTTTTGAATTTCCGAGCTCATGCCATGGGCCACTTGAAGTTAAACGGCATTTACGATACCAGCGACGACGTCTGACATAATCGGTGAACTGTTTCTTCGCATGGTAAGTGGCTGGGAAATCTACAGCATATTGCCATCCATCTCGGTCGACTCCGCCGGGCGTATGAAAGTCAACCAACCAATCAGAAACCTTTGTAACGAAATAAATGAATTTGTAATTAAAATAGCTGGGGAGAAAGTCACGTCTTCTATACCCATTGCCAATGAATCGACAATAATTTGGTGTGTTCCTTGCTGCGCTTGTGTTTACCAGTTACATCACTCCAACTGTGTCTATCGGTTGGCAGTCCATGCGCTGTATACCCAGATAAGGGATTCCTGTTGAAATAAAATAAATTTCGGTGAATCTTATGGCAGCCATCCAAGGCCGTAGGTCTTACCATCTCTGATTCTCGTAAATGTAATAGTTATGTGTATCCGTCATGCTGTTAATTCCGGTCGAGCTCTGTTCCAATCCTTTCATAAAGGCTCCACCCCAGCCGCCAGTATACACCCATGCAGTGTTATCGTATCCGATCCCTTAAGAAAAAATGTATTTTACCCCTGGCATTTGCTGTTAAGCAGTTTGTCCTATCTTACCCCATGTCACACCACTTTGACACGATTCTACACGTCGCAAATGTCCACCCATTTGTCGCCAGAAAATATCACGCAACGGGACAATGGCTTGAGGTGTTTTATAGACGATTTTGAATAATTTCACGCGGCCGCTCACATACAGTCCGTTAACGGCTTCCGGTGCACCACGGTGTTTAAACGTACAAAATTCTTGATTGTTCACAGTTATATTAAATACATCAGTCTCGCATCTGTGTCAATGGGTCAATGAGATGTCATTTCCGAGGTCATTTCAATTTGAGTTTCAATTTTTCGTTATACCTGACAACAAGTGTAAACTCAGCTCCCGGTGCAAAAACCATCTTGTCGATCCGAATTTCTGTCATCCATTCGGATTTTTCCATCGAGTTAAGAACGATCACCCTCTCGTTAAATCTAAAAAAAAAATTATTTCAGAAATGTCGTTACTTAAGCGTGTTACGCACATTACCTTGGATTAATATGGCACAAAACTCGCCTGTGCTTTTCCGTTTTGTGTTTCAACACGGTTGTGACAGTCGGATGACATTGTAAATCAAATCGTATCTGATCGGCATCGTCATACACACATCCGGTTACTTCTAAGATCGATCCGACTGGCATACCGTTGTACAGAGTGTTATAGTACGGTGTTTCTGTTGCCGAAACATCAATTTCCTGTTTGAATAGGCTACTATCACTTTCACGCTGCTGTGCTTTCAGATTGCTCGGATCATAGACGAACACATCGCCTAAATTCGAAGTCGTCCAAATAGATTCGGGTGATGGTCGACCGTGGACTTCATTAATTTGGCAACACACAGAAGTCAGATGAGACAACCAATCTTCCATATCAGTGTCACCGCTAAATTGTAGCTTTAAAGGTGACGAACCAGATGGTAGTCGAGGTGCATGTACTGCTAGTCTAGGATTTCCTGCTTCACTGCAGCACATAACACACGTAATCTCGGACAATGAAAACTGCATTTTAGTCGTCACGCCATCCGGATTTAGAATGGTCAGCGTTCCAGAATCTAAACCAGTTCCGCATGACGTAACCCATTCCAGTTCGATTAGACAATCTTCGAACGGTCCGTATCCTTTAGCTGCTCTAGCTTCCCCACTTTTCACCCACGACGACAATTCTACTGCCTTTTCATAATTTTCGAAGTTAAGCTCTTGGCTCGCTAGCCTCTTCTTCAAGTCTTCCAGTATTTTTACACGCCATGGCTGATTGAGTTCCACTTGTGAAGTCGAAGCTATAGTGTCACTAAACCAATTCGGAAGTTGATTTGTATCGATAAACACGGCACCGGCAGAACAACATGTCCAAATTACATCGCATTCAGCCCAATATTGTGAACCTCCGTGATCGTCATCTTCTCCGAACACACCGGAGTCTCTAGTTGAATCGGCATCGAAAACAGCTGAATCACTTTCCGGATGAGCCTCGGTGCCAACCATCGAACCAACACTTCTCACTGGAGACCATGATCGTGGATTTTTCAGTGGTCTGTCGAAATGTTTACCACAAACTTCATACACTTCAGCATTGGGAGCTGAGGATGCGGTTTGTTCATCCAACATACTAAGTTTGTGTCGTCGATCTGGTTTTTCATTCAAACTGCCGGTAGGAGTGTCCTCAGGCTTTGGCCACAATTCCAATTTATTTCTTTGCTGTGCTGTAGGAGCAGAACGTGACGTTTCATCATCATTTTCGATTATTGCTGATGTTTCCACACGTCCCTTTTCTTTGTATAGACTGCTCAGACTTCGATGTTTTTGACCCGGTGAGTCAGATCCGCTGCGACGAGAACACAACGATGCAGAGCTTGATGTTCGACTGAGCTGCATCGGACATTGAATTAGCCTCCATTTTTTTCCTGTTGGGTCTGATGTCATCACGTTCGAGCGGAAATAAAGTCCTCTGTCTTCCGAGCCAACAGCAAAGACTTGATCATTCGATGAAACCGAGACCATCGAAATGTTTCCTACCATTTCTACCCATCCACTACCAATTGCCGAGTCTTCACTGATTCCGGCTGTTTCACCTTTTACACCACGGCGGAACCAAACGTGGTTGTCATTAGTCACACACCTGAATAATGGTTTTTGTGTATAAATTCCACCGTTCGTTTGCATAGAAGCTATTCACTTACCAAACTGAATCAGTTCCAACAGAGACTTGCACGATCTTTAATCCATTTCCAGGCGGTTTTACTTCAAGCCAACTTTCTCCTGACATGCTTTCTTTGGTTACTCCAGAACGAACGATTACCCTGCCGTTGTAAAGCACAGCCCAGACTAGTCCTGTGTTTCCTACGCTTATTTGGGATACTTCACACCCTGATGGAGTGTTTATCGCAGTCCATCGGAGTCCTTCCGGTGAACTGGTATTGACTCCGGTGCGAACCATAACTCTACCGTGAGCAGTTATTGCCCAGACCAACAAGTTGCCAGCTGATGAACCGGGAACGTTACAGCCACCAATTGCTAAAGTGGAAATTTTTGTTTAACTTTATCGACAACGGAATTCCTGGAGCTCCTCAAATTACCAACGTCAATGAATGGCTCCTCAGTCGGATCTTTATGTAACGGAGCTACAGCGCACCACGAATTCAAAGCACTATAACGCCTGTATCTCACCCACTTCCGTCGCCTGACGCATGAATTCCATTTCTTCTCCGTTTGATATTTCGCAGGAAAATCAACAGCATATGTCCAACCGTCATGATCTAATTGCTGGCCGTCAAGTGACAAATCTAAATGCCAATCACCTTCCCATTGCCATGCCATGGACGGCAATCGAACTTTGTCTATGCTACGATTCACCAAACCGTCAATGGAGGAAAAATTGTGTCTATCTGTCGGTAACATTCGACTGGAGAATCCTTCCAGCGGCAACCATCGTTCATTCTCATAAGATTCCTCTTTGACGCGAATCGGAATGTCGAGTCCTGTAATGTAAAAAGAAAAAAGTTTGAGAATTTTCACAGATAACAGTAGCAGTGAATTAGTACCGTGAACGTGAACGTACACCTGGCGATCGCCACCAATAGCCCACATAAAATGAGGAACAGCTGACACTTTTTTGAACTCAAGTCCGAGATACAAAAATTCTCGCCACGCCGAACTGCCCGTTGACAATGCATAAACACGGCCTTCATTATTAGTGGCGAAGAGGATAGTACTGGGCATTGTATTGAGCAGTTAATGGAATGTTGTTTCTGAAAATAAGAATTAAACTTCAGTTGTGCAATCGAATCGGCAAATATGTTCGCTACAATGGTTAGCAATATGTTATTAATTAGCTGGTGCAGTGAATTACTTCCACTTTTACTAAGCGATAACGGTTTTTGCTGTTCTATTGTTATCGTCTCCTTCAATTATTTATTTCAACTGACGAATTGAATTGCGTTTTTATCGCTTTGGTGCTCGTATTTTGTGTACAGTCAACTCAAATTAAATAGAAAATGTTTTGAGACCTTCGATAGTACACCATATCATAGAGGCCGCACGTGTACTTGCACAGTTGATTTTGTTAATCAAGTAACGCTTTCATGAATGAAATTATAATGAATTATGGCGGAGATCTGTACGAAACAGTTGGAATCGACGTTTTGTGTGATATATTAACCTGTCACAGACAGCAAGCATATTAACAGTTTTACTATCTGATCTAATACTTCATTTGATCGATGATTTTCAGAGAATTCAGAAATCTTTTACTAATTTGTTTATTTGTTTTGAACATGGTTTTTGCTATATAAGACCTCATCGGTCAGAACTTGTCGTTAATTATTGCTGTCTTTGTCAATAACAGATGACGTCTGTAGCAGGTTAAAGTGAAAAGTACCACAAATAGGAGATTTTTTCAGTCTGTCAGGTGAAGAGGATCTTATTAAAACGTTTGGATCAGAAAAGAGAATTTTACCAAAAAGAAGACGTCGTCTGTGAACTCGAATATCGACGGTCATTTTTACCAGGGCACACAAATAAATAAACTGTTTCACCATTAACATTCGATTAGAACAAGTCAATCAAATTTTATTATGAACATTTAGGTAATTACAGTCGCTGTGTCTGTTCAAGATAGTAAAGGTTAACTGTTTGAACGAACCAAATGACTCAATCCTCGCTATTCGCAAAATACAATATTCTGCGCAAATTATTTGGAGACACAAAAAATTATGCAATGAATTGTCGTACCCGTCAAGTAATTAAACAGAATGACTCAATCTACAACACGAAAATAGCTATTGTCTTCAATGTTCACTCTTCCTTTTTTGTCGACACAGTAAATGTGTTGTATTTATTAACTTGCCGTAGCACTTGTAACGTATACACAAATCAAATCGCTATTAAATCGGTCAAAACATCTGTTTTTGTTCGATTACAGTTTTTGTTTACAATATTTTGTATTCAATATGAATGGGTTGGGTGTTTTTATGCTAGTGAAACAGTGATTTTACTACCTGCAAACGATTCGGATCACCCCAATTGAAGTTTTAAAACATCGCTGTGTAAATTAGAGTTACGTTTCCAACGTAAATCAGTAAATCTAATTGGCTGTTAATGCTAAAATAAATTATTTTGTTTCCCAAACAGTGGAAACATTAGCTTAAACACTAAGAAAATCAATAAACTTTTTTTGACAGTGGACTGTCATTGTCAATTCAAACATTCAAAATCATATGGTTTGACGACAGCGCTTCGTGGATAATGAAAAAAGTAGGACTTGATGTTCGCATTTGTTTTAAAATTTTCATTTCACTCCATAAAATTTAGGTATAAGTTTTCATGGCTTAATTGAGTAATTAAGTCGACTTCTCAATTATTCTGGTAAACTGTTTAATGTCAGGAATATACCAAAGTAAAGAGACTGTTATAATCTGAGCGAGAGTTCCGAATACCAGTTAATTATAACATGCCTTGGGGTACTTCTCATTGCACATTTTCATATAAGTTTTTGACATATCCACCAAGGCAAGCAGGCCGTAGCTAGGCCAGCTGATCAATTACATCGGATGAGGATGAAAAGCGAGCTAAATGCTCAGCCACAAAACGAAAAAAGAGTCAATTAAAAAGAAAGTCTGTTGGGTTAATATTAGGGTTGTGTGATGGATAAAGGGTTGAGACTGACGTAGTACACAAAAACTAGATGTCAAAAATCGATTTACAACTTGCAACGAATCATGGAAGCTAAACTTTCGAGTTTTTAATCTCCCACCTATTTCGACTGCAACTAAAAAATTTCTTTGAGATTTTTGTTAGCTTTATATTGGGTCTATTCTACTGATTGGAGTTCAATGTTACAGAAAAAATTAAATTCGGAAGAAGTTTGTCGGAAAAGTATATTTTGTGCTTGAAGACTGAAATTCGACGGATTTCGATATCGAAAAGTTCAATTTTACTGTACTTCTCAGAGAGAGGTATTTGCGGCCAAGAAAGTACTTTCTTGGACGCTCTCTCCGGCCGAAAATGGGTTTTCATATATATTTTTCCGGCCGCGAGCAAGTGTGCATGCTTTATTGTTGAAATGGCTGTAGAGTGATTTCTATGTTAATGTTGTTGTGGTTTCTCGGCTCCGCCTCGTTAGGACAAACCTACGACTAGTACCGAAAAATTCAACTTTCTATCACTTGTAACAAAATGTACTATTTTGTGAGAAATGTTTGTGGCATGAGGGTTTGTTTCGTCTAAAATTGTTGCAAAATGGTTCAATTGAGAAAATCGAGCTTTGAAAATTTCTAAAAAATTATCGTTTTTTAAATTTTTTATCAATATAATGTGGAATAAATAAAACTTTTGCTCAAAACAAACGAGGCATTAAAAACGTGTTTTGGTCCTAGTTTTCATTGACAAATGCAGCAGTTGCGATTTTGAATAGAAAAAGTTCTAACTTCATTTGACAGTTTCGAAAATTTCGTCATGAAAAATAGGACCAAAACACGTTTTCAATGCTTCGTTTGTTTTGAGCATAGAATGCTAACCAGGTAAAAACTTATCATGAGGTTCATTTATGTTCAAGAAGCGCTTTCGTAGCTTATTTCTCGTGGAATCCCTTATGATTTTGAATTTTCTTCTTTGTCAAATTTAATTGCTCCAGAGCAATTAAAGCAACACATAGCAACGCGAGTTTGACATAATTTTCTTTTGTTTTCTGGCCTTCTTTTTCCATTGTTTTAAAATGTCAAACCTGCGAAAGATACGCAATTTGTTCGATTACGATTACTTTTTCAAGTTTGAAAGTTTCAAAACAATTGAAAAAGGCCCAAAAACAAACGAATTTTATGTTAAACTCTCGTTGCTATGTGTATCAGCAGTTAGTAACACTGAAATAGTCCTATACGAATTTCGCGACAAGATCAAACAAATACAAGAAAATGATGACTAAATGACGAAATCTCTCAACAATCATCGCTTTTACCAAAAGTTTGTACATGATAAAAAATCTTGAAAAAATGTTACATTGTCAACCCTGCAACAATACGCGAAAATCAAACTTCGAAGTCATTTTGTTCGGTTTGTTCGCGAACAGTCTAGACATTGCATGACAGCGGAACCATATGATAACAAATTTGCATCCAATTTATTGAATTATTATCGAAATAATACAAAAATTCATGATCAACCCTGTCCAATATTCGTAAACAAATTGAATATTTACAAAAGTTGGATATTTTCATTTTGTTTCATTCAGAAAATTTGTAAATTGTTGACAAACAAGTCGTCAATTGACCGGATGTTGACAACGTAGAATCGAGAACTTTCTCGTGAATACCAGTCGTATTGTGGAGTATATAAATATATGCGACAACTGTTCTGCAGTTCATTCATACAGAAAACTTGACAGTGTGCAGACTACGCTAAATAATTTGTGCTCCAAGCGAATTTAATTCAATCAAAGAAAATCATTTTCCGTGATATTTCATTGTGAAAAGTGGAAAATTCTTTTGTGAAATTGTAATTAAAACTCAGTCAAGGTGAGCTAAATGCGAATTTATTGTGATAAATTAATAATTTAATGAGAAATTTCATTGTGCCGGTTCATTTTTGGGTGCCAATTTTTTTTTCCGCAACTATTCAGTTGACGCTCTGAATCAATAAATTTTCCAAAGTTTTAATTAGTTTAACTTCAATGATAAATCGTGCTTCAAATTTCGAAATGAATTTTGTTGCATCCAACACTTAACTGAAAATTGGCCCATTAAAATTACACGCATGTTCGGAACATCTCGAATGTTCTGGACCGTCGGTCGATGATTCATGATGATAAAACGTAGAACAATGTGCATAATCAGACAAAAATTATGTTGAAAAATTCTATGCTGCCTTCCTACTGACAAAACTAGCTCGACAATTCGAGAACACTGTCCGAAAAGAAAATCGATATTTTCCATCTCTCTAATGACCACGTTTTCTTTGTTTGCAGATGCCAGAACAACCACAAGGAGAAGTCGAAACATTCGCTTTCCAAGCCGAAATCGCTCAGCTTATGAGCTTGATCATCAACACATTCTATTCCAACAAAGAAATTTTCATCCGTGAATTGATTTCCAATTCGTCTGATGTAAGTTCAACACTGTCAAGTGCAACCAAATGTCAGAAACTAATTCCCGTTTCGATTTCTATTTGTGCAGGCTTTGGATAAAATCCGCTATGAATCCCTCACCGATCCAACGAAATTGGAATCCGGAAAGGATTTGTTCATCAAACTCATTCCAAACAAGGCGGCTGGAACACTCACAATCATCGATACTGGTATTGGTATGACAAAGGCTGATCTCGTAAACAATTTGGGTACAATTGCCAAGTCCGGAACAAAGGCTTTCATGGAAGCCCTTCAAGCCGGTGCCGATATTAGTATGATTGGCCAATTTGGTGTGGGCTTCTACTCGGCGTATTTGGTTGCTGACCGTGTCACTGTTACGTCGAAAAACAATGACGACGAGCAATACATTTGGGAATCTTCCGCTGGCGGATCGTTCACAATCAAGAGCGACAATTCTGAACCACTCGGTCGCGGTACAAAGATCGTGTTGCACATCAAGGAAGATCAAATGGAATACTTGGAGGATCAAAAGATCAAGGAAATTGTCACAAAGCACTCACAGTTCATCGGTTATCCCATCAAGTTGTTGGTGGAGAAGGAACGCGATGAAGAAATCAGCGATGATGAAGAGGAAGACGAGTCCAAGAAAGAAAACAAGGAAACAAAGGAAGGTGAAGGTGATGAACCAAAGATCGAAGATGTGACTGAAGAAGACGAAGACAAGGATAAGAAGAAGAAGAAAACCATCAAAGTTAAGTACACCGAGGACGAAGAATTGAACAAAACGAAACCAATTTGGACCAGAAACCCAGACGACATTTCCCAAGAAGAATACGGAGAATTCTACAAATCGCTCACCAACGACTGGGAAGATCATTTGGCCATCAAACATTTCTCGGTTGAAGGACAATTGGAATTCCGTGCTTTGTTGTTCGTACCTCGTCGGGTGCCATTCGATTTGTTCGAAAGCAAGAAGAAGAAGAACAACATCAAATTGTACGTTCGTCGTGTATTCATCATGGACAATTGCGAAGATCTCATTCCGGACTATTTGAACTTCTTGAAAGGTGTCGTCGATTCCGAAGATTTGCCATTGAACATTTCCCGTGAAACTCTCCAACAGAACAAAATCCTCAAAGTTATTCGCAAGAATTTGGTAAAGAAGGCATTGGAATTGTTCGAAGAACTTGCCGAAGACAAGGAACAATACAAGAAATTCTACGAACAATTCAGCAAAAATCTTAAGTTGGGCGTACATGATGACAGCCAGAACCGTGCAAAATTGGCCGATTTATTGCGTTTCCACACCTCGGCATCCGGTGATGAACACTGCTCTCTCCAAGACTACATCGATCGCATGAAAGAAGGCCAGAAACACATTTACATCATCAGTGGTGAGACCCGTGAACAGGTTAGCAACTCGTCGTTCGTCGAACGTGTCAAGAAGCGTGGATTGGAAGTTGTTTACATGACCGAACCAATTGATGAGTATGTCGTTCAACAGTTGAAGGAATACAAGGGTGTGTCCTTGGTGTCGGTTACCAAAGAAGGCTTGGAATTGCCAGAAGATGAAGCCGAAAAGAAGAAGAAGGAAGAAGATCGCGCTAAATTCGCTGGATTGTGCAAGGTCATGAAATCAGTATTGGACAGCAAAGTTGAGAAAGTTGTCGTCTCCGATCGTCTTGTCGAATCGCCATGCTGCATTGTCACATCCCAGTACGGTTGGTCGGCCAACATGGAACGTATCATGAAGGCTCAAGCTCTACGTGACGCTTCAACCATGGGTTACATGGCTGGCAAAAAACATTTGGAAATCAATCCAGACCACTCAATCATCGAGACATTGAGACAGAAGGCTGATGCTGACAAAAATGACAAGGCCGTCAAAGATTTAGTTATTCTTCTGTTCGAGACTGCTTTACTATCATCTGGATTTTCATTGACTGAGCCACAAGTTCATGCATCGCGTATTTACCGTATGATCAAACTCGGTTTGGGCATTGACGAAGACGAACCAATGGCTGCCGAAGAAACACCAGTTGCCGGAGAAATGCCACCGCTAGTCGATGACACCGAAGATGCTTCACAAATGGAAGAGGTCGATTAAAGTGTTTAGATAAAGCGCACGTTCCACATGTCGAATTTTGATTCATTTTTATTTCATTCAACTTTTGTTTACTGCCACGTTGTAGTGGTTAATAGCGCATTTTGCCACTCACTCTTAATGATATAAAAGATGAAAATTTGTTTGTTTTTTTGAAATGAGGACATTGTTTGACTGAGGTAATTGGATTCCAAGCAAATAAGATTGATTCATGAATAAATTCCGTTTCTAAGTTATTTTCGAATAAATAATTAAATTTAAAACGCAAATTTCCTCAAGTCTTTCATTTTGGAGTTGCAGCTGGAGTAGCGGTAAAGAGTTTGTCAATTTACATGATTGGGCAAAGGTGAGTTGAACTTGGCTGATTGTCTTTAATCAAAAATTTGGTAAAGTGAGTTGGGTCGAACCAAATGCAACCTTCTATGGAAATTAGAACCAATGAGTTTAGAGCTTGAAAATTAACGAGCTATCTTCCGTCATGTTTGTGGCATTGTACGGTGGGTTTCAAAATAATTCAACAAAGGGTCGCGATGCAACGTCTGAATTATTTCAAGTCCTTGTATTGTTGGTAGACTCCAACACTGTACAAATCTATGTGCATTTAGTTACCGGATCTGCTCGGTATTTTTGGAGAACCATCGCTACGCGAGTGGCTTCGAGTCAAGATTTACATATTGGTTGTGACTAACTCTAAGATGATTTGTACATACAAAATGTCTCAGCCAATCTGGTCTATGGAGCTGCGGTAACCGAAAATCGAAATTCCGTCACAACATTAAATCGATACTGATTGAATGATGGTGGTAGTTCAACTACCGTAGTTGTCGAGAATTAGATGTTTTAACAATCACCAATTGATATTTGATAAGTCGTCTGAAGTGTAGAAGATGTGAAAAAGTTTTTATTCTTACGCGACACTCGTAGAACCTCGGACCTCATATCGAATTCCGCAAGACTTGTTTAAACGGAACATAGGTGATGCATTAGAGGAAATTCGTTTGATTGATTTGGTATTTGATTATAGCACGCCCTCCTTCCTAGAATTCCTTCCACAAAACCCTTCCACAGATCTCCGCAAAAGAATATTTTCCTCAGCATGTTTATGCAAAATTTCTGAAACGATTAATAAGTCTAGTCATCTGTCATCATCAACGATGATTTATAGTGTAAAACGATGAAATCTAAATACAGCATTCCTCTCATATTTATGGGATTTCAACAGCAAAACAAATGTAGTAAAAGATCCATTCCAATAAAAAATAAATGGTTATTTACATAACAAGGGATACAAAGTTGAAAAGTAGAGTTTTAGTGTGAATTTTGTTGATCCGAGGCGAAGCCGAGGTCAATAAACACACGAAAACGAAGCTTTTTATTTGTTTTACCGAGTTCTGTAAACGATTTTACATGCTGAGCATGTATCATGTAATAGTACATTACTATGCAAGGGAAGTAAAGTGATATCTCGTATCCAGATGAGAAAAAGTATCCGAGGGCGGCAGCCCGAGGTACTTTTACTCATCGTGATACGAGATATCACTTTATTTTCCGTGTGTAGTACGACGTTTTACTATGCGAGTGATGTAAAGGTTATTGCCTATACATGTAATAGCCTTATTACATGCACCAGCATAGTAAAATGCTATTACTTGCTTTTGAAACCTAAACCAAATTTCTTGTTTTCCCTAGGTGTGTAATAAGCAACTTTCGACCCTAGGGAAAACAAAAGCACGTAAGAGATAGTACATTTTCTACCTTGGTGTATATTTCGAGAATAACTTCGTATGTACAATTGTATATAACGAGCGCCAGCGAGTGTATATACAATTGTACATAAGAAGTGATTCGAGAAATATACACCAAGGTAGAACAATGTTTTATCTCCTGCAAGCTGATATTTCATACATCAGCGAAATAACCACAAAAATTTGGATTTAAAATTAATTAATTAAGCATGTTGTTTTAAAACGCATTCACAACAAAAAAAAACATCATACAGAGAATCCTTTATTTACTTACTCACACACATATACTATCCACTTCAACATTTCGTTCAATTCACATCATTCCGACTACTCTGATTATTTGATCGATGTAGAAGTGACTAACGAACCACTACCGACACCAATTGCATCGCGTTATGTGATTTGTTGGCGTAGTGGTCAGCATGTTTGGTTGATGTGCTGCTGGTCCCGTGTTCGCTTCCGCCGTTCGGCGATTTTTTTTTTTCAAATACGTAGATGGAAAGTAAATTTACCCTAGGTGGGTTATGTGTGAATTATCCAATCGTATAGGCTGTGGTTATGTATGTGTTTGTGTTTATATGCAGAAACGCGTAATGTATGAAATATCAGCTTGCAGGAGATAAATATATTAACAGCTTAAGGAAATTGTCTTCATAATAGCCTCTTGTGTATGAAACCGGCGCAGCGTATCAAAGTTTTGCAAACATATTTTTAAGACTTCTTTAAGCAAAACATTTAAAACAAAATGAAACAGCCCATAACCCGAATAATAATTTGAAAAATTTAACTTTTTAACCACTATAATAAGACATAATCAACTCGGTTACTCGGGAGTGGTCTTCGTAGCGCAGCAACTGTGCTCACAACAACATAAAAGTTGATGACCCATCGAGTCACCGCTACCCGAAACTTATGATTTTTTAGGTATTAGGGATTTTAGAGCCAAAGCCTTTCTGTCTTCCATAGTAACACCTCGAGAATTACGAGTCACTAGTGTTTCTACAAGTAGGAATGCTGAAGTCTTACAAATAAAGTCACTAAAGCCATTTGATATCCTCATCAATTTGATGCCGGCATGAAATAATTTAGACCCTCAGCATGAAACGTTGTATACGCGTCTTTTGTGGACGGTTTATTTCAGGTACCTTCGCTTGTCGCCTCCCTTCGTTCGGGCTACAGCTGGCGAAATACGTAAATAACTATTCCTTACGTTAATATTACTGAGTTGTTCAATTGATTGTGACTAGACTATCCTTATGGATAGTATAAGGACCATTACAATGGTTTATATTCTAATCATTGTGTCGATATATAGATGATAATAGATTTCACATGATATGGAGTGTTAATTAAAATTAAACTTCATTATAGTTGAAGACACTAAGGCTTAGACGTACTGTAACTGAATAATTAATCAGTTTATTGATTCGGTATATCGACCTTTCATAAAATATTCAGTCAAGCCGACAATCTTGTTTTACCGGTTAAACAGTCTAAAATTTAAATATACGCAAATTTAAAGCTAAATTGCGTTGACAGTGACTTTCGTGGAACCCGCAAGACAAAATTTCAGACTACAAACTCTACACTTGTTGAAAAGACAGTAACTGAAGCCTGTTGCTCTTGAACGCACTTGTAGGCTTGCTTTTATCCTCGCTTTTATCACAAAATTGTTTTTATGAGTGGATCGGCTGAAAATCAGATATGAAGCCAATTCATGTCCTTATTTCACTCACGTCGACTGTAGTTCCAAACTTGCGAAAAGCCAAAACAAATAGATATAGGTCGGTCTAGGTATCTCGATGCAAACTGAGCCCTTTATCAATATCAGTACAAAAACCGTTTACGAAAATCTAAGAAAATTATGTACAGTGAACGACATCTCAAATGTCTCACTGTCAAATTTTTCTGAGAATTTTATTGTGTCATTGCAAATTCACAATGACATTCTCTGAAAAAAATGACAGTGAGACATTTGAGATGTCGTTCACTGTAAAATGTCAAAGACCCAAAATCATATTAAGTAAATTACTGTTATCTGAAATGGAGGCTCGATTATATACATTAGCTGATAGCACATATTTATCTGGAACTAGTTTGGCTTTCGTTTTCGTTTAATGTGCAATTTTAATATTTAATTACTGAGTTTGTTAAGTGTGTGTATTTAAAGTATATAAAATCCATATGTATATAGACTAGCACTAGACGTATATTGTTTATGCGTAAAGGCGAGCCATAATTTTAAAATATTGAGCACTAGTTCTACTAGATATTTTGCTTGAGGGAATTTTACAGGTAGGTGATGGAATATTCCAATAATTTACAAGGACAAACCAACTTTGTTTGCAAAATTTTATGAAGTTCGGTTGAAAGAAACCACTAAGAAAATATTATAAGATATTCAGTTTGCGGATTCGTAAACGATAATAGTTATCGAAACCATTATTTGATTGGATCTGAGTATTATTGGCAGATTGATATAATAGTAAAAATTACGTTTCAATGGGAGGAATGATAGAAAATAGATTGTGTGTTTTTTCATCATAATCTCATAGATACGTACGCTATTTTACTTAACACAGTGTTTACCTAGGGAGTTAAATAAGACATTATTTCATGCTGTCAAAGTTTCTTTGTTGAGCAAAATAGCATACGTATCCATTAGATTATAATGAAAAAAGGATATGCTTTGTAACGCAATCACCTTCGTATCCATTTTCCATCATTTCTTTCATGGATACGAAATCTACCATTACTCAACTAAACAGATTTTGACAGCATGAAATAATGTAATATTTATCTCACTAACAAGGCGTGGGGTAATTTGGCACACGACGGTGCTAAAACAACGCATTTTTCAACTACGTAAAAGGTGAACTCGCACACGATTTTTCGATACCAAAATGTTGTAAGAGGAGTCATTAAGTCAATGACATGGCTAAAAAGCATTTGTAGCAATAAACTTGTGTGTACAAGTTCACCTTTTACGTAGTTTAAAAGTGCGTTCTTTTGGCACCGTGTGCCAGATTACCCGACCGATACCGTTGACCTAGACCTAGTAGACTGCTGGTACGGCTATTCATCTGTTATCGATAACGACGACAAAAATAAAAATTAATGATAAGCTCTGGGGAATATGGTCGTTTATATATTAAAATGGATGTTAGAGAAATTGAAGTACAAGATTTGAAATCAACCAGTTAAAAATATTTGTATCGATGTAAGTAATAGACCCGCACCCGATAATAATATTGGTCATATGCTTGCCGTCTATAATAGGTTAAGAGCATTTTTGTCCTAATATAGGTATGTGGGCTTTACCTTATCAAATCATAGAAAGTAGTATCAATATTTTAAAGTATACAAACTTGACTATACTAGTACAATCGTGGAATCTGTAAGCATTTTCATAAGATAAAATCTGTCACATTTTTGATATAGTACAACGACATTGTCTAGGATTGCCCGCTTATATTTGCCGTTGCTGTTGGTAACACAAAGCATAGTTGTTCTACCATCTCACAACTTTAAAAATAACTAAACCTTATGATGAATGGAAAAGATTTTATTCGTCTTTTCGCGTATGTGTCTATGCTGCTAATAAACACCAAAAAATAACGAAAGACAACGGTTTGTATAAATGTTATATTGGTGTTTGAGCGAGTATATAATCGTCATTTTGATAACGTCGTCTATTTATTCGTATATAACAGACTGTCTTCATGCCAGTTTAGTTTATTATTTCGTAGAGACCGGTCTCCTAAAGTGTATGCGTGATTAGCTTCATTGAACTTGAGACATATTTAGAGTTTTTTTTCGTCGATTATTTTGTAATAAAACGAATTATACAACACTCGAAAACAAGTAAGCGATAAAAACCTAAAGTGACGTGAAATTTTCCTTCAAATCGCGTCTAATAAATCGCTTTAAATCTGTATGATGAAAGTGAAAATCTAATTATGAATATCAACCATAATGTTTCGACGAAAATCACGAATCTATCATGTCTCGCATTGATGTTGTTTCTTCTTATCGTGCAACTCAAAATGGAGAGGTTATCTTTTGCGTGGTACGACTGATCATGATGAGATTGGATGTTATGTTATGAGTGTTATGTTACCATTCATAAACAATATCAATTTACGTTGAAAGAAATTGTTGCCTACACCAAATCGAAAACAACTACTTGTTTAACCTTGACCTTATTCACATCGTATCAAGAAAGTACAGTATCTTATCACCTGACCTGACCTGTGTAGACATTATTATTTAGGGTCGTTATCTACTTATGTAGACACAGCAGTTAATTAGGTTAAGGTTAAAAGTGAATATTTAAGGTTTTTAATGGAAAAGTGTTCCTTTACTGCGAGTAAATTTCCATTAATTGATTCCAATTTATAAGTAAAACTTTACAGAAAAACTTTCCTTGTCAATAGAACCACGTAGCCTTTACTTTATACGGAGACCGTCTTTCCAAAAAAAAAACTTTAAAAACAGGTTTTCGTTCTCGCAGGATCAATCATGACTAGCCAAGGTCAAACATTTGATGCCAATGCTATGACTCTAACCCGGTTTGTGCTGGCTGAACAAAAAAAGCATCCAACTGCGAGTGGTGATTTATCGCAATTACTCAACTGCATTCAAACTGCTATCAAGGCTGTCAGTTCGGCCGTGCGAAAAGCTGGAATAGCTCAATTGTAAGTATAACGGTTGTCCTGAAGTTTTTTTTTCTTCAAATTTTTGTATTAAACGTGTACGTTGTTCAGGCATGGTATTTCTGGTGAAACGAACGTTCAGGGAGAAGTTGTCAAGAAGTTGGATGTCTTGTCGAACGAGCTGTTCATCAATATGCTTCAATCGTCTTACACTACTTGTCTGCTTGTATCAGAAGAAAACAGCTCCGTTATCGAAATCGATGAAGATAAACGGGGTAAATACATTGTGTGCTTTGATCCATTGGATGGATCGTCCAACATCGACTGTTTGGTGTCCATCGGAAGCATTTTCGCCATTTACAGGTAATATTACATCGCCTGTCATTAAGAGTCAAGCTAATTTAAATGACGCGCCTGAAATGTAATAGGCAAAAATCTTCTGGCACTCCACAAGTCTCGGATGCATTGCAATCGGGAAGGGAAATGGTTGCTGCTGGATATGCTCTATATGGATCGGCAACAATGATCGTTTTGAGTTTAGGGTTTGGTGTCAATGGATTCACTTACGATCCGGCGATTGGTGAGTTATTCCTACTTCAAACGACTACAACCAAATGACGTTCCATTTAACGAACTTTATTAGGCGAGTTCATCTTAACTGATGCTAACATGACTATTCCGGACAAGGGAAAGATTTACTCAATTAATGAAGGCTACAGCTACCTTTGGGATCAATCCGTTGTTCAATACGTCCAAGATAAGAAGAACCCAGCCAAAGGGAAACCATATGGTGCTAGGTAATTGATATACAATGTTGAAGTAAGAGTGCGCAAATGGACTAATGTTTTTGATCGAATCAGATATGTCGGATCAATGGTGGCTGATGTTCATCGAACAATAAAGTATGGAGGAATTTTCATCTATCCTGCAACTACTGAGAGTCCAAACGGAAAGGTATTTGATAATTTGAGTGAAAATTTTTTCTGTTTCCACAACACCTCGTATCCGCTTTATGTTTAGCTTCGACTTCTTTACGAATGTAATCCGATGGCTTACATTATAACACAGGCCGGAGGTAAGGCCAGCACCGGAAAAGTCGATATCTTAGATGTGGTTCCGCAATCCATACATCAAAGATGTCCAATTTATTTGGGATCGAAATTGGACGTTGAAGAAGCGCTAAGTTACATTAAATGAACAAATCTACCTGAGGTCAATAATATTCGTAAATAAATTTTTCACAAACTAAAACCGAAATCTATTGACACTAAGAATCTGGATAATCCTTTGGGGAATCTTTGGAAAAGTTGTAAAAATCTTTAGAAATGCGACATGAAGATTGTTTGAAGTTTCTTATTTATTCGCTGATATTATGAGCAGAGGATTCCGGTGCAATCAGAAAATTCTCTGATCGAACGAGAATCATTTGGGTCAATGTCAATGCTCACCAACAGATAGTGCTACTAAATTAACTTTCGGAAATGTTTTGTATCGTAGTCATCAGTCTGCATCATATATGTGCGTTCGTTCTGTTTGATAAGTTTGTATCGAACATTTACTAAGCAATTTATTAGTGAGAAAAAATTGTTCTCTGAAGAAATACAAATATTTACTCTGTTTGTCCCTGTTGAACGTATATATTGAGAACGCTTCTCTCATCTTTGTTTCAATAAAATTAATTAATTAATCGGAAAGCGTAAGACTTGAATGTAAATGTAAACCACAAAAACTTTACACTGTACGCACTGAAACAATTCTCCAATTTTTAGCCCCGTACGAAGTACAAAGGGTCTCATAGGATTACGATGCCGTGTGTAATTGATGGAATTCGAAACAGACAGTAAGGCAAAGTGTTTGTCTATGTTTATAGATGACGAATCCGCAATAAAAATTGTGTCTGTCCATCTGTCCGTCACATCTTGAGTAAATCAAATCCGGTTTCAAAATTTTTTTCCCTGAAAGATAGTCGAAATAGTGAGGCTAAGTTCGAAGATGGGCATATTCGGGTTGGCCCTTCGTGAGTTAGGGCCACCTATGTGATTTAAGGTCTTTTGGTGATATTTATGGCACAATAAACGATGGAAATGTAAATGACACGGCAAATGATAGGGTCTTAGAAGTGAAAGGCTACTCTACCCTATGTGTATTTTGCATATAACACGAGTGAATTTCATCTGTTATTCCTAATTTTTGTTTCATTTAAAAGGTTCCAACACCGAATAGAATGTTGTTGAAAAAAAAATAAATTTGGGTCCTTGGACTAAGGCCACTACTAGGGCCCTATGTGTGTTTTACATGCAACTCAAGTAAATTTCATCCGTTTTTCCTAATTATTGTTTCATTTGGAAGGTAATCAAAGGCCGAATAGGATGTTGTTGAAAAAATTTTAAATTTGGGTCCTCGGACTGAGGCCCTATGTGTATTTATACTCAATAAATTAAAATTTTAGGGCTATTTGAAATTTTTCTTACATTTGAAAGGAACGTCGTACGGGGCTTCGTAATTGCGCTATGCGCAATTTCTAAGATGTACACATTTCATAATAATTTTACTTTAACTACATTAACGGGCGCAATAGGCGCACTAGGGTCACGTACGCAATAGATATACGGGTTTGTACGGGGCTCAGTCGCAGCAAACGCTCCGACTGTTCTGATGGCTCGTTTCATATTGATAGACAAATAGGTCCGATGAGAAAAATAATTGTATTACAGTAATTTCCCGGGTCTAGATTAATTTTCACACACTTCCGTCTAGTACTTTGAAAATGTTCACCATTTAAAAACGGCAAGCATATCGCAGCATAATCATTAAACTCTGTTACTCTGTTTAAAATACATCGCGTGTTAAATGCAAAATCTTTTACTCTAATTGTTTAACCACAGTTTTTTTTATATAAAAACACATGAACTCTATGTCACCGCCATTTTTGTCGTTGGTGTCGATAACAGATGACAGATAACAGATCTTCTCCTTAAATACCCATAGACCGAAATCCAACCGTTATTTTTATGTCATTTTTATTTGTTTCTTACATTCTTGAGCTAAATCGATTAAGTCGTACAGTCAGTGGCAGTGGAATTTCAGCATAAATTTGGCTTCGGCTGCCTTTTAGCTGATCCACACATATTGTATTACAATCAAAATGTTTATACGGTTGAAGCTGCTACTCGCATGCGTCTGGCACACTGTGGTAGTGGTAAAACCGTATAAAGACGTCTATGTCTGAACAATTTTGATTGGTTGTGTTGATCATCTGATCATGCTGAAATTTCACTGCCTCTGACTGTATGGTAATTTAGAGAAACCAGAATTAAAAAATATTCGGGATTTTAATTCCCTAAAATAGGTCTTGCTATAAACTCTGTCGTTTCTGGAAAATTAAGGATGAAATCTCAAAACTTAGGACTTTGATATTGAATTTGCGTTTGGGAAATACACTCAACCAAACGATATTCTGTATCAATTAATCTTGGTCCGATAATGTCTCTTGCTCTTACACAATTAGCAAAAACAGATATTAAGACAAAGTCAAGTTCATTTTGAACCTTTTTTTTATTTTTTATTTTGCTCTTCTTTCATCAACTGACTAAGTGACTGTAATTAATAATGAGATCACAACCGCCATATCATTTCGTTCTTCAACTTGATCTTACAAATTAAATTAATTGTTCCCATCAAACAAATATATTTTTTAATGTATTTCTTCTTTGCTGTGAAAGCCCTCTAATTTCTATCAACGGCGTATCTTCAGTTTGTTTTAAATTGGTAAGTTCACTGAAACTTACCACCACGCGGTCATCTTATATACATACAAAAATCTTCTCTTCATTGAGAACCTACACGTCTTTTAACATTATAAACACTAAAAGAGGTTTACGCATTCGAACAAGCTATTTGGTAACAAATTTGGTATATAAGAAAAATTCATTCTCGCGCACTATCATCGCGTCCACGCCGCCGGTTGATCCATTGTTTAGAGAGAATTCGAAATGTGTATAATTTCATAGGTTTTTTTTTTTATAACATTCATGTTTTACGGACAGAGTGTACGAGGTATACGAACATCAAACAACTCTAGTAGTTGTTTGGTGCTTAGAGAGTGTTGACATCGTGGAAAGAAGTGTTACAGTGGTAAAAGAAAAAGAAATTAGAAGAAAAAGCTGCGGTTAAGATTGTTTTTTGGGAAGAATAATTCACAAGGTGTGGCACAAAAGATTATTAATTTGAATTTAATTTGGGTGACAAAGGATCGGATTTAATGTTAAATCAAATTATGCGAAAAATAATTATTTTTTTATGTCGTTGTTGTAGTCATTAACGAAGCTGAGAGGAGTGACTAATTGAGTTTTATTTGAAAAAAATTGATGCTACTCAAATCTCCAACCAAATATGATCGTTGAAAGTAAAATTTTATTGCGCTAATACAGTTATACAGTCGGAAAACACTCGAATTATTATCTGAGTACAGATTATAAAGGTCAATTCGGAATACCGAACATCATGAACTTTTATTATTAAATTCATAAATCTATCAGAGTGATGCATTTTCATGTGATGGCTATCATTCAGTCCAGGTTTATACGATGTATGATCGGCGTAATTAGCATAATTTACGTTCATATTGTTTGCTTTTATGACGGTGGATACGCTTTTTTTTTCTTGTGAACAATAGTTTTTTGTTGCTCGTATGCTGTACGTAGGAATATTTAAACAATGTCAGCTCTGACAATTTCGTATTCCGAACATTAACAATGAAACACAAATAAGAAATTTAAATGTAAAATAAAACCATTAATTTGATACAATTTAAACCTTAATATCGTGCTTAATACAACGCGCGGACCATTTCTAAATTCACCACCCTTATCACCTACAACAAATCATTTTCGCTTGAGCAACTTTTATATTTCCGTGTTTAACGAACTAAAATTTTTAACAGTATTTTTCAACAGGCCGGCAGAGGTTGTGTCTATAATTCATAGTCATAGTTCTACTTAAAAAATTTAAATAAAATTATCCCTCGAAACGAATAGCTAATCTTATTGATGTCAAAATTAAGGTAAATTAATGCTCGATGTGATCATTATACATACTAACATGGTGAATTTCATGCAATGCAGATTGCACGCACATCTGATAAAAAAGAAAGTTATTCGAAATTCCACTGATCTATAGATAATAGTCGCTAATTACCTTTTAAGAAACTTGTCACAACTCACATTGAATTTGTGAAGTTACACTTACGTGTAGATGAATACAGGTTGACCTTTCTCAGAGCATATATCAGCAGTTTTAATATCGCAACTATTACTTCATTTGATCTACGTATGTTCAAGAGATTCGTTTTAAATCTTTTACTTCATTTGTGTTAAATTTTGAGTTATTCTAATTTCAGATAAATTCAACTTCCATCTGAGAGACAGAACTGTGACTTTCAAACTTGAAATAGATGAAAAATCATAAAATTATGTTTTATGGAGTAGAAATATTCAGATCGTCGCGAGCTTCCCTTCCGTCGAAACTATGAATTCTAAGCACTACCTCGGAGTTATCTCAAATTCAACAATTGAACTAAATATACGAAAAATCGTCGGGCATCGACAAAAATGTGAATCCTCTACTCAAGTTCCATCCTATTTTTTTCGATTGTTATTTGTTGGTAGTAAATAAATTAATCCAACGCACTTCAAGCACAAGTGCTTCGTGTGACAGCTGCTAAACAGAATTGAAATTTGTGTGCGATATACTGTCCACTTTTAGTACTCTGTTTAGAGTACCACTCATGCGTTGATTAATCACATTATGGTCTGGGTGGATCATGTATTTCTGTAGATAACGCCAGATTCTATTTAGTTAAACTGAGAAAATGTAAACATTCACACTTTAACCTGGCCCCAAAACCTCCCACTTTTTTAACAGAACCATGATCTGCAATCAGTTCATCTGCTTGGTGCTACTCGCCTGCTGTTTCATTTTAATGCCAATTGATGCACAAGAGCGTCAACCGGGTCAATGTTGTGATGAATACTGCTATGATACAGACACCGAAAAACCGCAGTCAAGTCGTTTCGCTACCAAAAGTGCCTATCAGATAATCAAAGGGTCTGATTCAAGGCGACAATTTATTGTACCCAGTAAGTCAAGCTACAGTTGAAACAGTACAATGTCCATGTAGTAACTTGTTATCCTTACAGACTGTAATCCGGTTAAATTTTGGTTTGTTAGTAGACATGGAACACGTCTACCAACCACCAACACTATTACCAATTTGAGAGGATTATCCGATGTAAATGACCATAAGGCAAAAAGTTGAAGTCAGAATTAAAAATATGGAAACTTTTTTAGCTACGCGATGAAGTAATCGATAATTATGAAAAGAGGAAAACGAAACCTGACTTTGGGGCTCTATGCGATGAAGATATTGAGATCTTAAAACATTGGAATTGGAATCCAAATATTACTGGTGACTATGCTCAATTTTTAACCGCTCAGGTATGCATATTCAAATGTTTCTCATAATTGCAAAAGGTTGTTTTTCCTTTCATTCACTTGATTAATGTAGCTCCTTTCTTAATCTGGTTATACAGTAAACTACAAGTCATTTAATAAATTTGTGTGATCAATAAGTCAGTCAAACATTCATTACGGAATTCGTTAGTCCCGTACGATGTGTCGAAGCATTGCGTGCAATTTAGATGAGTTGAGTTACCGATAAAGTTTCGAATAATCGCAAGAATAGTAAAATAACTCCAAGTGATACCAAAACTTCCCGTCTTAATAGATCAATTTTAAGGCAGAATATTAAAGGCGAAGATGATGTGTGACCTTCACCGAAAAGTCTGCTTAGTAGTTCGGTGCCTTTCCACAGTATCAGATCTTTTACTTCATTTCTTTTAACAATGAACTTTGCTATACAAGATCACATTAGACATTAGCCACTTCTTGTGGTCTATTTATTGTCGTCGTTATCAATAACAGTGAATAGCCGCATGTAAAAGGTTCACATGGTACATTTAACTTTTTCGATATACACAATTCATTATTCGTACGGGAGTTACATTATAGATATCCGTACTGCGTACGTCTTTTTAGGTCTCACCGCCTGAACATCACATTGTTCTGTTGAATTCTATTTTGTCGATTCAATTCTACTACGGCATTCATTTACGGTTTATTATTGCGAAGATATGGGACTTTGAAATCAAGATTTCGATATTAATTTTAACATTATGACGTATACACTCAGTTAGTTCCATTCTATTGTTTCTGATTTCGATTGTATTTTAACTGTGTAGTAACCTTTCATTCCAATACAAACCGACATAACATTATATTATCAATAAATCTGTTACTTCCTTTGTTAAAAATATCTCCAGACATAAAACGTATTCTCACCGTTTATTTTGATTTAACTCTAACATAGGGCTGGCAAGACCTTCTATTTTTGGCTAAAAATTATCAAAACGTTTTCCCGAATGTCTTGGAAAACATTTACACACCGGAAAAGTTTCGTTTCCGACACACTCACACTCAACGCACCGAAGCCAGTTACAAAGCATTCGTTGAAGGACTCTTCCGAGAAGGGGCTGCAGAGCATATTCAAGTACCTCCAAAGACTGAACCAGATCTATTATTGCAGGTAAAAATTGATAATCAATTGCTTTTTATGTCTCAGGTGCTTGATATGTGCGCACGCAAGTCGAGTAAAACATTTTTTTTAACCTCCGTGGTTGCAGCCCTTTGGCATGCATGTAAAAGATAGTAGATTGCGTCCTTGTACGGAACTTTTATTTTGCCAAGTGTGAGGGCTGAAGGCGAGGGCTGCAATCACACAAAAGGTTCAAAGTTCAACGTAATTGGATGATTCTCGAGGTTAATGTTAAAAGGATCACCCAATTACAAAAGTTTTTTTACTCACTAAGCTCACGGGAAATGAGTTGCAACGCTCATGTCAATGAAGTAATGATTCATTCCCTGGGGGTAAATTGACTAAAATTAGAAAGAAATTTTACTCACTCCACACCAGGGAACTGATTGAGTCTAAAATTCTTCACTTTCAATTTTTATCAGCCATATGGCGCATGCAAAGCCCATGAAAATAACGTAGCGAGAGTGGAAGGCCCAGATTCTGAGTATTCTAAATTCGAAAGCACCGACATATACAAACAAACCATCTACGAAATTTCGGCCAGGCTAGGATTCAAATTCTCGCTTCAACCGAAGCAAATCAAAAATATCTGGGACATGTGCAGATTTGATTTGGCTTGGAATTTGGAAGGTACCAGTGCTTGGTGTATTGTAAGTAGATCAGACAATGTATAGGTGAACATTAAATTACATGAACGGTTTACCAAAGGCCTTTACCCCGAACAATGTAAAAGTACTGGAATACCACGAAGACTTGAAATATTACTACCAAAACAGCTATGGCGCCGGATTAAACACCAGGTTGGCATGTTCACTCGTCGTTGATATGTTAACACAATTGGAGAGTCAATCCAATCCTAAGGTTGTCGCGTACTTTACTCACAGTGCAGCTATACAGCTGCTATTAACAGCTTTAGGTGCACATAAGGACAATGACGGTCTACGAGCGGATAATTATCAACAAATGATGCGACGAAAGTGGCGATCCAGTGAAGTGAGTCCATTCGCATCAAATCTTGCCGTGATTAAATATGGTAAAATGATCTCCACATATTCACAAAATGACGAAAATACTTACCAAAGGTTGCCTAATTGCAGAATGCCCGCACGATAACGAACGCAACAAAATAATGTTCTTCTTGAACCAAAAACCGTTGGACTTTAACTGGTGTAATGTCGGATTATGTGATTGGTCAAAGGTGCAACAGATGTACAATTCGTTTAAGCAGCGGGATTGTTTAACCACATACTGTACAGAGGGTAGTGCATCCGGCATTGTACCGGCATTAACGCTACTATTGATTGCCGTTGCTGGATCCATAGTTTGATCGGTTGTTTGATTGTAGTAAGTGATAAATACGCCTCAGGCTCAGGCCATCAGTCAGTCAGTTTAAATTCGTCCAGTATTTCTTAGAGTGGCATAAATTTCAATAAAACATTTTTAGCCGATTGTGATTGTTTTACTGATAGTTCTACTCATGTGTGTCTTAAACTCAATAACAAGGACACAGCTGTACATACACTACATAAAATACACTAAAGAATAGTCGAATAGAGATGTGGTGCCGTCCACAAACTGCATAACCTTAAGATTGTTATTTCTCAAACCTACTTCCGCTTGCGTGTGGAAATTAGGGTATCCGCGGTATCCATCAGGAAATTTTTTGGGAAAAAATTCGGATACCGGGAAGTCACTTTTATGTTTTTGGTTACCGGGAAATTTTGACTCGGATACCGGAAAGAAAACAATAATTTCCACACGCGGTCGCTAAGTTCCATACAAAGTTTGAAATATTCGTACAGTAAGAGTACGGCCCCCTTCACAACTGTTTAAACATGTTATCGAAAACTTGTGCGTGGAGCACAAGTATTTGAGTTCAGTATTAACATAAATTTAGACGACAAATCCCAATCCGTATTTTCAAACGTGGTAGAAAGCAGATATTGACACTAGGATGGGCAAAGGTCTGCTGCGAAAGTCTCTCAAGTCTGAAAATCAAGTCCTAGAATCAAGTTAATCATTAAGTTACAGAGCACGGAGGTGAAGCACATCTAGCAGAAACAGAATCAAATAAGTTATTGAATGAAAATCCATCCAATCCATCGATTACAAAATGTGAACGAAACGGTAAGGTATCTACGAAGTCACGCACCATCCTATGGCATGCAGCGTTCTGGGGATTCGCTATTAACTACATGGTTCGATGCAATTTAAATTTGGCCATTGTGTCAATTGTTGTTCCGAAAAAGGTTTCGACCAACAGTTCAACCAAACCTTTAGAATGTTTCAATAGGTCTTCAAATTTTCCAGTCGGTAATAGTACCGATCACTACCAATATGGTGATGAAATGAGAAAATATTTTAGTTTGGAACGAATCGTGATGGACTTATTTATGGTAAGTACCTCTACTCGCAATGTGGTCAGTATTTTTGATGGATGTAGTGTAGCCAAGCACCAAGTGGGAGAGAGGGACATTTTCTTTGCACTATTTATTTCTTCACTTTTTTGTATAACGTATGGCTTGGTGTCGTCCGCCGTCCGCTCACTGGCGTGACAGCATTTCAGCACATGTCCTACTCGGTAGCTGCTAATGAAAATGATTTACCTCACCAGATTGATTACAACAAAAATGGATTTGAATGGACTGAGTATGAGCAAGGGCAGTGCCTGGGCTCATTTTATTGGATGTTTTGGTCAACACAACTGTTGGGTGGCTATCTAGCAAATCGTTTCGGCACAAAGCTCGTCTTTGGACTGTCAAACTTTCTTTCTTGTGGGCTAAGCTTTTTAATTCCAACCGCAGCATATTTGAACTTCAAGTTCCTTCTAATCGTTCGAATGTTACAAGGTGCTTTGTCCGTAAAGTCGAAATATCGAAATGGATCGAAATCGATGCGAATATTGAAAGAATTTTAAATTTAGGGTTTCAGTTGGCCAGCTATGCATCACATCACCTCTCAGTGGATTCCACCCAATGAAAGGAGCCGATTCATAAGTGCATATATGGGATGTTCTGTTGGTGTGGCCATATGTTATCCCATATTCGGATTTATCATATCGATTTCGTCGTGGGAATGGATATTTCACTTTTGTTCGGTGACAACGGTTGTATGGTTTATATTTTGGCAATATTGCGTGTACGATAGTCCGGCAGACCACCCTAGCATTGAGTCAAGCGAGTTGAACTATATCACTAAAGCACTTGGCAGCACCAGTCAAAAGGATAAGAAAGTACCACATCAAGATACGAATCAAGAACCAAACGAAAAAACTTGAATTATTTCAGGCACCGATACCATGGACTTCGATTTTTAAGAATATTCCGTTTTGGATTACTGTGTTTGCCCATTGGGGTAATTTTCAAGTAACTTTGACATAAAAAGCCGAAATTGTATTATTTTCTTTCCGAGCAGGAAGTTCCTGGCAGCTATACACTCTAGTGATACAACTACCGTCATACTATAAATTTATCCACGGTTTCGATATTCGAATGTCCGGCCTCTTCTCTGGTGGCCCACATTTTCTTCGTATGGGCTTTTCATACATTTTTTCAAGTTTTGTCGACTATCTGCTACATTCTAAATCACTATCCAGAACAAATGCAAGAAAATTTGCAGTTTTTGTCAGTTGCATTTTGAGTGGTACTATGTGTATTGGATCGGCATATGCTGGCTGCAATTCAAGTTTAGTAATCGTATTGACAACAGCCTCAATAACCTTGTTGGGTGCTCAAACTGCAGGAATATTGCCGTCTTTCGTTGAATTGGCCCCCAATTATGCATCCATTTTGTTGGGAATTTCGCTAACAATTTGTGTATTACCTGGAATTTTGTCATCGCATATCGTTGGTGTACTGACAAATAACCAGGTCAGTTAAATCCAGTTAGTGAATTCTCTTTGCCTGATTTCTCTTCATTGCTTCTTTCACCGCAGCAAACTAGTGAGCAGTGGAAATACGTTTTCCTTCTTACAGCTGGCATGTCGATATTATCAGGCTTGGTTTTTGTACTCTTTTCATCTTCCGAGGAGCAAAGTTGGAATAAATCTACAAAATCGGTGGAGATGAAACCGTTAAACGAATCGAAATGTGTCGAGATTCCGAGTGAAAAATGTTCTGAGTAAAGTCACAGAAATCATACTTTTAAGAAAACCTCTGCTGTTTGTTCTTGACAACGACGACAAGCGTAGAGCGTGACTAAATGTGATATTAAATAGCAAAATGTATGTTAAACAAATTCGTGCCAACGCAACGTCTTGAAAATCTATAGATTAAAAGATGTAACACAACCGATAATGTTACTGCTAAAGGACGCCTCTGCGAAAGGTTAATATACATAAATTTCCTGTTACCATTTCATAAAAGGAAAAATTCAGCAGAATAAATCGACATCATCAGATTTTCTTAAAAACATTTTTTATTTGTTAGACGTAAGGCCCGTTTTAAAGTAATAAAATTCCCAAATTTTTTAAACTTTTTTTTTGACCTAATCACTAGCCTATTAAGAAGCCTGTGGATTTTTTTTGGCCAGTAAATAAATTTAAAAAAAATATTTCTTACGAGCAAATAAAATTAAGAAATTATCGGGAATTTTGAGGAATTTTCAGGAATGTACGAAATTTAACTGTCCTAAAATTGTCCGTGATATGACGAGCATTGCGTTGTTTGTTAAAATACTAGATTAGTTGAATTAAAGAAAATAATAGAATATTTTACAGACTATTATTACGCTCCCCTACATCTTCGGGCTCCAGCGTTTTCACTATCTAATCTGGGTCCAAAATTTCATACATTGTGGTATATTTTCGCTTCCGTCGCGAGCTGACATTAGTTCAATAAAGATTAAAATCATGTCAAAATCAACAGTACCAACATTTTGACTTATTTATTTATAGTCGGATTCCTATTAGAAGGCTCCAACAACATAATCGCTTGACCTTCATGTGACTGGTAAAAGATGTAACCTATGGTAAGTTCGTTTAAGCAGCGAGATTGCTTCAAGCCAACAGTCATTTTACATTCGCCAGTATTTCGTGTAGCATAAACTCCAATAAAACATTGGGTGCTCAATCGGCAGGAATATTACCGTCTTTCGTTGAATTGGCACCCAATTACTAATCGATTTTGTTTACTACAAAAGGTAGTGCATCCGGCATTGTACCGGCATTAACACTATTATTGATTGCCGTCGCTGGATCCATAGTTTGATCGGTTGTTTGATTGTAGTGATAAATACGCCTGAAGCTCAGGCCAACTGTCAGTCAGTTTAAATTCGTCCAGTATTTCTCAGAGTGACATAAATTTCAATAAAACATTTTTAGCCAATTGTGATTGTTTTAATGATAGTTCTACTCATGTGTGTCTCAAAATCAATAACAAGGACACAGCTGTACATACACTACGTAAAATACACTAAAAAATAGTCGATTAGAGATGTGGTGCCGTCCACAAATTGCATAACCTTAAGATTGTCATTTCTCAAACCTACTTCCGCAAAGTTCCATGCAAAGTTTGAAATATTCGTACAGTAAGAGTGAATTTACTAACGGCCCCTTCACAACCAGGGCCTACTTTTTAGAAACTTTTAGAGAAAATCGAGAAATTCAAGAAACTTTGAGAAATTCAAGAAACTTCGAGAAATTCAAGAAATTTCGAGAAATATTTCTTGAATTTCTCAAAGTTTCTTGAATTTCTCGAATTCAAGAAATTTCAAGAAATTCCAGAAAATTCAAGAAATTCGAGAAACTTCGAGAAATTCAAGAAATCTCAAGAAACTAATTTCTCAAATTTCTTGAAGTTTCTCAAATTTCTCGAATTCGAGAAAATTCAAGAAATTCGAGAAATTTCGAGAAATTCAGGAAATTAGTTTCCAAAAAGTAGGCCCTGTTCACAACTGTTTAAACATGTTATCGAAAACTTTCGACCAACAGTTTCAATCGGCGTGGAGCACAAGTATTTGAGTTTGGTAGAAGATAAATCCAAATTCGTATTTTCAAACGTGGTAGAAAGCAGATATGGACGCTAGAATGGGCAAAGGTCTGCTACGAAAGCCTACCTAGTGTGAAAATCAAGACTTAAAAGCAAAGTTAATCAAGTTACAGAGCACGGAGGCGAAGCCCATCCAGCAGAAACAGAGTCGAATAAATTATTGAATAAAAATCCGTCCAATCCATCGACTACAAAATGTGAACGAAACGGTAAGGTATCTACGAAGTCACGTACCATCCTATGGCATGCAGCATTCTGGGGATTCGCTATTAACTACATGGCTCGATGCAATTTAAATTTGGCCATTGTGTCAATTGTTGTTCCGAAAAGGGTTTCGACCAACAGTTTAACGAAACCGTTAGAATGTTTCAATATGTCGTCTAATTTTCCAGTTGGTAATAGTACCGATCACTACCAATATGGTGATGAAATGAGAAAATATTTTAGTTTGGAACGAATCGTGATGGACTTATTTATGGTAAGTACCTCTACTGGCATACACAGCAGTCAGTATTTTTGATCGATGTGGTGTAGCCAAGCACCAAGTGGGAGAGGTGGACATTTCATTTGCATTATTTATTTCTTCACTGTTTTGAATAACATATGGCTTGGTGGTCTAAATACTCTAACTATTCAACCCGAGTGGCTCACTGACGTAACAGCATTTGCTCTACGCAATGGCCTTTTCATGTTGGCGCATGTCCCACTCAATAAACCACATTTCAATTTCACAACTGCCAATGAAAATGATTTACCTCTCCAGATTGATTACAACAAAAATGGATTTGAATGGACTGAGTATGAGCAAGGGCAGTGCCTGGGCTCATTTTATTGGTTGTTTTGGTCAACACAACTGTTAGGTGGCTATCTAGCAAATCGTTTCGGCACAAAGCTCGTCTTTGGACTGTCTAATTTTCTTTCTTGTGGACTGAGCTTTCTAATTCCAACTGCAGCATATTTGAACTTCAAGTTCCTCCTAATCGTTCGAATGTTACAAGGTGCTTTGTCCGTAAAGTCGAAATATCGAAATAATGGATCGAAATCGCTGCGATTATTGAAAGAATTTTAAATTTAGGGTTTCAGTTTTCCAGCTATGCATCACATCACCTCTCAGTGGATTCCACCCAATGAAAGGAGCCGATTCATAAGTGCATATATGGGATGTTCTGTTGGTGTGGCCATATGTTATCCCATATTCGGATTTATCATATCGATTTCGTCGTGGGAATGGACATTTCACTTTTGTTCAGTGGCAACGGTTGTATGGTTTATATTTTGGCAATATTGCGTGTACGATAGTCCGGCAGATCATCCTCGCATTGAGTCAAGCGAGTTGAACTATATCACTAAAGCACTTGGCAGCACTAGTCAAAAGGATAAGAAAGTACCGCATCAAAATACGAATCAAGAACCAAACGAAAAAACTTGAAAACAAAAATTATTTCAGGCGCCGATACCATGGACTTCGATTTTTAAGAGCATTCCATTTTGGATTACTGTGTGTGCTAGTTGGGGTAATTCTGTAGAACATTTTGTAACCAAGAAAATTGATTTTTCTTTTCTTTTCCGAGCAGGAAGTGTTTGGCAGTTATATACGCTAATGATTCAATTGCCGACATATTTTAAATTTATCCACGGTTTTGATATACGAATGTCCGGCCTCTTCTCTGGTGGCCCACATTTTCTTCGTATGGGCTTTTCATACATTTTTTCAAGTTTTGTCGACTATCTGCTACATTCCAAATCATTATCCAGAACAAATGCAAGAAAAGTTGCAGTTTTTGTCAGTTGCATTTTCAGTGGTAGTCTGTGTATTGGATTGGCATATGCTGGCTGTAATTCTAATTTAGTAATCGTCCTAACAACTGCCTCAATAGCTTTGTTGGGAGCGCAATCAGCAGGAACACTGCCGTCTTTCGTTGAATTGGCATCTAATTATTCATCGATTTTGTTGGGAATTTCGCAAACCATCTGTGTATTGCCCGGCATTCTGTCATCGCATATCGTTGGTGTACTGACAAATAACCAGGTCAGTTAAATCCAGTTAGTAAAATCCTCTTTGACTGACTTTTCTTCATTTCTTCTTCCACCGCACCGCAGCAAACTAGGGAGCAGTGGAAATACGTTTTTCTTATTACAGCTGGCATGTCGATATTATCGGGCTTGGTTTTTGTACTCTTTTCATCTTCCGATGAGCAAAGTTGGAATAAATCTTCAAAATCGGTGGAGATGAAACCGTTAAATGAATCGAAATGTGTCGAAATTCCACGTGAAAAGTGTTCTGAATAAAATTGAGGAGGTCATTTTGAAACGGATGGCTATTAATATGCTGTCGATATTGACAATAAAAATGAAGGAAAACATTAGATAAAAAGATGGGAATAGACTGATAATTATCCTGCTGTTAATCCCATCTCCGCTGACATCCCATCACTACGAAATGTTACCATCCACAGAATTCACGCTCTCACTCTACATCTTATACTACATCACGTACCCCAAAACCGAGGAAGATGCATCGGTTCAAATCTGCTGTTATCCTTCTCGTCGAACTCATTGACGGCAATACAAGTATTCAAAATTAAAAAGTATTCAGATCAAACAAAAATTATAAAGAGGGATTCTTTTGAAAAACAGCCTAACGAAATCGGACGCATTTATCAGTGGACTTTTTTTATATGTACCTAGAAAGGACTTCGACCCTAGAAACCAAAACTACTATCAAAAACCGAAAATCAGCACTTTTCTTACAAGAATTTCACCAGTTACACGAGCCGTACAGGGTCGTGTGGGGTATCATTAGAAACGTAATCACATTTACTATTGAGCCGAATAGGGACTGATTGGTTTTAAAATTCATCCACACTGAAATATGGGCGGGTAAAGTTTTCAACCGAAGACCTGCACTATTCAACCAGAAATTTCTCGAGCAACATAAAACGTACATGGTCGTGTGGGGTATGATTTGAAAGGTAATTTTATGTGTAACTGGAGAAATTTTTGTAAGAAAAGTGCATGTTTCACCAGCCACACAAGCTTTGAAGAATTTTTTTGAAAGTTGTTTTGGCTGCTAGGATCAAATACCTTGCTAGGCACAAATAAAAAAGTCCACTGGAAAATGCGTCCGATTTCGGTAAGCTGGTTTTCAAAAGAATCCCTCAAGAAGTGTTGAACAGCTACCTCCCCATATCTGATTCTACTTTATCTCACTACAATGAGATAAATGCTGGAAAATATATCTATTTTACTTAAGAGCTAGCTGCTAGCTAAACGTTGATGGATTGATCTTCTTCAATTGATTATTGTTCTGGTATCGTCTCACTGTTTCAGCATAAAAATGGAGGACTAACCCTGGCAGTGTCGATGAGAATTAGACCCATAAGAGATGTTAATGTAAGGTAGTACCTATTGCATTGTACACGATATTTTAACGTCTACATAGAAAGTCATTTATTTCAACAGTTTTAACCTACTCCATTTTGCTATCTATAAGACCCTATTAGCCGAAGTTCACCCTATATTAATTTCGTTGGTGTCGGTAACAGATAACAGATCGATGACATAGTCACTTTTCAAAAGGTTAATACAAAACTGGTTCGATATTAAAGATTAGAAAAGTCAACATGCTAACATATTGACTAATTTATTGATAGCTGGTTTCCGATTACAAAAGGGATACAACATAATCAGCTACTTGAACATCGTTTTCGATAACACCGCGATAAAAAATGTGTTCTTGCAATGATTTTTTTGCTTGCGACTTTGTTCAGTTAGAACACAACACCCACCCGATAAGGTATCGGTTGATATACATATATACGTTTGAGGTAGAATGTGTTCCAAAATCATTTTTTTGTGCTTTGTGCTACACTTAGCTAGAGGATCCATTTCAAAGCACTTTAGAAATGAAGGGGACGTGTATTGCTACCATAACACATCAGAGCCAAGGCCTCAACATAGCCAATTCACCACTAAAACTACATACGCGTTGGTTAAGGGAGATCTACCAGATACTGAAAGTATAACGACTTCTGGATGGCCACATTTTTTATCGTCTGAAATGGTTTTTCATTTAATTTCAGGCTGCGATCCAGTGAAAATATGGTTGTTGATCAGACACGGACCGGCGTATCCGTCGACTTCAACTATAGGTGTGGATATAGATGCGCTTGACGAAGTTAGTTAGAGAACGAACATAGAGTTTAACATTTGGTATTAAATGCAATTCATTGCAGCTACGTGAGTCAATTATGAAGAACACACTCTCATCACTATGTACCGCTGACAAAGAATTTCTTGAAACATGGACGTTGAACGAGAACATTGCTCAAAATCCAGAAAATTTGACGGAACAGGTAAGAAACCCTTACTTTAATTGTAACAGTTACAAGCGACAAGTATATCGGAGTTTTACTGTCGGATCTATTACTTTATTTCCATCTCAAATTATTTTCAAGTGATTAATTTCGAATCTTTTACTTCATTACAATGACCATGCTTTTTGCTATATCAGACCGCATTAGATAGAACTTCTTGTCGTTTTTTCTGATAGCACATGATAGCCCTAGCCCTTTGTAACAGGTTTTGGTTTATTGGGTTATTAAGATCGATCTGATGCAATGCATAAAATTTCTCTAAGTTTTCCGAATCGGTTTGGCAAATTTCAATCAAACCAAAATCCAGTTATAAATGGGGTGGAACACAATATCTGATATCCGACGATATCGATAAAGCTTATTATTGAAATTGGTGTGTGACATGAAAACGTGTCTCACACACGAGAATTCATCAACCTATTCCGATAGTTTGACTCCATTTTTTCGCTAAGATAACAATATTTTGCGTGCATATCGTTCCAATCAAGCAAATTACTTTAATAAATTGAGCCAAAATCTAATAAGTTAATTAATATGAAACAGGGTCGGAGTCAAATGATAACACTAGCTGAAGACTACAAAAAAGCTTTCGCACCTCTGTTCGATTCACCGGATAAAGTTAAATTTCGGCACACGACGGAGCTGAGAAATAACGAAAGTTTTCTTGCTTTCGCAACTGCTTTGTTCAACGAAGTCGATCTTGAAAAGGAAGGCGATTCAGACAACAATTTGTTGTTTAAGGTATAGCAATGACGCATTTACAAAGTCGGTGAAACTCATATCACTTTTTCATGTGTCAGGGCAGAAGACGGGGATTTTACAGAAATTTTCTCGGGTTTTCGTCCCCTTACATGAAAAGTTCTATACGCATCTGTTGTGGACGGTTTATTTTAGGCACTTTCACTTGTCACCCTCACTTCGTTCGGGCGAAATTGCCTGGAATATACCGTCCACAATAGATATACGTAAATAACTATTTCTACTAATCACCTTGCAGTTTTATGAAGAGTGTGCTGACTGGAAAGAAAAGAACGACAAAATATATGAATCAGAATCGGTTTTGTCGCAATTCGAAAAATCTGACAAATTCAAAGGGACAATAGACGAAATTTTAGCTAGACTAGGAGAGTCACCGTCGGAGGACAAGTGGAAACTAGTAAAAAATGTCTGGGACATGTGCCGCATTGACAAAGCATTGGACGTTGAAAATTTTAGTCCCTGGTGTATTGTAAGTTTCAAACATAATATCCTCAATCCTAACAAACACGTACACTCCGAATATTAGTGGCCGATCAAATAGCGTCTAACTAAACTTCGAATTTTGTGATAAAATGTTCATTTTACCGAAATGGTGAGTTTTGAAGGAAGGTCCATGTGAGATCATATTTTCCACACATGACCTCGCTTGTCTATAAGTTTTCTACTATCGCTTCAATTGTTTATGGTTCCGTCGTGTGGGTGTTTGTTAGTAATGAGGCTGTCTTGTCGGTTCTTTTCGTAATACAAAACTTGAATCAAATCACAGGCATTTACACAAGATCATGTTAATGTATTGGAGTACCATGAGGATATCGAATTATATTATAAGACTGGTCACGGAGATAAACTCAATCCACCATTGGCATGTAAGACCGTTGTCGATCTAATCGATCATTTAGAAAGTGAGAGTACTGGTGATTCAACCAATGCGATTGTGTCGTTCGCTGATGCAACTACCGTTCAGTTATTTATGACAGCTTTAGGAACTCATAAAGATACAGAAAACCCATCCAATGTCAGTGTGGTAGAGAATCGAAAGTGGAAGTCTAGCCAAATGTCTCCGTTTGCATCCAATGTAGCTGTGGTTAAATACGATTGTTCGGGCGATGCTAAAGTAAAAATCTTTCTCAATCAAAGACTATTGACACCAGATTGGGATGGGTGTACTGGCGGTGTATGTGAATTTAATAAATTTATTGAGCATTATAAGTCATACACGAGTGCCAATTGTACGAAATATTTTTGTGGTGGTTCCGAGGCGTCTGGTACAGCAAAACTTGTGAATGGAGCGGGTGTACTTGCTGTAACTGTTACTTTGATTTTAATTTATTTACGTTAAGATTTCCGTATAAAAACTATTTTTTATGGTCAATCCGACCTTATATGTACGTCAACCTATTAATCAATAAATATTTATGTGTGCGTCTTTGCAACTTCTCTTTCTTTCGAAGATTAATTTACTTTCGGACGTTCCTTCCTGTGCCAGGATTACGTATTATTTGCACAAGCGTTCAGCTCTAAAATTGAAATATTTATCAAAAGAACAAGAAAACAAATGATTGACCCACAGACATTTTTGTGGTCAGAACAAGATTTATCCTTTTTAGTCAATTTTTGGATGCCCTTTATGATAGAAGTGTACAATTTGAATAAATGTGAAACGATATTGTTGATTATCGCCTTTTCTGCCATTATTTTAATATATTTTCGTAATTCATTATAATTCCCTCAATTTGTCGTGTACTGGTGAATCTCCAGTGGAACTGAACGTCAAAGGTGTGCTTCTCTTACATCAGAAAGAAAGTTTAGTATTCAAAGACTATTCCTGTACTAGAGATATATTAGACTTTCACTAACTCAACTAAAACAAGCTAAGCACGTCCTTATTTTCACTGAATCCAGAAAACAAGAACGAATTTTCAACTATTTTAGTAGCGCTTCCCTTTGTAATAGTACTTCCGAGGTTCCAAGTTGTGTATTTGATAAGTGGGGTGTTACAGCCCGACCCGAAGGGGAGGGCTGTATTCCCCACTTGTCAAATAACAACTTGGAACCTCGTAAGTACAATGCTTTACGTGATTAGGCAATGTAGATGAAAATGAAACAGCCCGTAACACGTAAAATAATTTAAAAATTATTTCATCATATTTCGATTTATTTTCACCTTTTCAGACGAGGTCTTTCTAACAAGCCCTCATGTACAAACACTTTTAGATGAAGTTTTAGGATATTTTCGATATATTTGCCATTTTCAGCGCTTTTTTTCAAATATTTTCCTTTACTGATCCCACATTTGCTCAAATTTTATCATATTTCAGGGAACTCAGCGATACCCATCCAATGAGCTATCGCATGTTCGAATCAGTAAAAATTTAGATATGTTTTGAAAGATATGAAAATCGTCGATTTAAGGAAATGTCATAGGAAATTTCCTATGAAATTTTCCTTCCCAACTCCGCACACCTAACTTCATCTCCTCATTTCTCCGAAACGAGTTTTCTAAATATCACCAAATTTCATCCTATTTCCTAGTACTCGATTAAAACAATGAAATAGGACTAAATTTTACATAGATGGCGTGATGGTCTTGTAAATTTCTTCCAATCTGTCCATTTTCCAGACAATTCGTTACGTTACAAAAATATCTGAAAATTATTTCTTGCTTGCTGCATATCAATGCAAATAGGGACGTGCTTAGTTTGTTTTTCTTGAGTCAGTGCAAGTCTACGCAAGACGTTTAAATATATCTGGATCTCTGGTTATTATTTATTTCAACCCAACAACGTATGTAATTGCACGGTGTACCGCGAAGCACGTACAACATGCGTAAATGTGAAGAAAAAAAATCTCTGCTACAAGAATAGTCTTCGGATACTCTATGGTAAACTAAAAGTGTTGCATTGTTGTATTTTAGTATAAAAATTTTTGAAATTGTTGTATTAAAACAACACGTTTCGAGAGATTCTTTTGAAAAACAGCCTACCGAAATCGGACGCATTTTCTATTTGAATTTTATATATTTGCCTAGAAAGGACTTCGACCCTAGAAGCCAAACCACTTTCAAAAAATTTCTTCGAAGCTTGTGTGGCTGGTGAAAGGTGATCAAAAACCGAAAACTTGCACTTTTCTTACCAAAATTTCTCCAGTTACACGAGCCGTACAGGGACGTGTGGGGTGTCATTAGAAAGGGGATTGCATATACTTTCGGGCCAAATAGGGTTTTATTGGGTTTAAAATTCATCGACACTGAAATAAGTGCATTTGAAGTTTTCAACCGAAGACTTACATTCTTCTTACTTAAATTTCTCGAGTTACACAAAATGTACATGCACACGACCATCATTTGAAATGTAATTTAATGTGCTCGTGGGCCAAATAGGGTCTCATGCGGTTCGGATGCATCTACGATGAAATAGACGTTGAACTGTTTAAGTGCCCATATTTCTTCGCATATCCCCAAAGGGTTAATGAAAGAGGAGCACAACATATAAATAAAATACTTTTCACGTTCAGGTCCGATGTAGTTTTATCAGTGTACGACAAATTAAAGGAATTATAATAAAATGCGAAAATATTAAAATAATGGCCGAAAAGGTGATTTTCTTGGTCCATTCCCGCAGCTGCTTGTTACAAAAGGAGTGAAAAACATTCCAGCATACTTTCGGAATTTAACTAAAAATCTGGAATCAATTATATACAGAGCCGACAGTTCCATACGGTAAGAAGCAGTGAAATTTCAGTATGAATTTGCTTCAGAGAGATTCTTTTGAAAATCCACCTATCAAAATCGGACCCATTTCGTCTGGGATTGATATATACATGGTTTGAAAGGTCTTTGCCAGTAGACCTTAAAACAGGCCTCACACAGTCTCGAGCCACACCTGGTTGCTGGTGGAAGATCTCTGAAGTTGGAAAAATAGTGTTTTTTATCCGAATTTTTTGGCCGTTATAAATGATCGTTCCGGGTATGATTGGGCTCGATGGAAAGCTGAGCTTAAGTACTTTCGGGTCATGCTTAGTTTGATTAGATTCATTGATATATGTTTGCAAAAATTTGCAAGAAAAATTTTCAAAATATGTGTGAACTTTAGACAGGTCTGGGCTGGTACTGATGACGCTTAATGTGAACCTAAGATGCTAGTCGTAACATAAATTGTCTAAGCTTTCCGTTGATACCTCATTTGTAGTGCTGGTGATTGCTGACATAACAGAACTTTATGTTAGTACAACCGCTACTCGTAAGACTCGCCAGCAATCACCAGCACTGCAAATGAGGTATCAATGAAAAGCTTAAACAATGTATGTTACGACTAGCATCTTAGGTTCACATTAAGCGTCATCACTACCAGCCCAGACCTGTCTAAAGTTCACACAGATTTTGAAAAAAATTTCTTGCATTTTTTGCAAACATATATCAATGAGTCTAATCAAACTAGGCTTGACCCGAAAGGATTTGAGCTCAGCTTTCCAACAAGCCCACTCTCACCCGGAACGATCATTTATAACGGCCTAAAATTTCGGATAAAAAACACTATTTTTCCAACTTCGGAGATCTTCCACCAGCAACCAGGTGTGGCTCGAGACTGTGTGAGGCCTGTTTTGAGGTCTACTGGCAAAGACCTTTCAAACCATGTATATATCCATCCCAGACGAAATGGGTCCGATTTTGATAGGTGGATTTTCAAAAGATTGACCTGCCCTGAAAATTTGTCGAGTTCTACGAATAATTTTCCTTATAACCCTCCATAAAGACAGCTCATGTCGTAAGAAATATATGATGTGATCATTGCGCACGAGAACCGAACTTGCTTTGAAATTAAATTTTCTCTTTATTTTTCATGTTTCAGTTATAATGTTACAATTGATTTTTCTAAATCGACTGTCAATTAAAAGGAGAATTCGTAACACTTCACTCGGACAAATTATTTACAACAAACGAACACAGTGAATGCTCGATTTTACTTCTTTTTTTTATAAGGAAAAGGTGACTAAAAACTCTTCAACCCCATACCAAGTCACAAATTAAATGCGTTTGAACAGGAACTAGGCAGCCGACAAATGTTTACTGTGCCTTGGGAAATGGTATTTCACCGCGGAAAATCGGCTGGGTGCGATAGTACCTGCAAATTGAAATTATCAAACATGCCGCTCTCACTAAAATTGACCGAAAGTTTACCTGAAAAACAAAGAACTTCCTCGTTTATGTTCACCGGCAGATTTCAGTTCACGAAAACATTGCGACCAGTTTGTGTATTGTGGCATATGTGGTGTCTGGCCGGCTTTCAATCTGAACGGATGTGAAAATGGAATGTAAAATCGGTAAAATTGATTTGATTTCGATTATTGAAATTACCGCGAACCAGCAACCTTCATACAGGTGGAAACGACATGCAGCGGATAGAAAATAGTCGCTACCACGAAATTCGTAAAAGTTCCTACATATTCGTGTCCTTCACGGTCGCGTACAAAGTGCTTTTTGATCATGTACGTCGCTGAGCTAGCGATTACCAAACAGGAAACCTCACATAGAAGCTTAGGCGTGTAACCGGAAAAGAATCCAAAGATACCTTCGGTATTCCAAATTTCCTTTATCGACGACCAAATTGTACTTGATCAAATGAAATGGAACTTTAGCGATCAATCAAATCTGTTGGATGCAATAAATCGAACTCACCTGTATGTCGTTTCGTTGCCAATAAATTGGGCCATCATTCGTACGGAGATGACTTGAAATGGATGTGCTAAAGTAACAGCCGTCACTGACAGGACCAGATCCCGTTTCAAGCAGCGCAAAAATCGTTTCTCTCTAAATCATTGAAACGTTTTTTGACATAAGTTACATGATGTTTCAAGCGCAACACTTACGATTCCTCTTCGGTTAATTCACTTTCATCTTTGTTATCGTCCGGTATTCTGTCAAATCCTAATTTTATAGCAATTTTCTCACTGCCAATGGATGAGACTAATGTTCCGACGACCTTCGGTGCCAGGCCTCGATAACAACCGACTAAGCCATCGACTCGCTTAATGTATTTTACTGTAAATTGAACGAAATTGGATTCGTTAGCGTGATTGCGTTTCAAGTATATCTACGGAAGAAAAAGCTCCAAAATTATTCAACGCGAAAACGGAAGGTGTTGATGATACAAAAGAAAATGAGATAGCGACAAATTGAGCCAATCTACTGAAGCTCTGCTGTGATTGGTTTTGAATTTGTCACAAGTTCTTGTAGTTCCCCTTCAAGAAAAAGATGTGCCGGTTGACACTTAGTCTTATAACATGCTGTCAGTTTCGAAATGTATAGGATCTGTTTGCGTAACATTCAAAACACATCCTATCGAGATAAGAAACACTTAAAAATCTCGATCGCTAAGTAATGTTTGGTTTGGACATTGAACTTTTACATTCCCTAAATCAAGAAATGACTTAAATCGAAATTTACCATCTGTACTTTGCACACAATCTATTTGCCATAACCGTTTTACTCACCATACTGGAAAACATTAGGCAAAACAAGAACCGGTGTACCGAATAATGACTTGCCAGGTCGAGGTGCAATGGGTTCATATCCGAGCTAGACAAAACAGTCAATAAAAATGATAAAATTACGCTGTCTGAGGTAACAGTTTCAAATTTCAATGGCAGAACAAAAAGTACCTGCATCAAAGCCTTTGCGTATTCAAAGGGATGTAGAGTCGAAGTGACCTAGAAATTGAACGGGAAAAATTGAATTTTCACACACGATAAAATTCACTTGAGCACAAAACTTTGTACGTACCGCAATTCTCATTCCGAACTTTATCCATTCGTTCACTTCAAAAGCTTCATCATGTTGATTTCTCAAATCCATTTTGAAATTTTGTTAACTAAATAAAACTCCGGTAATTTTTAGCTATCAGAAATTTACTTTTTTTCATTCACCAAATCTGTCAAAGTTTTCAAGTACATCTACGAACATTATTATTTGCAGTGATAACAGTGATGCAATTTAGGCTATGTAGTAGATTGTAGAAGGCGGAATTCATGCTCTAACAGTGGTATAAGTTCTTCATCTAGCCACTGAAAGGTAATACTGACATCAGGTTTCCAAAAAGCCCTGATTTAAGGAAATCAGTTTAAAATGGCTGGTTCTCAAATTTAGAAATTTTCCGGGTCGCTTTTTGAGAAAATCTTTACTTTCAAATAATTATTCAAATAATGTAGACGGCAGATGTTAGGCAATTTCGCAAGTTGTTGCCCGAACAAAGTGAGGGTGATATGCGACAGTGCCTAAGATCTACTGTCCACAACCACAGCAGAGTAAAATTATCCAGGTAGGAGCGTTTCATTTTCGAAACGTCAAATAATGGACCTAATACACTGTATGAAAATGAGCTTAAATGAACACTAACATAAATTGAAAAATTTTATTCGCCAAAAATACATGGCTACTAGATTATGCAGGTCTCTACTCAAATCAGCGTTCCTGCCTGGTAAACTTTACTCTGTCGTGCCACAACAGAACTTTTCATTCCGAGAGCCTAAATTAGACTAAAAATACTAAAATTTATGCCCACGGCATGAAAAAAAGTTGTTCCACGAGGGTTGGTTCTTACTCAGGCTTTCAAGGAAAAATCCGCTCAGAAGATATTTGACTTTAAATTTTTTCATACTAATAGCTTTTCCAGCCGGAAAAACACTTTTCCATTTCTGTTTCGACAGCTTTTCATACTAAATCACATGATTTAAAAAAAAACGTAAAGCGAGCGAATTAACACAACGACTCGGACTATAAAGAGAAATCTCTTGTCACAACCAAGGTAAATATAGTGAGGAGGTAATGCCATTCAGACGCGCGGCCTAGCACATAAGTTCGATGCCAATGACATCTTTTTTTAAAATGGTTGACTACGATTTACTTGTATTTCACAAAAATATTTTCGCTATCTCACAACAGATGGCTCGAGTTTCTATACCATTTTTTGCTTTCAACGAAGGGATGAGATGGCGTTTGTATCGAACTTTCGTGCCACCGCACATCTGATTCGGTTATATATGGCATTACCTCCTCACTATATTTACCTTGGTCACAACAAATGAATACCAATGAACGTACAGACCTCGGTATATATGGGACTAGACTAAACCTATCTCGCTCGTTTTCTTCTATATACTCATTGAAGAGTACACCTGAAGTGAATCATAACTCGCCAATCAACACAACGATCGCCTTTCCTACCACATAGGGGCTCAGAAGGACACAGGATCACATGAGTTAGGAGTGAATTTTAACCAACTGTTCATTCTTCATTCATTCTCTGTTTCATTCTTCTATAGTTGCTTCAGCGTCGGCTTTCATAAAGCTCCAACAAAAATTCGTTTTTTCAGCATTCTAAATCTACGCAAACAGCAACAGAAAACAACAACAAGACCAAACTTTAGGTCCAAGTAAGGTCAAATTCTTGTAAAAACAAAAAACGATTCGTCCGAGTCTTGTCTTTCCCTTGAGTACCTAAAGACACCGTTTCGTCCCGCTAGTTTCAATAACTTCGACGTTCATCTTTATGATTCCCATGAACCATAAATTGAAACAAACACATTGGGGGAACTATGCGTTCTACGGTAGTTCAAAACAAAGGAGCGGAAAATAAAACTAAAAAGAGAGTGTACTTTCATTGATGAATACACCATGGATTTACACTCGAACGGTTACATGGTTGGTAGAGGAGGTGAAAATTTGGCGTTGATGCTAATCGGTACCCACGAAACAGGTATTTTAGAGGAATTAGTCAAGCTTTATCCGTTTCTGTAAAATAACAGTAAATTGTTGGTATTGTTCTCGTCATTCCTGAAAAATCAGCGATGGCACTGCAGACGAGTCGGTCTTTTGAGCTCCGAGATTTAAAAAAACAATTATTTGTTAACAAATTGACTAAGTAGTCCAAGAAAATATTGTTCCTTGAAGTGACATAACATCGACTTGCCTACAGTGTCATTAGGTGATAGTACGTACTGAGAAATATTGCTTAAATCCACGTTCTGTAGATTGAAGTGCCTCCCGTGCCTCAGTTGTTTTTAATGTTTTTGAGCTAAATCGAATACATTCGGATGGTATTTAAGAGAAACCAGAATTCGGGAATTTTTGAGAGTTTAATTCCCTAAAATAGGTGTTGGTAGCAAGAATTACATAGATCTAGACATGCAAAACAGAAAATTTTGAAATTACCACGGAAAAATATTAATTTTATGACATAGCAATATGTAAACTTAATGCGATGACAGCACTGATATGACAGCTCGAAGAAAAAGTGTAGTGAAAATGTTCATCTCGGATAATTTGTTTTTTTCGTAAAAGTCCATTTTTCGTGTCTTACTTTCATTGAAATTTTAAAATGATCCACCTAACCGGCCAACAATTCTCATCCAAAGAGATAATTCAACAAATTTTCTCGCCCATGGTCGGTGTGGTGTGCAGCCCACAAGCGGAAGAGATATGCCAGAAAAACAATTTAACCTTTGTGGAACTCTTGCAACCATTCAGCAAATTATCAACGGATGGTATGCAAAACAATTCATTTGATAATGTTTACAGCTCCTAGATCTTATGTAGAATGTGTATTCTTTTCACTTCCTATCCATACACTTTAGCCAGCCAATACAGTAAGACAACTTGTGTAACAGAGAAATTGATTAATTTTGTATCTCCATCTCCGTAGACTGAACAATATCGATTTGAAGTCAATTGTGTCTTTTCACTTTCTTATAATTTTAGCAAACTTTAGAGATCCAAATGGTGGTGCGTCGTCCATCAAGGGGATTCGACTGAATGTATGCGATGTTGGCTGGAGACCTCCGCAAACTGTCCTAGCGAAAAAAATGCTCACCGAAGCGGTCTCTTCCTTCAATTGCGACAAAACGAAAAACATCTGCATCAATGGTAGCACTTGCAAATACACTTGATTCGATGTCTGTCTCTTGAATTAATCAATTCCATTTCAGAAACCACCAAACTTGACATTCCATCGACTCAGCCGTGGTACGAACAATGGCGAGAAACGTTTCTATCGGTCCAATTTCCAGCCGATCATGAGTTTACGCGTCATTTTCTGAGCTGCCTGATTGTGTTGTCCAGTTCGGATCCGAATCCGTTGGAGAGTGCTAACAATTTAACGCGAAAAGTGCAAATGATGCAGAATGTAACGCCACAGAAATTACCGAAGTGGCTGAGTTTCGGAACCGAAATTTTGAACAGTTACGTCATGTTGCATGACGGATGTCAGGGAGATATAACGAAGTGAGTGGAAACGGGTAACTGCTCAACGGGAACTTGATTAATCCTCAACATGTTTATAGGGCTCAACAAGCTTTCGAGACGTTAAAACTAACCTTTGGCGAAAATAAATGTTTTCTGCTGCAAATCAATTCCTATCAAGGAACTACACCCGGTGATTGCACGGATCCTTGGATGAAATTTTTGAGAAAACATCCTAAATCGGTTGGTCTATCAGAGTTTCGGTTTTTTTCGCCATCACATCACATCTAACTGATTTCCCTCCGTTGCAGGACAACTCAAGTGACCAAAGCAGTGCTCCCAAAACACCACAAGATATCACCAGCGTAACGTCAATGCCATCCTGCGTGTTAATGAGCTCGTTGGATAGTCCGCAATCCAATGAAGAAGTGGTGGATCATCCTTTGAGTCCTGTTCAGGAGCACGCAACAGAAGCTATAGTAAATGAAATGGTCTGAAGATAGGAACTGTCTTTTACTAAACGGATTCTCTTTCCAGCATTCGAATTTTTCGAGCAGCTGTGACAGCCTTACTTCTCAAGTCATGAATCCGAATGTATGGGCTAACGAAACCGACACCGAACTGCCTCATGGAATGTGGCTCACCGCATCGGACGTTGATAATTTGAAGCATTTCATCCAAGACTACACCATTCGATCGTTAATTCCTTATGTTGAAAAGATGGTGGCCGTTTTGAACGATGCAGTACGTGTGCATTTTAGAATAAAATCCTCTCTTGGCGATCGAAGTGTGTTAATTGCATACTTTTCAGGTGATGAACAAAAAAGGTGTCAGTCGATCGTTACTTAGTGCCACGAAACGATGGTTTACCAATAAGCCGGGTGCGAATACCATGCAGAATGCCGTCGTTTACACTAACGATTCGATTGAGCTACAGACTCGAAAGCTTGGCGATTTGTATTTTATGTTCGGCAATTACAATTTGGCTTTTCAGGTAAGTTTCAGGGAAACGATCAATCTATCGATGCTCGAACCGTCTCTTATGATCCAAAAAAAATTAATTTTCCACCTGTAGGCTTACCATCAGGCGAAAAGAGATTTCAATGCGGATTCAGCATGGCAATACTATGCTGGTGCTCTGGAAATGGCAGCCATGGCAGCGTTTATGTTAGGAACAGCTAATCGTAAAACGTACGATTACATGGAAGAGGCTATTGTCACCTACTTGAACATTTGCAAGTTAGTCTACCGACTGTCAGACTGCATTTTGCCGAAATTTAACGAAACATTCCTTCCATTACAGATTGCCTCAATTCGCCACCCGTAGTACTCTAATCAGCATCGAGTGCTTGAAAAGTGCAAAACTTTTCGGTGAAGCCGCAAAGCAATTGATTCGTATGACCAGTGAAGACTCCGATTTGAGATCGGCTTTGCTACTCGAAGAAGCGTCTTATTCCTATCTAATGTCACAACCGCCACTCTATCGAAAGTATGCATTCCACATTGTATTAGCCGGACATCGTTATTCGAAATGCGGTCAACGAAAGCACGCATTTCGGTGCTACAAACAGGCCTATCAAGTGTTCGAACATCGTGGCTGGAGCTTAGCAGAAGATCACATTCAATATACAATAGGCAAACAGGCGGTAACACTGAAGAAACTTGACGAGGCTAGCAGCTCGTTGGCACACTTACTGCGGCCGTCAAGTTTACAGAGTTGCAATCAACAAGCCGCCTTTCTGAGAGAGTATATCGCAACGCAGAAGACACTACTGAATCAATCGGATGGAGAATTGCTTTTGGATATTTCGCTTCCGAAAATTGTCCACAATTTGACTAGAGTGCTTGTTACATCACATCCGCCGATTACGAAACCAAATTTAGTGGCAGCCACAAATATTCAGATAAATGTTCGTTCACTGAGGTAGATGCTTTGCGGTCGATTTTGACTTTCCCTTTTCTTTTTTAGTCTAATTTGGAGGACGAATGGAAGTGGCAAAAACTCGAGGAAATTGTTGTTCAGGTGGCATCGAATAAGCCAGTTATGCTTTTCAAACCGACTAGATCCTTATTCACATCGGCTCTTCCAACGTTAGAAAATCCAATTTGCATTCATGGAGGTAAAGTGATACTTGACGAACTTGATGACCAATGGAAAATTGTAAATTCCTCTTGCAGAGCCAATCGAAGTTAGTTTTACGCTAGAAAATACCATTAGGCCATCGATTACATTTGAGGACATAAATCTGCTGTGGACGTTTACCAAGGAAAATGGTGAGGTCAATACGAATGTGGTGAATGGCAAGTTAACGGGTCATAATATCATGACGTCGTCGTACATCAAAACGATTCAACTGAATGAATATGAGAAGAAAACGATTACGCTGAACTTGATTCCACACTTTACGGGTACATTGAAAGTAACTGGCATCGTTGGAAAGATATCGGTACGAGTGCGACTGTCTTTCATGTGATCTTGTTCCTCGTTTGACTAACAACACAACTTTCTTCCAGGCTACCAACGAACACACAAGTCTGAACGGTAAACTCGACTTCGAACCAATACTCATCCGACCCGATGGCCCATCCGCTAACGAGAAACCGCCACAATACGACAAAAAACTGGAAATATCGGTCTTGCCGCCGATATCAGCACTACACGTCAGCTTCTCAAACGTTCCGGAAGAAGTAATTGCTGGTGAAATCATTCCGATAACTGTGCATTTAACGAATTCGGGTAGAGACCCGTTGGGCAGTTTATTTGCGGCGACCGAGTCTCCCCGATGGTTGCTGGGAGAATTGGACGGTCAAGAGTTGCCGCTGTCTGTGCTGAGAGATTTCACCGATTTGACCAACGAAGCGTTGAGTCGTGACAAAGAATTTCGCAAGCAACACTCATTTTGTCTGTTAAAATCGTCGGACAATGGCATCGGATTGAATCCGCAGGAGACGAAAACGACAACCGTTTGGTTGCAGGCGCCGATGAAAAAGGGTCGAACTGACATTAAACTATTAATTTACTACGCAATGCCGAATGGTTATCCGAAAATCAAGTAAGTTTGGAATCTGGCAGAGCTTGTCGTGAACTATCTCACTAATCTTTGGCTGGTCGTTTTGTTCTGTAGATATCGGTTGGTGCGACATATGTGGCAACTTAATGTTAACGAATCACTGTGCATGGGGGCTAGCTGTAGCATCGGAAATATGGCGACCGGAGAGTTAGGCGTCGATGTAAATATCAAAAATTTAAATCAAGTTCATCATCCATTAATGACGGAAATTATGCTGAACGATATATCGCTCTTCAGTCCTACATATCAGATAAATTCAAAGAAAGTCATCTGTACGTCCCAGTTTGCTAAATTGAATCAACTTCCGCAATTCACTTACAAAATAAATTTTTGATTACAGACATGCAAAGTCCCGGTATTAGTCGAGTGTTCGATGAAAATGCAGGCCTACGATCAACCGAAAGAATCGACTTGAGATTTTCACTCAACGAGTATCAGAATAAGGTCACATCCGATCCGACCGAGTACATCAAAGATCGTCTATCCCAATTGACCATAGTTCCCAGCAACGATGTTGACTTAGCTATACCAAATCTGGCGAAAATCGGTAGCTTCCTGATGAAAAGTGAGACGAAATTCATCGGAGTACTGGGCCAGGCCGGTAACAATGAGGAGTTCAACAACATTGTATCGAATGTGGATCGACATTTGTGTGTTATACTTACATGGCGAGCGATCGTTCATGATAACAGCTCGTTGCAGCGGTTAGCCTACGGTCAACATTTTGTGCAATTACGGAATTTGTATGAGACGTGAGTTTGACAGAATTGTTTTGCCCTTTGGTGACTTGCGATAAAAGATAATCAAATCTTCGTTGCAGTGTGTACTGTCCGCATAAAGAGAAGATGCCACAAACGACGTTTGCTAGTCAAGAAGAATTGTACGGCATTTTCGAGTTTAAAAATCAAATCCAAGCGAATCAGTATTCTGACGATTTGGACGACGATTGGGAGTGCAATGACGTGTCCGTGACCGGTAAATGTTTTTTGGAAGTGGACGATCGAATCAAAATTGAAGCAAATTTGGTGGAGACGACATCGTAAAGTTTATTTTTATCGTTTCCATTCAACAAATTCAATTCTAAAAAAATAAATTTTTTTGTTTTTTTAAAAAATCAATCTTTTGGCGCTTATGACTTATGATGACCGTCATTCATTCGTAGCGCACCCTCTCCGAATGAACTTTTAGCTCATGTGGACTGTTAAATTTATCGATCAGTTTCTGCAACTGTGACCATCGTTTCAGCTTCACAGCTCGGTGAACGGTATGCGGGGAGAATTTCAAACCCAATGCCTTGTCAAGATGAAATATTTTCAGCACCAAACCACTGTCGATGCTAATGGACGTTTCGACGCGCAGATTTCCAGTCGATTCTACCATAAGCTTGTAAATGATCAAATTCGTCTCCGAATAAGCCACTTTCCAATCGTCCAATCGCACCGATGACACTAAGTCCGCCTTTAAGGCATCGAAATTTGGTATTGCATTCGAATCCACTTCGATAACAACATGCTGGGAAATAATGTCCGGTTGAACATCATCTGTTTTGTCTTCAGCCTCATCTTTCAAAAATATTGTCGGCACGGCGCCACTCACCAAACGTCCTTTGAGTGGATTGTCGTTGGAGTTAAAAGCCCATTGAAATGAAGCATGAAATGGAGACACCTCGTTTTGCGTTCAGCAAATTCTTTAAATTTGTTGCATGAAATGGAGACACCTCGTTTTGCGTTCAGCAAATTGTATTGTTTTGTTGCATGAAATGGAGACACCTCGTTTTGCGTTCAGCAAATTCTTTAAATTTGTTGCATGAAATGGAGACACCTCGTTTTGCGTTCAGCAAATTGTATTGTTTTGTTGCATGAAATGGAGACACCTCGTTTTGCGTTCAGCAAATTGTATTGTTTTGTTGCATGAAATGGAGACACCTCGTTTTGCGTTCAGCAAATTGTATTGTTTTGTTGCATGAGAGGTTTCGTTGCAACTGAACTTTTTTTTCTGTAGGGAAAAAGTATCCATCGAAACAATTAAATTTCGATATATGTAGACCAAGGTCAATTAACGGCGTCCGCTGAAACAATTTTCGATTTTATATTTAATTATTGTCAATAACATGGTCCGTTTCAGGAATCTGTCTTCAAAATGTAGAATGCATACGCCCGTCTGTCTTCGGTTGAGTTTTATTGGGAGATTTCGCAGCCATTCCTCTTGCAACGATTTATTTGTTGGAAATTTAAAGCAACTCGCTTGACTTGATTTATTGTTACAATTTGGCACACAGCACAGCATGATTTGCTTTGGTATTTCGTTTAAAAAATAACAAAGATCCACAACCAACAGTTCTTTTCAAAACAGGATGATGTTGATGGGTTTCGTAGTAAATGTCAAATGGGCAGTACTACCAGTACTACACGTCTGTACAGAAGAAATGACAACACTGTCTTGCAGACCATTATGACAGTTGGCAAACATATGTTCGCTGTTGTTGTTTTCGGTCAAAAAATTGTGAAAACAACTTGCTGACTGTCTCCGTCAACCAGTCAAATTACTTTTAACATAAAAGACAAAGGTGTGTCTGAGGGTACGTAGACCTAACCTACCTTATTCTCGTCTTCATCAAACCTCTCTATTTTAGCCGACGAAGTCACTGCCTTCGTTATCACCTCAAATAAAATTCCAAGATGACCGAACGCTTGGCCAGTCCATCAAGCTTGTGGTCAATACATTCTGCCATATCAATCACAACTTTGACACTGTGCACTTTGTATTTGTTCGCCTTCGATGGTTTAACTGAAGTTGGCAATTTGTGGAAGTCTCCAACCATCCCATTACTCATTGCATCCGAGCTGCTCAAATGGTTCGTCAATGTAAAATGGCTCAAACTTGTGGGTCGACCGAAACACATTCCGGTTGCTGCTTATCAGCGACATGAAGCGCAGCTAGTCAATCGCATCAAATACGCTGTCAACATCATCATTACATTAGCGGTGTTCTTCTTCGTTTATGCATTCGCTTGCATTATCTTCGGAGCCGCAATCATCGAACATTTACCCGGTACAATAAGCTTGTCGCTCGTCTTAGTTACATTGACTGTGCTACCATTTGTACTATATTTGGGTAGCCGAGCAACGTGGGAACTGTTATTTTGTGATGAATTTCAGTTGACTTCCAAGTCACAGACAGCTTATTTGGAATATATCCAAAATAATGCCACGGCGTGTCTGTTCGGCGCATGGATTAGTTCGATTGTAGTGCCACTGGATTGGGACAGAGATTGGCAAACGTATCCGATTCCGAATGTGTGCGGTGCTATGATGGGAATGGCAGTGTCGAATGGTTACTGGCTGTTGATGGGAGTCGGTAGTAGGTTCACAAGAATTGAGAAATTATTGAATCGCCAAAAATCGAATTAAAATCGAAGAATTTCCTAATAAGTATTCCATGTTCGTTCAGATTTACTTAGACTAGTCTGAAGTCTGAACGAATTACAGTTTGAATGTTGTATAATTTAGAGCTGGAATAAGTTAGCACAGAGCACAAAATGTGGTGGCATCGTCTGGTAAGATCTATTGGTACCACTTGTTGTATGTTTCGATACCATTGATCTATTTGGTACGTGAGATATGCATGCTGTGTCGAATAATTCGATATGGAATATCTTTTGACAAAATTTCAAATGAACATCAGTTACCACAAGACAAATTACTCAAGATGTAGAATTGTGCGGACATTAGTTCTTGGATCCGGTGAATCAAAACGTAAGCTTTGAACTATAAATGGAGTTTAATTCTCAGAACGTTTTCCTATATTATCGTCCAGTTCGAGTGCATCCCACCTCAAAAATGTCGGTGATCTGGACAACCGTTTCATACGAGGTTCGTTTACCATGGAGGTTCGACTGCTCGTTGTGATTTCGGTGGATACTGTTCCTATTAAATTTTGCCGTTTTGGACTAGTGGAAATTTCCTCGACTGCATCAGGACACGCGTTCCACCGCAAAAATGTTGGTGATCTAGAAAAACGCTTCGTCGTTGCTTTTCCTTTTTCGAATTGATCCTCTTCTTCCGGTCCTTTCATTTTCATCTTGATCATTTGATTGAATTCTTCATCCAGTCGACCATCGAATCCATCAGAAAAATCAGAGTCAGATGAATCGTCGTCATATCTGATTAAATATATTATTGGAATTTCAAGGTCAGACATTTGTTTACGTTCAGCGTGAAAAATCTCTTTTAGTTTCTTCGAATTATAAATTTACTTACATTTTGTCTATTTTGGAGTGGGTATCGTCACACCGTTTAGTGTTATAACAGTTATTCATTTGATTTACTTAACATTCAGCGTACACAAAAAATGTCCAGACAAAATGACACTGAAAATTCTAAACTAAAACACATCTTTTGTACATTATAATGTGTGTGCGTCGGTGTGCCTACTTTCGTTTACAGTTCCAAGGCATATTTTTTGAAATTTTTAATCAGTAACAGCGAAAAATGAGTACCGATAGATGTAACCTGCATTTGGTGCTCTGTGCTAATTTCTACCAGATTTGTACTTTAGACGAAGGTCTTTAATGTTGCCATTAGGCGTCGACTTGAAGAGATGTACAAAGTTTACTCTCTACCGAAAATTTTGAGAAAATAAATGGAATAAAAAGCTTAAACCAATCCGAAATCGATTTCTATTTTGGATCCTGGTTGCCAACCAGGTCCTTTTCAAATAAGCCTTACCTTTGGAAGTTGAAATACCAAATTACCAGAACCGCACTGGCAAAATTTTGGTAAGAATCAACGCACTTCAAGCACTAGGTCCCACCTTTTTGGGCGGGTCGGGTCCCTTGACTGATAATTTTCCCAAAATAATGTTGTCTTTTGCTGGTTGGTAATGTTGGTAAACTTCATAGTCAATCAGATTAGACTTTTATAGATATCTTAATTTATTTTCATTGATTTTTTCATCTGGTTAAGAATGGACAATTTCTGTAGTCCAAGCAAATGACAATATTTTGACCTTAAACATCATCACATTTAGGATCTAAAAAATCTCAAATTACTCATAAATTTATTTCTTTTGTAATAAGCAAAATATCACGACTCGCTGTCTAATTTTGCAATAAATAACCGCGACTCGTGTGAATTACGACCCTCTCTTCGCTCGGGCCGCTAACATCACACACGTCAGAGTTGTCTAATATTATATTTGCTCTGATCGCAAACTTGCTCGTCCGAGTTGTCTAATGTGACAATAAGATACCGCGACTCGTGTGAATTACGACCCTCGCTTCGATCGGGCCGCAAACATCACACTCGTCGGAGTTGTCTAATGTTAGATTTGCTTGACTTTTTTCATTATATGTAATTTTGGGTGCCGCTTGTTAATTATCAAATATAAAATTTCAATTATCAATTATCAAATACCAATTATCGAATATCATTTATAATGTTCATTTAATACATTGCATTTCTATTTTCTGGGATAACTTCCGAAGCGGTGATCCCATATAGCTCATCGTCGAAGTTGACCTTACAAATGTCAAATGTATAATTTTAAGAACCTAAATTGTTCACTATTTTCTGCCAGTCAAGGGAATAACACATTAGATTATCAATTATCAACAGTGAAGGGAATTATCAATTATATCAATTATCAGTGGTGTATTATCAATTATCAACAGAGTAAAATCCTGTTTTTCTGGAATAATTTCCAGGGCTTTATCCCGACATGGCTCATCTTCGAACTTAACCTCAGGAAGTTCATTCCTCGTCGATAAAAAAAAAATCATCAAAATCGGTTATGAATTACTCAAGTTATCGTGATGACAAAGAAAAATAGGTTACAAACAATTACGTTTTTGATAACATTTCATACATTGTGTGGTAACAAACATTTTAGGGTATTTTCTGGCGTAAGACCCTTGACTTTCAGTCAAGGGAATAAAGGGTACTCTAAATAGAGTACTGAAACGGGACAGTGCATCACACACATTGGTATAAGGAATATGTTGAAAATTATGTTTGTTCGTTTCGGTAATGTTTGTTCCGCTAATTCAGAGTTCCTCAGTGTAATTGACACATTAAAATTCGGTAACATTTTTAAATGCATTGAACTCTTTTTTGTCTATCCCTTAAGCACTAAGAGTGACAATGTTCGATAGATAGCTAAAACTTCGACCAACAGAGGTAGCAGGTAGCATTCTCGCCATCCGTGAAAGGTTAAAATAAAAAATTTGAATGTTCGTTTACATTTAATTTACCAAAGAATATATTTTGCAAGAATTACAGTTATGATAGTGTAATTTGTTCAAAATATTTTCATCTCCTCAACCGAGCAAAAGTAATTTTTTTAACAGCAACAGCTTGAGGATCTCTGAGTTATCTTGTGGCTTTGAAGCTCCATTGGATCCAACAAGACCTTCATCAACCGGTTTGGCTTCGGTAATCAATACACAAGCTGCGATGAGCGTGATTAAGAGAACCTGAAATTTAAGAAGAAATGGGTGAACAAATTATCGAAGACTGTGGATTTTAGCAGGTTTTCTGAAACGAATGAAGTAAAAGATTTCGTATCACTCTATTGAAGAGGTAACATCTATTATACGACTGTGCATGTGGTAGATATAATTTGATATACTAGAAGACTGTACACATCTAAATATACTAAAGAACATTCTAAATTGGTTCTGTGAATTCGATTCTTAAAGTAATTAGAAAGAAGGCGAAGAGTAGGTGAAATGAGTATGGTTTACGGAAACGGATTTAATTGTAACACGTCAGTTCACGAGTCTATAAGTATAAGCATAGCACTGAACCATTTTCAAGAGAGGCCTTCTCGACGCAGTAGTCCAAATTTCTCATATAATAGTATTTTACATGACTAGGGATAAAAAGATGAAAAGTAGAGTTTTCGTGTGAAATTTTGTTGATCCGAGGCGAAGCCGAGGTCAATAAACACACGAAAACGAGACTTTTCAGTTTTTATCCCGAGTTATGTAATGGATTTTACATGCTGAGGGCGTCGAAAGTAGTGCTTGAAACATGAAAAGTACGGTTTTCGACGCATGTAGCATGTAACAATAAATTAATTGGAACGCAGTAGCATTTTTCAAATATGAAGGGCCAAATGACCGTTAAAAAAATCTGTTCTAGTGCTTTGTTCAGCGCTATGGTATAAACATGCAGTGTGCTTTCGACAATGACGACAGAGATAGATGATAGGCTTTATCTAATGGATCTTTTAAAGGAAGTAAATGACTTGAATAGTTAAATCTATCAAACTATTGAAGTAATATTACTTTAATGGATTTATTTGTTGAATATAAGCTTGTTGTTTGTAAAGAGATGTTTCTTATGACAATAGTAGATTACATCACATGCTGCGAAAGTAAAAATGGGGTAACAATTTTGTGATTTACAAGTGGGTTTTTGAGAAACAAGCTTCGGTAACTGTCTTTACAACAAGTCTAGAGTTTGTATATCCAAGCGGAAGGCGAGGTATACCACTAGCAGCATCCACTAGCATGAGGAAGTTGACTTCCAGGAAAAATGAAAAAAATAACCGAAAAAATAGTCCACATGCCACATGTCAAGGTTTGCGTGGGCACGTATTAAGAATACATTACGTGCGTGGTTCCAAATTTTTATTTTGATGAGTGGGAACGTCAAAATAAAAATTTGGAACCACGTACGTACTGTGCTTTATGTGATTAGACAATGTAAATGTAGATGAGCGAAACCCCATTTACATTGCAGTATAACAAGTAAAATCTTTTTATGGAAATGATTCATTACCACGGGACTTCGATAGTAAAAAAAATCCGTAATTGTTTGAACATTGTTATTTTAGCTATTGGGAGCATTACTTAAAATTTCCCATTCGACAAAATTACAATGTTCAAACAAGAACGATAGCCTCAAAGCCCACAAAAAGAGAGTCGATTTACCAACTGAATGAAATAAGCCGACTTGTTTTGGACTTTTTTTTGAAGAAGATTAAAGGGAATCGAAAAATTGTCCCGTCACTCAATTCATTTATTATTTTTTTAGTACAAAATCTTACGACAATTACATTAAATTATTAAGATTATAAATTCGATAACTCCACACGAACGTCCAAGAAGGAATTTATCCCAAAAACAGAAGTTTCTTAAGAATCTTCAATTTCAATAAAATTTGGCTGTCATCTTGTGGACTTATGGTGTCGGATGGACCGAGCTGACCAACAATTGTTTCATCGTTTGCTGGAGCGGCCAACACCATGCTAACGGTTAAGATGACCAAGATGACCTACAAAATAAATCGAAAAATTAAACGATGTATAAATCAGGATCATTTCAGTTTAAGGGTAAAATTTATCCGAAATATGTTTTTGCAGGTTTTTGTTTTTGAAAATAGGGGTTGGCTTAAGCGATCAATATACAAACATCACATACTTACTGGCCTTCATTACTTTTAACATCTTAAGTATTTTGATTAAAGTTCACATCTAAAAATGCGGTTTCCATTTAATAGGTTACGGTGAGGATTTCCGCATATCATTTTAAACGAAAAGGAGAAGACAAAACAAAGAGGAGGTGAAAGGACAAAGGAGGTTTTCAGCAAATACATTTTTACAAAGCAGGTGAGAAAATAGTACATTACTATACCAGTGAAGTAATTTGATATCTCGTATCCAGATGAGTAAAAGTATCAGAGGGCTTCAGCATCCAACCTCGTTTAGGAAAAGCGTTGTGCTTAACTTGGGCTAAAGGGATTTTTTTGCAAAATCTATTCCAGAACTCCAGCTCGTACTGGAAGCTTCTCATTCGCTAAAAAAACCTTTTAGGATCCGTAAGAAAAATAACCGTTACATAATTCTTAGGTATCGCAATATTATACATTGGTAGGAAAGGTTAAGTGACCTAATTCTCCATCCTTATGAGATTATAGGGATAGAAAAAAGAAATTCGATATGTTTTCTGATTTAAGATTTTTTTAAAAATAATTCCTTTATTTATCATTTGTTGTGGTTTGTGTGTATTCCTCACAAAGTTTGTTTAACAAATGAAAATATAGATTCATAGTTCTTGTTGAATCAATTACAAACCACAACCACTTCAGAAAACATGTCGAATTTCACTTTTCTCTCCCTGTAGAATAATCTACACAGGAATTGATTATATAAAATGCCAGCATAGACCATTCTAAAAAAAATTGAAAAATTAAATGAAGGCATCAAAATCGTATCTAGAACAAACTAGGTTAGAACAGCAAAATATTCAAAGCTTCGGCTAAGCGCCGAATTGTAGGTGTCAGTGGTTTAACAGTTATTTTCTCAGTAACGAAAAGTAAAATTGACGTTGTATTTTAAACATCGACAGCTAAACAAGCATTGATCACTCGGTTGTCCGTTAATATTCAATTTTGCAAAATTGTTACAGTACATGAAATTTTGATCCTAACTTGTGCCTAAACTGGAATTTTGCGCATACAATGTGTTTTCAACCTCGGCCTCGCCTCGGGTTGACAATGTTCTCATCTACTGCGCATTTTTCCACGAGTAATAGATGCTTTTTTGAGGACTATATCTTTGACTCGAAGGTCCAGGCCGAGTGCAACAAAATAAAACGTCATCCAGTGACAAATGATTTTTAGGCACTAGACAGGCAGGCCGAGTGTGACAATATACATCGTGTTCCTAAAAAACATTTTGTCATTGTGTTACGAAAACAAAAAATTATTTAAACAAAAGAGAAATTTCCGATATCGGCCTCGCCTCGGGTTGACAATGTTCTCATCTACTGCGCATTTTTCCACGAGTAATAGATGCTTTTTTGAGGACTATATCTTTGACTCGAAGGTCCAGGCCGAGTGCAACAAAATAAAACGTCATCCAGTGACAAATGATTTTTAGGCACTAGACAGGCAGGCGAGTGTGACAATATACATCGTGTTCCTAAAAAACATTTTGTCATTGTGTTACGAAAACAAAAAATTATTTAAACAAAAGAGAAACTTCCGATATCCTCATTTATGTACCTTCAAGCTGTAACATTGTGTAAGGATGAGCTAGGAGCTTATCTATTTTATATTTTTTTTGTATGTGGAAGAGATGGATGATTAAGCACAGATGAAAGAGTAGATTCAGTAGAAAAGAATAAAGGTAAAGGTAAAGAAATAAATTGAGACAATGAAATGGAAAGGTTTTAAATAATGAAATTTTATTTTTCAAATTAATTTTTCGTTTACATGCAAGTGGATAAATACAAGACAAACATTGCGTTTACAGCAAATGTGTATGTTGGCGTTTTGTTCTTTTTTTTTTTTAAATTATTTATAAAAAATTTGGCATTTTAATTTCTTCTTTTCTGTATTAGCTCAAGTGTAAGCATTTAACCCAAGAACAAGAGTTTCTTGAGTTTCTTCAATTTGAAGAATGAATTTGGATCTTGTGGATTGTATGTCTCGGATGGTTCGTACAGGTCACCGACTACAGTTTCATCAACAGGAACGGCTGCTACGAATGCCATTGCCAAAACGGTCACTAAAATTGCCTTTAAGTAGAAAATTGATTATTTTTTGCCATTTTGTGTTGTTGTTATTAAGATGAAATAGAGTTAAGTAAAAATCTTATTTTAAGCTGAAAAAAGCAGCAAGAAATTGATTAACAATTTGTTAATCTTTTACGGACGTATGTAAATCATCTGTTATAAATTATCAAATATTGATTTATTCAATAAATTATAAAAAAAATTATTTAACGGTTTATCAATTTCTTGCTGAAATTGAATCTTTTCATTGATAAAAGATGTCTCTAAATAAAACATTTTATCAATGAAACGTTCAAAAAATTGATTTTCTTTCAAATGTAAATTTTAATATTTGAATGTAGGTAAAGCTGAGAAATTTTAGTCATTCGACATTTCGATTTTTTTAGTTCTTTCGAAACGCACTGTCGAATGACTAAAGTTATTAATATATTCGCTGGTGACAAATTTATGAATGATATTTATTATGCTTAAATTGTATAGTGGTTCAAAGTTTAAATGATAGTGAAATTAGCAAAGTTTTTGCAGAATAATTTATTTCAGTTTTTGAAGACGTGAATTCGCCTATGAAGACATGCGTATTCTTAGTCATGAATATAGTCATGAACATATAGATTTTGAAGATGAAATAAGAAAGATTTTGAGAACGTCGCTTCGTTGAGAAAAACGAGATATCATTCAGAGAAGCTAAGTAGAGTTGAAGATTGAAGTAGCAGTCGCAAGTCGCAAGACATAATATCACAATTGACTTACTTCTTTGTCCCATTTTACTGGGACTGACCAATTGATTTTCTGAGTTTTCACTATTTTTGGGAGATTTTTTTTAAGATCGAATCACTTAACGAAACTTAGTTTGAACATATTCGTTCATTTTATTCAATATTGAACCAATATAGTTTCAATATATTCAACTCAATAGTCATTTACATAACTAGAGATAAAAAGATGAAAAGTAGAGTTTTCGTGCGAATTTTGTTGATCCGAGGCGTAGCCGAGGTCAATAAACACACAAAATGACACTTTTCATTTTTATGCCGAGTTATTCTATTGGTATAAGTACATTATGCCTCTGAAATGGTACACTCTCTGAGTTTTGTGCTAGTTTCATTTTAACAATTCATTTACATCAATAAGATCGTCTTTAAGTCGGACCATTTTTTGTTGCAAAAACTAGCTAACAAAAACTATTTTCAGTTATTTTTTAACGACTTCCTTTCTGTATGAAGAAGCAAAATCGCGACAACGAAATATAAAGTTTGCAAAAAATTACCAATTTAAAAAAAACCGATCAAATTATTAGTTTTCCTTAATTTAATCAAACAGAAAAAAATCATTTATCGGTGATTATGTTATGTATGCATCACCACCAAAGATTCAACGGTCACGATCTATTAGTGGCATGAGAGGTAAAGTGTTAACCACCATTTTTTCTTCTTCAATATTAACAACACATTACCCACACAAGATATCTCTTGCATGCATATAGCTAAACCTAATAAGATATTCAAATTTTGATAACTCAAGGTTTACTTTCGTGCGGTTTTCGTAATTATTTGGAAGATGTTTTGTAATAAATGTTGTCAATGGATGAGATTTCAGTGTAAATTTTCTTTGTAAAGTTCATTGATTTGGTTTTAAGGCCAACATCAAATCAAGTTCAAAGTTTTTTTTTTAATTATTTTTTTTTGGATGTGAATTTGCAGGGAACTTTTAAACTTTTTTTGTTTGATAAATCATTTTTAGGATGAGTAGACAACAAACCGATAAATATTTACAAAACCGGCGTGAAAATTATTTTCAGACGTTTGTGGAGTTAGCACTCTCCAAGCTAAAGAAGAGCTACAGTCACAATGGTCATAAATTTTTTTTTTTTACTGATCTAATATTTTACATGCCAAAGGTACTGAAAACACTTTTCCCAGCTCTTTAGCATGCAAAATAGTTCACAAAGATTTTGTATCATCTTCGTAATTCCTTAACAACATTTAAGAATGACTACCACATCAATACTCTCAATAAAACACTTTTCCTTTCCGTTGTAATAATTTTGACTCAATAATCTAGGATCACATTCGCATTCGAACAATGAACAACATATCGTGCACACTTTTTCCATCAGGATACACACATAGTATATGCAACCACAAATTAAATTTACTTCATCGTCCAAAAACCACAAATTCAACAAAAAAAATTTTTAGTTTGAATTCAACGTACCATGATTAAAAACTTCATTTTGAACTTTCTTGGGTAATTTCTCACAATGTGTCTTGAGATAAAAACGATAAACGACTGCTGCCCGCTGACTGTTGGAGATGTCTTTATATACGATTTTTGTTTTGTTTACACAAAATGTAGTTAACTACTCTCGGTTTTCTTCTTCATTTTGCACCGTGTGGTGTGGTAGATCATGGTGTAGATGATGATGGTCGTGGTAAATTGTTTAATAAGTGTATCGTTAAATATTGCCATATTAATTTATGATTTTAACGAATTGTGTATTTTCAATATTTTTTTAATGAATGGGCGTACAAATTGGTAGATTTAAAGTGTAAGTTTTGCCATTGTGATTCGGATTTCGGATATCGGATTTCCTCACACGACTGCACGACTGCAGATTCTGTAGCCCTTAGTAAAATGTATTTTTGGTTTAAAATAACCTTTTTAAGAATATCACTTCTAGAGTCTATTGTAAACAAAATTTAAAAAAATTAAAAGAACTATCTTTTCTAGACGGAAAGCATATCTGCAATATAATCCAATCCAATCCGTTTAATACGTCAAGTATTTTAAACAAATTATTGCAGAATCTATTACTTCAATAGTTTAAACATATGCGAAAATTCATCAAATTCGTCATTTGATAACAGATGTTCTACCTATACATGTCACAAATTTGGTTTTAATTTTATTAACACATTATAATACCGCACGCATAATCATTTAGAGCTTTTTATGATAATTTTTTTAGGATTGTCGCAACCATTTTTGAGTTAGATAGACTATCACTAATAGGTGGGTAAAACGATTATTCAAATTAATTTGGGTAAATTTATAGCAAATTGAATTATCACATTCACCAGTTCAAGTTCATAGTTTTCTAAGAAAAAGTTTGCCTAATAATGATACGAAGATTAATTGATGATTTGCTTGAAATAGGTTAACCTGAAGATATTTTTTATACTGTCGTTGTTGCATAACCAGAGCCTATAGTTTTTAATAATTTGAATGAATCGAAGGATTTTTGACGGATAGATACTCGAAATCAAAGATGTTGAAGAAAAAAGGATCAGAACTTATTTTTGGGAATTTTAATTCGGAAAATTTCGAAAATTTTTAAAAACTTCAGAAAAAAACTCAGGATGAAAATCCCCAAAGAATCCCTGGAAAGGACCTGATTTACCCTAGCCGGAAATATAGCAAAGTTAAATTTCATTTTCACATTATTTGAAATTAATTTAGGGCCTAGGCTTGGAGACATGAAAAAAATGGCAAAAGCTTATGAAAATTAATGCTAAGTTAACTCAGAAGAACAACAACGTTTTTCAAGGTTTGTTTGGACCTGATGCATTTTGTGTATCTTTTAAAGCATGTACCAAGGAACGAAGTTACGACAGGTGAGTACACGTCGCGTCAATTTCAATTATTTTTTTAAAGGCCACGCTGGTAATTTTTGCTATACCAACAACATATACCGGAAAACCCGATAAATTGTTATCTTCTTTAAAATTCGCCAATGTCTCGTGTACTGCTTGTGAATAAAAAAAACCACGATCAAGAAATAATTTCTACGTAAAAATTGTGTACCGACGAATAACAATACAAAAAACAAGCAGACAAAGAAGAATATTTGTTCAAATCAAATTTATTAGCCGTGTTTTGACTCTTTAAAATGTAAAGAAGACAAAGTAGGAAATGATTTTCGAAGCGAAGTCAATATTTAATCAAATTGACAAAAGCAAACGTTATAAATACTACGGCATGGCATCATTCGCAATTCAATTATTGGGTTTTTTCCAAAATCAACGACTAAAATTTCGAACGAAGAAAGCCTAAGACTTGGAGACACAACACAGAACATTCAAAATAGAAATCCTGTTTGTTTTTACTGATTTAAATTCAACTCAACGCTACCAGCACACGTATACAAATAAAATCTAAAAATTAACCTACCTCACCATACACATTTCGTCATTGATGACCTAGAAGAACTATTTTAAGTCAGGAACTTTTTTTAGAATCAATTGATAAAACAGTATTTGGGATGCACTTTTACCAGTGTATTCAGTAACTGTTGATAAAACTCATTCGGTCATTAACTCAAACTCTAGATGGACAACGAAAATTTCCATTTCAATTCTTCAACATCTTAAATTTATCCATAGCAACTGATCTAACTAACAGTGGTATTTATAGTACACAGTTCTGTAGGTTAAAGATGTTTTCATCCAAACGGTTATCGGTCCACTGGAATTATAGAATCTCAGAATTTTTATAATTCTGTAATCGACAACCTACAGTTTTAGGTTTTAGCACGCATAAGATTATCGGTAACTGTTTGGATCAATCTATTATCACATTGCTAAATTGTGAAGAGAAAACAAAAAATTTGGCCTTAAAGTTATAAAAAATTGTTTACGTCGATCAAATCATAAAAAATCATCATCAGCACACCTCACACTAGGCGGCAATTCCTATATTCTAATCGCTGATTTATTATACCATCAAAACACCAAAAATAAATTTTTAACACGTCAAACGAAATGGTAAAAAAAGAGAATCGAAAGTAAAGTCTTGGCTTGATGAGGTAGAACGTTCCTTGCGTGCGAATTTATTACAAATTAATGTAAAGTGAATAGTATCTGTAGTAGCATTGCGGAGAAGAATATAATTTGTGCTTAGCTTGACTCCGCCGGTGCATCATCAATTCAAAATCTCGGAAAGTATTACTTCCCAGACACAAAAAACATGTTTTAGTAGGTTGAGATAGGTGTGTATGTTGTCTAAAAGCATCCGCCGCCGTCAGATTTTTTCCATACAATTAAAAATTTATAGCTGCATCAGATCGTGTTAAAGGACCATCCTTTGCAATAATTAATGGCATACAAATTAAGAGCACTATAGCGGTCGTACATTTTTTTTTAAAGGATTCTAGTGGAAAGCTATCATCGAAAGAAGTCTAAAATCCAGTATTTAAAAAACGTCCAAATGTATACTTTTCAGCAACGCATCGATGCCTCTTAACTGTGGTATGGTACTTGGTAGGAATATGTTTTTTTTCTTCCTCCTGACTTCTTTCCTTATTTTATACTTCATAAAACCAAGAGAAAATACAGGAAACGTCAGCGAAATTTAGACAAATATTTGCTTCAGCAATTTTCAGCTGGTCCATTCATAAACATTATACAAACAAACAAGCTAATACGTCCTTACACGGTTTGACAATTACCACTCGTCTGCTTGTAACTATTTCAGTCATACAAAGAAGTCTAAGTATGATTGGACCATCTGAAAAACAGTTGAAGCAAATTCATGTACAAATTTCACTGGCATCCCCTGTACTATACAAAGTGGTCAACGAACTTCAAGCATGAGTGGTACACTTAATAGAGTTCTGAAACTAGACAGTGTATCATAGAAATTTTAGTTATTAACGAAAATAACTATGTCCCCAGCCGTCGCTTGAAGCCTATTGAATTGCAAATGATTGACAATTTCGGCTGCCGCATTTTTTCAACGGCTCTTACGTCTGCTTTGGATGTTCTGCACACGAATACAAAAAGAAATATTTTTTTGTTGCAGCCTGTCTGGTGTCTGTGTATTCAACCAGCAAATCGCTTTCGTGTGCAATTCCGAATATTATTATGAAAAATTACTTTATCCGCAGACTTATTACCAATTATAATTTCGTTTTGAAACAATATGTTATATGTACCTCCGGGTCGGTGTATTTTGCCATTGGTTAACATTTCTTTCCTTGAATAAATTTCACATTTTTGCTTGAGAAAACAAGGTCTTTGCGGTCGTAGGAACTATAATTAAAACATATTAAACATTAGTTCAATGGATCCTAAAAGGTTCTTCAACCAAAAAAAATGTTCATCGATTTTGTCTCCGGACATTATGCATTAAAAATACAACGACGAAGAGCAGCAATAAATATCGGTCGAAGAAAACCTTGGATGACTTAAATCATCCAGCAGATAACAACAAAAATGCTACTTAATATGCAAGCAACTTATTTTTTGTGGAAAAAGTCGAGATTCCTTTTGAAAATATTTTGTTTATTGATTTAAATAAAACGATGATGTAGCGAAAATATATCAGGGCGCAGCATATTGACGTCAGAAATTATGAACATTTACATTTCTCTTATCCTACCAAGTCATAAAACGCAACGTGTTTCATAGTCGTTGGGAATTGTTTTAGGTCCATTTACCTTACAGTTTGCACCTCATATCTAGGGTTCCCATTTTTCAATTTTGAAAAAGAGGACATTTCGGCATCAAAAACGATGATGATGTTCTTGAATTTCTTTAAAAAAGAAGAACGAGATGAAAAAAGAGGACATGTCCTCTAAAAAGAGGACGAATGGGAACCCTACTCATATCGTAGTGGAAAAATGAGACTTTGATTTGTGTACTCTCACAAGGCTATTATAATGCCTTCGCTCAACGATAACTTCGCTATAACGGAATCAGATGCCCTAACTTAGGTCATTTTCAATACGTCATAGGATTTTTAGGAAGTGTAGGGAAACCACCTAAATTCTTTGATGCACTTGGGAGCTCATTTCATTTTACTGTTTTTACGGCTGTGTTCCAATAGAGCCTCGGCGATAAGAAGGTTATGTTAAGCAAGAAAGAAACATTGTCGTGTATGTACGTACACAAAACTGAAAATTATTTTATTAAGATAACGGTTCGTCATTATCATCAATGAGTCGTTCAACACTAGACATGAATTTATTCTTGATATCCTCCAACCTTCTCCATCCTAAAGCACTCTTCAACCTCAATAATTTGATCAGCGACTGGATCATTCGAACCGACTGGAATGCACATTGTCACAACATTTTGCATGACTGGACCACCACCAAATTGTTGCACAATTCTGTCGACACGGAATCCTATGCCCTCGGTGTAAAAGCCTAAGTCATTGTACACACATTCCAGGATTTGACGATTGAGTGGATCGGAAATTTTTTCAATTCTCAGCACATCATCAGCTGGAATGTTCAGCTCATTGACGCAATTGTTATACGAATCCAATCCGTCACGTGTCGTTTTCATTGTCCATTTCTCTTCGTCGCCATTAACCTGCATGAAAATAATTCCAGATTTCTATAAATATCGAATCCTTTTCTGCTATCGAAAATCCAATAAACTCACAACAAGCACAAAAACTAATATCAGGCAAATGTAATTCGTCATTTTTACAAAGAGTTTGCGGAGCGGTTTAAAAGCGATGATTTCTCATAAAAATACGTGCACTCACTTATTGTCTTTTATGAATTGCGGTTTTACCAGATTTTCAATAAATAATGAATTATATCCAGGGTCGCACGCATAAAAGGCACTGTACCGCAGAGTAATTATACCTCAAAAATGCTCTTTCCGAAAAAATGGTTATTGTGATTACGATCATTAAAATTACGATAATTATAAAACAAAGTGCGATCTGGGGAAGAAATTGTTGTGGGCAGATTTAATTCATTAGACATTGAAGACATTAACCATTCGCAATTATGTAAATGAACCTTACAATTGTTTATATTTCATTCGTTTGGCACTGGAATCCGTTTCAGTCCAATCCGTCCAATCTAACTGAGACAAGTACGACGTACATTGTATGTATTCTACACATGGACAGAAACTTTACGTTGTTTGTAAACGTAAGTTAGGGACGAAAGATCAAATCTTTTATATCTCATGCCTCGTCAGCTATGGAAGAAGAATACTTCCTTAAGTAGGATTCAGTGGAAAATAATTCTAAGTAACGGAAAATGGCTCGTGTGCTTTCAACTTTTGGATTTTTTTTAGTCTGTCGTAGGCAGTAAATAAGCGAAGATTTTCTATCTAGTCTGTAAATCTTTCTGATTATTCGTTGGAAACTCTTGAGCTAAGAGTTAGTTGAGTTAAACAAGCTCGGTTGACTGATAAAAATTAACTGGTTTATTTGCATTGAAAAAACCCTATTTATACTAAATTTACTCGATATAATTCAATACAATTCGCATGACAATACAATTTACGCGTTGCATTTATTCCATATTGCGTGGATTGCAATTCGGATGTTATTATACCTCAATCCACGAAATACGCAAACAATGCATCGATTGCATTATCAATACTCAATTCATCAAAGTGCGTATATTGCTATTCCGGTTCATTTACCCATCTACGATATACGCGCTTTAATTATATTGTTCCATGTCTAATGTTGACAAGTCAGTTTTTGACAAGGGTGTGACTCTTCACGCTATTTGGGTGGTTTTTGATGTTTTTTGTATGTCAGCTTTATTTTGTCCAACTGACAATTTAAAATATTTAAATTTTTGGCGCACTTATGCTGCGAATTTAGATCAAGTGGTTCATGGTACTAACCAAAAAGAAATTGCAAAATAAATGCAGAACTAACATATAGAAATACTTAGTGACATTATCAGAGAATTGCCTCATTGATGGCACAATTTGGGCAGTGATTTCCGCTTCGAGTCTTATCAGCAAAATCATCATTGTGGAGACAATATTTAAACTATGTAAATCATACCAAAAAAAATCGGTATTATAAGATCAATATCAATATTCACACCTAATACGACCACACAGATATGATTTTGAAATATAATGTGACTTGAATTAAAAACAAACAAGAATTAAGATGTAAAACAGTCAAAACTTGGATTATGATGCGATCAATACCTAAAGCCCTATTCCATGCATCATTATGTGCAATGTTCGCACGGTAAACTAAATTTACAAGTGTACGACAGAGTGAAAGTGACTCAGGACGGGTGTGTGCATCATGTTCTTTAGGTTATGTCTTTTTGCATAACTGTTTGAATTCGAATCATCATTTAAAATAAATATAATTTGAGTGTTGTATACAGTGCGTTATATACGTGCACGTACTTAGCAAATTAAGCATACTCTTTCGGCTGCTTTTTCATGTTCTTCATTATAATACCATATCTGTTCGATAATATTGTAAAAATGATAATTTCCGAAATCCCTTAGGTGATTGTATAATGTATGTTTGATGTAGTTGCGGTGCACATGAGATTAATTCAGAAGAGTATTATTAGTAGATTATTGAACTGGTCCACTAAATGCGTTATTAAACAAATGTTTGTATGGGTTGTTAACGCATTTAGAAGACCAGTGCAATATCCTGCTTTAAGTTGTAGGTGAAACCTTCTTTTATATCGATATATTAGACAGTTTGCGCAAATGACGTATAAGTTATACGTCGACTTATAAATATGAACATATAAGTTATAGATAAGTCAGTTATAAGTTATACAGTGAACGACATCTCAAATGTCTCACTGTCATTTTTTTCAGAGAATGTCATTGTGAATTTGCAATGACAATAAAATTCTCAGAAAAATTTGACAGTGAGACATTTGAGATGTCGTTCACTGTAAGTAAGGTGGTTATAAGTCATAAGTTATAAGTGGACTACTTATAAAGTCAAATTTATAAATGCTTAAGTTTATACGTCCAACCGTTAAAAGTCAGAGATTTATACGTCATAAGTGATAAGTCCATAAGTAATGACACAACTTTGTGGTGAGTTTTATTATATCATCTTTGCCGAAACGGAAAAATGCCAAACATTCCGAAAGGAGTCTCAGTAATATGCAATTACGTTTGCTTTCCGTTTTAGGATATTTCTCAAAATCCAATAATTTTTTGGTAATATTATGTTTCGATTGCACAATGATGTCAGGATATTTACTAACAGAAAACAAGATCAAACTACAAATAATCATAAACAATTACCAGTAAAATTTCCCATTTTTCATCTATTCTTGAGGTTATTGTCAGAAATGGCTTTTCCTTTTGATTTGAAAGTTAGGTGTACTAAGGCAATTTGTCAGGTCCTAATAACTAGTCATAAAGTGTAACCTTTGACCGGAGCGAATATTACTAATGAAAAGATAATAGAATTTTGTCACTTTTTTAAACGTAATAGAGCAACGAAGATGTCTATAAATCATTGCCTGACGCGTGTATATGTATATCATACATAATATCGTACTTGTATATTTCATTCATATGGTTTAATCGTGAACACTTATGGACTTATCACTTAGAGACGTATGACGTATAAACCTCTGACGTTTAATGGTTTCACGTATAAACTTAAGCACTTATTAATTTTACCTTATAAGTAGTCGACTTATAACTTATGACTTATAACCACCTTACTTATAACTTATAACTGACTTACAAATAACTTATAAATTCATATTTATAAGTCGACGTATAACATATACGTCATTTGCGCAAACTGTCTATTGTTCTGTAAAAAATGATTACTAAACAAAATAACAAGTATTTAATGATTCATTTAGTGTCCTATTATCTTGTTCTGTAATGTCACCATATCGACCACCTGCAAGTTATATGAACTGAACAGTCTACTGTAACTGAACAGGTACAAATTGCTTAGGACGCATATGACACTAACATACCTGTAGTGCAGCATAAAAAAGTGCTTTTTCAGTGTAAGAATTCTGCAATATGTGACCATTAAATTAGGTGTTCACGAAGGTGTTCTCTTATCTCTTGCATCTGTTGATGCTGTTATTAGTAATAATGAATGTGTCAGTATATTTTACTGATCCTTCCTTATTCCTTTTCCTGACCAACCACCTTGAAGATAAAGATATTTTCATTGAACATTAATCGATTGCCAAACTTATTCCAGTTCCCACGTCTCTTTAACATTCAAACCTTTCGTATTGCATTGACTATATCAATCTGATATCAAACGCAACATCAACATAAAATTGATAGTAAATTTTCATGAATGAATTGTGTTGTCCAATATAAGTTGCCTACCAGTTTTTTTACAAATGGAATAAGTCGTTGATGATATTAATTACAGCGAAGTGACGAACGGCTAAAACTGAAAATATTATAATTTTGTCAAATATTTGAGCTTTTTATTACCAGCATATCATAAGATGTGTACACAGTTGCACAGTATGATATAATCTTTGCCATAACGAAAATAATTTTTCAAAATATTTGACAGCAAAAAAAAACCTGAGAAGATTTTGATTTGAAAATTAATATTTTTTTTATTGATTATCACTTAACATCTTTTTTTTTGAATGATGACAATATCTTGTACATCGAGCCTCATTGAACGTCGTCGACTATAACTTCCTTTATCGTCGTTACTGCTTGGCTACAAATTAAGCAAGTCATTGTTCGAATAAAAAATCGTCCCCCTAACTTTATCGATTGGTATATTAGCAGCGTGTGTTATTGACCATTATTATCAATGACCGTGACCTCATATGTTTCACTGAGAAATAATTTTAATTTTTTGCGAACGCTTATTGATGTTCAGGGTATGCTCGACTTTCTAATGATAATTCCAAATATTTTAAATTTTCTCAGCAAATTTACAAATTAGATTAGGCCAGTAACCAATCTATGTAAAGTAACTTTTCACACTTCTCCTTGAACGCACCGTGGAATTCAAGGCTAAACGTAAACATGTACGCAAATAT